>NC_138193.1:25341790-25941790 GCF_964194105.1 Spermophilus citellus | reverse complement strand
CCAGATTGCCAAAAGGAGAATTAGTGAATACCAAGCCATGGGTCTTAAGAGAAACATGGGATCTTATGAACCTCTGGTCACATTCTCATCGTCTGATCAATATATAACCTTGCTGGATGTGTTTCTGTGAAAGACACCTTATGCAATACACATTGCAGATTCATCAGCCTTGAACTCGTGTCCACAAGCACCCCACCTGACGGCTGGGCAAAAGCTCCTCTAACACATGTACTTCAGACCCACCACAGCTTTCTTTTTCTTTTTTTTAGTTTTCAGCGGACACAACATCTTTGTTTGTATGTGGTGCTGAGGATCGAACCAGGGCCACACACATGCCAGGCAAGCACGCTACCGCTTGAGCCATGTCCGCAGCCCCACCACAGCTTTCTTGAGCTTATAAACACCAAACAACATCTCAGCACTACATCTGGGACACTTTACACAGAAAAAAATTACAAAAGGAAAACAAGAAAAAAAGCAAAAAAAAAAAAAAAACAAAAAAACACAAAACAGTGAAACTAAATAAGGTGCAAAAAAGATACTTGTTTACACCAGGAGAGCTGAAATAAGGTGACAAAGGAACATCACCTTAACTGGCCTCAGTGGGAACCCACATCAGGCAACTCAAAAAGTGTTCTGTGCACATGGATGAATGAATGCAAGCCAACACAAGTACTGATTTGGGGGCTACAAATATATTTTAGTAGGTAGGCAAATTCACAAACATAGAATCCATGAGTAACCAGGATCAGCTGCATTATTGTATGCCTGTGTGTACTCATGCACATACACACAACTGCAATAGTCAACTTTCCAACATTATTTCCATATCACCTAGGTGTTTCCATACATACCATCAATTGTATACCCTGTCCTTTCAAACCAAATGGATGACACAGACCATAGGCTATAATTGAAGGATGCAATCCAACAACCCTTTTTTGAGGGGGATATATCAGGGATTGAACCCAGAGGCACTCGACCACTAAGCCACATCCACAGCCCTATTTTGTATTTTAGAGACAGGGTCTCACTGAGCTGCTTAGCACCTCACTTTTTACTGAGGGTGACTTTGAACTCACAATCCTCCTGCCTCAGCCTCCCAAGCCACATAGCGTGTGCTACCGTGCCTGGCCCAGGCCCAACAACCCTTTTTTTTTTTTTTTTGTGGTGCTGGGGACTCAACGCAGGGCCTTGTGCATACAAGGCAAGCACTCTACCAACTGAGCTGTGTCCCCAGCCCCCACAACTAACTCTTGATGGGATGGGTTCATCTCTTTATTAAGCATCTAAATATGGGCAAGCAACACCAATCTTACTTCTCATGTTAAAAGAACTTGAATCTCTGTTTTTAAGAATGATTTAAGGATGATTTACCTGTATAGGCTTTAAAAGATCTTTGGAAAGAAATACGCTTTGCTGATCTCCTAGGAAGCGAACAGAAGTTATGGATCCCAAACCAGCTTTGTCCAACAAAGGTTTGTACACCTGGGGGAAAAAAAAGTTTGGCATCATAATTGCTATCAGCATTATTCTGAGAATGGAACTGGCAATTTTTAGGCACACAGGAAGTAACAAAGTCAGTAAGCTTGTGTTTACTGCAAGGACCTCATAATAATGAGGTACCTACAAAAATCACACAATTTTCATTCAAACCCAGTAACTTAAACCAGATATGCATTGGGAGTCATTAACACACAGGTCCCCAGTTCCTCCGTTTTCCAAAATTTATGCAAAAGAGGTATATGCACTTTTTTCTGGGGAGACTGGATTATATAAAGAGCAAAGTATGACTTAAACTGTGACCTCCAGCAGCTCTTCTCACTCATGAGCAAAACCCTGGCTTTGCCAGCAGCAGGTGAGGCCCTCCAGGATCTGGCCAACTTTCAAGCACCATTCTGGCCTTTCCAACTACCTGTACCTGACTTCCTCATAAGCTCCAGATGTCCTCTCCAGATACAGTGGTCACTCTCTTCCTCAAACTGCACCACATTTACAATGCAGATACAACCCAAACCTTCTTGTAGTATATTTAGAGCCAAAAACAATCCAGAGCAGGAGGAATCTTGGAGACCCTGAGGTCAGGAATGGAAACCTCTTTTATGGACTGCTGCCACAGAGACCTGCCCAGTGCTACCTGGTCTCACCAATTTTAGGGACACTGAAAATCTAAATGCACATTCCACATTTTTTTAAAAAGGCAGCTAACTCTATTTTCTTAAAACACTTAACTGTTTCGGCCAAACCAAACAGATCTATCTATATGTATGTATGACTACCAGTTTCTGACCTCTGATCTTGACATTCCCCACATTACTTCCTCCCCCATTTTTCAAGTGAAGAATATAAGACCCTAAAAGCCCAGGGATAGGCCCAGAGTTGCAGAGCTCCTACAAGGTCTGGCAGAAGATTCTAGGTGCTTTTGTACCCTCTGCCTTGTCACAAACATAGACTATTGTTTCATGTGTGTGACAAGGGCCAAACACAGGCATTTCATTTATATTTTCCTTGTTTTACCCCAAACAGATGAAATGTTCTCTTTTCCTCAGTTTTACTCACTATTGCAGGCCACTGAATAGTTCGTTCAGAAATTTCAGGTGACTTTCGTTCAGCCAAAACCAAATTATGTTCTACCAAAAATGCTTTCCTCTGAAGGCTGTAGACTTCTATCCATCTTCTCTTCCTCCAAGATTCCCCATCAAACTCGACACATACCTGGATGAAAATTGGAAAAGCAGATTCAAGTCACAAACATTATCAACATACAAGTTTAATCATGTCATTATTATTCTTGAGTCTCCCACATGCATGTGTTAGTCCCTCCTAGTTCCCTGCCTTTCCTTCACAGCCACAGCAAAATAATCACACATGTACCAAACTTGATCCCCAAACTACCCTGGGATACAAAAGTTCAGGGCTTTCAGGATCAGTGTCCTTAAAGTAGTCTCTAGGTAGCCCAGAAACCAAAGAACCCCACTTAGAAGGGATTTACATGTTAATTAGATGTGTGAACTTTGGGAATTAGATGAGACAAATCTGAAACCCAGAACAACTAATTTTCCAAGTGCATTATAATTCAATTCTCTGTTGACACTGCAGTGGGCTTAAGAAGACCCCATCATGACACCAGCTGCTTTTAGACTCCTCTGGTAGACTACTTAGCAAAAAGCCCTAATGCATGACACACCTTCAATATACCTTTCAATAGAGAAAAGGGAGAAATTTACTTCAGGGTTGGGAGTCTAAAACTATTTTACACAATAAAATAAATAAGAAATTAATAAATGACCCCAGAACTACGTTGTTGTTTTTTTTTTTTTAAATTCCTGGTATTGGGGGGCTGGGGCTGTGAATCAGAGGTAGCATACTTGCCTGGCACACTTGCCATACTTGTGAGGCACTGGGTTCTATTCTCAGCACTGCATATAAATAAATAAAGGTCTAACAACTAAAAAAAATTTTTTTTAAAACTCCTGTTGTTGGGGATAAACCAGAGCACCTCATTCATGATAGACAAGCACCCAATCACTGAAAGACCCACTCAGTCAGTCTAGTTGCTTATATAAAAGTCAAACTACCTTTGAAATATAATTTTCCAAGTAACTGTAATGTTTTCGGCTTCAGATAGGCAAAAATATCTTTTAACCATAAGGCTATAATCCTTATAACTTAAATAAATTTATGAAGACATTTTTGTAAAAATCAGACAAAAGTTGATCTCTGGCAACGCCCAGAGGTAGGAATTGTTCACAAATCCTTAAAGTTTGATAAAAAGTGATGCACCCAAAACACCCAAATTTATTTCTTTGGTATTGGGATTGAACCCAGAGCACTTTACCACTGAGCCACATCCCCAGCCTCCGCCCTTTTTATTTTGAGACAGGTTCTTACTAAGTTGCTTAAACTGGCTTTGAACTTGAGATCCTTCTGACTCAGCCTCCCAAGCTGCTGGGATTATAAGCATGTGCCACTGTGACTGGTCAAAACACTCAAATTTCATTAGCTATTATGAATATGCTGCCCCTTAATTTATTCTAAAACTTTTTTTAACATTTACATATTTTAGCAGACTTGAATAAACTCCCTTAATATTCAGTGAGAAAATCACTATTTTTATTTAAAATTCTTCGTCTTACAAGAGACCGCTTTTTTGGTGTTTCAAGGATTATTAATGAACCCATCTCTATCAAATCTTATGATTTCACAGATGTCTTTACTAACTACATGGTCAGAACCCAACTTAAGAATCCTTTCCTCAAAGAAGCCTCCCCTTGCAAAAGAGCCTTTCCCCTCCTGAGAGAGGTCCCCCTGGCTAACTGTCCTCAGAGCTCTATGCATTTCCCTCCTAGCACTTACCCACCAGTTGGCATTAAATTTATGGCTAGTCAACTGACACATGAATCAAACAGGTCAAAGTTTGTGTCTGGTTTTGCTCACTGTCTTGTCACTGGTATACAGTCCCTATCATTACTCAAAGACTTATTAAGCATAAATAAATGAACTTCTCTCTGAACTGACTCCTACATTCCATTTCTCTTATTTCACCTAAAAAGCTGTAAATTTCAGCTGATACACTGTTAATTCCAATCCTGAACCTTTTCCAATCTACAGGATATCTTCAAAAAAAAAAAGATAAAATTAAGACCCACTCTACCCTTCTAGCAACAATAAACACACATCCTTAACTTCCCAGGCAATTTGGCTAGGACGCTGCATAACTTCTTGTATGGAAGGATTTTTTGCAGTAACACCTTATACTTTCCAAATCAGAATAAATGCAAATGGAGAACAGCTATATGGCAAAGCCTTTCTCCCAAGTTATATCCATTCTATCACTTCAACCAACCAACCAATGCTCCTTACCAAGGTGTACTGAGACTGCTCATTTTCCTGGCTTCCTTGCCAGAGGATCCAGGTCTCCTGACATCTCCCACAGAGAGACTTAGTCTTTCAACCCCAACTTAGCTTTCCATGCCAGTTTCAGATATGTGATATAAAAGGAATAAGCACACAAATTTCAGAATCAGAGAGACCTTGGCTTGAATCCCACTATGTTGAAACTTTCCTTGATGTTACTTGCATAAAACAAAACGTGATTAGAAAGGAAACCAACTCAACTGCATCCCAGGTTGAGAATTCTTACTTAGAAGTCTAGATCTCTGAATCTTGTTTTATTAACTTCAAAAAGAAAGCAGTAACCTCTACCTCTCACTGAACTGTTAGGTAGATTGGGGAGGGGTCGGTACTGGGGAATGAACTCAAAGAGGGGTGTTCTACCACTGAGCTACATCCCCAGCCTTTTTTATTATTTGAGACAGGGTCTTGCCAAGTTGCCCAGGTTAGCCTTGAATTTGCATTCTTCTACCTAGGCCTCCCAAATCACTGAGAATACAGGCATGAAACACCGTATCACCATACAACACACATTACAACAAGGTATGTAAAGTGCCTGGTTAGGCAGCCAGGTAGTTTTAAGACCTATATGTTAATCTAAATCATATCACCATATCACTGAAGTTATGAGTGAAGGAGAGAGTCTTCAACATAACCAGATCTACTCAACACTGAAAAAAAAAATGAAGGAAGGATTAAGACTTTAAGTGGTTTTCCCAAATATAAGCAACAATGTTTATCAGACCACTATTTAAAACTTAAGATAACACAAACTAAAATTCAAATATCTCAATTTTTAAGTACTTTTAATTTTAAGTTCAGCTCCTGCACAAGGCCCTGGGTTCCATTCCCTGTGCAGCAAAACAAAACAAAAACCCATGTATGTCTTTCATTTTTTCTTCAAAAGCCTGAGGTTCAATACTGAAGGACACCTCCCCTAAAGTCTCTTTTGCAAATACTCTGGGGCAGAGGGAAGACATTCATATTCAGAAAGAACTAAGGGTGACTCATTCAGTTTATGCAGGCTGACAAATGAAATGAGCTTCTGCTGTGTACTTTTCCCCATGCTCCCTAGGCCCACAAAGAGGTTACTTGTGCTGTCTGACACTAAAGGCCAAACAAAGGTCAGTTATGACTGCCTACCTGAACTTTCAATTTTACTATTCTTGTAATAGGGCCTTTTGTAAATGTGCAACTGATTAGGCTATCAAATATTTTGACCAAATGTTAGATATTTCAAATCAATTACTTCAAAGCCAATTTTTCCCAAAAGAAAATTTTACATGATATGTGAATTAATGTTATAGCTAATCTCAGCAAAAACTCATCTCTCCTGAGCATATGATTATGAAAACCACGGGAACTGCCAAGGAGAATGTTACCAAATGTGAAGGTAGAAATACACAGAACAGCATGGTTTGTAGTTAAATGTTTGACTATATATTGACTCTACCTAGTTCTACAATGCAGAATACAAGTTTCACTATTCCAAAAAATAAGAAATTAACTCATTACGCTTCCATTACATCTTCTTACATGAAAATAAAATGCTTACCTAAAACCCGAGTCTAGTATTCAATTATAAGTGGTAAACAGTCTCTATTACACTGCACCAGGAGTTTCTCATCTTACATAGCCTGGCTGGCAGCAGAATCCACCAATATTCAAGTTCCAACCGTATACAAGGATGAAAGGCATTGGTCAGGCCACTCATTTGCTGACAACAGTAGGAAAAGATACATAAAGATGAAAAACGGGTAGGATTGTGGCTCAGCAGTACAGCGCTTGCCTAGCATGTGTGAGGAACTGGGTTCGATCCTCAGCACCATAAATAGACAGACAGACAGACAGACAGAAAAAAGTAGAGTTAAAGAAAGATAAAGACTTAGATAGGCAAGGTGGGGAAGGAGGACATTCCGTGCACACCTAATACAAAAGAAAACAGTTCACACTCAAGCAGAAGGATGAAAGATGAAGTCAGTCCTGGGAACCACATTTAACTAAGATCTCTGTTATTCTAGAGGTAGAAAAGGCTACTGCCCCAGCAGTTATTTCTGAACTGTTATTTGTAAACTGTTTCCTAATAATAATTATTTTGATTCCTTCACTTATTCATGCAGATATTTAAGTACAAGTACATACTACATCGTGTTCAAGGTATGAAGGATTCAAAGGCTAGCAAAATAAAGTGCTCGAAGCAATTTTTTTTTTTTTTTTTTTTTTTTTTTTTAGGCACTGGGGAGTGAACTCAAGGGCACTTGACCACTGAGCCACATCCCCAGGTCTATTCTGTATTTTATTTAGAGACAGGGTCTCACACTGAGTTGCTTAGCACCTCACCTTCGTTGAGGCTGGCTTTGAACTCGAAATCCTCCTGCCTCAGCCTCCCAAGCCTGCTGGGATTATCAAAGCCTAATTTTTCAAGTCTGTAGACAAACTTGGGCAAGTTATGTAATTTCTTTAAACTTCAATCTAACCCCCCCCCCAAACACACACACAAAATCTTACAAAACAGGCTACTGGTAAGGATTATTACTTGCCACATAATAACCAATCATTATTGCCTGTTACTATGTCTTCCACTTCTTTGCAATCAACTACTAGATATATTGCTTTTGTCACCTAAGTGACTTTGTTACAAAGTCTTTCTGGCAGTGAAACAAAATTAATAAGCCTTGGCCTTTAATATCATTCACAATTAAGCCTGCCAGTCTAGACTGATTTGTATGTGTGCTAAAACTTAGAAAAATCATCAGAGTACCTACCTAAGTTTACTTATTCAGTCACCTCAGCGCCCAACCTCACCACTCAAAAAAGCTCAATGTCCCTAAGCCCAGATTAAGTATGGTCTTAGTTACTTGGTTCTACCTGCACTATTTGGTTCCAGTGTTTCAAAATCCATTTTTATTAACTACGGTAGTTATACTTAAGCCAATTATTTCAATGGCTACTGAGGAATGCAGTAGTAATGATTAGAATAAAGAAATAATATAGATTTGCATCTTAAAAAGGGCTGAGTTGTGAAGTCTGCAGATAGGGCATAAGTCCAAATTAACCAAAACTGCTCTTGAATTGAAATCCCCAGTAGTCTCCAGTCAGGCACCTTAGTACAGTGGAGAAGAAACATTGCCCAATCTGGATTCAAATCCTCACTCCCTTACTTACAGTAGCTAATTACACAAGTATAGATAAGAGTCCTTTTCCTCAAACTACTTCCTTCCTCATCCAGAAAATGAAGGTATCACAGCTCCTGAAAGTTGGGTGTGGCAGGGATATAGAGATAAAAATAAATACATACTAAGAACCTCCTAGATTGTCTGCCTACAACAGATCCTCAATCACTGCCATGGAAGGGAAGGCAAGGGAACATACAGTTAAAAACTATTTCTATTCAAGTCAATTAAAACACAAATTCTACAGAAAAAATTTACCTAGATGAAATTAAACACAGCCATCTTGATGAAATCTCATACACAAAGCTCTACATTTTATGTAAAAAGGTTACTAGCCTAAAATAAATAGGCTGGCTATCCTTGTACAATACACTATCTCTATAAACATGAAAACCTCTTTGGTACAAGAATGAGTGGAACAGAGGAGAGAAACCAAACCCCACAGTGTGTGGTTGGAGCATTTTTTGTGGCACAGCTCTTAATGCCGATGGTGAAGAGGGCAGCCCTGGAGTAGAACTTCCTGGGTCAGAACACAGATTATGCCAGTTGGCTATGCAAGTTGCCAGTCATGTGACCCTGAGCAAGACAATCTTTGTAAGACCTGATAAAGTGGGGGCATCATTGCTGGTAAGAGGTCAGCATGATGCTTGGCATGTGCTTAAGTGCTCAATGCTCACTTCTCTGCCTCAACGTGAAGACCAGGCACCTGGTAGAAGTTTTAAAAACATGTAAGTACAAATATCCTCCTACCTCCACTCTTTGTGGACTCATACTGGTTTGGGAATGGACAGACTATCAACTGTATAAACTGTACAAAACTGAACAGTGTTTCAGAAATCAAAATATATTCAATTGCTAATGTTAGAACTTGCTTCCTTTATTTCCTGAGCAGAGTTTCAAGAAAAAGCAGTGGTGACCAAGTGAAGATCCTGAAACACACACATCACTCAGAGTGGAAATCTCTTCCGTTCTGACAAGCTTCCTCCAACTTATCACCACTTTGCAGTCTTTGTTAGGGATCTTTTTTCAGCTATTTTTGCACAAAGGAGTCTTTGTTGGTACAATGGCTTCCTCACTGGTTGTTCCCAGACAATCTTTTCACAGCAATACTTCTATTAGAGTATAATTAGAATTCATCCCTCTTTCCAAAGATCTAACTGAAAAAGGTTCTCAGTGTCATTCTGGTTTAAGAAATCACTGACTGCACTTGCTCCCATTTCTCTCCTTGCCCCCAAACACCCAAGTGCAACATAGATTTCGAAGCCATTCCTCCACTGCACCATATATGGGCCAGCTCCACCCCCAGCGCTCCATATATGGTCATATCCCACACCCACCCACAGACTCCTCACAGATAACCAGGAACCCATTCCTGCTGACCCACCATATACGGACAAACACCCACCCTAACACGCCGAGCAGAACTAAACTCCTCCCTCTACACTCACACTTCATTTTTAACCAGTGCTTAAGTTAAAAACAAAAAAAAAAAGTTAACAAATCCAGAGGAACACCCCCCCACCCCAAGTCTGAAAGCATCTCCAGGCACCAGCCCCATTCCTACCGCTTCCAGACGTCACCGCTCGCCCAACCTGACACTAGCACTGCTCCTCCCCGCCGAGGAGTCGTCGCCCTAGCGGGGCCGGCGCCGGCCGTGCAGCGCGCAGCCCCCGCAGACCGCGGCCGGCGACTCCGGGCGACAGGGTACCGAAGACTCGCGAGGTCCCCTCCACAGCACCCGCAGGTCCAAAGCCAACTTTCGGGCCGCCCCGCAGGGGGGCTGCACGTTCCCACGGCAACGCGGGGGCGGCTCACCTTCAGGTCCTTCCTGGAAACGTCGGGGTGGGACACGGCGCGGACCGTGCCCGCCAGCCAGGGCCACTCGGCCACGCGCTGCACGTCCCAGCCGTCGTCGACGCCGTCGGCCGCGCACAGGCTGAGGAACCGCTTCCCCACCAGCACCGGCCAGCTCTCCCCGAGCGTGAGCACCATATCTCCGCCGGCGGCAGCGCCCTCCTGCAGACACGGAAGCGAGCGTGTGAGGCGCGGGCCCGCCCGCCAAGTTTCGCTTTCCCGAGCCCCGGCCCGCTCGCCGCGGGGGCGGCCGGGGGACTCTGCGCGCCCGCGCCCGCCCCCGGCCCCGGCAAGAAGAGGGCCCGGCGCAGAGGCCCGTCCCGCGGCCACCCGCCCGGCCCGCCCGCGCCCCACGCCCCACGCCCGGCCTGCGCGACGCGCGGCCCGCGGGCTCGCCCCGGAACCCCCGCCTCTCTCGCAGCCGAGGCCGCGGCGCGCTCACCCGCCTCCCGCCTCCCTGAGTCACCGGCGGCGGCTGCCGTCCCCAGCCGCCCAGCCGACTCCAGCTCCTACTTGGTTCAAGAGCTCTCACAAGACACGCACGGCCCCCGGGCCCGCCCCCCGGAGCCGCTGCCGCCGCTCATTGGCTGCACTGCAGGCGGCGGGCGGGGCTCGCGGGAAAGCGGCCTGTCGCCACTGGCCGGGGCGGCGGAGGCGGGGCAGAGGAAAACAACAATCCCTCGGCGGCTCCTCCCCGTCCCCTCCCCCTCCCGGAGCCCAGGCGACCCCCACTCGGGACGGACGCGCGCCAGCAAAATCCCTCCGCCGCGCCCCATTCTTTCCGTTTGTTACCTCACGTTACGCAAAAGAGTCCCGCGAGATCCGTTATCAACTTCGGGGGCCCAGAAGAAACTGCCCTGGCGCACAGATGAGGCTGAATGGGGAGACCCGGGTCTCCAAGTGCCTATTGGATTGTTCTACAAGTGCGTAGGTTGTCGACCAAAGATGGGCCTTCACTTGGCGGAAGAATCTCACAGGAAAGGGCGAGGGCGGACGGCCGGCGGGGGGGCGGGGGTAGGGACGTGCGGTTTCAGGCGTACTCAGCCGGAGGCGGAGCTGCCGAGCTGCTTTGTGCGCAGGCGCCTCCCAGCGGGCGCTGGCGCTGGGGCTGCTGGGTGAAATGGCCGCGGGAGGCGCAGGCGCACGTGGTGTGGATCGTGAACGTCTAAGTCCGCCATTTTGAAGGAGAGATGAAGAAAGGCATGGAGCCATCGGGGTAGGACGTTCCTTGTCTGTGGAGCGTGAGAGGCCGCCCAGTGCACCGTGGAATGAGGTTTTCTAACGTGAAGGCGGGGCTGGGAAGTTGTTGAGAGACCAGGAAGTTGAAAGAGTAGATGAAGGCCATGATGATGCAAGAAGAAATGCAGGAGAGAAGGTGGTTTGAAGGACAAAGGAGATGAAAGGTGCCTGTGTTGAAAGGACCACCGATGTTTGGGCGAAATGAAGAAGAAATGGAATGGAAGAACTGAAGACTTCTTTATAAAGGCTGGGGCTTGATGAGGAGTCACACTTAATTCTTAAAATAATGACTGAAGAATCCATGCTCCCAATTTTACAAGTGTGAAAATGGGAAATCAGGAGGAAAAAAATCAGAACTATTTTAAGGAACTGTAAGATGCAAATTAACTCCACGAGTTCGTCTTGGATACATGTGTTCTAAATATGTGACTTTTAAGTTTTTGAAGTTAATGATAAAACTGAAGAATTAAATGAGATTTAAAATTTGCAGACCATTAAAGGGGAGGATATAGCAAAGAAAACCTGTCCAATCAACAAGGCCAAAATAGAAACAAGAAAAGCAAAAGAAAGCAGAATATGCTAACATAAAATAAAATTAGAACCTTAAATCTAAACTGTGTGTACAATAAGTATAAATGGGTTAATTTTACTCATAAATTTAAAAAGATATTTTTTCATTAAGAACAAAATCCAGCTATAAATTGACAAGAAAATTCTTAAAACAGAAGAAGTTTGAAAATATTAGGCTAAGGGGCGGGGATTGTGGCTCAGTGGTAGAGGGCACACCTAGCATGCAGGAGGCACTGGGTTCGATCCTCAGCACCACATAAATGTAAAATAAAGATACTGAAAAAATATATATATATATATACTAGGCTAACATTTTTATGTGTGATGTGTGTGTGTATGTGTATACACACACACATATATTTAGTTGTAAATGGACACAATACCTTTATTTGATTGATTTATTTTTATGTGGTGCTGGGAATCAAATTCAGTGCTTCCATGTGCTAGACAGGTGCTCTATCGCTGAAGCACAACCCCAGCTAGGCTAATGTTTTTTAACCCAAAACTTGATCAGACAAAAGCAATGTAATACTATTAATATATAGTCACAAATCACTTAATGAGGGGATAGTTCTGAGAAATACGTAATTGATTTCATCATTATGCTAACATCATAGAGTATACATACAAAAGCTAAGATGACTACAATATCACAAGTGATAAGGTCATAAATGACCTACCATTGTCTGTAATGCTATTATACAGCAAAGGCATCAAAAGAGAAAGGATGTTGTCTTAATAAAGGATGGAGTCCATGAAGATAACATGCACTCCAGAAATTATGATGAATGAAAACATGGACTAGCCTGAACTAACAGCATGAAAAAATTTTGTACCAGGAGAAGATTTTAACCGTTTGTAATGACATCTTGGATGCAATTCCTTTATTTTACTAATTTATTTTTAATGTGGTGCTGAGGATAGAACCCAGTGCCTCACACATGCTAAGAAGTGCTCTACGACTGAGCTATAACCTCAGCCCTTATAGGCATCTTAGATACATTAAAAAGAAGTGATGGTATGGAAAACCTAGATTATATTATTAACTCTATTTGAAAAACAATTGCTAAGGAATGAGTTCTACCAAACCTCAAGGAACATATTTCCTACATTTTATTCATGGTTCCAGAGCTTATAAAAGATGGAAAACTATTCAATGCTTTCAATAGAACTTGCAAGAAACCATTACCAAATCTGAAGTAGAAGACAAGAAAGAAAAACTATGGCTCAACTACACTTGAGATCATGGATGAAAATTTCTTATATAAAATATGAATAAACAATCCCTAGCATACTTTTACATAGTCACGATGATTTCTTGGGAGTATTAGATGAATACAAAATTACTTGAAGATTTTTAAAAATTAGCTATAATTCACTGCAGTGGCTAAAAGAAAAAAGGAAAAATGGTATGCTCATTTAGTAGATGCTAAAAAGGACATGTACTCACATTGAACACCTATAAATGACCTGAAAAGCACTTCAAAATACCTAGAAAACTAGAAATGTAAAAAGCACACACACTTACATTGAATACTCAATCATGATCTTAAAACAATTTTTTAACTTCATAGAAACCTAGGAATATAAGATTTATCATAAACATGCACAAACACACACATACACATGATCTAGAAGACATCTACAAACTTGCTTATCTCAGCATTGTTTGTGGTTGTGAAAAAAATGGAAATAATCTAAATGTACTTCAGTTGGGAAATGAGTAAATAAAATGAATACAAGGAATGTGATACTTATTGGAATGCTAGAGCTTGGCTCCATACTTATTGTTTTTTCTGGTGAGGAAACTTAAAATCTACTTTTAGCAATTTAAAAAATTTTTTTAGTTGTAGTTGGACACAATACCTTTATTTTACTTATTTATTTTTATGTAGTGCTGAGGATCAAACCCAGCACTTTGCACATGCTAGGTGAGTGCCCTACCGCTGAGCCACAACCCCAGCTCCTTTTATTTATTTTTTTTTTGATAGTTGGGCACAATACTTTTATTTTATTTATTTATACTCTTAGCAATTTTCAAACATAATTTATTGTTATTAATTGCAGTCACCATAATTTACAGTAAATCTCTTGAGCTTGCTCCATCCATGTGAAGTTTTTGTATTCTTTGACCTACAGCTCACCGATCTCTCCCCATTCTGTTATTCTCATTTGTTTAAGGTTAATGTGTTCATTTTCTTTTTGAAATTTAATTTTTAACTTTTATTAGTGGCCTCTACTACATTAGCAGGTTAAGAGAGAAAATACATATAATTATCTCAGTAAATGCACAAAACCCATTTGATAAAGCTTCACTTCCATTTTTTATAAAAATGAATAGAAGAAACTTCCATAGCTTGGTAAAGAACCTGCTGGGAGTAGACTGAAACAACATACTTGATTTTTAAATTTTAGGAGGATTCCCACTAAAGTCAGGAGCACCATAAGGATGCTCTGTGTGTTATCACTTCCAGTCAAGTTGCAAAAGAGGTTAATCACTAATAAGACAATAAAATAATATAAACATTAGGATGGAAGAAAAAGCCACATGATTTGTAAACAATTGTTAGAATTTTTTTATTTTTTTATTAGTTGATCAAAACATTACAATGATCTTGACATATCATACATTTGATTCAAATGGGGTACGTAATCTTATTTTTCCATGTGTATAGATTGCGGGATCACATTGGTTATACAGCCACGTTTATACATAGGGCCATACTAGTGTGTATTGTATTCTGCTACCCTTTCTATCCCCCCCCATTTTTAATATTTGATTTTTAGTTGTAGTTGAACACAATACCTTTATTTTATTTATTTTTACGTGGTGCTGAGGATCCAACCCAGGGCCTTGCACATGCTAGGCGAGCGCTCTACCACTGAGCCACAATCCCAGCCCTCTTATTCTTAAATGTCAACTTAAAAACTTTTATTCCAACTTGAAAAGGTTGCAATTGTTAGAATTTTAATACAAAAATCAAGAAGATGTAAAATAAAAGATCAACAAGTCAAAAGAATTTTTATTATTTAACAATTAGCATATGTTAGAAAAAAGAAAAGATTAATGATTCAAGCTACAGAATACCTAAAAATAAACATCACATGAAGTGAACAAAATTGTCAGACTTTACTAACATATAAAAGACTTAAAAATGTTATCTTCTTATATGACTTGATAAAGATGTCACTCCAAATTTAACAAGGAAGGAGTAAAAAAGATGAAGACATAGAGTTAAGAGTATACAAAAACACACCCATATATGTGTGAAAACTTAAAATTTAATGCTATGATTAACACAGCATTTCAAGTGAGTGCTAATAATAAACTATTTAGTACATGCTTTGGGGTGTTTTGATTACAACGAACCCAGCCTAATTTCATCACAAGATTGGGAGCCTTCTCATCAAAAAGTCATGATAAGTTAATTTCTGTTTTACTATAAATTACTGCGATTTCTAAACTTGTTTGGAATTCCTGCCTGTGCCTTGAACTCACTCATGCCTAGCTTTCCCTGACCAGATAACAACCCTCTCTAAAACCTTAGTGGTGCCTCATAAATCCTGACTCCCCCTGACCAGATAACAACCCGCTCTGAAACCTCAGTGGCACCTCAAATTCTTATCTGAATTTACTCCCTCCCTTGAAATGTTAAGCCATGTAGATCATTAACATGCCATCTGCTTATGTATTATGTTTGTCAAAATCCTGTTATCTGTAAGTATTTAAGACACCCCACTTTGCAAGTTTTTGTGTATAAAACCTTGTTCCTGAAAAGCTGGGAGGCTGGTCTCTAGCCCACATTAGGGGAGACAGCCGCTGATCAGCTCTCTGTGTACACAAATACATGCTTACTTTAATTTGATTTAAAATTGGAGTCAGTGGTCTTCTCTTTGCATCGGGGTTCAACAGTTATTCATTAGGAAGAAATAAAGCCAGATTCCTCTATCAGCTTTCACAAAAATAAATTCCATGTACAGCAAAGAACTAAATACTTTAAAATCTCCCACCTCTTTCTCTTTCCCTCCCTCTCCCTGAATCTTTCAATCCTCAGGCCACTGGGCAGGCAGAACAAGTTAGATTTCCACGTGGAGAGGCTGGCTGGCATGGAATATTGGAGCCACTGGGTGGTGAGGGCAGCCACAAAGGGGTGGCCAGTGTGGTATGAAGAGGCTGTTGATGCAGGGGAAGGACAGCATCAGGCAAACAGGGAGCATTTCCATGGGGAAGGGTGTCCTGGTGTGGAATGTCACCAAGGAGGCTAAGGAGGGCATTCAGGCGGGGACCAGCAATAGGCCTTGAAAGGAATCAGGAATATCTTAGAAGCAAGACAAGAACCAGGAGAAAAATATCCTGCAAACAAACCAGAAAGAATTTCAACCTGGAGGATGCTCATCGAGGCCAGAGGAGGCAACACTGTCAAGATGGGGACATTGATACTATCGGAAATTGTATCTTGGGCTGCAGTTATGGTCAGAAATCCCTTCTATTGGTTAGTAAAAGTCACCATCCAAGTCCAGCCACGCATCGCCAACAAGGTCCCCCTGCTCACCAGCCAGAGGACTCTCTCTCCAAGGGACGGCAGAGCCTCCACACACATGTAGGAAAGGAGCAGTGGGAAACATTGAATCTGCTGGACCTGGATTCTTCAACTGCAAAACAAATAGACAATGTTTTTGCCTAAGTTTGCTTTTCTTTTCTTTTAATATTTTATTTTTTAGTTGTAGTTGGACACAACACCTTTATTTCACTTATTTATTTTTATGTGGCGCTGAGGATCAAACCCAGGGTCTTGCACGTGGGAGGCGAGTGCTCTACCGCTGAGCCACAACCCCAGCCCTAAGTCTGCTTTTCTTAGGACAAGACTGAAGGGTGTCCCCTGAGAAAATGAAAGGGCTTTAGGCTGTTTCTGGTGACACGGCAGTGTTCCTTCCCCTGGCATAAGGCCAGCGCAGAGCTCCCTGCCCCCAGCTGTTACAAAAGCCTTTGAGAAATCATTTACATCCACAGATAGTATAGATTTTAAGTAGACAGTTTTATCAGCTTTATGAATACATATATTCAAATAACTCACATGCCAATTAAGATACAGAAGGGAGTTGCCAAACCAGCAAGGCCAAATATGACCCTCTGCCTAGTTTCCCACAGTCTGGGAAGCATAGTTTTGCATTTTTTAAATGTTTTTTAAAGCAAGAAGAATAATTTTGGTGACCTGTGCTAATGATATAAAATTCTAATTTCAGTGTCTACAAATAAAATTTTATTAGAACACAGCCATTTATGTTTGATCTACGACTGATTTCATTCCACAAAGGTAATTGTTAGTAGTTCAGAGACTATATGATCCTTGAAATCTAAAATATTTGGTCTTTGGCCCCTTTCAGAAAAAAACTTGCCAAATCCAGATTCAGAACATTTCCATCCTCCTGAATATTCTGCTTTATTGTAATCAAGACCTGCCGGAGTAAGCTTTGTTTTGATTTCTATCACCATTAATCAGCTTTGCCTGTTCTGGAATTTATTGTTTTGTTTTGTTTGCTTGCTTTTGCAACACGGGAATCACACCAGGGCCTCGTGCACACTCGGCATAACTCTACCATTGAGCTACGCCAGCCCCTGAATTTGACTTAGATGAAATCCCAGGGTGTGAGCTCTTTTTGGTCCTGCTTCCTTTACTCACATGCTTTGAGAGTCATCCATGTGACCACATCTGTGAGCATTGTTGTCTTTCATAACTGTGTAGTAGTTCCCATTGTCTGACTGTGCCGTAGTCTGAACAAGCTCCATCAATACAGAACTGACCATTTGGTTCTTGGCTATTTTGAATATGTTTGGGTGTACGTCCACTATCTCGGTATTTGGTTTGTTTTCCTGACCTACTCTGCCTTTTTTCCATTATTTTTACTCTTTCTGCATCTCTTCCTACAAAACCAGATTTATATAGTTGTGATTTCCTTCAGCCTCTTGGATTCCCAAATAAATCAATAATTTATCCCATAATTTATATGGCAGAAGGACCAATAAAGGGAATAATGCACCCATTTGCTCACTTTGCATTTCTGCCCAAGGTAAAACTAAGTGACTGAATTCAACCGCCTTCCACTGGGTGCAGGATCCACTGTGATTCTGTTGCGACTCCCTGGGCTCTGGTGCCCTCTAGCAGAAGAATCTGATTTCATTCTTGTGCCCCAGAACAAGGGAGGCAGCACGTGGGGTACAGAAATCGCAGGTCACAGCCTTCCTGGCATCAAGGGGTAGGCAGGGCCTAGGTCTCCCAATGCCATACCATACAGAGGGGGTCCTAGCTGCACCCGGCACTTCCTGGCCAAGCCTCTTCTGCACCAGGTCTCCTCAACCTGCCACGACCTGCAGTTATTTTTAGCATGCTAGCAGAAAAGGCAACATGACTGCTCCAGCATGGGTATGCCTCTCACCACTGGCAGCTGCCCCTCATCCTCGGAGAGGCCCCCCTGCTTTTTCCAGACCAGGGCAGACTGTTGTCCTGCCTCACTGAGTTTGATTTTCATGACCTGGTCTCTCCCATCTGCCTGCTGAGGGTCTCTGCTGACTGCAGAGTCTTGCAGGCTGCACTGCCTTCCAGCCTATCTCCTCCAGGGGCTGTCTAAACTCCGTAGCCAGGAAGACTGCTTGACTCCTAGCTTTCTGTTCACCCTGCAAACTGAGCCAGCCTTGTGGTCTCAATTTGATCAACAACAAAAATATACACAATAAACACAAAATGATGTGGGTTTTTTTTTTCTTTTTGAATAAGAGCAGCTCAATAATATTGGGGGTTGGTTAGTGCAATGCAGAGAACATAAGAGGGAAAGGACAAAGTAACATTTAACAGCAATGTTAGTCTTAACTGAGGACATTATGAATCCTTGTTATTCACTATGCTTTAGAGTGTACATCAAAGCCATCAACTTGACTTTGAGGTGAATGCACAATTGTAAGAACAATGCTTTTCATAAGTAACACTACATGTCACTGTACTGGAAATGAACTCCAATGCTGACTTGTATTTGGACTTAGCTGAGCAAGGGAAAACAACACTCAAATAGGAAGAGCTGTGCAGATAGGAAGGCTCTTTTTGAGGGTGGGGACAGTTTATAAGGGATTGAACTCAGGGGCACTCAATCACTGAGCCATAGGCTCCAAAGTAAGATCTTAAAGTGTGACTGATGTTTTTCTCACAATGAGTTCTCTCACAATAGCGGGCTGGGGATGTGGCTCAGTGGTTGAGTGCCCCTGAGTTCAGTCCCCAGTACCAAAAAAACAAAACCAAAAAACCCTTAATTTGGAAGGAACTAATGGGCAGGCCAATTGGAACATGAGATCTTATATTTGATAACAAATATTTTTATATTTGTTTTCTTCTTTTAGAAAAAGTTTGAATCCTTTTATTATCTATCTATATCTATCTATATATTTAGATAGAGATATCAGTAATTTTTGTAGCTTTCAGGTGAAGTTTGCCTCTTTTATACTAATGAACTTCTTTTAGCAGATCTTCTAATTGAGTTCTGCAGGAGATAAATTCTTTTGGCTTTTGTCTTTGTAAAAAGTCTTATTTTGTCTATAATCCCTGTGACTCAGGAGGCTGAGACAGGAGGATTGCAAGTTCAAGACCAACCTCAGCAATTTAGCAAGGACTAACCTCAAAACAAAAATGTCTTATTTTCATCTTCACTCCCCCACCCCTGGCCCCACCCAGTGCTGGGAATTGAACCCAAGAGTTCTCTACTACTGAGCTACACCCAGAGTCTTGCTAAATTGCTGAGGCTGGCCTCAAATTCACAATCCTCCTGTTGTAGCCTTGAAGTAGCTGGGATTACAAGCATGGACCACTGCACCCAGCTCACCTTCACTTCTGAAGTACATTTTTGCACGAGGTAGATTGACAGGGTTCCTTTTCTCCTTCACCTGTGAAGATTCCAGTACCTTACATTTGGGCCTCTATCTTGATGTGAAGTCAGATGCCATTCTATTATCATCCCCCGGCATGTAATATGTCCTTTTGTGGTTGGGGGGTGGTTTTTAGTGATGTGATTCTGATATGCCTAGATGTGGTTTTCTCTATATTTAACCTACTGTCGATTTTCTGAGCTCTTTCTGGGCTACTGTCTCAATTTCAGAAAATTTCTCAGTCATTATCTCTTCAAATGTTTTCTAATCCATTCTTTCCTTTTTTGAAATGGTCTGCTTGGTACGTCATAGTTGTACATAAGGTGGATTTGTTGTTACATATTAGTACATGCATACGATGTAACGAGACCATTGGGCCACCGTCCCTCCCTTGTATGCACTCTGCATCTGTTCTCTTGTGGGTCCACCTGCTCGTGGGTATGAAGCTGCTCGATTTTGTATTCGGGAGCGCCCCCCCCCCGCCCCCCGCGTCTGTCACTTAGGTGATTTCTAATGACTGGTCTTGGTGCGCTGGATTCGGATTCTGTGTCCAGCTGCCTTCTTGCCCTCTGACACCTTTCCTTGCTAGCGCTCGCCAGGCCCTTCGTCGCAGGAAAGCTGCGGAGGAAACGGATCTCAAACCACGTTGGGGAACGACGGCGCAGGAGGCCTGAAGCAGCCATTGGAAGGTTGTAGGCGCTTTCAGCAGATCTGCCTCCTGGAGCACCCTGAGGATGAAACTGTGCGGAACTTACCCGGAGCAGGTGTTTTCTTAGTTGCGAGGAGGAGACTGGCGGACCCTGGCGAGTGGCAGTGGAGCTGAAGTGGAGGGTCTGGAGGCCAGTGAGGCGCAACTGCAGGGCGGAGCTGAACGCACCGGAGGGGCGGGGTGGGGGCCGTGGCCCTGCCAGGACAGAGGCTGGCGGGAGCACGGGCGCGGTGGAGGCGGGGTCCAGTTAGGAGGCTGGAGCAGAAGTTGGGGGTCCCAGGGGGGTTGGCAGTAGCAGAGGCAGGGGTGAGAGGGGCTTTCTGTGGCTGTGGTTTCGTTTTTTTTTAATTCTCGGCTGCAGGGTTGGCTGGGCAGTACTACGCAGGGCCCTGGGGCTCGGACTGGTGGTGATAGGCATAAGACAGGACAGGGTTCTTGCCCTCCTGGAACTCGGGAGGAGAGAGTCCCACCGTGCGCAGGAGGCAGGAGGAAAGGTCCCCCGTGCGCAGGCTGTCCCAACGCAGGGGCTGTGCCAGGGCGCAGCCGGCACTGCGCCCTAAGAGAGAGGGCGCCTGGCCCAGGCCGGTCGTTGGAGGAGAGGACGCACTGTGAGTGTGTCCCCAGAGTCTGCGTGTGGAAGCCTGGTCCCCAAAACCTAGGGGTCTTGAGAGGTGCCTGTGGCACTGGCCCTGCCATCCAATCCCTTCACCCAGGTCTTCCCAGGACCAGCCTCCCATCCTCACACAGGTCTCAATCAAAATCCTCAACAAGCCCTTCTAAAGCAACCCTCTTGGCACCACCCCAGACATTTATTTTATTCTGGAACTTATCACTATCTGAAATTATATTGTTGATTTATTTACCTTTTTATTTTTCATCTCCAACCACCTTCACACTCCAGAGAGGAGAAGTACGTGTCTTGGTGACCCCCGACGGCCTGGCTGCAAACCCAGGAGAAGAAGGCAAGCCTGGCACCCAGGAGACAATTCTGTGGGATGGGGGCAGCGCTCCAATGGGTCTCAGTGCACACACCAGAGCACTCTCCAGCGGGCGGCCACTCACACTGTATCCCACACCTTGAGAGTGCTGGGCAACAGCTACAGATTTTTAAAACAAAAATTTTTTATTTGTTCTTTTTAGGTCTAGATGACAGGAGCGTGGATTTGGGCATTTTATACCCACATGGAGCATAACTTCCCGTTCTGTGGTCATACCATGTGGAGTGTCCCTGGTTGTGTGTTCATCTCCAATTCATTCTACTGTCAAGAGCTACAGATGTGCTAGCAATTTTATATGTGGTGTTACCAATCTGCATCTTGTTGATCACCACTGAGGCCCAGTGTTCTTCCTCTTTTCCTAACACGGTTGCCTGTGACCTTCTTGCATTGATCAGTTAGGGAGCTGGTGCTTGTCTGACTTCTTTATACTGCAGGCTAGAATCTTTTTACATGTTCAACAGCGTGTTTTATTGGTATCTTTGCCAGGAGAACGCTTCCTGGTGTTTAGGCAAACTCCCCTCAGAGGCCAGAGAGACACAGGATGGCCCCCTGTGTCATGGGGAGCTGGCTCAGAAAACACTCTAAGTCCGAATTCAAACAAAAGAGAGCTTTATTTACCTGGCCAGGGACTGTCACCCATCCACAGAAACTGAAGCTCTGTGGGAGAACAGCCCTTTCCTGACCTGTATCTTGGAATTTAAGGATGAAAACCACAGCTTAGGGGCTTTCCTCAGCGTCATGCAAGCAAGCAAGTTACAGAAGCTAAAAAAAGCAATTAGTTTACAACTTAGTTAACCATGTCATGAGTCCGAGCAAGTATCCTGAGTGCCAGCTGAGCAGGGCAATAATCTATTGTATAGTCCTCAAGCCCAGGGTGTAGCTCACACGACCACCACCATACCTGGGTACATTCTGTGGGGTACAAAGTACAGGAAAGCAGTTTTTTTTAAGAAGACAGCTTTCGTTTCTGTTTCTCAGAAATGAGTCAAGCAGCTCCCTTTCACAGGAGCAGTGACAGAAGAACAAGGAGGGCTCTAGAACAGTGAGGTGGGGTCCCAGCGGCCACACTCTGTGTCCGTACAGCCACCGTGACCCCGTTCCCGCTGTCCCAGTACTGGAAACTTATTTGGTGCCTGGAATTCTCTCATTCACATCATTTGACTACTGAGATCCATCAGCCTGATGTCCACATGATCATGTTAGTACAACCGCCCACAACTGTAACCTATAACTGACACTCTTCCTGATTTTAGTGATTAGTTTATACCACAACATAAGCTTCCACCAGTGTCCGCCCACCTAAGTGCCCATGGTCCCACGTGGGGTCCTCGGACCCTCAGCTGTCTGGCTGAGGCCAGCCATTCCCAAGCTGTGCACAGCTCCCACTTCATTCAGAACTGACAGCAGCGGCTGAACGTGGACGTGGCAGGTGTACGGCATGCTGGGCTCACAGGCTACTGGAAAGCCTCTCGCTGGAAACCTCAGATAAACACATGCCCAGAAAGACAGTTTGCTCTGGTTCTGTTGTTATTGGAAGGGGAGTTAATCACTTATTAATTTCTAGTTAATAAGCCACATCAAGGACATAGTTGCAGGGTGTAAACACAGTCCTTATCAAATACGTAAACAACCCCATTGAGACAGAGATCGAGGTCCACGCGTGTGCCTGTGAGTAAGCATGAGTCCTGGGTCAGACTTCTGTGTAGGATTCAAGGCAAATTCCAACACAGCTTGCAAATCCGTATGAACTGGGCTCCATGAAGTCACACTAATACTTCCCAGACTAGTTTAAAAGGTAAGGAAGCAGCCCTGGAACTTAACGACTTTTAACTCAGGAAAGTTACTGATTAACTGTGCAGTTGAGCTGTTTTCACAGAAGCTGGTTTCCCAACTACTTGGTATCAGCCCTGTCCCCCCTTGACCTTCTCCTTTCTCTGCCCCTGGAGGCTGAGCCTGCAGCTGGGGAGGAGATCAGAAGGGTGGAGGCAGAGGGCAGGCAGCCTATGTGGGACTCCCTCCTCCCAGCACCACCCCCCAGCCCTCCTCAGTCCCCCTCAGGCAAGGGGTGGTGGTGGCCCAGTCTCCTAGTCCTGAAATCATTCCCAGCCCTGTGGCCCTCCCTTCCCTGCTCAGTCACCCTCTAGGGTCTGCTCCTACCCCTAGGATCCTGATTGGGAAGGATGCCCCTTACCTAAAGAAGGAAGCGGCGGAGGATCTCAGCTGTCACCTGTCCAACGCAATGCCAGGACCAAGTGGTGAATGGCAAAGCATCGAAGGAGGAAATCACCTCTCAGCAACCAAACCCACAGGCCCAAAAGCGCCCACCCCAGGATGCAGGGCCTGGTCTCCGGCACACTTCTCCTCTACCCTGTGCCCAGCACCTTGTCTTGTCCTGGGCCTTGGCCGACAGCGGGTTGCCTGTGCATGGTGCTTCTCCCTGCCTTCAATGAGCGAGGACGCCAGAGCCCTCCTGTTCAAGACTCAGTCCCCCATCCTTCCTAGGAACTAGAGGCACCCATGTGACCAAGCCTTGACTAAGGGACCTGAGGGAAGCCACAGCCACCCAGGTCTTGTCCTTGAAAGGAAGCCCGACTCCGCCTCCTCTCCTGCAGCCTGAGTGAGGCTGGAGGGTGACCCACTGTCCTATTTTGTGCAGCTCCTGACACTGAACTCTCTGCATGAAGACTGGAGGCTGAGGAGTTGGTCACCCCAAGTGGAGATGTGACAGTGGGGACTGGAGGACCAGTTGGAAGGAGAGGGTGGGCTTCACGCCATGCCCCTCACACGAGTGTGAAACAAGCTCTCATTTTGTCTACGCTGCTGTGACTTTGGCTTCTTCTGCAGCGGAAGTCGCACTGCGGTGGACCAGGCCTTTCTCCCTTCTCCTGGCTGCAGAGCTCTCCTGCTGCCATGTCAGGACACGGACAGGGTCTCGCTGAGTTTACTGTTTTATTTGTGTTATACTTTTCACAGCTGGCTCTTAACCCTAGTCTTACTATCCTGAGCGCTGTGCCTTCAATGCAGGCCAAACACTATGTGGCTGTGCGCAATGTCACAATGTCGTGTTCAGTGCCAGCAACACATTCTCAGGCTGAGCCTCTTTCCTCACTGGCAGGTCACTGAACACTGGCGGGTCACCTGGCAGGCCTGAGTGGGGCCATAACAGGTCCTTTCATACCAGTCTTGGTTCCTAATATCTGTGACAATCCAGCCACAATCAGACTTGACACAGGTACATATGTGGTCACAACAAGGCTGGGAAAGGGCCAGGCAGCCCCAGGGCACGGCAGACTGGACTGACAGCAGAGCAGAGAGCAGATATGAAGGCACAGGGTCACTGCAGGTGGTCAGACATGATCAGGACCAGCCAAGGTACTTGTGCAGGGTGCAGAGCCACCAAAGCACAGGACTTCTTCCCGGCCAAGGTCCAGACAGGGCAGTTTCACAGTGTTAGGTTGGAGTGCCATTTTTTTTTTAATATTCATTTTTTAGTTTTTTTAGGTGGACACACTATCTTTATTTTTATGTGGTGTTGAGGATTGAACCCAGTGCCTCATGCATGCCAGGTGAGGATGCTACTACTTGAGCCACATCCCCAACCCTGGAGTGCCATTTTGAGAAGTCAGTTTGGAGTGAGACTCATGTGATCGTCACTGAAAGGTAATGGAAGAGAATATAGAAAGGAAAAGAAATGGAGGCAGACCTCAACCACTCAGTGGTGCTTCTTGGAGCAGCAGAGGGCACATGTTCAAGAGGAAAAATGGCAACTGGCTACAATAAGGGTCTGAGCTTTCTAGAGTTAAAGGGGCTAGGTCCCGGAAGGAAAGTATTGGTTACAGTTGAGGAGACCTTGGGCAGCCAAGGGACAGCTGCAGATAAGCAGAAGTGCCACACGTTCCGAGCCCATCGTACGCCCTTTCTCCTTGGGGGCTGCCATTTTCCATAGCCCTCAGTCACTGGCAGGGGACACTGCATGCAGCTGAAGCCCAAGGACAGAGATCCTGAGAGTCCTTGTTGTGGTGATTTTTTTAGGAAAGGCTCATGACGAGTAACCAGGTAACAGGTCAAGGTGCTGCAGGGTCCAGTGTCTGGGTGCTCCTCCTGTTATGGGCCTTTAGTGAGGGGGTTATATGATCTGGTGGTCTGGTGTGTCTGAAAACCCATGGGCCTGACTTTTCCTATATGAGCTGGACACAACTGTGCATCCATGTGCTCCTGATTAATTTCACAAGTGCACAGGTGGCCATTCTTATCAGCAAAATCGATTTGTCTATCAGTTTGTGCGTTAGGGTGGTGCTGGGCAGATGGTGGTTTATTGATTGGTACAAACAAGGAAAGGTGTGGAGTCAGGGCCTCAGCACTTAACTCAAAATGTGTATGTAGCTTAAGGCAAAATATTGCCTTACAGAATGGAGTAACAATGTTTAGGGACAGCCTGAGAACTGCAATTCTATACACCACGGAGTCACTCAGGGCAGGCGCAGCCTGAGAACTGCTGTCCTACACACCATGGAGTCACTCAGGGGAGGCACAGCCTGAAGATTACTGATCTGTACACCATGGAGTTACTCAGGGCAGGCACAGCCTGAGAACTGCTGTCCTACACACCATGGAGTCACCAGGGCAGGTGCAGCCTGAGGATTGTGTCCTAAACACCATGGAGTCCCCAGGGCAGGAACAGCCTGAGGGCTGCTGTTCTACACACCATGGAGTCACTCAGGGCAGGCACAGCCTGAGAGCTGCTGTTCTGCACACCATAGAGTCACTAGGGCAGTTTCAGCCTGAGGACTGCTGTTCTGTACACCACAGAGTCACTCAGGGCAGGTTCAGCCTGAGAACTGCTGTTCTACACACCATGGAGTCACCCAGGGAAGGCACAGCCTGAGGACTGCTGTCCTACACACCATGGAATCACTCAGAGCAGGCACAGCCTGAGAACTGCTGTTCTACACACCATGGAGTCACTCAGAGCCGGCACAGCCTGAGAGCTGCTGTTCTACACACAGGGAGTCACTCAGGGCAGGCTCAGCCTGAGGACTGTTGTTCTTCACATCATGGAGTCACTCGGGTTGTGAAAATCACCTTTAGGAAGAGACCAGCACTCCTCAGGTTTTTTCTCCGGTGGCCCCAGATGAACTAGTGCTTTGAAATTCTGGGCCCTGTGTTGAGGTTATGTGGAGCCTCTATAGGATATTTGACATCATTTCTTAGCCATTACAACACTGGTGGGTTTGAGTTCTTGGCCCATGAGACCAAAGACAGTTCACAGGAATTGTTATGATAAGCAGTTCACAGAAGCAGAACAAAGACATGGAGTGTTTCGAGTGTTATCATGAAATGGCCTTCTCCAGGCAGCAGTTTCTCCAGATAATGGAGAGCTTACTCCCTGAGAGCTCTATATCTAAAAACCAGGACTCTGAACTTTTAGTTTGGTCAGCAGTTAATTGGCATCTATAGTTTATACTAACAATTACCTGATGCAGCTACATTTCTACAGAGTTCAGGAAGCAATATTTTCTTGTTTACTCAAGGCAGGTGCAGCCTGAGGACTGCTGTCCTACACACAGGGAGTCACTAGGGCAGGCACAGCCTGAGGACTGCTGTCCTATATACCATGGAGTCACTAGGGCAGGAGCAGCCTGAGGACTGCTGTTCTGCACACCATGGAGTCACTCAGGGCAGGCACAGCCTGAGAGCTTCTGTTCTACACACCATGGAGTCACTAGGGCAGGTGCAGCGTGAGGACTGCTGTTCTGCACACCATGGAGTCACTAGGGCAGGCACAGCCTGAGGACTGCTGTCCTACACACCATGGAGTCACTCAGGGCAGGTGCAGCCAGAGGACTGCTCTTCTAGACACCATGGAGTCACTAGAGCAGGCACAGCCTGAGGACTGCTGTTCTACACACCATGGAGTCACTGAGGGCAGGCACAGCCTGAGGACTGCTGTTCTACACACCATACAGTCACTAGGGCAGGTGCAGCCTGAGAACTGCTGTTCTAGACACCATGGAGTCACTAGCCTGAGGACCGCTGTTCTACACACCATGGAGTCACTAGGGCAGGCACAGCCTGAGAACTGCTGTCCTACACACCATGGAGTCACCAGGGCAGGCGCAGCCTGAGGACTGCTGTTCTGCACACCATGGAGTCACCAGGGCAGGCGCAGCCAGAGGACTGCTGTCCTACACACCATGGAGTCACCAGGGCAGGCACAGCCAGAGGACTGCTGTCCTACACACCATGGAGTCACCAGGGCAGGCACAGCCTGTCCTCCCCATTTATCATTAAGGCCTAGCAATTTCAATTCTTGTTATATATTCAAAAGAATTAAAAACCGGTATTCACACAAAAACATATACATAAATATTCATAGCAGCACTATCCATAATGGCCAAGAGGTGGAAATAACCCAAAGGTCTATCAACTAGAAAAGGGATAAACACATACGTAAAGTGTATTTACACAACGGAATATTTTTAAAAAATATTTTTCTAGTTGTTGATTGACCTTTATTTTAATTATTTATATGCAGTGCTGAGAATCGAACACAGTTCCTCACACATGCCAGGCAAGTGCGCTACTGCTAAGCTACAGCCCCAGGCCCACAATGGAATGTTTTTAGGCCATAAAAAATAATGAATGGCCAGGTACAGTAGCGCTGGCCTGTGATCCCAGTGGCTAGGGAGGCGGAGGCAGGAAGATCGCAAGTTCAAACCAGCCTCAGCAATTTAGGGAGGCATTAAGCAACTCAATGAGACCCTGTCCCTAAATAAAATAGGGCTGGGGATGCGGCTCAGTGGTAGAGGGCCCCTGAGGTAAATTCCTGGTACCACTCCCCCACCCCCCCCAAAAAAAAGTAAGGAAGTACTGATAAATGGTACAACATGGTTGAGCTTTGAAAATATCAGGCCAGGGCTGGGGCTGTGGCTGAGCGCTAGAGTGCTGGCCTAGCATGTGTGAGGCCCTGGGTTCAATCCTCAGCACCACATAAAAATAAATAAATAAAATAAAGGTATTAAAAATACGTAAGCATAATATTTTTAAAAAATCAGGTAAATTGAAAGAAGCCAGACACAAAAACCACGTATGGGATGATTCCATTCATAAGCAATGTCCTGCATGACATTCCAGAGACAGAAAGCAAGTTACTAGCTGCTCTGGGTTGGCAGTTGAGAATGGGGAATGACTGCTTTTCGGCTATAGGGTTTCCTCTTGGGGTGATGGAAATGTCCTGGATTGAGATGGTAGCAGCGTTCCCACAGCATTGTGAATTGTATCCTTTCAAATGACAGGGAAGGAGGATTGGATGTTTGTGAGTCTCAGGGCGCACACACACCATTTGTCTAATGGAACCTGGGTGCAGGAGGCCAGGAGTCCTGCTTAAATTCCCGTGCCTTCCTGGAAAGCTGGAGTGAGACATGCACAGAGCACACTGACTCCTGGGCTCTCCTCCAAGCCTTGGGCCCTCCCTGTCTCCACACCCTGGACTTCAGGGGAGGTCCTATTTGCCGCTTGGACTGAGGGGCTGGGCTTTCTCTGCGCAGGTCAAAGATCTGGGGTGGCATTTTGCTCTGCAGAATCTGATGGTCCAGGCGGCTCTCGGAGGCAGATCTGAATCCTGCCGCCCCACCAAGAGCCAGCTCTCAGACACACAGGTGTTAGGGTGAGCAGGAGGCTGTCCTTGTTGGGGGATGCGGTAGACAGGATAAAAGGTGCTCATGCCCTGATCCGAGGAGCCATGACTACGCCACCTTAATGCAGAGGGGACTTGGCAGACGCAATGACGTCCTTTGAGATGGGAGATTTTCTGGACTATCCAGGTGGACCCCAGGTAGTTACAAGGTCCTTATTCTAATTCAGACGACAGATTCAGAAGATGTGGTTATGGCAGAGGGTGGGGGTGTTGAGGATGCTCTCTGCTGGTTTTGAAGGCTGAGGAGGAGGAGAGGACAGGGCCAAGGAGTGCAGGCGGCCCCTAGAAGGTAGGTGCCAGAACTGTAAGACAATGAACTTGTGCTGTTTTTACCTAAAGGAAAAGAAAAAGTGAGGCCCAGTGGACTTTTTCTAGTTTTCCCTTAAGAAAATCCCTAAAACCTTAAAAATGTTTTAAAAATAACTGTAATGCACATGGACCCCTCCAGGAGCAAGTGGATAGATAATAAAGGCCATCGTTTGTTGATGGCTGGAAACAGCATTTGTGACCCTCGTTGTCTTATAAGGCAGTATCATCATTCCTGCTTTTCTGATGACAAACAGGCTGAGAAGGTTAGGGGAATTAGAGTGGCTGAGGAGGGCAAGTTCCTTCAAGGCCGGTGCCTGAATTCACCCATCTGCACTGGTCACCTCTGATGTAAAAAGGGGCTTGTCTCTTCCCTGGACGATTATGGACAGCTGCAGCTGTGGCCAGGCGCGTGCAGGGGCAGAGGGCCCCCTGGCAGGCTGGGCTTGTTTGACAGATGGGGGCTGCCAGCTGCTGGTCTTTGGGGGAGGCCCCCTCTCGTGGGCCAGCCCTCAAGGGCTCCCCTGGGGCCCTGCTGGCTTTCTTTGCCTTTCTGCCCCCACCTGGGACCTTTCACCTCCCTGTACGGCTGTGTCAGTCCTAAACTCCTGCGTAAACAATCACACTAGGTCCTGATTGAAGGATTGAGTCTGAAATGGTTTTGTTCTTGTGCTATTGTATTGTCCTTGTATGCTTTTTAATTCTGATTTATGTTACTTTGAGTTACTTTAAACTCATTATTTTATTTGTTCACATTTCAAGTCTGTTTTCTAATTTTATCTTTTCATATTTATTTGCTTTTTTAAAAAAAGTTTTACTTTGTATGCAAATTTTATAATGTTTATTTTTTTTTATTTTTTTTTAAATTTCTTTAAAGAGTGAAAGAGGAGAGAGAGTGAGAGTGAGAGAGAGAGTTTTTAATATTTATTTTTTAGTTCTCGGCGGACACAACATCTTTGTTGGTATGTGGTGCTGAGGATCGAACCCGGGCCGCACGCATGCCAGGCGAGCGCGCTACCGCTTGAGCCACATCCCCAGCCCTGCAAATTTTAAATATTTTACTTTTCTAATATTTTGTTCAATTTTTAACTTTTTCTTTCCACTTTTCTTCCTTTCATATTTCTCTCTTTCTCTCTTTTACCCCCTGCTATATCTTAGCAGATACTATTTTATCTTGACATTTCTGACCTTCTGGTTTTGTTTTTCTTTACGTTTTATTTAATTTCTTTATCTGTATGACTTTTGTTTTTTCTACTATCTCTCTTATTGTCCGAACATGTTAGATTGGCTTTGGGATTCATTTATTTATCCCTCTGAGTCATTTTGTATTCACACTTTACATGATTTTAGGTTTCTTTTCTTTTTGTCGATGGACAGAATGTCTTTGTTTTATTTGCTTATTTTTATGTGGTGCTGAGGATGGAACCCAGTGCCTTACGCATGCTAAGCAAGTGCCCTGCCACTGAGCCACAGCCCCAGCCCGATTTTAAGTTTCTTTAAATGTGATTTTATACTTAAACCATGTCATGAATTTTACTACTTGAACTCTTCTGCTTTGAGTTCTTTTCGTATATTTGAACCAAAATCCTTTTTGTCCCTTTCCACGGTGCTCCCCTTAGAAAGATGGTTTTCATCTCGCTGGTCTCCTGCGTTTCTTCCGAGCCTTCCCCTTGACTTCTCCATGGTTGGCTTTCAGGAAATTGGCGACAGGCTGAAACCCAGGCCAAAACTCTCACCATAAACTGGGGGCTTTCTTTTTAGCTCTGGCTCCAGCTGTCTCTCTGGCTTCTGTTAATAGATCTCACATGCCCTTCCGCACGCCTCAACAGCTTAGGAAACAGCAATAAGAGAACTCAATCACCTTCCTGAGGTGGCACCTCTCTAGCCAAGGAGAGCCTCCCTTCCAGCCTAGCTCAGACTGCCCTCAGAGCCCTCTGCAGGGAGAGAGGGCCGCCCTCTGCAGCTGCTGCTCCCTGCCACGCCAAGGTCCCTTTCCTATCGTGGCCTTGACTGCAGCCCTCTTCGGTTGCAGCCCCTTGAGCACTGGAAGTTCATTTGCCTCCACACACCCCACACCCTCTGGGAAGACACACTCACTCTCTTTCTGTCACTGGGGATGGAGCCTGGGCCTCATATATGCTAGGCAAGCACTTGACCGCTAAGCTACACCTTAAACCAAGGTGTTTCTGTGAAATGCCCCCCCTTCACCTTTGTGTATCAACACGTCCTCCTTTGAGCCTGGGTCCCCCAGCTGTGTCCCTTCCTTCCTCCTTACAGCCACCTCTCAAGTAATTGGATTGGCTGTGTGGGTAACTCCATGACCAGTCCACCAAGCCTCTGTTCCATGGGAAACTCCCAGACTGGTCAGCTAGCCTGCTGGTTCCCCCAGTGGCTGCCTCCCCCAACCCGGCCTCCTGTCTGCATCTGTTTGTGGCCCCCTCTTGCCCTAGATTGCGTACAATTATGAGGCGAATCCTTGCAACAACCCTTTGAAGTGGGACTTTTATTAAAGTCTACTTTGCAGATGAGAAGCTGAGACTTGGAATTCCATGTGGGCGAGTGGTGGGTGTGCTCCAGGGGTGGATTTTAGTGCTGATGTTCACGATCTTTGCCCTCATGCTCCTGAAAAATAATGTTTTGAGCGAGAGAGTGGGTGTGGATCTCAAGCCATCAATGCAGCAATGTGAGAAACATGAGCTCGTTTGCTTCCTATAACTCACCTTAAATTCAGCCTCTGGCCTAGCAGAAGAGTGTAACTGAGTCCTGGCTGGGATCTCTGTCCTTAGACCAGTACTATGGTTTAGGGACCTCCCTGTAGCCCAGGAGTTGGATGTGCACCATGCCAATCTGATCCTCAGTCACCAGATCCCTGTCCTGCCCCATGCCTGCTAGAGATACTCAGACCTGGTACCCACTCCTACAAAGCCCCAGCTCCACTCTCTCCCTGGCTGCTCCCTTCCTCTCCTCAGTCTCTTCCCCAAACCTTCCAGGAATGATCCAATCCAGCTTTTAAATTTCCACAAGACTCTGTGTTCATGTCTATAAATTTTTCCTCCTATGGAGGAGTGTGGCAGAATACAACTCTTTCTACTCCATCATAGACCGCTCTTGAGACAAGAAACTGAGTTATTCAACATCTCTATGCCTTAGTTTCCCCATCTGCAAAACAGATGTAATAGTAATACTGATCTACAGGGGCTTTTGTAAGAACAAAATGTGCAAAGCTAGGACAGCTCTTGGTACATGTGGCCCATGAGCTAAGAATGGCTTATACATTTTTAAATAGCCGTGGGGGAAAAACAAAGGAAGAATAACATTTTATGACACTTGAAAAACTGTATAAAATTCAAATCTCAGTGCACACAAATAAGGTTTTGTTGGGACATGACCATGCTGATTCATTTCCATACTGCCTGTGGCTGCTGTCACACCACAACAGCATTGGGTAGCTGCAAATCCTGAGATAGTTACCATCTGGCCTTTGATAAAAAACGTCGCAGACCTCTAAGTAGACTAAAGCCAGGGAAGAACTCTAAGGCCCAGGAGAGCAGGGCTTACCTCATGTAAGGAGGAAAGGCAGACTCAAAGGGCCAGGTGGAGTGACCTGGGGGTCCACACTTCATAGAGATTAGACCTGGAGGAGAGGGATTGGGTCCTGGGACCTTAACTTGACAACTATGCTGGTGTTAGGGTGACAGGACATGTTGGATGCGAGAAGATCTTGAGCCCAGCAAGAAAAAGAAAAACACTTCTCTGGTGACTTGCTTTGACTCTGAAAGTCTTGAATGCAGTAGAAGCCACACAGTGTAGCTTCCAGGTTCAAGTCTTAGGGGCATGGTAAGTGACTTTTGTTTCAGTGGAAGGTTCCTTGAGTCTGCCATGCTTGGAGGAAGCCCAAGCTAGCCACCTGGAAAGGCCCACCCAGGTACCCCAGCTGACAATTCCAGTCATCCCTAGCCCACCCAGCAGCCCACCTAGCAGCCCACCTATATCAGTTCATGCCATGTGGAGTAGAAGTCCCCCATCAACCTGTGCCATGACAATCTTTAGGACAAATTGTCAGAAATAATAAGCTGTTTTTTTTAATATTTATTTATTTTAGTTTTCGGCGGACACAACATCTTTGTTTGTATGTGGTGCTAAGGATCGAACCCGGGCCACACGCATGCCAGGCGAGCGCGCTACCGCTTGAGCCACATCTCCAGCCCCAATAAGCTGTTGTTTTAAGCTATTAAGTCTGGAGGTGATTTGTTACAAAGGGGTGGATACCTGACACACCCCACACCTGCCCTGCTAGTCGCCTCAGGGGAAGTCTGAGCAATTCCACCCCAGAATCTGGCTCCTAGAACATATGTCGATACTAGTCTTCAAAGTCCAAGTTTGCTGGAGGCAAAACCTGAAACGAAGTCAGATTCCCGTCGTGTACTGAGGGCAGCTCTCAGGAGAGAGGTGCAGAGGAACTGGAGGAGGCTGGGACAGAGCTGAGCAGCCGAGGGGTGGGGCCAGGCTGATGAGGGGCGGGGCCAGGCTGGTGAGGGTGGAGCCAGACAGGTGAGGGGCGGGGCCACGCTGGTGAGGGGTGAAGCCAAGCCCTTAATAGGCTCCAGCCTCAGTCTGTGAGGGCCTGAGCAGAGAACCACACAGGACCTCTTAAGTGTGAATTGCACCACAGCGGTGGTCCTATCTGAGGCAGGGGCAGGATTTAAAGGAGGTCCAAGTCACACATAATACACTGGCTCGTGTAAGGGGTGTTATTTAGTTGTTTTAGTATATTGCCATACAGGTGCAGCCATCCCCACTATAAGTTCTGCAATACCTTCATTTCATGGAAAAGAGCCCGTGCCCTCCCTTACTGCTCCCGGGGTCCCCTCCCCACCTCGCCCTAAGCAGTCCCTAATCGACTTTCTTTCCCTATGCATGTTCTTATACGTGGAATCGAATACAATCTTTGGCAACTGGCTTTTTAAATTTAGCAAAATGCTTTCAAGAGTAGTCCATGTCCTAGTTTGCACTGCATTTCTTTCCCTGGCCATATGACAGCTTTGTATACCATGTTTTGTGTGTCCATTATTAGTTGTTAGAAATTTGGGTCGTTTCCACCCTTTTGCTGCTATGAATAGTACGGCGTCTTGGGGCATTTGCCTGGAAGTTCTGGTCTCACCTGTTCTCGTTGCTCTTGTGTAGGTATCCAAGAGTAGAATTTCTTAGTTACAGAGCAACTCTGTATCAGTGCTTGAAGAAGAGGCAGGTGGCTTTCCTAAGTGGCTGTCCCATCTTATGCTCCACCTGCAGTGCCAGGGGGCTTCTATTTCACTAGATCTGCAACATCACCTATTATTCTCTAGCTTTTGGGTTCTATTATCCTAGTGGATGTGAAGTGGTATCTTATGTGATTTTGATTTCCATTTCCCTGTTGACTAATGATGTTTAGCAGTTTTCTTTTCTTTTTTGTACTGGGGATTGAACCCAGGGATTCTCTACCACTGCGCTACTCTCCAGCCCTTTTTTATTTTATTTTTTTTATTTGACACAGGGTCTTGCTAAGATGCTGAGGCTGGCCTCACTCATACTTTAGATCCTCCTGCCTCAGCCTCCTGAGTAGCTAAACACCTGACTTGTTTAGTGTCTTTCTAAGCTTATTGGCCACTTCTATATATCTTCTTTGGAGAAATGTCTACTCAGATACATTGCCTGTTTTATAATTGGATTCTCTTTTTATTACTGAGCTGCAAGAATTCTTCATATAACCTGGTACAATCTGGTAATTTCTATACACAAGCTCATGTCCTGTGTGAGTGGAGACAGTTTTTTCTGCCTTGTATTTCTCGCTCTCGCCTACTTGCGCTGGCTAGGATCTCTACACAACCTTGAACAGAATGGTGGGTGGTCCTCCTTGTCCTGCTCCTGATCTCAGGGTAGGATCTCAGCCTTTCTTTCTTTCTTCTTTTGGTGCTGGGGATGGAACCTGGGGCCTCACATGTCAGGCAGCTGCTCTGCCCTGGGAGGCAAGTGGCCCGTCTTCTCCCAGTGTGGTATAAGGTGGCGCCCTGTGGGCTTTTGCAGATGCTCTTTGTCAGGACGCGTTTTCTTCTATTCCTAGTCTTTCTGTGTTTTTACCATGAAGGGGTTTTGGACTTTAGTCAGATGCATTTTCTGTGTTTATCAAAACAATCGTGGTTTTTGTTTATTTCTGTTTATGTGACACATTACATTAATTTGGTTTTTAGATGTTAAACCAACCTTTCATTCCTGGGATAAGTCTTCCTTGATCATGGTACAAAATTTTCTTTATATGCTGCTAGATTCTGTCTGGCAATATTTGACTGAGCTTTTTTTGGTCCATATTCATAAGATATATTGGTCTGTAGTTTTCTTTCTTGTGATATCTTTGTCTAGTATTGATATTTGTAATATTGGTTTCAAAAAAATGAGTTGGGTATGGAAGTGTTGTCTCCTTTTCAATTTTTTGGAAAACTCTGAAGAATTAGTATTAATATTTTTCAGTGCTGGGGATTGCACCCAGGGCCTTGTGCATGCTAGGCAAGCACTCTACCACTGAGCTACTCCTCAGCCCCTTATGTTAGTTTTTTCTGAAACGTTTGGTAGAATTTAACAGAGTATAGGCCAGGACTTTTCTTTGCTTGTAGTTTTTTTTAAATATATATATATTTTTTAGTTGTAGATGGATACAACACCTTTATTTTATTTGTTTATTTTTACATGGTGACGAGGTTCGAACCCAGTGCCTCATGCGTACTAGGCAAGTGCTCTACCACTGAGCCACTACCCCAGCCCTGCTGTAGTTTTGATTTACTAATCCAATCTCTTTACTTGCTCAGGGCCTGTTGGGACTGCCTCTTTCTTGTCAGTCTGTGTTTTTTTTTTTTTTTTAAAGATAGAGTGAGAGGAGAGAGAGAGAGAGAGAGAGAGAGAGAGAGAGAGAGAGAATTTTTTAATATTTATTTTTTAGTTCTCGGCGGACACAACATCTTTGTTTGTAAGTGGTGCTGAGGATCGAACCTGGGCCGCACGCATGCCAGGCGAGCGCGCTACCGCTTGAGCCACATCCCCAGCCCCGTCAGTCTGTGTTGATAGCTTGTCTTTCCAGGAATGTGTCCATCTCATTTAGTTATCTCTGTGTCGTTGTTCACAGTGTTCACAGTGTCCTTTATGACCCTTTTTCTTTCCATATGGCCGGGAACACTGTCCCCTTTTTTATTTCTGATTTCAATCATATGAGCCTTCTCTCTTTTCTTGGTTAGTCTAGCTAATGTCTAGTCAGTGTGGTTGATCTTTCAAAGAACCAAATTTTGGTTTAACTGATGCTTCTCTATTTTCCCCTATTCTCTGTTTCACTATTTTCTGCTCAATGTTTCAATGTTTCCTTCCTCTGCTTTCTTCAGTTCAGTCTCCTTCCTCCAGGGTCTTCAGGTGGATCTTGGGCTTGCAACCGGAGCCCACTGGACGACTAAGCCCTTCCTTCTGAGAGCTCTTTTAGCTCCTATGGGATGTGGCATGGGTTGGCCGTCCCCTGGGGTGGGAGCTTGGGCGGCTCCTCTGATTCTCCCTCCACAGCTCCCTGCTATTAAGCTCCACTAATTGTCAGCTGGTCTGTCCTGGGGCATAATCCGCTTCAGTGAGGACTCCAATAAAATCCTGCTCTTTGAAGGGCTGCCGAGTCCCTCTGAGACGGTATGACCCAGGCCAGTTCCTCCAGTGTTCCCTCCTCAGCTCTCAGGAATGCCAGCTGGACATTAGCTTATCCTAGCTGTTCAGAGAGTCCACCAACCTCTTCCCAGAGACCTTCCCCACGATCTGCACCAGTTCTGAGAGAGGCTGGAACTTCCCCGCACTCCACTGGGAAGAAGGTGGTTCTGTGATAGCAGATTGGGAGCTATATGTCGTGGGGTCTCTGAGCCAGAACTCCAGAGCTGGAGGGGAGACGATGGCCCTCTTCCCCCTGAGCAACACCCTGAGTGGCATCCTGCTTAGGCACTGAGCACTTGGAGGAGGTGGGTAGAGGCCTCTGCTGCCCATCTGGCAGGACAGTGCTGCGTCAGGCCCTGGGGCAAGTGCAGGCAGGCGCCAGTCTTCCCAGGGGTGCCCAGGCACAGCCAAGCATGTAGCCCCATGGGAGATGCGCCCCCTGCGCCTCGGTCACACTCACCTGGGACAGGTCGCCAGGGGCCAGTGAGAGATGCTGATGTCCTGTCCATCTTGGAAAGAGGCCTGTCCCTGGCGGTGAGGGGCCTATGTCCTGGGCTCTGTCAGTCTGCAGTGTTTCCCATCCTGCTGAGTCGGGAAGCTCAACAGGCCTGTGCCACCCTTTCCTCTTCAGGAGTGGACTGCCCAGGAAGGAACACGGCCAGCTAAGGTGTAACCATCTCCTTCTCTCTGCACTGCATCTGAGTAGCTTACTTAACTATTGTTTCATTTGCTGCACATCCTTGAGATGGTTTCCAGAAGTTTTTAAGTGGTCTTTTTTTTTTTAATGTAACTTGCACCAGTTTGCTGTAGAGTGTGGTCTCCACAGACTTCCTTGTATGGAATTCTGGACATCCTCTCAGGACCTGCTTTGTTTCCCCCTGTGCTGGGAATTGAAGTCACACATGCTAGGCAAGCTCTCTGCCACTGAGCTGCAGCATCCCTAGCTCTTTATTCTTTATTTTGAGTTCAGGATCTCGCTAAGTTGCTGAGGCTGGCCTTGAACTTGGGATCCTCCTGCCTCAGCCTCCTGAGTCTCTGGGATCACAGGTGGGCACTACAGCACCTGGCTGGGCCGGTCTTTTCTTGTGTTCTCAGGTCAGTGGGCCTTTGGCTGTCCTTGGATGGATAGTGGGAAGGAGATGCATTGTCCCAAGTGAGATGGTACTGGTGTGGCCGAGGGCTGTCCTCGGAGACTGTTGGTGGCTATCAGCAGGCAGCCAGGTGTGGATAGTTCACCCCATACAGGGGACCCGCACAAGCTGAGGCAGGTAACAATGCCATGCTGGGGCCAGGTCCAAGGTGAGGCGACCCACACCCACACTCAGGGTCACAGGAGCACCGGCTTGCCACCCAGAGCGACCGTCTCCTCACATCATCCCCAGGTGCCTGCGATGGTTCAGATCTTACTGTCTCCAAAAGGTCCATGTGCTAAAGGCTTGGTTGCCATCTGATGCTGTTGGAGGTGTGGGCCTCCCCCAAGCCAGGCCTAGTGGGAGGCCTTGGTCACTGGGGCTGCCCCTGAGGGCCTGTGGGCCCTATCCCCTCTCCGTCTCTCTTGCTCACTGGCTATAAAGTGAGCAGTTTGCTTGTCCACCACGATGTGACGCCACCCACAGGCCACAAACAGCGGGCCACTCTCATGGGCCAACCCTTCCAGCTGGGCCTCTGGGACCCTCTGCTCCACACCAGTGGGGTACCTTGGGTGTGCTGCTCTCCCTGCTGGTGCTCCTGGCCCTGGCCCTGGCATCCCTGGTTCCTCTGCCAGCTGTCCTGTGTCTTTCACCCAAGGGGCTCCTCCTGGGGGCCGTGCCTCGCCCTCGCGCTCGAGCATCAGCCATTCTTGTGCTTGGAGGATGCTTCCTTTTTCTGTTTGTATCCTATTTTTTTCCAATGCCTGCTCATTTCTCAGCTTTTTGGAGCCGGGGTCTGCGGAATGGTGAGACCCTCAGTGACTACAGGGAGGGATGCAGGGGCTGGGAGCTCCCTTAAGAGCATCCAATCCAGCTTCCAAACTGGAATGATATTTACAGCTGCTTTAAACAGGAAGAATATCTCATGAAAACCCTGAGACTATCTTTGTGGGCAATGAGTTTCTTGTTCCCCAGTTTAAGAAAAAACTCACACAAGAAAGTCTTACACTGAAAACATTCATGAGTTTTGTTTTTTTTTTAACTGCACATAGGAAGATTTGTCTTCAGAAATGCATAAGGAAAATTTCCTTGAGATTATCATCACAATAAAATCAGGAAATTAAAAATTGCTCTTGGAACTCAGCTTGCTGCCTATCCCCAGGTGTCCCTGTCTGTCATTTTGCCCACGCTCTCTGGGGCAAAGGGCCTGGCATCCTGCTCAGCCCTGCCAGGGTCTGGCTTTGCAGAAACAATGAAAGGGTAAAGTTTCTAAGCTGCAAAGCCTGAATTAAAAAGTGAAAGACCAGGTATTGTTAAGTTCCTCTGCTACACCCAGAACCTGAAATTCCTGAGATAGTTAAGACAAAGCCCTACTGGCCATTTAGCCTAGGGCCCTGTGCAGTTTGTCACGTAAGCATACAGGGCCCGAACCAATCAGTTTGAATGTGTACCCCGCTTAGGAGTGACCAATCACCCCCCCACACACCTGTTCCCGCCAATGAATGTGCTAATTATGTATGAGAGTTGTTGTTCAATCCCCCCCCATGCTGATTTGTTCTAATGTATGCAAAGCCCCCGCCCTCCCCAAAAAGTGTACTTAAGCACTGCTTAGCCTCTGCTCTGGGCTCTGGGCTGCTCTCTGTTCTTGAGTGAGCCTGGATCCTCAGCACACTGAATTGGATCCTCAATAAATCCCCTTCTGCAATTGCATGAGTCAGTCTCTTGGTGGTCTCTTCCTCCGACTTTTCGCCAGACCCTTACAACACAAGTCACTTCACCTGTCATGGCCTGGCTCTGCTCAGCAGCAAGTGTGACACAACCCAGGCATGGCTGAGGCCCCTGGGGAAGGGCTCTGGAAGCCACTGGACACCGCTGAAGTGCAGCCCACAGCTTCAGGCCTTGTGTTGGCACGTGTCCAGACGTGGGGCAGATGAGGCTCTGGTAGCACGGGACGAGGGCCCGCTGTCCCAACCCACGCTACCAGCAGGCCAAGGGGGTCGTACTGCCTCAGCCGGGACAAAGGGAGGCGCCCCAGGGTGATCCTGTGTCCCCTCCATCGTGCCTGGAGCATACACCCAGTGTCCAGTGCAACAGCTGTTCCCAGTGGGTTGCTGGCCTTGGAAGGGGCAGCACAGCTTCAACCTCCCACACCAACCCGACTCCAGATGGCAGGAGCTTTTCTCCTCTCACTTGGGGATTCTGAACCTCATTTGTCCCACAGACCAGGGAACTCTGCTCCAAGAGAGGTGGACACTTGGGAGCAGGAAAAGAGGAGCTAAACTGCTCCCAGTTCCTCTCGCCCTTGTTGACCATTCCCGTCTGGATCTGACCTCTCAGCAGCAGACTGGCTGATGGTGTCACTCCCAGTACCCCACCCACCCCAGGTTCTGGCTGTAGCCAAGCTGTTGCAAGGCTCCAAAAAAGTATTCTAAGCCAACCCAGCCTTTAAGCTCCTGGAAGGACAAGGCGGGACTCAGTCGGGGATCTCAGCAGGCCGTTGGCCACTGGGCTGTCAGCAGTGTCCCCAGAGGAGAGTCCAGGAGGCCTCCTGCCTGGCCTCAAGGCCAGTCGCAGCTCCCCAGAAGGTTAGCCTCCTGCAGCCTTCACTCACAGAGACATCAGCTCTCCTGAGTGGGGCCGGGGGGATGCCTGGAGGCACTGGGAGAGCTACGATTGCCTGCCCACTCCCTGGACCCTTTGCCCATTCCTGCCCAGTGCAGTGTTCCCCCTTACAGTGGCTAAGTGTGTGGATGAGTGTGATGGATTCAGAGGTGCAGCTGGTACAACAGTGTTCCTGGATGTGTCTGCAACAGGATTTCTAGAGAACATGAGCACTAGAAAAGACAGTAAAACTGTCTGCCCACACTGATGAGGGTGGGCACTGTCCAGTTGCTGAGGGCCAGAGGGAGCAGAAAAGCAGAAGGGTGACTTCTCTTCTCTAGCTGAGACGTGCATCATCTATCTTGGAACACTCTGGTTCCCTGGATCTGTGGACTCTAGGACTTAACGCTAGCACCCCAAGTTCTCAGGCCTTTGGACCACTGGAGTGACCCATACAAGCCCTGGTTCTTGTGCCTTTGGTCTTGGACTGAATTACACAGGTTCTCCAGCTATGAAATATGCATGTTGTATGTTAAGACTCACACCCCGCTGGTTGGCCTCTCCAGAGAACCCTGACTAATGAGATCCCAGAGCACCCACAGTGGGATCTGCCCAGAGCCCCCTTCCCTGGCACTGGGTGGGAATAAAACCCTTGCTTACCTGCTGCCCTTTTCCATGTGTAGGGGCTTGGGTGGTCTTAGTTAACCAGATCCCCCAAGGATGATGTCTCCCCTTTGGGCCAATTTGCATCATTATTTATTATTGATTGATTGATGGCGTGTGGTGCTGGGATTGAGCCTGAGGCCTCACCATGCCAGGCACATCCCCGGCCCCCAGGCCAATCTGCGTCAGAGATGAGCTGTGGTTGCTGTCTGAGGTCAAGCACTTTATTCTGTCCATGCTCTCTTATAAGACAGGTAGCAGGATCAGGCTGGTGGACTGGACAGTCAGGGGCAGATGACCAGCTGGCTGGAGATGCCCCACTAGAGTCCAGTTGCAGAGTCTGTGACCCTTTCCCTCCTACAGATACATTCAGTCCAGGCCAGTGACCCAGGGCTTCCTTTGTAAGAGGGCCGTAGCCATATTTGTGAGGATGAGCTCGGCTTGGGGGTTGTGGGAGCTGCCTCTGAGCTGAGGGGTCTTGTCTCCTAGAAGTCCCCAGGACGGGGACATCACACTGCTAGGTGACAGGTAATGTCGGCCTAAGAAGCCTGTGTGGCCTGACTGTGGCCATAGAGCCCTGAGGAGCCTCTCTTGGTGCCCTGCCCCTCCCCTGCCCTGCTGGCCCTCCTGGGGCTTCCTGCAGGTAAGTCTCTCCCTTGGGAATCCTCTCAGGCTCTGCTTCTGAGCAGGCACCACCCGGTCCTGGTTGGTTCCAGCTGTGGTGACAAAGTACCAGAGACCAGGCAGCCAGGAGCAGGAGACACTGGCGCTCACCGCTCTGGAGGCTGAGTCGGGTGGCCAGTTCCTCTGAGTAGGCTGGCCTTGTCTCCTCTTAGGAGCACAATGATCCCAGACTGCAGCCCCGTGACCCCACCCCGAGGCCCCACCTCGGAACACTCCTGTGTGGGTGCCAGGGCTGGGGTGCACTTTCAGTCCACCACACCAAGCCAGCAGAGCCACTCAGAGAACCTCCTGGGCCTCCCCAGGCCACAGCCACCATTCCCGTGGCCTTTGATCCTGTGATGGCTGCTGGGGCCTCCACTTCCTCCCCGGCGCCCTCTCTGTTCTCTTCTTGGCTCCCATTACTCCCCAGAGTCTGCGGGTCTGCTGTTCCCTGCACTGTGGCCCCTCAACCGTCACCTCCCGTGGGGCGGGCCCCAGAATCCCCCTCTCCTGAGTTTCAGTGCAGCTCCCCCGCTGCTCCCTGCACGTCTGCGCGCGCGCACACACACACACACACACACACACACACACACACACACACACATCTCCCAGGTCTGTGGACAGCCCCCACCCTGCTGGCCTCACTCCAGGCCGTCCCCTCTGGTCTGTCCCCCTGCTCTAAGCGCTTGCCTAGGCCTATTGGTGCTGCTTCCTGAGTTTTGCCTCAGCATCCCTGCTCCCCACCCCACCCCCCGCTGAGGATTGTGGCCATTTCTGCCGCAGTCTTGGCTGGGCACAGAATCACGAGCCACCACACAGCTTTGTAGATTCAAACAGCAATTCTTTATTCCCGAACTCACACCGGCCTCCACACACGTTCTGGGGCAATCCCAGTTCTGCTGCCACCCAATTCACCTACTCCACGAGGCTTTCTTCCCCAAAAAAAATCTCTCTGAATCTCACGAGAACTCAACGGGAGCTCAGGCAGCAGGAACGCCCTAATTCCAGCAGCAATAATCCTCAACATCGAACTTCCCTAAAATCCAAGGTCTTAAACTGGGAACGCCCTAAACCCAAGGACCGGGATACTTCCTCAAACTGCAGGATACACCCTAATCCTGGATCCACCCTGGTCGTTGAGCAGGGTCACCTTTCTCAAACACACATGCAAGGTCAACAGCGAAATTAACATGGGGTACGCTGGCAAGGAAATTTCGATGCGTCATTCCTACTTGGTAATGGCCCTCAGCACATTTCTGGTCCTATCCCAGGACACCACAGAAGTCAGGAAGGATTGAAGTCCCAAGGTTCCCTCTACAAACATCACTAATGAATTTTGTGGCCGTCACATCAGTGTGTCTCTAGTAGAGCCACATTTTGGTGTCGGTGTCAGCAGGTATTACTCTTGGGGTCGTGGGCCTCTGTGGTCACGGAACAAAGACTCACCCGTTTTGTGGAGCTGAGGAGAGGTGACTCTGCTCTGCCACGGCTAACCAGCCTTCCAGATTACTACTGTGCAGATGAGGCAGCTGTGTGTCCTGGACGCCCAATAGACTGTAGAACAAGGTGATTTGCTGAAAATCACTGGATCAAAGTGCTTTTGTTCTCTGACCCTTTGAATTAAGTGGTTTATTTGTTTATATCAAAAGGCAAACAGACTGTTGTAATTGGAAAAAGACAATGTCATTGACACCATCAAGACAGAGTTTTGGAAAATCCTGCTTTCTAATTATTTTACTGACTTATGTGTTTTTTCCACGGCAACATGTGGTCAGCCTCTGAGGGGCAGAGAGCCATTTGCCCCACCTGCCTCTGCCACAGCCTCCTTCACCTGGGAAATGAGTCTGCCAGCAGGATACCTGCACCCCGGCCCCCATGGCTATAGGTGGCATAAGTGGGACACTGATTCCCAAGGCCATGGTCACCAGTCGGGACAGACATGTGACCTTGGCTTGGCCAATCAGAGCTTTCCTTGGGAGCTCTCCATTGGAACTGGGAGAGTAGCTCAGCTTGCTCTCTGGTCACACTGTAAGGATGTATAGCTGGACTGCTCACATCCATGTCCCCTCACCATGAAGGAGCCAGAGCAGCCAGGAAGTTGACCAGAACAGACTCCAGTGCAGGAATAGTCCTAGCAAAGCATGAACCTGATCCAGCCAAACCTGAGGCCACCTTTCTGCAGTCTTGCCCGCTGTGTGCCTTGGCCAACTTGAAGAGGTTTAACTGATAATCCTTGTAAGCAGAGACATGTCTATATCGACTTGTTTCCTGTGGCACCTAGAGTGAGCCCAGGGAGGGTTTAATGAAGACCTGCTAACGGATTAAAACTACTCTGTGAGATACCTGAATCAAAATCGACTGAATCCCTTTCTCAAAATCCCCAGAACAGGTGTGCAAACACACACAAGCAGACCCACATCACACACTGCCAACACCCAGACCTGCTTTGGTATTCCCCAGGCCAGCGGCCTGGATATGTGTGCAGACACACTCAGACACACACACAATCAAGAACCACTTTCTGGGGCACAGAAACTCTTCACAGATCAAATTGTCCCAAGCCAAGCTCTTTGTGGAATGTATCTGGCATCATGTCTGAGATAGGGGAGAGAAACAGGTGTTTCCCAGCTCTTCAAACAGGCGTTTGTCCCAGGGATTGTGCTCTGTGTTGTAACGTGCTTGCACTTGCTTCCCACAAAACATCAGATAGATACTATTACCCCCTTACATCAAAGAAAACATTCAGCATTTGTTTTTTTGGGATTGGCTAACTTCACTTAACATTGTTTTCTCTAACTCCATCCATTTACCTGCAAACGCCATGATTTTATGGCTGATTCATAGTAGGGTAGGGAGTGGGATCATGAGAGGAATAGATGAACTCTGGATAGGGCAGAGGGGTTGGAGGGGAAGGGAGGGGGCGAGGGGTTATTAATAATGGTGGAATGTGATGATCATTACTGTCCAAAATACATGCATGAGGACACGAATTGGTGTGAATATACTATGTATACAACCAGAAACATGAAAAATTGTGCTCTATATGTGTAATAAGAATTATAATGCATTCCACTGCTATATATAAATTAAAAATTACATAAAAAGATACTATCCCCATTTCACAGATGAGGGAGCTGGAGGAGCAAGTCCAGGAAGGCATCTGTAGCCCAGCCTGGCCCCAGGCCCCTCCTACCAGGTGCTTACTCGTGGACTGTTGGATGCTCCTGCAGCAAATGGCCACAACAACCCGTTTCCTGGAACACACACATGGTTTCTGGGACCAGGAAGGATGCTTGGCTGCTTAGCAGGCAGATCTGTCTTCTTGGGGCTCATTTGCATGGAGGCAGAGGACCCCCTGTTTATGGCAGAAGACAGCTCTGGTGACCTTGAGACTCATTTGCTAAGCTCAGACAGGAAGGCAGTGTCAGGGATGGTGAGAATACCAGGTTATAAAGGCTCAGCGGGCCTCAGAGGATTGCCGAAGCCCTAACCGCAGTCTAGGGCCTTCCACCGTGTCTTCCTGTTCCTGGGCCCTGGGGCCTCCCTGATCCTGTCCTTGGCACAGTAACTGAGATTTATAGATAGTGGCAGAAGAAGTAGTAGTCCACAAGACACCAGCCACTCCTCAACCTCACACAGATGCCCAGGAAGATGAAGAAAATAACCAGATCTTGCAGCAGCTCTGAAAACTAAAACAGCAGGCCGTCAGTGCACAGGGACCTGCCAATAGACAGGAGGCAAGTGCAGCGTTGAGAGAAGGACACCCAGGCCACCTGGTGTCCCCTGCCCTGCCCCACGGACACTGGCTGTGGGAAAGCAGGTTGGGTTCTTTCATCCAGGTGTTGTCTCTGACAGAGGAAAACAGATCTGGCATCGAATCTGCCTGTTGGGAGCCCAGCGCGCCCTGTGCACGCATCATCTAGGGCCCTTCCTCTCGGCCACATCTTCCACGCTTACATCCTCTTTGGCAGAGGCTCCCAGTGAGCGAAGCTGTGTGTGCATTGGGGACGGAGCTGGGCAGCAAGTGTGCATGGAGCACATCCTGGAAACCCAGCTCCAGGCTGAAGAGCAGTCTGCAGGGAGCCCAAGGAGCCAGCAAGAGTTCAGGCAGGGGATAGCCATCACTCCAAGAAGCAGGAAACTACAGACAGGGAGCCTCAGTGCGGATTCCCTTACACAGGGAGGATCAGACATGGAGCTAAGAAATCAAGCAACAGATGTAGAAAAGAAAGCAAGTGCCCAAGAGCCACCAACCCTCAGACACTCCGTGTGATCACATGGTGTTTGTTGGATGTGGAGCAAGGAGAGAAATGGAATGAGATTCACAACAAATAACAATGAGCAGGGGAAATGAGGGGCCTTGGGCAGGATCAGAAAACCTCTGGAGGACCAAGAAGACAACGTCAAGAGACTGTAATCCTACTCTGGTCCCTGGCATAGGGCAGAATCCACATGCTGTGGGCGGCAACCCCGCCTCCCAGCCATCCACAGATCATCCCACTATTAAATCCAACTGGCTAATCCTGGGGGACTGTGGCACAGGTCACAACCAGTGAGTTCTGTGGATGTGCACCATGGTCACACTTCCTTCACCATAAAACCTGCACTTTGGTCACGGGCAACTTAGTGTGAGTTTCCAGGGTGATGAGTCAGACACACAGCCAGTCCACAGATAGGCTGCCAAGTCCCTGCCTGGAATGAGCCTCTGTCCCCATGAGACAAGGCACTGTCTCCTCCAGACAGACAGGTTCCAAAGTCATCTCCCTGAGAAGGGGCTCAGTCCTCCAAGGACAAGGGCCGTAATAGGGCCTCAGTGTTCCTATCTGCTTCTGGGACATCACGACAGACCCCACAGACAGGAAAGGAATGATGAAGGAATGTAGGAATTACTCTGTGCCCGTAAATTTTATAACCTAAATGAAATGGACCAGTTAGTTCCTTGGAGGGCACAGTCTGCCAAAACTCATGCAAAAGGAAATAGACCATCTAAACAGGCCTATGACAGTAAAGAAATCAAATCAATAATTAATAAGCTACCAAGATAGGGAGTGCCCAGTCCAAATGAATTCATTGGTAAATTCTACCAAACGTTGAAGGAAAAAAAAAATATGCCAAATTTCTATAATTTTTTTCCAGAACACAGACACAGGGGAATACTTTGTAACTCAGTCTTTGAGGCCAGAATCAATGCAATAACAAAAGGAGACAAAGACATTAAAAGAAGATAAAACTATAGACTAGTACCTCTCATTAACATAGATGCAAAAATCCTCAACAAAGTATTATCTAGTTGAATTGAACAGACTATGAAAACATTATACCTCATGGCCACATGGGATTGATATCAGGTATGCAAGACTAATTTAACATTACAAAATCAATTAATGCAATCCATTACATTAACAGGCTAACGAAGCAAAATGACACAATTCTATCAGTTGTTGGAGAAAAAGCATTTGGCATATTTCAACACCTATTCATAAGACCTCTCAGCAAACTAGAAATAAAGGGGAACGTCCTCAATTTGATAAAAGACATGTACGAGTACCATACAATAACATCATCGTTAATGTGAGAAGCCATTGGTACCAGCTACAAAAACCATACAACCATCATATTTAGGGGGAAGCTTTTCTTGGGATCAGGAACAAGATAAGGATGTCTCTCTTACTACTCTTTTTCCGTACTGGATTGGAATTTCTAGGTGATTCAATAAGTCAAGAAATATAAATATCAGAGGTATACATAGTGGGATGGAAGAAGTAAAATTATCTTTGTTTGCAGATGACACCATCATCTATAAATAAAACCCAAAAGAATAAGCAAAATCTCCCCTGGGACTAAGAAGGGGTTGCAGGACATGAGGTTCAAGTACCAGGCAATAGCTTTCCTTTGTGTTGCTAATGAACAAAAGGAATCGGAAGTTAAAAACACATTGCTATTTGCATCAGCACTCCCCTCAAATGAAATACTTACGTATAAAACTAAAAAAAAAAAAAATGTACAGGATCTATATCAGCAAAGCTACAAAATTTGATTAAAGATATCAAAGAGGTAAGTAACTGGAGAGATGTTCATGGGTAGGAAGACTCCATTGTTCGGATGTCAGTTCTTCCCAGCCTGACCCATGGACTGACGCAATCCAGATCCAAACCCCAGCAGGCTGTTTTTCGGATATTAACAAACTAATTCTAAAATTTTTATGGGGGGACAAAAACCCAGAAGGACCAACTCAACATTGAAGGGGAAGAAAGTCAGTAGATTGCACTACACAACTTGAGAAGTTAATATAAAGCTACAGTGATCAAAACAGTGTCAAGTGGTGAAAGAATAGGAAAATGGGGCAGTGGGGGAGAATACGGAGACCAAAGGCAGACACACACGAATACAGTTATTTCTTATGGAGTAAAGACAGTCCTTTCAACTGCAGATACTGGAACAACTAGATGTTAACATGCAAAAAAACTTAATCTAGACACAGACTTTGTGCCCTCATGAGACTTAACTCAGAATGGATCATAGATCGAAATGTGAAATGCAAGACTATAAACTCCAATAACCTGGGAGGAAATCTTTGTGGCCTTGGGGTGGCATGACACTTTAGTTACAAGCCAATGTATAGCCCACGAAAGAAAGAATTAGTCAGATGGACTTTATTTAATTAATTATTTCCTGAAAACTAAAAAATTCTGCTCTGTGAAAAACCATGCTGAGAGAACAAGCAGACAAGCCACAGACTAAGAGCCTTTGCCAAAGACATGTCTGATAAAAGACCATTATCCTCCGGGTGCAGTGGTGCATGCCTGTAATCCCAGCAGTTTGGGGGGCTGGAGGCAGGAGGATCACAAGTTCAAAACCAGCCTCAGCAAAAGTGAGATGCTAAGCAATTCGGTAAGACTCTGTCTCTAAATAAAATACAAAACAAACTGCTCTAAGAAATAAAGTATATCTATATTATCTTATGTAAACAGTAATCAGTTTAAATTTTTTTTTTAGTTGGCAATGGACCTTTATTTAATTAATTTATTTATGTATTTGTATGTGGTACTGAGGATGGAACCCAGTGCCTCACATATGCTAGGCAAGCGCTCTCCCACTGAGCCCAGGCCCAGTCCCAGTCCCAGGAATGGACGTTAAGAGAGGGGAGGTAGGAGATTGGGTTCTGCATACTCAAATAAACATAATGGGCGTAAGTCTTGGTGTGCTGAAGGGACTTTCCTTAAATCAGCCTGATTCCGGCTCCTCGCCTCGTCCCTTCTGTGTAATGCACCTTGGGCTTCGTTGGGCACCTCTTCCTGCTGGGCATCACAGATGCTGCTACAGAGCTTGGAGAATCTGAGGACGGTCCCTGTGCTGCCACCCATCACAGTGGCCACTGCCTATCTCATCATCCAGGCCTGCAGCATTTCCAGGTATGTGCCTTTGGCTTTGAGGTCACATGTGGGGCCCAGAGATCTCTGCTGGGGTCTCGCTTCCCTCTTCTCCGTCGCCCCTTGCTCCATCTCTGGAGCCTGGTTGCCATCTCAGTGAGCTGGAGCTGAGTGGTGACCACAGTTCACAGGCCCCAGACCTCCTCCCTTCCCATCCAGGGGTGTGTGTGTGAGGGGACGGATCCACAGAGGCCCTGCCCTTGTGCACACCCATCTCAAGCCCTTCCACGCTGACCTGTGCTAGGACAGCAGACAGCCTCTTTCTTAACCCACGTGGGTCCTGTGCTCCAGGACATTGAGGTGGGAGGGACCACTCACCTGAGATCAGGGGAAAGCGGGCTGGCAAGCATGGGAGAAGAAGCAAGCCTGGCCACAGCAGTGCCTGGGAACTCAGGACGGGAGGTGGGTGGGAGCCTCTGTGGGCTCTGGGAGGGCCCTGGCCTCACAGGGCCATGCCCCAATCACAGCACTCTGTGCCTGTGGCCCCGGCTGGCCTCGGCCCTTCTTGCTTGGCCTTAAAGGACAGTAGTGACTTTCTCTGCTACAGACTGTGAGCTCCCACAAGCTTCTCAGGCTGGGAACTGCCCTGGCTCCTGGCACCTGTGGGAAGCGCACCCTGCCTGCTCCTGTCCAGCCCCACATGGCAGCCAGGGGGCACAGGCCTGACCTGACCTGCTGCAGTGGTTGGTTGTGAGGTGCCCCCAAAAGTTCAGGTGTGAGACAGTGCAAGGAAGTCTGGAGGTGAAGTGATGGGTGATGAGAGCTGCACTCCATCAGTGCCTCACTGATCTGGATTAGCTGGGGGGTCACTGCAGGCAGGCCGGTGTAGCCTGAGGAGGTGAGTCCTAGGACATGCCTTGGGGTTTATATTTTGTCCCTGGTGAGCAGTGCTCGCTCTGCTTCCTGGTGCCGGTTCCTGGGCTGCTTTCTCCAAGTCCTTCCTGCAGGACGTTCTGCATCACTTCTTGCCCAGAGTTGCTGAGTCAGCCCACCATGGGTGAAGTGAAACCCTGAGCCACAATAACCTTGTCCTCCTCTACATTGTTACTGGGAGGTCTTCCTCACAGCCACTAAAAGGCTGACTGAAACACCTACCCTGCCCGGAGGCCCCAGGGGCAGAGGTCAGAGGCCCTGGCCTCCCCAGTGAGGCTGCCCTGCCAGACACTTCCCTCCTGACCCATTCTGTGGAAGTCCCTCTTCCCAGCCTCCCACCGGCACCACAGCAGCAGGCGCCAAAGCAGCTGGAGAGAAAGGGGTGACCCCAGGGCACTAGAACTCCGTGGCCTCCAGGTCTCTCTTGCTGTAAATACCTAAGCCCTGCCCCCCCGTCCCCCCACCCCACCCCGCTCTCCCCGGCAGCGGGGCATGGGGCCTGCGGGAGGGCCCTTGTCGGCTGGCCTTTCCGGAAGCCCCCAGCCTGCAGCCATGACAGGGTGAGGTGTGCTCCTGCCCTGGAGGAGGGCGACTCAGGCAGCGGAGCTGAGCTGCCCCCTCCCGCCCGCAGTCCCCGCAGGTGCACAGCCTCCTGGCCCGGCTCACCCCTCCCGCACCTCTGCCGCAGTGCTCGCACCTTCCGCGGGCCGCGTTCGGGCAGCCTAGGCGGGAGGCTGCAGCCCCGCGCCCGCCCCGCGGAGCCCGCAGCGCAGCGCAGACCTGAACTTCCTGGGGCCTGTTCACCTACTCCCCGTGCCTCACTGATGTTCTGCCCACATTAACATCAACTCCCACAAACAGAGCTACTGGCCGCCACCGCAGGGCTGGCAGCGCCTCCCTCTTCAGAGCAGATCGGCCAACCCTGGGGTGGCCTCGAGATCTGGAGCTCTGTCGCTTCAACAGCCCGCCGTCCAGTCAGCCTATCCGCCAGCCGTGGGAGAATGTGACTTGACCAGGGCGGAGCAAGCCTGCCGTGGCCACATCAGACTCCGCCTCCCTGATGCTGTGAGCCGAGCTCTGAACCGGCGCCGGCTCGCCCTGGTCCACCACGCAGGGTTCTGGGCCGGGGCGCGCCCCGCCTGCGCACCTCATCAGGTAGGTCCAGGGTGCGGTTCACAAACCTCTGTTAAGCTGGACTCTGCGGGACCTGGCGGGGCCCTAATGAGGGGAAGCAGACAGCAGCAGGGACGCTCTGATTTCCTACAGGCCTGGCTGGGCTCAGTGGTAGCTCTGGCTGCCAGGCCCGGGTTCAATCCCAGCACAAACCCTCAGCCAACGAAGTTTCAGGCATGTGGGTACATAATAGCATTTCATGAAAACTGCCACGCATCCCCCCCCCTTCTCTGGCAAAGTTATTTTAGTGTATTTTAATTCTTAAAAAAAATAAAAATAGGAAGCAAAAGAAAAATCACCCATAAACTCCTGTTTTGAATCACAAAGGGATCTTAAATATTCCTCTTTCTGACAGCTCCAATTCTAGCTCCCAGAAGTAACTCGGTCTAGTTTATAGTGTATCCTTTCCTAACTTTATAACTGCTTATAAAGATACATTGTTTCAAATATATATACAGTTGCTGGGTGGGGTGGCACAAGCCTGTAATCCCAGTTACAAAATTGTAGGAGGCTGAGGCAGGAGGATCTTGAGTTCAAAGTCAGCCTCAACAAAAGCGAGGTGCTAAGCAACTCAGTGAGACCCCGTCTCTAAGCAAAATAAAAAATAGGGCTGGGGATGTGGCTCAGTAGTTGAGTGCCCCTAAATTCAATCCCAAGTACCCTCCCCCACCCAAAAATACATATAATGTTACACTCACTTAATAGAATACTACACAGCAATAAAAAGGAACAAGCTATTGATCCAATCTGGACCTCAAGGGCAATCAGGTAAGTGAAAAGAAACAATCTCAAAGTTCCCAGGCCTTGTTATCCCCCTTCTACAGCACTCTTGAAACAGCAAAATCGTAGTACAGGGGGCAGATTTGTGCCACCAGGGCACATGGAGTGAAGTGGCAGTAACAAGGATTTGTGTGAGAAGGTGTGCCCCTGCGCTGTGGCAGTGGCTCCGTGGACTTGTGTGGGACACAGTGGCCTAGAATCACACGCCCACGTTAATACACAGAACCTGATAGAATCTGAGAAGCTCCTCCTTGGCATGGTGAGAACGGCGAGTTCCCGGTGTCTGCATTCCATCACAGATATGTGAGATTTTACCACCTGGGAAACTGAACGAAGGGGACAGTCTTCAGTGAACTATTTGGGAAACTTCCTCTGAGCATACAACTATTCCAAAACTAAAAAATATGGAGTCTTTTTTTAACCTAAACTGGGAAATATTTATATACTCTGTCTGCTAACCTCTTTCCAGGTCAGTATCTATGGCTTTTATATCATTCTTTTAACATCAAAATAGTACTATCCATGTAGATATGTCATTTTCCATTTACGTTATTTGTGTGTGTGTGTGTGTGTGTGTGTGTGTGTGTGTGTGTGTGTGGTTTGTGGGGATTTTGTTGTTGTTTTGGTAACCAAGGATGAGGGATTGAACCCAGGGGCATTTAAACACTGAGCCACATTCCAACCCTTTTTATTTTTTATTTAGAGACAGGGTCTCATTGAGTTGCTGTATGGAGTGAATAGTAGTTAAATAAGTATTAGGTATTGTATGGAGTGAATATTAACTTTAGGTAAACATGTTTTGATGTTGTGCTACAAGTGTGCAGCATGTTAGGTATAGATAATATTAACTTTAGGTAAACATGTTTTGATGTTGTGCTACAAGTGTGCAGTGTGTTAGGTATAGATAAGATAGTGATGAGTGCGAAGTGTGTTAGGTATGGATAAGGTAGTGAAAAACAAATGATGTAAAGGAAAAACCCCAATAAGATGTAAACAAGTTAGGCTTAGTATAAATATAAGGCACGGAGGACAGGCAGCACCTCTCAGGTCAGGCACTGACACCAGCCGCCTGATTGGTCCGTCCGGTCTCTGCTCCGCTGCTGCTGTGTGAGGACTGCTGTGAGAATAAACGGAAGCATTGGAAAGACATCTCCGTGAGTCGGTGTGGTGTGTTCGCGTCGCCGGGGATTCTGGTCCGGGTAGGACACGGCCGGGGACCCGCCTGCGGTTGACCTCCGAGACCAAGGCCCGCTCCAGCTTCGGGAGCTGCTCGCGACAGTTGCTTAGGGCCTCGCTAAGTTGCTGAGGCTGGCTTTGAACTTGGGATCCTCCTGCCCCAACCTCCTGAGCTGCTGGGATTACAGGTGGGCACCAGGGTGCCTGCCTAGCTATATATGTTTTGATGAAGTTCTAGATTGCTTTCAATGTTTAAAAAAATCACGACAAATGCTACTTGTTAATATGACTTTCTGGACACTAAAAGTGGGGTGCTGGCTCTAAGTTAAACACGGGGCAAGTCCCCACCGTGAACACCCCCCCCACCCCCCCACCCCCGCATCTGACCTACTGGCCCTCGCTGTCCTGGGTGCTGTCTCCTACCTGGTCCTGAATGATCCATGGTGAAGTGTTTCTGGTTTCACTTCACATCTGCCTGTGTGAGGTGCCGCAGTCTGGCTGGGCACAAATAACTGAGCCGCCACAAAGCCTTGTAGATTCAAACAGCAACTCTTTATTCCCCAACTCTCACCAGCACTGCACACACCACAGGGGAACCACACTCCCTCCAACGGGCTCCGTCCAATCTCTCCAATCTCTCCGAACCCCCAGAGAACTCACGGGAACTCCAAAGTAGCGGGAGCCTGAGGCAGCAAGAGCCGCCCTATAGCCTGACAGTAAAGGTCAAATATACAATACAATCAATCCAGCATCCCAGCAATTATATATAGCTTAACTCAAATCTTCATCTCAATGGTTCGCTGGCGTCACCTTACAACCATTTCCTCTGGCAAATGCCAGGCATCCTTCTGACTGGGCTGTGGCTCTCAACAGTGAGGATCCTATTTCTTTGTGGCCACCAGTATTTTGGTGTCTGTGAGTGGCCTGGGTGTGGCTCTGCCTATGACCCTGTCACTGATCACCAGCCTCCGAGGTGCCAGGGGTTTGGTTTAGCTTCTTGGCCACCTCATCCTCAGCCCACACAATCTGGACCTCACTCAATACGTGGAGGAAGACGGCATTAGAGCTTGAATCTGGAGTGTCTTCTAGAGCCCATGTTCCCAGGAGGTGGGCAATGGGGAGGTTGTAAGAGGTGGGCACGGGGAGGCCTTCAGGTCGCTGTGCTGCCACTGGGGGCCAGAGTGTACCCCAGCCTCTTTCTTTGCGCCCTGACTATGAGGCAGGTTGCTTCTCCCCACCATGGCTCCTGGACCCAAGATGCTGCTCGCCACAGGCCCAGAGCAACCCCATCTACTGGTCAAGGGCTGAAACTTCCAAAACTGGGCCAAACAAACCTCTTCTCTTTATAAGTTGATTATCACAGTAATTATCATAGTAACGAAGCTGAAACAGACAAATAGGTGAATACTGTTTTCTATTAACTGTTTATCTTTTTCTTGTGGACCTATAAACAATATTGACACAATGGAGACATCAGTATTAAGTTTTGTACTGCAAATACTCCCATTTTGATTGTTTATCTTTTAAAAAGATTTGCCAGTCCTGTCATTATGTATAATTATAATGCACAATAAAATGTATGGGGAAAATATCTGTTTACCTATTGGAAAGGCAATAGGACCACAGGGCACCGATGTGCGACATGTGATGAATGTACTTTGAAGAGTGACCCCCCTCCCACAGTCTCTTGGCTGCCTGCCTCTGGCCAGCACATACAGATACCAGCTTCTCGTGTAATTTTCTGAGCTGTTCTAGGCTTATACACATATGACACCAAACCTGCTTACTGTATCTTCCATATTTCACATTACGCCCCGATGTTCAACAAGCCTGGTCTCTGTCCCTGCAGGATTTCTCCCTGCCTGGCATTTGCCCACAGCTCCCTGTGTGGTCTTTCTACACACTCCCCTCTCCACTGTGTCCCCTGTGGATGAGTGAGGTCCAGCCACACCCTACCCAGGGACCCCCACTGGTTTCCCTACACGTTCCTGGAAGGTCCTCTGGTCTGTCCTCTGGGTTTGCCCTCCAGGTCTGCCTCCGTGTGCTCAGGGGCCTTGTCCAGTGCTCCATGTTCTTGTCCCAAGCATACGCTCAACCATTGGTTCTGGGGTCCTCCATTGCTAGTGAGCCAGCAGCTGGTCCAAAACCCATTCTTGAGTCGGATTCCTGGGACCTCTGCTGGCCTCAGCTGTCCCCAGCCTGAGATGGAGCCGTGCACAGAGGGGGTCTGTGTCCATGAGAGCCCCACAGAGGGCAGGAAGGCAGGGCTGGTAGCCACCGAGGCCTTGGCACATTCCAAGGGACTGCTGGCTGGAACACCCCTCAGAGTTGTCCCAAACTGAATCAGGGAGGCTGATGTCCACTGGTCATTGATGTGTGAGGCCTCCCCCGCCCCAGGGCAATCCCACAGCCAGGGCACTTCCCAGGTAACACTGGTCAGCTAACAGCCCTTCCAGCAGCTGAGGATGGCTGTGCCCACTCTGGAGGCAAGGCCTCCTGGGTTGTGTCATCAGATGGCCATGGCCATGCAGCTCGCCGACTGTCTTTTACCTACAGCGTCTCCTCATTGCAACTAGGGGACTCTGGCACTGGAGTCTCCCCGGCCCGCTCCGTGACTTCTGCGGAGCCTCAGGAGGGTAGATAGGCTCCCGGGACCTCTTTGTCCTGGCATGTCATTCACCCATCATGACTCTCTGTCCCCCACTGCACAAGGGCACGGGACTCTCCTGCAAGGATAACCGAGTGCCCTAGAGAAGGAGGGGACGGAGTTCCTGGGCGCTCTAGTTCTCCCAGCTTGGACACCTCTGTGTGCCATCCAAACGGCAGCCTTGGCCAAGGGTGGGTATTTCAGCTTAAATTAATGTAAGCTCTGGCCTCCAGGGAGTTTCCGTGTGTGTGTGTGTGTGTGTGTGTGTGTGTGTGTGTGTGTGTGAGAGAGAGAGAGAGAGAGACAGAGAGAGAGAGACAGAGAGAGAGAGACAGAGAGAGAAGAGACAGAGAGAGAGCGCCACACCCAGACAGGAGCCCAGCATGCGGCTCTGGCAGGTGGAAGGTGGAGGAAAGGGACCTGTCTTATCTGGTGACTGTTTGGGAGGGGACATCAACTAGGAATGAACCGGGCAGGGAGGCTGCGGGAAGGTGGCGGCTCTGTGTCGTGACCGCTGCAGTGAGTTGGCTGCTGCATCAGGACCTCTCTCAGGACTGAGTCACAGCCACCCTGCGGGTTTTGTTCTCTTTCTGTTCTTGCGCGGGGGAAGGGCAGAATAACGATTCAAGAGATCATAGGAGAGGAGATGAAGTGGGCAGAAAAGCCCCTCCTCTTCTCCCCAGGGGCACCGCCCATAGGTACTTAAGGTCTGTGCTCCCAGGGAGGACTCCCCTCTTGAGCATGAGCTTCCAGAAGCTATTGTGATATCCGGCTTGTCTCCTGCTGCTGAACACAGAGATGCACAGCCTCCTCAAGATGCCTGTGAGTGTGTGTGTGTGTGTGTGTGTGTGTGTGTGTGTGTGTGAATCCCAGGGCCTCAAGCGTGCAGGCAAACGCTCTGCCACTGAGCCTCCTCCCAGGCCCTTACAGTGTCTTCTAATTATAAAGATAACATATGTTCAGTCCAGAAAACATGGAAAATATAGACAAATAGGAAGATAATGAGAAAAATTAATCACCATCCAGAGACGGATTACCACATCCTTTTGGATTGTTATATGCACATCCATTTTTTATTATTTCAGCTTAGTTGGGAATATACAATGGACACATTTTTGTTCCTTTTTCCTTTTTACATGGCATCTTGAATATATTTTTGTTCCATTAGAATTATCTTAAATGTCCCTTCCATGAGCACACAATACTGTCTTATAAATATACCCTGATTTATTTAACTACCCCTGCCCCGCGCCGCCCAGGGTCAGACTTTGAACAGTTCTTTGCCTCTCTTGCAAATATCCTGGCAATGAATAATTGGTGGCATCTGCTTCTTGTGGGTTCCTAGGATGGAAGTCCAAGTGGAAGGGAAGGAACATCTAGAAATATTTGACGCACACACGGCTGGTGCCCGTGGGGTGAGCCTCCGCCTGCTAACCTGCACCTGTAGCCCAGCCAAGCGGTCTCCTACCAGAAGGTGGGTCCCACACAAATCAAAGGATACCCTTTCTTAGTGTCTGGAACCTTGAAGGTAGTTAGTTATAGAGAGTGTCACTTATCAATTTATCATTTTTCAGCTCCAACTTCACCCTTTTTGCCTGCTCTATGAAAGCAGGGCTGGGACCCTCAGATACTCTCCTTTTCCAGGGCCACTAAAGCTCTATCAGCAGAGGAGGCTGGGGAGGCTCCGCGGGTGGGAGGTTCTTCTCTGGGTCCGGGTGGTTCTTCCTCAGCAGTGGCTTCTCTGCCCAGGCTCCGGTGGCACCCAGTGGTGGTTTCACAGTGGAGAACCTCCAGCAACACTCCTCTGAGCAGCTGGTCCTGCTCAAGGGGCTGGTCTCCAGCAAGATCTGCAGGCACAGGCCTCAGCAAATCTGCCATCCTGTTGGCCACCGCAGCCCCGAGATGTGATTGTTCCTCGAATAGCCGCCATGCCTATAACCTATTTATTTATTTTGTGCTAGGGATGGAACCCAGGGCCTCGTGCATGGTACGCAAGCACTGTAGCACTGAGCCACATCTTTAGCCTGCCACTCCTGTGTTCTTTGGAATTATCTTTGCTTTTTATGAGTGAACTCCTTGTGATTCAAACCATTAATTTAACTAATTCTTAGTTAGACTTTCCTTGTTCAAATCACTGTGTGGTTTCCCTCTTCTGCTTGGACCCTGCAACTCCAGAGCCCTGAGCTCAGAGATCTCTCTCACTGGGTATTTCTCTTTTCTGTGTATTGCTCCTACTCAGAACCAGTGGCATGTGGGACAATCTCCAGCCATAATCTTTGGTGGATAGTGACCTTGTGCACACATAAGGATCATTTATTTTCCCTTTCCTGTTATTATTGAGGGCAACCAGCTAATGAACCTGCCCCATGTGTCCAGTGAATTAAATAATATCCAGGATGACCACTATTCTGTTCTGGTCAGTGTCAGGGACCCCAGGTTGAAGTGACAATAAGTGCTTCCTTCTCTGCTTGCTGGACTTCGCACACATCCTTCAAGATCCAAATCACACATCTCCATCGTCAGTGCTCATGACCTCATCTTCCTCCCAGCTGTGGTGCTTGGCTTTGGCTGGACTGCAAGTCACCTGGGCCAGGCTAGCCCTTGCCTTCTGTGCTCTTGTGTCCTGGCGAGAAGGTGCAATGTTCTTTTCATTTTTGTGGGGCTTCCCAGTAAATGCCTCATTGTGAGCTCGCTATAGTGAGACCATTACTGTTTTACTCTTGATTAACAAACAGGGGAAAACAGACCTGGTAACAACCCCTGGAGGTGAGTGGTTTTCAATTTTTTCTCTCGTCAGAGTCCTGGGAGGAGCCTGGGGACAGTTTCTCATTGCGCAGGTCTGGGGTGGGGAGTCCTAATTCTTTTTACCAAGGTCCTGGGCAGTGCCGGAGCTGCTGGCTGGGCCCATGCGTCGAGACCCAGGAGGCTAGTGCACCCCTGTCCATCTCAGATGCCCTCACGTGCACCCTGCCACCCTCAGGTGTACCAGGCTGAGCAGGCCCCCACAGCTCCTTCTCCCCAGAGCCACCTGTCACTGTCCCAGAGCCCTGGCACGACCACCTCAGCCCGGACACATCAGGGCTTTTCTTAATTTTAACTTCACACCCAAATTGGGGATTCCTTTGGCCCCAGTGGCCCCAGTTGTCCCGTTCCTGTCGGGTGGGACCCTCTCAGGGCTAGACAGGAATAGTTCCTGCCTCATCTTTCTGCCCCCTGTGGACCCAGGCTGAACGTGGTGCTGGGGTGCCAGTTGGGCAGCACCAGCCTGTCCTGCCATGCCAGTGCCACGGGGCCTCAGCTCCTAGTTTCACCCACCTGCTCCCGGCGCCCTCCATGCCTCACAGTTGGGTGAACACCACTGAACTGTCCTCCCTCCCCGTGGATCTCCCAAGGCCCTGAGCCCTCACTCAGCTGCTGTGGGGGCCTTTCTGCCAACTCCCCCAGAGGGCATACCAGTCTCAGGCCAGGTCCCCAAGGAGTCCCTTCTCTGGACTGCAGAACCCGAGCCTTCCCTTGGGTTCCTGGCTCCCCGGGGTAAGGTCGAGTGGCCCAGGTTGGCTTCTCAGGGGAACAGATGGCAGGAGGCAGGCGAGTGGGGGCCGGTGGGGGCAGCTGTCAGCCCGGGTTGGGTTGCGGGTCTAAATCCTGCTCCGACACCACATGCCTGTGACCAGAGGCAAGTTACTCCCTGTCTCTGAAACCTTGGGAGGTGACAGGCCTCGGGTGAAGGGTGAAGACGTGGCAAGAAGCCACTTGAAGCGCTTCCCAGCGGCCTGGGACACACGCTGCTGTGCTGGTTGCTGTGATTACGTGTGGCCCAACCGATTTCCACTTGAGTTTGTGTTTTGCCGTTGGATGGGCCTGCAGCTAGAGGGAAAGTGGGGTGGCTGAGGAGGGCAGAGCAGCCTGAGGGTGTGGGGGACAAAGCAAACTGAGGGACTACAGTGTGACACTTGTTAGGCACACGGTTCTGTATGATCCTTAGAGTAAAGGAAGCCACGGAGGCACACGATCCCACACCTGTTGGGGGCGGGGGTGGAGTGCAGAGAGGCCAAGCTGCTGCCCAGGGCAGCAGGGGCAAAGCCGGGGCTAGAGCCCAGAGCTGAAAGGCTGTGCTGATTGGATCCCCAACCCTGTGGGAAGCCAGACACCCAGGAAGCTCAAGGTGGAGGCAGCTGGGGAAGCCCCCAAGGGGGCTCAAAAAGGAGAGGGCACTGTCCTCTGTGGCTACTCTAGGGGCTCTCCTGGAGCCCATGACGAAGGCCAAGTCCCCCATACAGCCTGGCGCCATAGAAATCACATCCGAGCCTCCTGTCTTTGTACTCTTACCAGCTGTCTCTTAGACTGGCTGCGAATGAACATGTCACCTGATTGAGGCAAAGTCCAACAGCCTAATGAGAAACGCCTGGGCCCTGCCACTAAGCAGCTCTGCAGCCTGGAGCCGGCCACTTGGCTGCCTGGGCTCAGCCTCCTCATCTGCATAGTAGGGAGCTTACAGGTCACTCCCAGACTCTCAGGACGTTATGGATTGTACCTGCGAGGCCCTCACACCGTGTCTGGCATACAGGAGATGCAGGTCAGCGCATGCAGTGGGTCAGCCGCTGTCCTGTCTTGGTTCTGTGACTCCTTGGCCTGGACCTCGAGGTGTTGTTCCTGTCCCTGGACAGCAGTGTCCTCTTCTACGTGACAGAAGAGCCCTTGGCTAGTGCTAGGGGTCTGCACATTCTTTTCTCTTGACGCCCACTGATGGCTATGAGGCTCCTGACCACCCTTGGAGAGGGGTGCTACATAATCCCCATTTCTTGGTGGGGACACCGAGGCTCAGAGGGTGAGGAGATGTGGCCAATATCATGGGACTACAGAGAATCAAGTCTAGGGACCAGGGGTCTTTCTTCAGACTTAGTCCCATGATAAACTCCTGTGGGTAAAACAGCTTCACAGGGTCTGCTGGGGGGTGGGTGCTCCAGCAAAAGACCCCGCGCCAGGTGCAGCCTGCCTCCTCCTGCAGCTCAGGAGGCCACGGGACACTTTCCCATGCCCTGTACAGTGGCTTATTAAGACATTCTTGTACAATTGTCCCTCTGTACCATGAGGGAGTAGTTCTGGACACCCAGATCTGCGATGACCGTATCCCTTATATAGAATGGTGTGGTATTCACATAGGACCTATGCACAGCCCCTGGGTGACTTATCAGATCTAATACAATGTAAACACTATGTGACTAGCTGCTACACCGTGTTGTGTAGGAGTCACACGAGGGGGAGACAGCTGTGCATGTTCCGCACAGACGCAGCTTTTTTCCAGGATTCCATCCCCAGGGTGGCTGAGTCTGTGGATGGGAGCCGCAGAGACCAGAGCTGCTGCTCTGTTTCCCTCTCTCTGCTCAACGGCAGCACCTGGCTGTAGGATAAGTCTCGCTTGGGGCAGTCCTTCCATCTGGAAGGCTCTGGATCTCCACTCCACTCATTTAAAAAAGAATTGCAACGGTTTTTATCTCCGGAGGGTTGTGGACGCGCAAGGAAGAGCCTGGGGAACATGCTGTCCTTTGGCTTCAGAAGGACTCGGCTGGAACCATCTCCACCTGTTTTACAGGTTTTCCCCACTGCGCTTGGCTTCTCCTGAGGATGGTGTCTGAAGCCCGTGCTATCTTCAGCTCTGGGGTTTTACCCTCTTTCTAGTACACACATCTTATCTGCCGTCTTTGTTACTTACTAGCTCTTTGACCTTGGACACATTGCTTATGTCAAAAGGCCTGACATAAGGCTAAAACAGGACATGCTTACAAAGCACTCAGCACAGCGCCTGGTAGGCAGGGCGCTTGGTGGACGGCACCATTATTAATGAGGTCTGTATCACAGCACCAAACGCTCTGGCCTCCTGGTTGTCGCCTGCACCCAGCTTTGCAGGTATTCTGCAGAATTCTGCTCATTCATGAGCACCACCTACATACTTGGGCTCTGTGGTAGAGATGTCCCCTTCTGGGAAGGACGTCCCTGAGCAGACATAACCAACCCTTAAGCCAATCTCGTGGGGTTAGCGAAGATGTGTGGATGCCAAGCTCACCCTTGGGGTCTAGGGCAGCTTCCTGTTCCCTAGAAAAGAAATGCAACCTGTCCCTTACCCCCTGCAGCCCCCTTTCTCCTGAATCCAGCCTGGAACACCCAGCAGCTCTGTGGGTGCATCAGAGCCAGCATGCTGGCCGGGACGGAGCCTGGAGCCCTAAACCCAGAGCCCTGAGCCCAGCCTGCGCAGGGAAACACAATCCTGGTCCACAACAGGGTGCAGAGGGCCCCCAGCGGCACCACCCAGCATGTCATTGGGCCTTGGTTGTACCCAGGGTCACCCATTTTAAGAAGCCAACAATAAAAACACACAAAGCAGCCTTCTCTGGGCCCTTTCTTGGGGCTCCGGCTCTGGGTTCCCAGGATTCTTTCCTGAATCCAGCTGTTCCCTAGCATAGCGGTTCAGTGCAGGGGCCTGCACCCACACAGCCTGGGCCTGCACCCAGCACCTCAGCAGTACTGCATGGTCCTCCTGTTCAGGGCCAGCCAGCACGTACAACAGCTCCAGGTGGGTTATATCTAGTTATATCCTATGCAGATTGTATTGTATTATGAATGTAGGTGTCACTTATGTTTATTTATGTACCTATGGGCACACTCTCCTCACTTAGTGGCCTGCTACTGTCCTTTCTGTGTTGCTGGGCTGGACAGGGCCTCGTGTGTGCTGAGCAAGGCTCTGCCCTGAGCCACCCCCAGCCCTCAGGTGCCTTCATTTTACTAAAGCAAGGGTGCTGCTGTTTTGCTTCTGTGGCCGGGAAGCACTGAGATTCGGGGGTGGAGGGGCTTCCCCTGTCCACCCAGGGCCACCTGCTGCACCCTGGTGCTCCCTGTGTCACGCACTGGATTTGTCTTACCGTGGACATTCTGTGTGGACGAGCACAGGAGGTGGGAACGCTCGTTGACTATTATTACTAATCTTCAGGGACGGACTCTCCTTCCTGGAAACCTCAGTGCTGCTCCTGGAGGGCTTAACCGGCTTCCCTCTGGCGGGAAACCTGACTGCAAGAGGCAAAGCTCTCCCGTTTGCAGGGAGAACAGCGTGTTTTTCCGGACTTCTCAGCCAGTTCTGTGGAACAATGTGCGGCAGGGAAGTGTGGACTTCCTGCACCTCTCAGCGGGCCTTGCCCAGAGCACACCTCCTGGCCTTGGAGGAGAGCCAGCCTCGCCCAGCCAGCCAGCGTTGTGGAGGGTTGCCATGGAGGCTGCAGCTGCTGTTGAAGGACGCAGGAAGCTAAAGGGGGGCTGGCCGAAGCCGGCTGGGGCGAGAAGCCCGTCACCCTGCTCCAGGCTTGATTCTTGCTCTAGGAACACAGTTCTCTTTCTGAGGCTGCCAACCTGGGGGATCAAGTCTGGGGCTGCGGGGGCCATCTTGTCTTTGGTCATCTGTGCAGCCAACGTAAATATCAGAGAGGCAGAGAGAGAAGGAGCTACCGAGTCAACCTGGTGAAGAAGCCCAGGGTGAAGAGGCGGCGTGCCCCACCCGGGAGCAAGCTCACAGGGAATGGGTGCCTGCCAAGGGCCACGCAAGCAAGGAGCCAGAAACCACAGGCCACCAGGATTCCCCAGGCCCCTGGAGTCAAAAGCTGTGCGACCAGAGAGGAGCTGTTGCCACTGTGACCTGTGTGTTCTGGGAACAGCAGTCCTAAAGAAGCAAGTGCAGAGTGGCCAGGGACGTGCAAGAGGCCGGGGAGGTGGGAGAAGCATCCTTCGGCCCTGAGCAGGATAAAGCCCCAGTGGACACTGCTATGCCAGGTGACCCGGGGCTCGGGCTGTGCCGTCCAACCCTCTCCTCCCTTGCTCCTCCTCATGTACCTGCTGAGGGCCTGCTGGGAGCCCTGTTCTAGGAACCAGGACTGAACACACCAGGGGAAAAGGTAGGAATGTCTGTGTTTGTGAGCGCACATTCTAGTGGGGGACACCCAGCAACAGAGTCCAGCCCTTCTCCTGTGCCAGTGGCCTGTTCTGCGAGGTCACAGGGGACACAGAATTCGAGAACACTGAAACTTTGCTCCGAGGGCAGGTGCAGAGTGAGGTTCCCGCCAGCCTCTGGGGGACCCGTGATTGATGTGCAGTGTTGATTCATCTTTGCAGCTTTGGCTTTACAACACTTGCGCTTGCGGGAAGCCGGACTAACTCACAGATTTTCCGCTTAAGGCACATCGATCAGTTTTCTTGCACCTAGAGTCACCGCACTTTGGCACTCAGCATGTGGCCAATGTCAAGAGCAGACCCACCAACAGAACTGAAGCACTCAGCCAAGCGTAGAAGGGTCAGCAGAGAGGACCCTGCCAAGATGGGGACGCGGCTAGAGTGCATCTGTGACGTGCTGTCGAGGGACTGTGGGTGACTCTGGGCATGCCTGTGCCCACCCCGCTGAATAGAGGCTGGGGTGGCCCCCAAACCACCCAGAGATGGGCTCTGGTGGGATCCCAAAGGAGGAGGCTCTAACCAGCAGGAACAGTCCAGAGCACTGTGGTGGGCCCCAGGGACAGTGAGGGATGGGGGCGTCCTGCCAAGGGTGTCTGTAGTGAGGGGCAGGAGTGGCAGAAGGGAGGGTAGTGTTTCGGGGGAAAAACCCATTCCGGAGTCTGGGAATTCAGGACCCTGCTTGGGCTCAAGCCTGCAGGACCTGCAGCCAGTGGTCATAGTGCAGCCAAGGCACTGTCCTCTCATTCAGGATGAGAGGCAAAGCCGGGACTGGGGGGCTGAGTGTGCGAGTAGCCATGAGGTCCTGGGTGTGTTGATGGGGGGTTCAGAGGAATTTTCACCACGAAGGCAGAAGGAGAAATGAGGATCTGCCAATTGTGAGGCTGGCTGAGGAGGCTGCAGAAGGAAAGGCCAAGTGGTCCGAGGGGAAGGAGACCCAGGGAGGCCTCTGAGCTGTGGTGTGGACTGGGCTGTGGGCATCAGGGCTGCTGCCCTGAGGGCCACCAAAGGGGTATGCTCAGCCATTCTTGTCCCTTAGTTAGCCTCCAGGGGTGGAGCCCTGGTGCCCAGGGTCCCCTCACAGTCCCTCATTAAATAGGCCCTTCCTCATGTTCCCATGAGCCCCCAGACCCTGTGAGCAGCACACCCCTGTCCACCACCCCACCCCACCCCACGGCAGGAGGCAACATCTGAGGCAGAACCCCTTCTCCGACCGTCCATGCCAGATGCCATGTACACACACTCACACCTTAAAATTAAGGATAAACAGAGAGATGGAGGGGAAGCTGGAGCCCCCAGCTACAGGGGCTCTTCCCAGTGTAAAGGTAAAATTTCTAAGCTGATTCTAAGCTGCAAAAGTCTGAGTTAAAGTGTAAAAGACTAGGGCATTGTAAAGCTTCTAGATTACAAGGCCTGGGCTAAAAGGTAAAAGTTTATTGTTACAATTCCCCTGCTATCCCCGGAACCTGCAATCTCTGTAAACTTGTTAGGACAATGCAGGACCTGCTCAGTAAATATCTCCATTGATTCCCTGGTTGTTTAATAGCTAAGGGCTCCAGGTAACATGGCACGTAGGCATCCAGGCCCCAGAACCAATCAGTTTGAATGTGTACCCCACTTAGAAGTGACCAATCACCCCTGCCCAAACTGTTCCCGCCAATGAATGGACTAATCACGTATCAGAATTGTTGTTCAATTTCCCCGCGCCTCATGATGATTTGTTCTGATGTATGCAAAGCCCACCGCCCTCTCCAAAAAGTGTACTTAAGCTCTGCTTGACCTCTGCTCTGGGCTCTGGGCTGCTCTCCCTTCTTGAGTGAGCACAGAGTCCCAACGCGTTGGAACGGATCCCTAATAAAAATCCCCCTTGCCATTGCATGAAGCTAGTCTCGTGTGGTCTTTCCTTCTCCGACGTTTCGCCGGACCCTTACACCAGCAGGCTCTTTGTGCTGGGTCCATGTGACAGCGGTGCCCACATCTTCCCCAGAACAACATGTGCACAGGCTCTCCACTTGAAGGAGGGACAATCATCCTGGCGATCTTCGTCAAGTCATGAAACTGTTCCCCAAGGCTGCATTCACTTGGCTTGTGTCCCGTGAACCATGAGGCACAGGGTGAGACCAACCAAGAGCCCTGCCCCCGATCGGGAGAACCAGGGTCCCGGAGACCAGGGCCTCTCACAACTGTAAAAGGATGGCTTTCTCCTTCACTCCACATGGTGTCTTCCTTTGAGAACTCCAGAAACATTTTGTAGCCCAGGTTTTAGGCAGAGCATCAAGTTACATATAAACAGAAAAATTTATTTAAATCAATTTTATGGAATTATATTTTCACATAATAAAAGTCACACCATTTCAAGTGCACAGTATTGAGTTTTAAGAAAATTTCTGTGTCATGAAACTGCCATCACAATCAGGATGTAGAAAAGTCACCCCATGATGCTCCCTGCACATCTGGACAGTCTTCTCACTCCATCCAAACGCCAGTCAGCTTCCTGTCCTTCTAGATTAGAGCTGTCTTCCTGGAGTTTCACATAAATGGAATCAGACATTAGGGACTCTTTCATCACTGTCATGGTGGCTGGGAAGGAGAGAGGACAGCCAGGGACAAGACACACCCTTCAAGGACATGCCCCTGACCGACTTCCTGCAACTAGACTTGTTCCTGAAGCTTTTGTCTCCCCACATAGGGCCATCAAATTGTGAATCCGCCATTGTATTGATCCACTGAGGAGCTCAGACCCCTCAAGGGGCAATCCCTCCCTGAGAGCCCCACCTCTGAGCCTTGCTGCATGGGGACTGAGCCTTTGAGAACATTCCAAGTCTAAACCCTAAGAGTGGCCTCAGCAAAGCAGCACTCCTCTTAGGAGCCTGGTGGTGCAGAGCTCTGAGAATGAGTAGCAGCTAAGGTGGGAGCTTCCCTCACCTGGGAAGTCCTGCGAACCACTTCCCTGTGCAATAGGCCATGACATCCTCACCCAGATCCAGGGGACAGGGACAGACCCACCTCCTGCATTGCAGCTGGTGTGTGAGATACCTGCACTGTGGGTGCCGCTCCGCTTCAGTCTGCACAGAGCATGAGATGTGTATCACTAGCCCCACTCTGAAAATGAAGAAAACCAGGCTCATGAAGGTGGAGAAATTCACCCCAAACTAGTAAGGCCCTGTGCTCGGTATCTGCTTCCCTGTGTGTTCCTGTGCTCAGGACTCTCAGCCCAGGCCTTTAGGACAGGGGCCCATAGCCTCCCACACACACTTCCCCTCCCCCATGCCTCCCCTCCCCCACGCCTCCCCCCTACCCCACACCCACCCAAGTTGTTGAAGATGGTAGGTGGGGCCTGCCTCCCCCTGCAGCTGGCTGTTCCACATCCCAGCGTCTCAGCCTCCAGTTCTGCTGCCTGCTCTTGGGTTCTCACTGTTCCCTTCGTGCTCAAGGCTGGGCTCTGCCTCCCTGGATTTAACTGTCCGTCTTCCAGGATGCAGCCCTTGTTGTCCCTTTCCATTTTTCAGGCCAGCCTGACGGTATGGATATGCTTGGCCCATGCTGGCCTGGCCTGTGGCCAGAGGACTTGGACCACCTGAGACGTCCACACCTCACCCAGTGCCTGTTTGATGGGAGTGAGCAGTGACACCAAGGTCTCGAAGAGGGCTGCCAGGGGACAGTGCATTATTTCTCAGGACTCTTGCTTGCAAGTGCCAGAAGCTTTGGGATCACCTGTGCCCAAAGGAGGGATATGCTGGGGACACTTACATAGCACAGGTAAGGCAGCAAGGACGCGGCCCCAGAGTCATGAACTGAGGATAGAATACTGCTCTCCTTCTTCCCTTCACTGTGTCTGTGTCCACTTACATCCCTCCTAACCTTGAAGACCTTCCGCATGAAGAGGAGAGCAAGAGCAGCAGCCTGACCCAGACCTTCTCCATCCGAAGGGGATTGTCACAGTTCCTGATCGCAACTGACAACTCTCAGGGGAGAGTTCTGATGGACATGCATGAGGAGGGACCACCCTGGATCAGTCCGCCTTGGCCAGGGAAGCAAGTGTCCACAACCAGACTGGATGGCTCCAGCCCCATCCTTAGACCTCTGGACTGGACTGCTCCAGCCTTTAACACACAGAGTATTAAAATGGCTTAGTTACAGATTTTAATTAAATGTTTTACTTTTGCACATGTGTCATGATGGGTAAAATTGTGGCATATGCAGTCGAGGGGAGAAAAAAAGAATGTCCACATGCTTCTGCCCCTGTTCAATGCTTTACTCACTCAAATTACTCCATACATTTTCACTCTATAGGTTCTTAATCAAGAAAATGACAATCCTTAATGCTAGGCACTGCAATAGACATAATCAATTCACAGCAAACAATTCTAGATTAATTAATTCACAGCAAACAATTCTAGATTAATTCTAATCACTGCAAAACACCCTTAATCATGATAGGCTAATGACAGACATTCCCTCTGCGTGCTAAGTTCAAAAGTCTTAAGCCTTAAGCTTTATGTCCAGCGGATGCACACTCACTCAGACTGTGGTGACCAGGTCCGGAACCAAGTCAGGCTTTTCTTGGCGTGGAGTGGATGACCAGTTGAGGAGAGGGACATAGGGAGAAGTTGCAGTTCTCTCCAAGATCCAGACAAGGTGGTAGAGTTTGAGAGCGGTAGATCGAAGATCACGAAGAGGATCAGGAAATGATGACAAGTGATGGGATGTCAGGTCCTCATCAGGCTCTCTAGCTCCAGTGCATCCTTGTTCCGGCTGCTGAATCCCTGTTCACTTGCTCTATTATTTATACTAAATTTTGGGGCTTTTGACTCCCCTTTCAATCCTTATCAGCTACAACTGTATTTTTCCATGACATCATTTACCCTGGGATCAGAAACATCTGGTCTGGGGGTCTCCACCCTGATCTTCTCACCTTTCCCTCTTATCAGGAGAGGACAGCCTGCCTGAGGCTACACTCTGTTTATCAGGGTGAGGGGAAGTGACTTATCTGAGGCCACACAAGAGGGCTCTGTGGGTGTGCCTGGTGAGACTGCAGGTTTCAAACTGGAGTTTTTAAAATGGAGTTGCTTAGGCTCAGGCCTAAGGCCATTCTCACAACGTGATATTCACATCTGATCATGTGACCAAAAGACAGGGTCTTACCCAGGGCTCTTAACTAAGCACCCTGAAACTTCACCTTCATCTCTGGATGTACCTGGACCTTATGTTGGGTTTCTGTATTAATATCAATATTTAAGGCAAAAGTCTGTTCGCCATCAAAATTCTTTATTCAGCCCCGAATGGACCCATACGGCCGGTTCTTCAAGGGTGGATCAATCTCTTCATATTTTTGTTCATTTGCAGCTGAAACACTGAAACCCCTTAGGATCATGTCATACAAAAGATACAAATATGCAGGGTGCCCCTGCCTCGGGATGTGAGAGCCCCATAGGACTAGGGCCTGAGGGAACGGCAGAACCTGGCCCACACCATCCTGCAAGGCACCTTCCCACCAAGTCATTGGAGGAGGTCTGCACCCTCTGCTGCTTCCCCTCCCCCAGGGTACCTGCAGTTAAGTTACAGATATTAGTCATTATATGGTGAAGCCCACATTATTAAGGAAGCCCATTCAATTTTCAAAAATTGAAGGAACGTTTTTTGGAAACTTTTTTGATAATATTATTTAGCATCAGGCATCAAAAGCTATAAAAAACGTGCATACCCCTAAACATTCGGTTTCTGGGAATTTATCCTAACAAAATCATCATAGGTACACTAAAATAAATAGCTACCAATGTGTTCATTGCTAGATTATTTTTTAATTGATAGAAATTGGAACTAGGATTAGGTGTGCTGGTGCACACCTACAATCCCAAAGTCTTGGGAGGCTGAGGAAGGAGGATTGGAAGTTCAAGGCTAGACTCAACAACTAAGTGATATGCTCAGCACTTTAGTGGGACCATGCTCAAAAGTTTTATAAAGGGCTGGGGGTGTGGTTAGAGGCAAAGTGACCTTGGTGTTCAATCCTCTGTACTCCCCCACCTCCACAAGGGGGGTGGGGGGAAGAAACAGAAAGAAAGAAGGAAAGAAGTTAAGAATAGGATGGGGACATGGCTCAGCAAGAGAATGCTTGCCTAGCACCTGCAGGCCCTGGCTTCAATTCCCAGTGCCACCAAAATAAAATCAAATAAATAAAAATGGAGCTAACCTACGTGTCCACTGAGGACACTGGTTAAATAAATGATGACTTAGTTATGAAACTCAGTACAACACACTGTCAGAGTGGCAAGGTGAAGAACTGTGCAGTATCTACTTTAAGAGAAAAAAATGAAACACTCTTAAGGACATGGAAGAAGATCTGAGTAAATGAAAACAAACAACCTGCTCTTGAATAGAAAGACAAATGTCACGCCAACACCAATTCTTTTATATATGTTTAGTTGTCAGTGGACACTACACCTTTATTTTTTATTAATTTATTTTTATGTGTTGCTGAGGGTCGAACCCAGTGCCTCACACAGGCGAGGCAAACACTCTGCCTCTGAGCCACAGCCCAGCTCCTGCCAACACCGACTCTACGTTGATCTACAAATTCAGCATCATTCCGACCAAAAAGAGAACAGTAGGACAGAGTGCAGAGGGCAGGGGGGCCTATCAGGACAGCCAGCTGACTCCTCTAACATGAACCCCGGGTGTAACACTGCAACCATAAAAGCAGAAAAATGGGGAGAGTTTTGAATTTTAAACTATCAGTTTTAGTGTGGGAAAGGCCCCTGCAGAACACGATCCGTGTAGTCCCAAAATTATGAAAATATGACTACATAAAATTTTGACAGGAAGAAATACCATGAGCTGTCTGACGAAGAAAGTGACCAGCTGAGAATGACATCGGAGTGTGGATGACGGACAAAGCCTCCTTTCTCAATATGTAAACATTTAAAAATGAATTAATAAGGAAAACACCCCTAAGAATATGGGCATCTACCGTTACAGAGCTTCACGTCCCACGTGTTGGAACGATGTTTTTAAAACACTTGTACTTAGCTTCACTGAGGAGTGAGCTTCATCTGCGGCTGCCTGTGCCAGCGGCTTGTGCCCTTCCCCTGCTGCCCTATGTCCCTCGGTGGAGGGGGGGGAGAGCACTGGGGACTGGATGGAGCGCGTTGTGTTCCCTACAAGCCTGGTCCTGTCAAAACGAGCCCCACTACTACGAATGACTCTAACGCTCTGATAAACGCATAAAAGGAGTCATTTCTGTTTATATAAAAACCCTGCCTGACCATTTTCCAAACGTCGTCGTGCCACTCCGCCTTCCCACTGTGGCCAAGACACGGGCCTGAGATGGCCAACTTATGGCCGCTTGCACCACAGTTTGGAGGTTTGGTCCATCAGCCCTGCTGCTTTGGGGCCCCTGCAGAGGCAGCACCTCACAGAAGGGCCAGTGGCAGAATAAAGCCAGTCACCCCTGGCCAGGAAGCAAAAGAGAAGGGGAGGATTGGCTCCTCCTGAGGAGCTCCCACTGGACCCCACCTCTGAGACTCCATCTGTGGACAGCCCACCCTGGGAACAAGCCTTTAATACACAGGCCTGCAGGGGACAGTCGGGACCCTGCACCAGCAGTGGAGAATTCCAGCTGCTAGATCAGTCCTAGTAATTGTAGCCATTCTTCAGTGTCTGCAGAGAGAAACGCCTCGGGTTCCCATTTCTATTTCCCTAATGATGGATGGTGCTAAACATCTTTTCATGCATTTTTATTTTGCCGTTTTTATTTTTTTTCTCGGTGAAATGTCTGTTCAAACATTACATAATCTAAGGACCCTGCCTTCTTAGTCCACCATTTCTGGGCCTGTCTCAGTTGACTGATTTCTTGTCTGCTTGGAGTCAGGATCTCTACCTGATGATTCTTGTTTGTGTGTCACACTTTGGCTTAGCCCGTTTTCCTGCTGTTATGACAGAACATCACAGACTCCATCATTTATTTGAAAAGGAAATGTGTTTCTCAGAGCTCTGGAGATTGGGCAGCCCAAGGCTGAAGGGTCACATCGGGGGCCGGTCTTCCTGTGGCATGGTAACCCAGCAAGGGCCTTGCCTGGTGAGAGCAAGGGGACTGGGGCCAGAGAAAGCAGAAGAAGCTGCGTTCCCTATGGCTAACCCTCCTGGGGAGATCCACCTCAACTCTCTCAGGGCCCCACCTCCCCAAACAGCAGCGGCCAGGTAAATTTCCACCCACCTTCTAGAGGGATGTTCGAGCCATAGCAGAGCTGTGGATTTTATTATAGTGGGTGCTCAAATTCTTTAAGGTGTATGTCCAAGCACATGTAAGGTGCTTGGGATCAGTTTGAGCCTTTTGAAGCTTGATTTTAAATTTTAAGGAAGGTCAGTATTTCAAGACTCATTTAGTCCCACGAGTAAGATGGTATCCTTCTGGGGACTCTGTGTGCTGTGTGCGTGGTGTGTAAGAGGCCTCTCTGTTTCAGCTGGTGTGAAGATAACCACCCGTGTTGCGTGGCCTCCTTCTTCCCAGTAGAGCCCCCGCCCCCAAGCCCTGGTCTGTGCCTCCCCTGCTCTGTGGTTGCTGGGCTCTGGGTTCTCCACCTGCTGGGACAGGGAATGGTGAGTCCAAGACTCTCCTCATTTCCATCTCCCTGGTTTCTACTTGTTTTTTTTTTTTTTTTTTTTTTTTAGAAAGAGTGAGAGAGAGTTAGAGGGAGAGAGAATTTTTAATATTTTATTTTATTTTTTTAGTATTTGGTGGACACAACATCTTTGTCTGTATGTGGTGCTGAGGATCGAACCCGGCCGCACGCATGCCAGGCGAGCACGCTACCGCTTGAGCCACATTCCCAGCCCCTGGTTTCTACTTGTTTACAATAGGAGGAGGGCCTTTCCCCTGGCGATTGGCGCTTCATGGGGGAAACAGAAGTCTTTTTCCCGTTTTCCATTTAAAGAATCCTAGCCAAGAACTTCACCCAGTTTGTCTGGTGACTCTCCTGCTTCCATGAGCCAATCAAGGTGGGGACGACAAAGGGCAAAGGGCGCAGAGTCAGGATTTCTAAGGTTGGAATGTGGGAGAATCAGTCCCCTGTAAAAAGTGGAGAGCTCTTTTCAGAAGCAGGAAGGGCATGCGCGGGGGTGGCAGAAAGAAAGAAGATGCAGGTTCATAAAAAAAGGATCTCAGAGTGGAGCAGGAGACGGGCTGTAGGAGCCCCATGGTCCAGAAGGCTGAGTTCATTTCCAGCCCACGTTTTCCAGGGTCAAGGACAACACAGAGGGCCTAGTGTGCAGAGATGCCTTGTACAACAGTTGCACTGAGACAGATAGAGGGTTGCACGGCTCTCCTCTGCCTCCCCTCCTCTGCCCGACAGCCCTGGGCCGGGAGGAGCCCTCTCCCACCTCTCAGGAGAGAGCTGGGGCTGGTCTATTCTTCTAGACTACACACATTTGAACCCCATGAAGAGTTTTATTTTGGTAACTGAAACTCCTGTTCTTCGCAACAGTTGAACCTGAGAATTCCACCTGAAGTGTGGAGCGTGCTCTGGGAAGGAGGCAGTGTGGGTTCCATCCTCTTCTGATAATGCCCATAACCCATCTTCCAACCTCTCCAGGGTGTGTGGAGGGCCCAGGAAGGACGTCTCAGGAGGCCATCTTGGTGCCTGCTCTCCTGGTCTGGTTTTGGCATTCCATCTGCCTAGTGAGTGTTTCAAACCTTCCTCTGCAGAGACTTGTTTAACTCTTTCCCCTTGAGTGAGGTATGGTGAGGCCAGAGGCAGACCAGGAGAGGGAAACTGGAGTTCCACACTTCTGTTCTCCCAGTTCCCTCGGGGATCAGGGCTCAAGCAGGGTCACAGTCAGAGGAAGGGAGGACCTGTCAGCAAACACCACCCTGTGGTTTAGGAGGGCAGAAAAGCCGCAGGAGGAATACCAGGCTCAGGAAGGGCTGACTGATGGTTCCAGTGAGCTCTGGCCAGAGCTGTCTCCAGTGTCTGGTCCTTGACCCTGGGGTGTCTAGAGTGGCCACATAGTGGCCTGGAGCATGAGAATGTGATAAGAAGGGAACTTGTTGGGAAAAGTATAAACGGCAGCCGTACCCCAGAGAAAAAACCCCAACATGGCGCCTAAGGACTTCTTCTTCCTACCTTCTTCTTCTCTGCAGTGGCGCGAAAAGTTCCCGCCCTTGTGAATTCTCCCGCTGGCGCCAATTTCAAACCTCGCTGGCAGGGAACCTTAGCCCCAATGAGAACTAATTCCTGGGCGTGGAAGCTGATATCTGGAAGAACTTGCCAATAAATGGGCGGCCTGCCATTTATCTAAGCCCTACCATCTCCCCTTTAGTTCTATATAAGCACACAGCTTTTTGCAATAAAATTGGAATTCTCCTGGCGAAGTGTCTTTGCGTGGGGAATTCTTTCATTCTGGTGCCCAGTGTGAGGAGACGGGTGAGCTCTTTCCAACAAGAGCCCCGTCCCCTGCCCCACCGAAGACTCTCCGCCCAGGTCCGCTGTTTTCAGAAGCCGCCTTTTCTGCACTCACCACTGATCCGACCGTAGGTAAGGTTCCCTTGACCCTGGTTCACCAACTCCCTTCGAGCTACAGCTGGTACTGTGACCGTTGATCGTCCGGCACACTCCAGACGCTCGTTGGGGGGAGGGAATTCACACCACTAAGACCTTTTTTTAAAAAAAATTATTTAATATTTGTCTATTTTTTTTTTTTAGTTCTTGGCGGACACAACATCTTTGTTGGTATGTGGTGCTGAGGATCAAACCCGGGCCGCACGCATGCCAGGCGAGCGCGCTACCGCTGAGCCACATCCCCAGCCCCCACTAAGACCTTTACTGGTCGCAGTGGACCCTCTGGTGATCCGTTTCCCTTTGGGGCATGAGGCTTCTGAGTTTACACGAGAGGCTCTATGTTGTTTTTTTTTTCCTCCTCCTCCACTGCCGCTGCCGCTGCTGCCGACTAGAGTTGCTGTTTCCTGCAGGGCTACTGTGTCTGGCCTTTCTACTCGGGGAAAACTGAACTCCCGGCCTCGAACTGCGTTCCGCCGGAGCCGGAGTTCTGTTTTCATTACTGACTTTTTCCGCTGCTCCTGACGTCAGGTTGCCCGTGGCTCCGACCCCATTGGGTCTCACAGATCGCACTTCACTGGTGACGAACAGGTAGTGCCCTCTGTAGTTCCTGGCGACGGCTGGTCATTTTGGGGACGCCTACCTGACCCCCGTTCGCCCTGGGCTTCCTGGAAGCCGTTCCAGCCCGGGTTTTCCCTTTGTCTCTCTCGCTTACGCTTATTCTCTCTTTCTCTCTTCCATCTCTCCCTGTGACTATGGGCTCCTCTTCGTCTGTACCTGAAGCCTCACCTCTCAAATGTTTAATAAAAAATCTGGCCACACTCTCCCTCACACCAGACATCAAGCCCAAACTTTTAATCAAATTCTGTACCCAAGATTGGCCTACATATCCACTGGATAATGGCAATCATTGGCTTCCAGAAGGCTCCTTAGATCCAAACCTCCTTCGAGACCTTTTTAACTACTGCCAGCGTCTGAAAAAGTGGAGGGAGATTCCCTGCGTTGAAGGTTTTAGCCTTCTTGCATAGCACCCTGCTCTCTGCTCCTCCTGCTCTCCTTCTCAAGTCCTCCTTGCTTGCAAACCCCTCCCTTCCCCTACTTCTACTCCTGACTTCGCAGATTCTTCCTCATTCGACCCAGCAGATGAACCCCCACCTTATCCCCCAGCCCCATCTGCTCCTTCTCTCCCGCTATACCCTCCTCTTCCTCCGCCTGGTTCCACGGATCCTCAGCCTTCTGTTTCATCCCCCTCCCCTCTGCCCTCTTCTGCCTGTTCCACCTCCTCCTCCGCAGAGACACCCCCTTCCCCTCCCTCTCCTTCCTGTCCGCTGCCTGCCTCTTTCAGTCCTTCTGTTACCAGGTCTAAGGGACTCCTTCCCACCCCCAAGACAATCGCACCCCTTCGTGAGGTAGCTGGTCCCGAGGGTGTCATCAGAGTCCACGTGCCCTTCTCCATGTCGGACATTACTCAGCTAGAGAGAAAGCTAGGCTCATTCACCACTGACCCCACCACTTACATTCACGAGTTTCAATGGGTCCTGCAAGCATATAGCCTCACTCATCATGACATCTACATGCTCTTGGCCAATACACTTCTCCCCGAGGAAAGGCGATGGGTCTGGGAGCTAGCCCAAGCCCATGCTGATGAAAATCATAGGACCAATCCCAACCACCCCACGGGCCCTCATGCTGTCCCAGAGCAGGATCCCCTATGGGATTATAACACCCCTGAAGGCTTGCAGTCTCATGACCTTTTTACATCCTGCCTCTTGGCGGGCCTGAAAAAGGCCACCCGCAAGGCTGTTAACTTTCAAAAGGTGCAGGAGGTCATTCAAAGGAAGAAACACCTTCAGAATTCTTGGATAGACTAACCAAGGCCCTTCAACAGTACACAAACCTCGACCCAGAAAACCCTGATGGCTGTCATGTCTTAATGACATATTTTCTGGCCCAAAGCTACCCTGACATTAAAGCCAAGCTTAAAAAGCTTGAACAGGGCCCTGCTACTCCTCAGACCGAAATCCTTGCTGTCGCTTTCAAGGTTTTTCATGGTAGAGAGGATGAAAGCGAACGCCGTAGGCAGAGGGCTGAAAATGCCAAGTTCTAAATGTTGGCCCAGGTCATTCAGAGAAGGTCATCACCACGCCGTCCTAATAAGACACCCCCTGGAGCTTGCTTCAAATGTGGTAAGGAGGGACATTGGGCCAAGGATTGTCCTTCGCCGAGGACACCCTCCACCCCCTGCCCAAAATGCCACCAAAGGGGACACTGGGGGGTGGACTGCCCAACAACCCGGAAGGGAGGTTGGTCAGCCGCCCGGCAACCCCAGCCTCTCCTGGGCTTGGCAGAGGAGGATTGAGGGAGCCCTGGGCCTTCCCTCCCGACTATTACCATCAAGAAGCAAGAGCCTAGGGTCACCTTCCTGGTGGATGGACGCTTCATTACCTTCCTCTTAGATACTGGTGCCGCTTTTTCAGTCTTGAGGGAGTATTGGGGTCCTACTACACCCTCAAAAACTCCTATTGTCGGGGTAGGAGGTAAACAGATTTTCCCTTGAAACCCCCCCCCTTATCATGTTATATGCAGGGATCCCTTTTGTCCTTCACACACTCCTTTCTCGTTATGAGCCATTGCCCCACTCCCCTTCTGGGAAGGGACATACTCTCACTATTGAAAGTCACCATTCACATATCACCCCACATCTCTCCTACCTCTCATTTCCTCATGATGTTCCTAGGGGCAGATACACCTCCTTCATACACTCTTCCACAACTATCTAAACCAGTTAACCCTGAGGTTTGGGACACAACTACACCCTCTATGGCTAAATGCAGTCCTATTCATATTGTCTTACGGGACCCTTCAAGATATATTAGTCAACCACAATATCCACTCACAACCACAGCCCTCCTCGGATTAGAACCCATCATCCAAGATTTATTACGAAAGGGATATCTTAGGCCTACACATTCTCCTTTCAACACCCCCATTCTGGCAGTTAAGAAACCTAACGGGTCCTACAGGCTGGTTCAAGACCTTCACCTTGTCAACTCCTCTGTGGTCCCCATCCACCCGCTAGTGCCCAACCCTTACACCCTCCTCTCTCAGATCCCTGCCACTACTACCCACTTCTTGGTCCTAGATTTGAAAGATGCATTTTTTTCTATTCCCTTGTCCTCAGAATCTCAGGATATCTTTGCTTTTATGTGGACTGACCCTCACACCCGCCATTCTCGTCAGCTTACCTGGACTGTCCTCCCACAGGGATTCAGGGATAGCCCCCATCTCTTTGGCCAAGTTCTTGCCCAGGACCTCACATCCTTTCACCCCACCTGTCCTGACTCTACTCTCCTTCAATATGTCGATGACCTTCTTCTAGGTAGTCCCTCTTGGGAACACTCTCAATCCCACACGGCACAGCTTCTTAATTTCCTAGCAGACAAGGGATATAGGGTGTCTCCCCACAAGGCCCAGGTTTCCCAGTCTTCTGTCACCTATCTTGGTTTTCGCCTTACACCCGGGAAAAAGGAAATAACACTGGATAGGAGGCAACTCCTCTCTAATCTTCCAGTGCCCCATACGAAAGCCGAAATACTATCATTCCTAGGACTAGCAGGTTATTTTAGGGCCTGGATCCCAAATTATTCTCTTCTAGCCAAACCCCTGTATGACCTAGCAAAGGGACCCCCTAGTGAATCTCTTGCCTCCTCCCCCAACTACCACTTCCGCAGGCTTCAGCAACTCCTCTTAAAGGCACCTGCCTTCACCTTCCTGATCTTTCAAGACCATTTCATCTATATGTCCATGAAAAAAGGGGGCAAGCACTTGGGGTCTTAGGTCAAAACTATGGGCCTACATTTGCACCTGTGGCATATTTGTCCAAGCGACTAGACCCTACCATCCGCGGGTGGGCCCCTTGCTTAAGAGCTCTGGCTGCTGGACAAATTTTACACAAAGAAGCCTCTAAGCTGACTTTTGGGGCCCCTTTAACTATCCACTCCCCACATCACTTGAAGGATCTTTTAGCTTATAAGGGCCTTCAAACCCTTCCTCCATCCAGAGTTCTGTCACTCCTCACTTCTTTTCTGGAAAACCCTAATATTACGTTCCTCCCCTGCTCTGCACTGAACCCTGCCTCACTGCTCCCAACGACTCCCACGTCTGACACACCAACTCATAATTGCTTGGAAACCTTAAATGATTTCCTCCCCTGTCATCCTTCCATTTCTGAGGGACCACTCACCAAGCCTGACCTTATCTGGTTCACTGACGGCAGTTCCTTTAGACAGAATGGCACTCATTACTCTGGATACGCTGTACTTTCAGCCACTGAGATTATAGAGGCCAAAGCTCTGCCTTCAGGAACTACCAACCAGCAGGCTGAACTCATAGCAGCCACTCGTGCCTGCCTTCTAGCTCAAGGCAAATCCCTCACCCTTTATACTGACTCAAAATATGTCTTCCATATTCTATTATCCCATGCTGCAATATGGAAGGAGCGAGGCCTACTTACCACCAAAGGTAATGCGATCACTAATTCGGCTCTTATAACCAATCTGATAGAGGCCTCCCACTTACCCACCCAGTTGGGAGTTGTCCATTGTAGGTCCCATCAGAAGGATGGCTCTCTTATCACTGAGGGCAACGCCAGGGCTGACCAGGCGGCACGAATGGCTGCTACCACTTCCAATTATGGCCCCCCTGGGGGACATATAATGGCCACCTTAGACAGCTCATCTGAAGCCCCTACTTCTTCCAGTAAGAACAAGGATCTTTTCGAGTTCCTTCATACTCTATTCCATTCCAACTCTCAGTCTTTGACCCTCTTTTTACAGAGCTTCTTTTCCCTCACCCCCTCTGACAAAGCCATGCTACAGAATATAGCCTCTAATTGTCAGATCTGTCAGCGGACCAACCCTCATACTCCTTTAAGGCCTAAACCTTTCCCCTCCCACCAAGCTCGGGGACACACTCCTGCTGCTGACTGGCAGGTAGACTTCACCAACATGCCCACAGTATGGCGCACTAAATACCTCCTTGTCTTTGTGGACACCTTCTCTGGTTGGGTTGAGGCATTTCCCACTTCCAATAAAAAGGCTTCCACTGTAGCTTCAATCTTACTGACAGACATCATCCCTAGGTTTGGTATGCCCACTTCCTTACAATCTGACAATGGTCCTGAGTTTATTTCTAAGATCACACAAAAGGTCTCTCAAGCCCTCTCCTTCAAGTGGCATTTCCACTGTCCATATCACCCCCAGGCTTCAGGGAAAGTGGAAAGGGTAAATCGGACTCTAAAGGAAGTCCTTACCAAATTGACAATGGAATTAAACTTAGACTGGGTCAAACTCCTTCCCTTGGCTTTGCTTCGAATCAGAGCTCTCCCTAAGAAACCATCTTTACTGTCTCCCTTTGAGATAATGTATGGAAGACCTCTTATACCCCCTGGGTTGGTCATTTCACAAGGACCTCTCACCCGAGATTTGTCTTTGCCTCTCTTGTTTCATCTCCGCTCGGAACTCTGGAAATATCAAGACTGGCTTCTTCCGGACCCAGTCTCCTCTCCAAACACTCCTCCCTTAACACCTGGAAGTCTAGTCTATTATAATACCCCAGAGGAGAAAGGGCCTCTTACCCCAAAATGGGAAGGCCCCTATCCTGTCATTCTCTGTACCCCCACCGCCGTCAAACTTTCCTTACCAGACAACCGTCTCACTCCCTGGATTCACATTTCTAGGTTGAAGCCATATCACCAGGAGGCCCCACCTGCTGACGACAGGACCACCCCAGAGGAACTCCAAGAATCACCTCCTGAACCTCCCCTTTACTCCTGCTCTCCACACCCATCTCACCCCTTTAAGTTGCGGCTCACACGGTGTTCCCCGCAGCCCAATTCCTCTTAAAGAAGGCACAATGAGCTTTCCCAACACCTCAGTCTTCTCTCTCTGCTTGTTTTTTGTGCTCTGCTTCTTTTCTGTGCTCTGTCGGGACCGGTCTTTACCCTCCTCTCCTACCATGTATCTATTCACTTTTCGGGAACGATACTCAGAACATGGCATGCTGAAGGTCCGTGAAGTGGATGCAACTACTTGCTTCATCCACAACTGCACCTCTATTTCCCTAAAATTGTCACCTTCTAGGACCTTCGTCCCTGGTAGCTGGAACTGGCCTTTCATTTGCTTCCTTTTTGATCAAACCAAAGGCTATTGCCATTGGTGGCCTGAGATATATAATGGGTGCCCCTATTGGTCATGCAGGTTCCATGATGAACGTGGTAGCTATTCTTACCACTCACTTGGTTACCCTGTAGGATGGACTTCTAGTGACCTAAAATGGCATAAAGGCTCTTCATCCTATAACCATGGATGGTATACTTTAGATATACCTGACCCCAAGGCCAAACGTTGGGACTATGTTGAGTTTGCTGTCTATGCTCAGACAACCTCAGCCAGACCCACAGGGTGGATGACTGTTGGCCGCACCCTGATTACGCCACCTAAGGCAACCATCCAGGTAGTCGAGCACATCAAGGAGTCAGAATCAAAACTTCGAGATCTTATCCATAGCCCATCCAAAGAGGATTCAGAGCCTTCAACTCCCTCAGGCCTCCCTCCCACATGGCTCAATTTGCTACACCAAACTCTTCGATTATTAAACTCCACCCCTCTTTCTGTGCCTACTTCTCAGTGCTTTCTCTGTGCTTCACTTAGTCGTCCACTTCTAGCATCGGTCCCATTAGCAGCAGGAAATATTTCAGCAAAAACCTACAATTTCTCTAAGAAAGGACAACCCCTACACGTGACACATATCCCACTATGGGAAAGTTATTCCACCAATACTTCATTTCCTTTCATCTGTTTCCACCTGCCAACAATGAATCCTTTACCCATTTGTTCCTTGAGCTATAGCACCCCATCGAGCCCTGCATTTATGCAACCTGGACATTTCCTCTGGTGTAACGGGTCTTTAAGTACCTCAACAATCAATGTCTCTGGCACCTGTTTCTTGGTTACTGTAGTTCCTCAACTGTCTTTATATACTCCCACCGAATTCTGACAGTTGGCCCTACCTTCCCGCACCCGTAGGGCAGTCTTTCTGCCGGTTCTGGTAGGCCTCACTTTAACAACCTCAGTGGCGAGTCTCGGACTCTCCGGTGGAGCTATAGGTCATGCTCTATGGGCATCCAATGACCTGCAACAAAAACCGCAGGAAGCACTCGATACCACTGTTGAGTCTCTGGGCTCCTTGCAGCTTCAGGTTACTTCATTGGCACAAGTGGCTTTACAGAACCGAAGAGCGATTGATCTTCTCACTGCAGAAAAAGGGGGTACATGCCTGTTCCTCAGAGAGGAATGTTGCTACTATGTTAATGAGTCTGGGCTAATAGAAAAAAATGTTGTTAAATTGCAGGAATTATCAACCCAATTGCTCAAACCCACCTCCTCTAATCCCATAACGGGGTTCTTCCAATCCTCTCTTGCCACGTACTTACTACCTATCTTGGGGCCCCTTATTGGGATGCTCCTTTTCTGTGCTCTCTTGCCCTGCATAATGAAGTTCCTTCAAACTCAATTGCAGAAAATTTCTAATCAAACTTTCAACCAGCTTCTGCTTAGGCACTACCAGCCTCTGATGACCGATGAACCCCCAACATCTCCAAGAGAACAGCTCACTCAGTGCTGAAGCTCCCTACCAGGCACGATGGAATGCAACGGACATCAGACAGCAGGAGACAACGAGCTCGGAGAACCTCTTAATCTGCCATCCCGGATTCATAAGTCTTTATGTCCTTTTAAGCCTCCTCATGGCCCTTGGCCTCTTCTCTGTCAGTCCCCCAACATGGAACTTCTGCCAAAAATTGACCTTTGCTTTAATCTTTCTCTTCATTCTGTTCTTATTCGCTCTGATCTTCTTCAGGTGCTGGTGACGCCATGTCCAGGCAACGCTTCCAGTATTTCCTAGAGTTTCTGTTACAGGACCAGTGGCTGATACCAACAATCTCCTCCATCCAGGACTGGTTCCATGCCATCGACGACTTGTGGCTTCAGGGAACTTTCATAGACTTCACCCCTATGGAAGTAGCTGTCTATAGCCACTGGGTTTTATTTCTGGCTGCCATGATATCCCCAGACCTGCCCCCCCCCCAACATTCCTCCACTTCCCTTTCTAGGCCCTACAGCGCCCCCACACAGCAGGCAGCAGCTGGATCTGACTAACGACGCCCCAATTCCTAAGAAAACAAAAAGGGAGGAATGTTGGGAAAAGTATAAACGGCAGCCGTACCCCAGAGAAAAAACCCCAACATGGCGCCTAAGGACTTCTTCTTCCTACCTTCTTCTTCTCTGCAGTGGCCCGAAAAGTTCCCGCCCTTGTGAATTCTCCCGACGGCGCCAATTTCAAATCTCGCTGGCGGGGAACCTTAGCCCCAATGAGAACTAATTCCTGGGCGCGGGAGCTGATATCTGGAAGAACTTGCCAATAAATGGGTGACCTGCCATTTATCTAAGCCCTACCATCTCCCCTTTAGTTCTATATAAGCACACAGCTTTTTGCAATAAAATTGGAATTCTCCTGGCGAAGTGTCTTTGCGTGGGGAATTCTTTCAGAACTGACTAGTCTCCAGCCAGGACCTTGAAACTGAGTCAAACAGCATTTACAAACCTCACATCTCAGGTGGGTTGTGGGTTCCCTGGAGACTCCTGACCACAGAGGACACCAAGGTGCACCAGTCTGTCTCCTGCCTCTCTCAAGCATGTTCGTATTACACCTGCACCTCTCTACAGCCTCTGTCTGGCTCTTTTCTGACAAGGTCTGAGTTCACCTTGCCTCTTCCCCAAAGCCCTCCTGGGCGAATTCCTTAGAGAAGGCTCACACTGGGTCTTTCCTATACTGCGGAATGCTACAGGCTGTGAGCATCAGCAAGAAAACAGGCGCCACAGCACCACAGAGGACCCGGGCTGCTGCAGGGCGGGAAGCTGGCAAAGCTGAGGACGAAGACATAGCTCTCCTGTGTACCAGAGGGCCATCCAGGCCCGCCACAGGGTTGAGCAAAACCGGGCTCCCGACTGGAGTGCAAAATCTAGGGGCACCATGAAATTCTGTGGTCAAGACAAATACTATTTAAAGCAATGTTCTTAAAGTACATTAAAATGTTTACGTCGGAGCCAGTGTGGCTCCTCGGGGCTCCCGACAGGGGCAGCGGCTTCCAGCTCACCCAGCCCTTCAGCAGAGGCTTGAAGAAACTAAGGCCAGCAGCGAGGCCCCGAGAGCATGGTGGCTGCAGGAGACAGCTCATAGGAAAATCCGAAGCACCTGCGGCAACAGAGCTAGGGGCAATTTGGGAACCTATGGTGGCGATCCGGTTGCAGGCAGGGACGGGATTGAGTGGGATTCAGGAATCGTCTAGGGAGACACAAGCCTAGGGTTGTTTCTTACACAGTAATGGCCTATGGGGGACAGAACGAAGAGGTCAGGTCTGGGTACAGGCCAGTCCCTCAGGAGACTAGCGCATTATCCCAGTGAGCGGTGACAGCATCCCACCCAGACAGGTGCAGATGGACTCCCAAAGACCCCGTGCGGACCTGGGTTTCCCCGGTGACACCAGGGTGGGCGGCTCCCAGTCTCCCGCAGGGTGCCCAGGGCGCGGACCCGCCCGAACTCGGCGGGGGCTGGGGCCAGCGGGCGGGGCGGTCCCGCCAGCAGCCTGACCGCGCGCCGCCCAATCGCTGCGGGCGCGGAGCCGGGGGCTGGGGCCGCCGCCCGGACGTGCCGCGGCTGCGTCGACTGCGCGAGAGCCGGGCGGGCAGAGCGCGCTCAGTCTGGCGGCGGCGGCAGTGCGCGCACTGACGTGCCGAGCGCCGCACCGCCCGCACCGAGCCGCGCTGCCACCGGGCCGCGCCGCCGCCCGCCATGGTGTCATGGATCATCTCCAGGCTGGTGGTGTAAGTGGCCTTCGCCCCCTCCCCTCCGTGCCCCCTCCTGTCCAGCCCCGGCCGCGCGCCCCTGCTGCGCGGGCCCGGGGGCCGGGCTATTAATATCCCGCGCCGCTAAATTTAGCAGGTACAGTAGCTGCCCGGGGCGCCGCGGGACCCGCGTGCAGAGTCGCCCGCGGCCGAGGCGGGGGCTGCGGGGCTGTGCCTCGCCGCGCCCCAGCCGCTTTGTTCCCGGTGGACAGACTGGCAGAGGCCCCGGGGGGCGCGCCGCGGTGACACACGCGTCTCTGGGGGAGATGCCGGGGTCGCTGGGCACCCGCCCCGGCGCCACGCTTTTGTCGGGTGGAGGCGACAGACAGAGCCCAGACGCTCGAGGGGCGCTGCCTGGAGGGTCAGCGCGCGGACTGTGGGGAGACGGAGGCGGGGCCCCCGGAGGTCGGAAAATACTCCTTTTTAGGTTTCTCAGATCGACAGCGGCAAAGGCAGGATGGCTGTGAATCTTGGGGTAGACACCTGCGTCCCCCAGGTCTGATTTCTGTTGCAGGGGTGGGAGATGGGGCAGGCGTCTTCAGGAATGCTCAGGAAGTCTCCAGGTGACAGACGGCCCCCAGGGCGGTAGCACTGACACCTCCAGGCGCAGGAGAGCAGAGTCATCTGGGGTGAGGCCCGTGAAGTCCTTGGGGATGGGCGTGGGGGACGGTTTTATCCTAACCTTCCCCACCAGGGGCAGGACAGATGTGCCACCTCCTCAGAGCAGCCAGGGCTGGCATGGGCCTGGGGTGGCTGAGGGGCACGGGCCTCGGCTTTTCTTTGTCTGAAAAAGAGGGGTCTAGAGGATTGTGCCTCATCACTGCCCGCGTTTGACACATGGTTGCGTCCCCTCCTTCACTGATTCCAGAGCAGCAGCCCGGCAGCGCTCTCAGGTCCTTCCCAGCATTGTCTCGGGCACCTCCCGGCTCTCTTCCAAACCCAGTGCCTTGCCTCTTGCCCCCTAGTCAGTCCCTCAAGGCCCCTTCACAGCTGCTGTGGTTTGGCTTGAGCTGTACCTTGAGAGGGCATGCTGAATATTTAGAGGATTCCTGCAGGCAGAGCCCCATGAATGACACAGGAAAGCCTGGCAGCCCTTGCCACACCTCAAGCCTGGCCAAGGCCCTTCTTGCCTTCAGGGTGGACCGTGATCTCTACATTTATCAGTGGCTGCTGCAGGGCCCTCAGGGTGGGGCAGCAGAGGTTAGTAGGCCTGATTGGTGCTCTCTACAGGTCCACTGGGCTGATGTGAGAGCTGAATGGGGACAGGAGACCATCTTCAGTTTTATCAGCACCACCTCCCAAAGAAGGGGGTGGCCTTGCAGAGTAAAAAGCAGAGGCGGATGTGGGAGGGGTCTCTGTGACCATTCTTTTCCCAAACAACCACACTCTGCAGAACCAGACTTCAGAGAATTTAAATGACCCTGAGAATTGCCACCCCCTCAGGTCAGGGGAGGGTAGGTGGGATTTGGGCTGTTGGTCCCACTGGACTCCAAAAGGTCAAGATGGGTATCATCTGTCCTCCAGTCCCCGATTCACTATTTAAGCCCAGCGTGAAGTATGAATTATTAGCTCCACTTTTAACAAGCAATAACACCTGTTTTACATAAGTAATACCTGCTCATTATAGGATAACTAGAAAATGTGCATGAGCAGACTGGAAATCATGCACAGTAGCACTACACAGAGATAACTAACAATGATTTTGAGGGGTCTATTCTTTTTAAAAATTTTTTTTTGGTTGTGATTAGACACAATACCTTTATTTTATTTATTTATATTATATGGTGCTGAGGATGGAACCCAGAGCCTCTGATGCGGATGCCCTAGACCAGTGCTCTGCTGCTAAGCCACAGCCCAGCCCTGAGGGGCCTATTCTTATGCATATATGCCCTTGTATTGACATTTATGATTCAAGGGAATGGTTGATGACCCAGGACTACACATCTAGGGGAGCGTCTTAGGAAGGGGGAGGGATATTATGTTTGGACTCAGAAAACCCGTGGTTCAAATCCTACTTCTACCTCTTGCCAGTGGTCCCAGGTCCTAGCCCAGATCACCACAGAGCTTAGTTCACAAGCTAATTAGCCCCATGTTGCTGTTGCATTGATTTGAGTGACACACAATGGGTGAACTCCTCAGCACCTGGAGAGTCCCAAGTCAATGGTGACTCCTCTTGTCCTCCTAGGTACACCACAAGAGCATGGAAGAGCTCTGGAAGAGCTTTTTCGAGCTGGATTCCCTAAGGGCCAGTAGCCTGAGTAGGTGGGCTCTGGCTCCAAGCCCCGGTTTGGCATGAGCAGCTCTCCTTTGGCTCACTTTATATGTTGGGGTTTTAGGTTAACTATGATGAGGAAAAGATCTGGGTTTAACTGCTAATAAAAACCACTGGTCTAGTCTGCCCCACTTCTCTGTCCAACTGCGGAGGGAAGGAATGTCCCTTGCCCAGAGACAGAGCTGAGCTGGTGGAGAGGAAGGAAACTCTGGACTTTTTATTCCAAACCCCTTCCACCTTGGGCACCTGGGGGTCATGCTGAACTGAGCTCTGTCCAGCTCCTGAGCTCCCTGGGAGAGCAGCCTACGGTTCTGTCTCTAGTCCCATTTCCTGTGAGCAGTCTTTTCAAGGTTGTGTCAGCCTTTGTCACATCAAAGAACATTAAAGGAAGACCTATCGCTGTGTTCTGAGGATGGAGAGGGAGTGCCTTCCTGTCTTTGTGGTCCCAGGCACCCCCCCCCCAGGGGCCTAGAGAGGAGCAGATGGCCCCCGGGGACAGCTGCCTGAGTGTCCAAGGGCAGCGGTGGCTTGTCTCCCTCTCCAACCCCTTGCCCCTCTGAGGGCTCTTTTTAAGGCACCTATGCCACCCAGCAAAGGTGGTTGCTTTGAAGAGATCAGAGGCCCTCTGTATAAGGAGGGACACCGTTTGGTGCTGTTCCCTGGGAATGGAGTCCCTGGGTGGGCATCATGACAGGCCTGTGCCCACTGGGCACAGTTCACTGAGTGGGCATCAGTTTGAGATACTCCTTTCTTGCCGGTTACTATCCTCCTTTGCATACCTGGGAAGAATTAATAAAGAACTCTTAAGGTGGGCCCTGCAGACAGACAGTGGGACGTCTGCTCAGACAGGAGGCTCGGGGCTTGCTGCTCGCCTTGTATAAAATACTTTGTTTTCTTTACAAACAGCTCAAGGCCTAAGCTGCATATGTTTCACCCTGGGGAGGATATGTTCACATGTACCTCGAGGGAGGGGGACACAGACGTTCTGTGACTTGGGAGAATGTGCCCTTTTGTAGCATTTACTCCAAGAATCAAATGTTACTTCATTGTCTCTGGGCCCAGTTTTGGCCAAGGTCCAGGTGGTTGGCTGAACAGAGCTTCCCAGCCCAAACCCCGCTCACTGTGCAGGGAAACAGGCTTACCTCAATAAGGGTTTCTGAATGACCCACAGCTGGGCAGGAAAAAAATTCCTTCCACCCTGAACATCTTTTTAGTTTTAGGAAAGCACAGGGTGGTGCTCAAGACAGAAGCTTAGCTTAATGGCTGATTATCTGGCCACGTCCCAGGAGAGCACTGTGGGGGGCTCCTCCTGGGTCAGGATGTGAACCTGCAGGAGAGGAAGGAATGTGGGTTGTCCTCAAGACTCCCTATCAAGGCAAAGCAAGCAGAAAAACACAAACCCTTAAACATAGGCTTGGCCCCTTGGGGGCGCTGCCGTGTGCCCTCCCCCCCCCCCCCCCCAGGGAGCTGGGTCACAGGAAAAGCTCGGGAGGGAGCGCAAGGGGCTCTGGGCCTCCCGCTCGTTCCAGGTCGGAGTCTAAGGGCATGGCCCACCTGCCCACCTGGGGACCAGGTCCCAGGAGTCCTCCTGGCTCTAGGGTCCCTGCTCTTCCAGGCCCCTTCCCCCACCTGGCCTGGCTACACCACATCTATTCCTAAGCAGGAGGTGTCCTCAAGGAAGTGACAAACGCCAGCTTGGGCTTCACTGAGGTTCAGCTGCCTCATCGTTGCCCACCTGCTGGGAAGTGGCTGCTGAGGCTTGTCCCCACTGTAAGGGAGGCTAGCTGACAAGGGGCCTCACTTGCTGGTTACCGGTCCTCCCTCCTTCCTTCTGAAAAGTGCATCTTCCTTGCAGGTGTATTATTAGGGGTGGAAGTTCATTGCCGAGGACGAGGACGAGCCTCACATGTGCCCTGGTCACCAGCTACCAACAAGAGCTGCAAGTGCCTGCCCTTTGGCTCTGAGGATGCTCTCCTCTACTTCTGGGCTTTCAAAGGCCCTGAGGGATTGGTGGATGGATAATTATATACAAATCATTTGTTCCGAACCTTCAGATCTTGTCTGTCTTCACACAGAATTACATTGTTGACCCTTTGGGGAGTTTTAGTGACTCCTTAGAAAAAGGGAATGTTGTTAAAGGACAGAATGTTTGGTGCATGGTGGAGGGGTTGGGAGGAGCCTCGATGGGCAATCAGGGCAGCCCTTCAGGCGTGGCGCGGGTGCTCAGGGCAGGGCTAGCACACCCGTTTCATCTCTAGCTGCCATCTCTAGCTGCGGCATGTGCTGCCTGGGAGGAGCACAAGGCTGGGCTGGGTTCAGTGGGGAAGGAGTCCCAGATCCTGCAGGGAAGGGGGCTTTCTTCCTGCATGCTGGTCTAGGGTGGGCTCTCCCAGGCCTAGCCCGTTCCCAATCAGGAGAAGTGTGCCCACTGTGAGAGGTATCCAACTGATAACCAGAGCACCCACTGCCCCGTTCCCATCCCTTCCCGTCCTGTCTTGCCCTGGCCACACCTTCAGACACCTGGCTCCTTGGGTCCCAGATGCTGCAGCCAGCACAGGGTGCTGTCTAGCTGGTGCTCTCCACACCACCTCCTTCCTCTTAGGATCATGGTACAACCGAGTCCCCTCTCCTTTGCTCTCTTGACACTGACAGCCGGGTTTTGGTTGGTGGCACTTCCCCGTGCACGTTTGCAGTTGTGCTCTTTCTGGCTCATCGTTGGGGACTGTGAATAGTACTTCAGGCTGCAGAGCAATCCTGTTCTCTCTGATCACACACCTGCTCAGTGGGAGGGGAAGGCAGGGGCTCAGGCCCAGGAGTGCACTTCCCTGGATACGGCATTGGTCCAGAGGTAGGCATGTGACTGGACTGAGCCAGCAGAGCTTCCCAGGGCTTCTTGATTTGGAGCTGGGAGAAGAGCTGCACCTACAGGGCATGGAGTTGGAAAGATGTGGCCGTGGGTACTGGCACCTGCTGAACCCCAGCCCCTGGGGCAGGCGGGTGGGCCCGAGTGGAAAGGGCGGGAAAGCAGAGGTGGGCAGAGGGAGGTGGCCAAGGGAGGAAGGGGCGTGTCCGCTGGTTCCCCAGGTCCCATTCCTGACCTTGCGTGGCTCAATGTCTGTCCCTAGGGCTGGGATGGAGTGGGCTGGGTTGTGCTGTGACTCTCACCTGTGTGGCTCGAGATACAGAGGTCCCTTCTGTGCTCTGTGCTCTCTGTTCAACGTGGGCTGGCCAAAGCTCTGCCCGTGGTAACCTCGAGACCCAGGTGATGCCATCGCATTCTCTTGGGTGTTACTGCCACATTGGACACAGGATGGACTGTGAACTCTTAAGTACCTCCACTGGGAAGTGGAAGCCTGTCACCTCTGCTCTGGCCGCGCCTGAACTTGAGCAGTGGAGGGTTGTGTGGTCACCCAGGTGTCCATGAACAGCCGGGAACCTCCGGAGGTGAGCAGTGAAGGACCCCACCAGCTCTGCACACTTGGACCTGTCCTTGGCACCAATGGGCTGTCTGCCCCGCTCTGGGGCCCTGGCACTGCCTTTACCTTTACCTTGGAAATCTCTGGCTCCCTCCCTTTCATTTCCTTTTCTTTGTTCTGTTTTGAAGGTCAAAACAGGAGGAGGAAGCCTTGGTGGTCTTCATGGTTTTCTTATTCTTTTTAGCCATACATGACAGTAGGATGTATTTTGGAAATTCCACAGTGTGACTTACTCTATGGCGGATCCCAGTCTGTGGCTGGGCCTTGATTTCGAAGAAAAATCAGGGAATATAAGGGCTGATGCTGCCTGTGGCCAGCGCGCTGGGCCCCCACCGCCACTGCGTGCCTTCTCGTGTCCCAGGCTGCCTTTCTCCATGAGGCCCCACTTGCTCTCCTAACTGGAGGAAGAGTCCTGTCTTCTGGGTCCCCAGAGGGGCTTTGGCACTTTGCACCTTGTGATATGGTGGTCTGTGCACTGTCTCCCCTTATGGGCCATTTTTCTTCCTCTCCCTCTTCTCTCTTTGCATGCAGTAGGTGCCTAACACATGCCTATGGCTCATGAGTGAGTTACAGACTCCCTATTCAAGGCGTGGTCTGGACACAGGGTGTGGTCACCTGGAGTTCCAGGCGAGGGTGTGTTGGGGTTGGATACCTGTCACCCACCCACATGAGGGTGCCCTCATTGGCTGCAGAGCTGGATTTGCCCCAGGCCACCTCTGCGTGCCAGGCTTGGCTGTGTGCTGGCCCCAAGGGGTCCTGACCTGCTCTGGGAGGTCTGAGACCAGCCAGGTGCCTTGTATAGGCAGCTGCCTAACGGCCACCAGTAAAATCTGTCACCTCTAGGCTTGGGGCTGGCATGGGGCTGCCCAGTGAGCCTAGGGTGGGGCTGGTGGGTCAGGCTGCTGAGGACAGTGGGCTGCAGCCCTCCTGGAGAGAGGGAGGGCTGGCAGGCGGGGTGGGGGGGTGTTCTGGAGTCTTGGTTGGGTTCTGGAACCTGTGAGGACTTTCCATGAGCGCCTGCAGCTCGGAACCCCTGGCCTACGGGTTCCCTCCTGAGCAGTTGGGGATCCTGGTTGCCTGTGGGCACTTCCGCCCAGGCCTGTGTGCTGCAAAGGCCTGTTGAGAAGTCTCAGCTCCACCTTCACAAGGCCCCCGTCAACCGTGGCTTACACCTCCACGGCTGCCACCCCGCTCCAGCCCCGGACTGCTCACCTGGACCCTCCAGAGCCCTGCTGCTGTCTCCACTTGTGCTCCTGCCCCTCCAGTGATTCACTTGAGATGTGTTATTTGGATAAGGCTTCTGTGTGTGCCAAGGTTCACGTGTGAGAAGCTTGGTCCTCCGTGAGTGGCATTGGAGGTGGGCCTTTGGGGAGGTCCTTCAGCCCAGCTGGGGCATGACCTGTCCTCTCTGGCTTCCCTAACACGTGATTTCTTCCTCCCCATGTCTCACCCCATTGCCATTCACCAGGAAGTCACACAGCCAAGGGGACCTCATCAAAAACCTGTGCAATGCTTTTTGGACTTTCAGCCTCCAAACGCTGAGCTCAGTAAACTCTTTTCCTTTTAAAGTGAGCCTGCCTCTGGTATTTTGTTATAGTAATTGAAACAGACTAATACAAAATGTAAGATTGGTCACCTCTTTCCCTTGCTGTTGAATAGCTGTCTGTAAATTCTCACCCCATGGAGAACCCAGCTCGGATTCCTTACCATTCTCAACAGGACAGGCTCCTGCCCCCTCTGACCTCACCTTGGGCTGCTCTTCTGGGAAGGAACCATGTCCACCCAGCAGGCTTTGTCCTTGTTTCTCCCTTTGCCCCCAGCTCTGCCCTGGGCTGCCATGCCCTCCCCTGTCCAGTTAGGGCTCTGCTCACGTCCCCCCCCCCAAAGGGCTCTACCATGACCACCTTCTCAGAGCCCCCTTCCCGTCACCCCCTCCCCTGGGGTTCCTGGAATTGTGCTTTTGATTCATTTTCTTGTTCATGTCCCTCTCCCCCAGCCTTGGTCTCCATCACTGTCCACACTCATCTTGTTCACAGCTGTTTTCCCAGGTCTGGAGCAGTCCTGAGCACATAGTAGGATATTTGGGTAGTTTCTGCATTTTCCTTTCCCCCTTTGCTCTTGGAAAGAGTGGTGTAGTGAGCTTTCACACGTGTTCCGGGCTGCAGCAGTGAGCTCTCAAACGTGTTCCCGGCTGCACAGGTGCCTTGGGATTGGAATGGCCGAGGCATGGGGCATCTGCATTTATGCCTATGAAGAATGGTTCAATATTTTCCTTGAGATGAGAAGATCATTTTCAACACACAGTTTATAGAAATTTGATCTGTGATGGTGTCAGGAACTTAATCCCTCTACACCTTGGTTTTCTCATCTGTAAAATGAAGATTTGATTTCTGTTCCTGGAAATATGTAAAAATAAATAGTCTGCAAACCTTCCCTAAAGCTGAAGTTAAAACTTGTAAAAAACTTGGATGAAATATCACAGCAGCCCTCTTACAAGCTTAGCTGGACTTTTAAGTAATGATGGGTGGTTTCCAGGATACAGAGAGGAATCACTGAAGTTAGAAACCTGGAGGACAGGTTACAGTGATGAAGGACTTGGCGGCCAGGTGTGTGTATGTCATGTCCTTCTGCCCAGTGACCTCCTAATGACTTTCCAGGTTGGCAGCCTGAGCAGCTAGTCCCAGTTGGGGGTCAGGACTCCACTTTCTGAAAATGTTTTAATGTGGGAAAAGTAGAGCTGTGCTTTGTGGTCAGGACGTGGGCCAGGGGGCACTAGAAGGCTTGACAGAAAGAAAAGTTCCCATTGATGGGCACTAACCGTGCCCTGGGTTGCCTCACAAGGCAAGGCCTTCCGACCTGCAGACTGTTCTGAATACTTCTTTTGTAGTGGTAGGTAGTGGTGCAGGGAGAGAGAAGAGTTACAGGGAAGATCTTCAGTCTTGCTGGTTAGGACTCCACTCCTGCCCAGGAGTGATGATTGATTGATTCGCTCATTGCTGGGTTGATGGATTCATTGATTTGCTCTTTTATTGACCATTTGCTATGTGCCAGGCACTACTCTGGGCACTAGGGATATAAAGATGAATGAGTTATGGTCCGCCTCTGAAGAGCCAGTTTCTGGACATGGGACCTGATCTCAAGGGTACCTCCTGCCTGGCCAGGGCTCTTTTTACCATATGTACCCAAAATACGAACATAGGTACGTAATCTTCATTGTAAGAATGTATGCACTTACTTATCCTTGAGCTCTTTTTGTACTGGGGATTGAACCCAGGGTGCTTAACCACAGAGTCACATCTCCAGCTCTATTTTATTTAGACAGGGCTTTGCTGAACTGCTTAGGCCCTTGCCAAGTTGTTGAGGCTGACTTTGAACTTGGGATCCTCCTGCCTCAGCCTCCTGAGCTGCTGAGATTACAGGCGTGCCCCACCACACCCGGCTCCATTGAATTCTTGACGGACATTTGGGTAGTTTCTAGATTTTCCTTTCCCCCTTTGCTCTTGGAAAGAGTGGTGCAGTGAGCTCTCACATGTATTCCGGGCTGCACAGGTGCCTCGGGGTTGGAATGGCCGAGGCATGGGGCATCTGCATCTTCCCGTGACTGACTATGTAGCCCGGGAAGCCTTCCCTCCCTGGAATTGTGAGGATATTCTTCTGTGTTACTCCTAATGGTTTTGCAGTTTTCCTGGCCCATCTGGAATTGATATCTATAAATGATGTGAAACTGCAGCCAAAATTCTTTCTTTTCCATATGAGACCATTTATCCATCAGCAGGTTCATCTGCATGGCAGGCCCCGCCCTGGCATCTTGAGTTGTGTGGTCCTGGGTCTGTTCCTTCTCTTCATGCTGTACACAGAGCCACCTGCCTGGCCTGCACCAGCACCTGTCCTGATCACCAGTGCTCTGGAGGGGTCTCTGGCTTATTGAGAGTTAGTGTTGAATTATGTGCTTCATTCAACACACACACAGCTTCCCAAACCTGTTGGTATTTGATTGGAACAGCATGGAAGGCACAGAGTGACAGAGAACTGACAGACAGGGGCACGCCAGTCCACAGTGTGGCATCCATTTATGTAAGTCTTCTCTGTCGACCTGCAATAAAATTTTGTAATTGTTGCTGTAAACATCAGCCAGGCCATTCTTTAGATTTATTTTCAGGTGTGTGATGTCCGTCAGTGCCATCATATTTAGCATCTTTTTTGGTGGGGGGTGTTACTGAGGATTGAACTCAGGGGCACTCGACCACTGAGCCACACCCCAGCCCTATTTTGTATTTAGAGACAGGGTCTCACTGAGTTGCTTGGCGCCTTACTTTTGCTGAGGCTGGCTTTGAACGCGTGATCCTCCTGCCTCAGCCTCCTGAGCTGCTGGGATTATGGGTGAGGCCACCACATTTATGGCTTGAATTTTGGATCTTAATAAAACTTCCATGTGCAGCTGCCTATTGGTGAAGTGGCCTCCCAGGCCTTGGGTTCTCCTGGATTCTCCTTGGTCACACCCTCTAGGGTGTGTCTTTGCAGTTACTCCGGCTGCCCTGCCCTTGGTCCCCAACACCTGGTGACTGCAGGTGGCGAACCCAGAGCCCCAGAAGGGCTGGGGTGACTGCTGGGGTTTCGAGGGTGAGCGTCATTACTTGAGAGCCAGTTTGCTAAGAAAACTTTTGTAAGGAATGGTGTTGTGTCGGGTGCTCCTCATGAGATCGCTGTCGGCCTGTCAAGAGGCAAACTGTGCAAATAATCTTACCGTTAGTCCACCCAGCCCTCCTGGATAGACTCTGGATAGTTTGTGGAGATTGGGTTGCTTTCTCCAATAGAACTGGCTAGTTGGATCATCAGGGCCATCTTGAGTTGGTTTTCATAAATGATATGAAGCAGAAGCCCCCAATTTTTGTTCTTTTTTTTCATGTGAAAAACCAATTGTCCAATTTGTAATGAATTTATTTATTTTATAACCATTTATGATTTCTTTTTCTATGGGAAGATTTTAAACTACGAATTCAGTTTCCTTAATGGCTGTAGATTTCCTCTTTCTTCTTGGATCAACATTGTTTTAGGGCTTAATCTGAGTACATTTTTCAAATTTGCTGACGGCTGACAAAGCTGTGTCTCTGGCTGCTCCTCCTTCCGTGCTCGCGGTGGGCATGTGTCAGACCCATTCCTGGGGCTCCGCCTGGCATCTTTCTCTGCTACTGTTTTATTATGGACCCTGCATGTCCTCAGCCATGGCCAATCAGCTGCTGAACACATCCATCTGTGTTGAAATCTCAATTGTCGTATTTTAGAAATCCTGTTTAGTTCAGTTCCAGACAGCGTGACTGCATCATATACTGCCTGTTCTTTTTATATATCTTAAATTCACTTTCATTCCTCTAAACATATTCGACATGTTTATGTTGGGTTTAGGGGTCTCATTGTTCTGGCATCCCAAATTGTCTTTGAAGGGCAGTTCAGCCATCCCATCTCAGCTTCTGTTGGCTGTGTGTGTGTGTGTGTGTGTGTGTGTGGCGCGTGTGCGTGCATGTGTTCATGTGTATATGAGCATGTATGCGTGTGTGTGCAGTGTATGTGTGCGTGTGTGTGTGTGTGCATGCGCCTTACTTTTGCTGAGGCTGGCTTTGAATGTGTGATCCTCCTACCTCAGCCTCCCGAGCTGCTAGGATTATGGGTGAGGCCACCACATTTATTGCTTGAGCTGTGTATGCGTGTACCTGTGTGCATGTGTGTGTGTGCGTGTGTGTGTATGAGCGTGTGTGCATGTGTGTGCACGTATGTGTGTGTGCATGTGTGTGGGAGGTGTGCTGCTGGAAATGGAACCCGGGCCGTGCATGCCAGGCAGGTGCTCTGCCACCGAGCTGCCCCCAGCCCCTCAGAATCAAGGTAGGCTGTGAGTTCTGTACATCCTTTCCCCTGTGAGCTGATGTTCCTCAGGACTTCATCCCTGGGAGTCCTTGGAGGCCTGGGATAGAGGCCAGTTCTTCAGAGGAGTTTCGCTTTGGCTTCTGCTGGGTGTCCAGGAACACTTCCCATATTGGACCACTGGAAAGCAAATTCCTGAAAAAAAATATTTTTTAAAAGTTTTTTTTAAAAAACTTGGGCATGTAAATTGGGGCTGCTAACGTACATGAGGGAGACTGCTGGGTACAGATTCTCGGGAAGTTTTCTCTCTGCTACTGTGGGACCTTCTTTTCCTGGACCTCCAGGCAGGTTGTGGGCTCTTCTGTCTTCCCCCTTCACTGATGATGTAGATCTTTGGAGTCAGTATTAGTCCCCTAGAGCTGCTGTAACAAAGGCCACAAACTGGTGGCCTAAAAAGGCAGAAATGTGTTCCCTCCCAGTTCTTGAGGAGACATGAGCGTGTCGCAGGTCCATCCTCTCCGGGGCTCTGGGGAGTACTGGACTTTGGCTTTGCTTCTGGGGCTGTCAGCAGCCTGGCCTCCCCGGCCTGCTGACACATCCCTCTGAGGGCTGCCTTTGGCATCACATTCTCCCCGGGTCTTGTGTCTCCTGCCCCCTTTCCTAAGGACACCAGGCTACTGGGTTACAGCCTACCCAGCGACTTCCTCTTCACTTGATTACAACTGTGGGGACCCTGTTCCCAAGTCAGGTCACATTCACAAGTGCTGGGTCTGGAACTTTGACGTGTCTCCTCAAGGGACGCAGGTCCAGCCTTACAGAGGGACGTCCTGAGCCAGCATTACCCTGTGTTCTGGGGACCCGCAGTCTCACCTCGTGAACCGGGAGCTCCTTAGGACCGCACATTCCCAGGCTCCACACCTATGAAGGAGGACACCAAGGTCCACCAAGGTGGCCCAGGACCCAGCATGTTGATCCCCTCTCCCAACTAAAGCCTTGCCACGGTGGCGTCTCTGCACCCAGCAGTCATGCCTGCAGTCTCTAGTTCAGCACGTCACCTCAGCGGGAGCCTCACTTTCCCGGGGCTCTCCTTGGACCTGGTTTGCTTCTGGGCATCCTGGCATTGATATAGTATGTTGAGTTATTTACATTGCTTCCATTTTCAACTGTGAAAACCTTTGGCTCTCACTAGGAGTTGAAGGCTCAGCATCGACTGTTGGTTCTTACCTGGTGTGCTCCCTCTTCTGCATAGCCCGCCCCTCCTGCTGACCTGGGTCCCCCAGCACTGCCGCTTGTCACTCAAGGATGAGATTATTCCCTGAACCTGGGCTTTCAGATGTGTTGGTCTCAGGACCCCTTTACCATCCTAAAAACAAGATGTCCCTCAAAAGCTTTTGTTTATGGGGCTTATACCTTTTCAGTATTTACCACGTCAAAACCTAAGATGGAGACATTTCAGATATGTATTTATTAGTTGAAAATAATATAAACCTACTTATTTTACACATTAAAATAAATAACACATGTTTATGAAAAATAGTTACATTTTCCGGAATGAAACAGTGGCAGGAAGAGGGCATTGTGCCTTTTGCAGGCGTCTTTCGGTCGAGGGCCTCGTGGAGTGGCAGGCCAGTCCAGATTGCTCACACCATCCCAGTGTCTACACCTCCAGAGAGCCAGCTGCTTTGAGCTAGGCAGACTCTCCTCGACTCCCCCAAGTCTCAGGACATTGCAGTCTTTGAGGTTTACGAGGAGGGGCTACAGGGTCAGGAGAACATGGAAGACACTGGTACGGGCTCGCTGTGCACACCCCAGGGAGAAAGAGAAGCTGAGGAGGGCGGGATCAGCTTCCAACCACGTGGGGCCAGGAAAGTGAATTGAAGGAGCCGTTGAGGATGCCCTTGTCTGTCCACCTGGGCAACAGGTGAGCACTGTGGCTAGGCTTCCTGTCCTGGCCAGCAGGTGCCCCCAGCCTGTTCAGCCCACCTGCTGCCTGTCTCAGGAGAGGCTGGATCCACAGTCTGAGGCCAACCTGGGCCAGCCCCGCCCCACAGCGCCCTCGGGAGCCACAGGCTCAGCCCCTACTTGGAGGCACTCGTCCAGTCTAAGCAGGCTCCGGGTTGCGAAGTGGTTTTCCTGCGGGGCGAGGATGCCAAGGCCGCAGAGCCCATGCCCTGGGCTGGCAGCAGAGTGAGGTCAGCTGGGGTTCTGCATTCCCAGCACCAGGCAAGGAGCCTTGTGGCTGGGTGACATCGCTTGGGGTGGGAGCTCTGATCCCGGAAGGAGAACCAGAAACTGCCCATCACTGTGGGCTGGTCTCCCCAGTTCAGCGTTCTACTTGGAAGTTTGCGACCTGCTCTCTGGTGTATCGTGGGATTCAGGGTCATGGTGTGGTGGCTCCTGGGCTGAAACCAGCCCGAAGATGCCCGTTTGGCTTGCAGTGCTTAGATTTGAACAGTTCCCAGCATTTCAGCGGCAGAGGTGCACCTAGGCCAGATTTCTGGCTTCCCCTGAAGACTCCGCAGACCTGGCACTGCAGGACGGCTCCTGGTGGGCACCATCAGCAGGCGAGGGCTGGCTCCCTGGTGCCTGCTCCCACTCCCTCAGCCCCCGGGGCCCAGGCTGTGAGGTCACTGTCTTACCTTCTGCTGGTCTCTCTGTCCCTGGCTGGGAACTCACTGGGCATCTCCAGAGAAGCCCCGGAGACCCTGTTCCCACCCCTGTTCTGCTGTTAAGGTGACTAACACTCACACTGGCTCCACGGGGTTATGCAGGAAAGCAGTCCTAGCTCTCGTAATGGAACACCTGTTCGGGGACACCTGTGGAGGAGGGGCACAAAGCACAGGCACACACACAAGGAGGTGCAAGACAGAGGATGGCAGACAAAAGGGGTGCCTCCCCATTTCTGCTGTTATCTTTAATAACCCCAAAAGTTACATAGTGCCCCCACCAGTGACTACTTCAGCCAGTGTTCCTCTAACCCTGAGTGCTGGCTAACTGAGATAAGGTCCAGGTGGATGCAAACACAGAGCCCCTCTCCTTCAAAGGATGTCACTGTGTAAATCAGGTAGTGCATCCACACAGTTATCCTGATAGCCTCAGCGGGGAATTGCTGGGCATTCCAATCCTGGGAATCAGGGTGCCCATTACCCCCCGGGAGTTTGCTCACTAGGGCACACTTCCCTGTCTATTTCCATGGTCAGAATACCTACAGGCTCTGCCACTGAAGAGCCCTGTGGCCTGCGTGAGTGACTTGTCCTGTCTGGGTCCCAGTCTCCCTACTCAGAACAAGGGGGTTGGGTGCTACTTATCACATTGCTTAGCTCAAGAAATGGGGGGAGTCCAACCGAGCTGCAAGAGGAGAGGGGAAGGAGGAGGGGTGATGGGGCAGAGAGGCCAAACCCTCTCGAAAGGGTCTCTGATATTCTGCTTTAATCCGTTTGCTTTGCTGTGATATCAACTCTTCTCCCAGAACTTTCCATCAAATTGACTATTTGCACTAAGGCAAAAGGGAAAAGGCTAAATGCTCACTGGGCTTTACACCTGTGCTGATGCCTGTCACTCCTGAGTGGTCCCCGCAGCGTGCAGGGAGCAGCCAGTGTCACAGTATCTGTGCCTCATTCCCTTGACCTAAAGACACTTCGGTGTATTTGTCACAATGAAATCAAGGTGTACTCTGTGGACAGGGACCTGCACTGTCCCGGAGCAGTCCCTGGGCCGTCTGTGCACACGGTCTCACTTGACCCTGGCAGCAGCCCCACAGGGTGGGTGAGCAGTCTGAATTTAGAACAGGTAAGGAATGTGCCCAGCTCTTAATCTCAGAGCCAGGACCCCAGTGTGAACCTGTCTGCAGCCTGTGTTCTCCTTGCCTGAGCGGTGCTGCCAGTCCGTTGCCCCTGTGAGGAGGAGGAGCCCTGGGAATGCAGGAGGACTGCAGGCCAGACTGCTGGTCCTGCTGTGGGAAGGGGGTACGTGCTCTTCCACACGCTGGGGTCCTGTTCTCCAGCGAGGGAGGCACCAGCCAGGCGGTTTGAGAGGAGATGCAGGGAATGTGGCGGGTGTGTCTGAGAGACCAGGCTGGCTTGGGAATTCCTGTGGGGTCTTCTGGGAGCTGGAAGGAAAGGTAGCCCCTGCGGTCAAAGCAGAGCCTTGTGTGTAGGCAGAGGCCAACAGTGAGGAGGAGAGTGGGAAAGCCGTGTGTCTGTGTCAAACTTGAAGCAAGAGTTGACCCAGGGTCTTGGCAGAAGGAATGGACAGCGGCTGAATTGGCAGAAAGTAGGGCAGAAATAATGGCAGGACTTGAGCCACAAAATTATACAGGGGAAGGCATGTTGGAAGTTGCAGCAGAGTGCAAGGGCAGGCACCTGCCCTTGGTCCTGGAGCCGGTGACAGAGGGGAGACAGGCACCAGCATCTGCCCTGGCTGGAGAGTGCCCCGTTCATGTCCACCTAGTCTCAGAATGTGCCCTTATTTGGAAACAAAGTCTTTGCAAGTGTGGACCTAGTTAGGGCGCGTTCATACTGGATTGGGTTTTTCCTGATCCAATGACTGGTGTTCTCATAGGAAGGAAATTTGGGCACAGTCTGAGACATGCAGGAGAACACCTGAGACACCTGGGCCAGATTGGAGGGAGCTGCCCCAGGCCAGGGCATGCTCCGCAGCTGCCAGAGGAACACGGCCTGCTGTCACCTGATTTCACACTCCCAGCCTGAAGAAGTGTGAGAATAAATGCCACCAAGTTTGTGGTGCTTTGTTATGGCAGCCCCAGGAAGAAAATGCAGTGTCCCTCATCCTGAAACATCTCTGAGCCCTGGCCTTCCTATTGCAGGAGACAAGGGCCACTCAGCACAGCTGTCCTTGCAGAACCACTGCAGGCCCCGGGACTGTCCCTCTTCTTCCCAGTCCTCTTAATGAGGATCTAGAATTCTGCTTTGGTGTGCGGGACCCTTCATGATGGGACCCTAGAGGACCTTATTCTCACTGTTCCTGTGACTATCCCTGCCTTGCGTGAACTTCCCACACCTTGACTGGGGTCATTGCTGCCCCTTCCTGATTGCCATTCCCCATGCCCCTCCACAGCTCTATCCATCCCCCTTTGCCACCTGCCTTCCTCCCCTGGACCCTTCTGGTTAACATGGATTCTTTGTTCTGCAACCTCCACACACACACCAGGTGCTGAGCAAGCAGCCCACACAGAACTCTGGAGATAGTCTGCAGCTTCCCCATTTCCTAATTCTTGGATTCATTCCTTAAATTTCTGTCTGGCCTCTGGGGCTCAGGGTTTGGTTGCCTGAGGGCAGACAGCCTGTGTCTGCTTCCTTTCCTTATCTACAGGCTGTGATGACTTAACAGGTGGAGATAAGAGAGCTCAGCAGTGGCAAAAGATAATCTTCCTGGTCTAGGAAGATCAGAAAGAGAAAAGGTCAGCTGGGCACAGCGGTGCACGTCATTCCTGCCACTCAGGTGGCTGAGGCAGGAGGATCCCACGCTCAAGGCCAGCCTGGGCAACTAGCCAGATCCTGTCAAGATAAATAAGTAAATAAACAGGACTGGTGTAGCTCAGGGGTGGAGTGCCCCCCATGTTGATCCCCAGAACTTCACCCCAAAGAAAGCAGAAAGGAGCTTGAAAGACTCCTTCTTGACCATTGGGGTAGATGGCGTGTCTGTGTCCATCCCTGGACCACAAGTTCCCGTCCTTCTAGAATTCCAGGCTGCTTATCCGTGACGCAGCAAAGGTGTCCTTGAGCACCTTCCCCGTGCCCAGTGCTGTGATGGGCCCAGGGGAAGCCCAGGCCAGCACCACAGCCTGACTCCTGCTCTCCACACGCTGGCCTTGTTGGAGGTAGGCCAGGAGCCAGTGGGTACTTCCTGACCCGCTTCCTGAGCCGCTCCTCCAGGCTGCAGAGAGCAGGCAGCCTGGAGGGCATGAGGGCCCCGGCAGCCACGTGTGTGACGAGTGGTGGGGAGTGGGAGAAGCCGACTGACCAGCCAGGCCAGTCCTGTCTCCCCTCCCTGGACGAAGACCTGGATGCAGAGGTCTGCTGTGGACCCAGGTCACGTTTGGGATCCTGGCTCCTCTGTGAGGGTGTTTGCAGGTGGAGCCTGTGGGCATGGAGGAGTGGTGGTCGGAGCCCTGGGGGTGGCTTTGCCACAGGAGGACACCTAGGCCAATCCTAGCCCAAGAGTCCTCACCACAGGCGTAGCCCAGGGGCGAGGGGAAGTAACCTGTGCTGCAGAGGAAGCCTTGGGTCTTGTTCTGCCCTGGTGCCTGAGTTGCCCAGCTCAGTGGCCATGTTCCGGGTGAAGGCCACTGCATGCCTGTCCAGTGTCTTTTTCTCTGGGTCTCTCTGCAGAGTGGCCCTCAGCTAAGATATCCTCTCGGACAGCCTCGGCAGGCCAGCTGAAGCCCAAGGCAGGCGCAAGGCCTTGGGGACAGGGCCTGGGCTCAGCTGGGGCCAGTAGGAGGCCCGGAGCTACAGCGAAGGTGGGCGAAGGGGCCAAGGGGGGGGATGAGAGAGCCTGTGGGGCTCTCCTAAAGGAGGTGCTGAGGGGAGCGCTGAGGGGAGCTCACCACAGGCCTGGGTGTCATGCTGGTCAGCAGCTGAGGGGTCCCTTGGGTGTAGGTCAGTGGGAGGAGCCGACTGCATTGGGGAGGGAACTTTAACCAGGCCACCGTGAAAGTGCGACAGGCGTGACTGGGTCCTAGCTTGCAGATGCCCAGGCAGCAGCCATGCTGAACACGTTTATGGCAACGGGGCAGCGGGAGCTGGGGGATGGCTGAGACGTCCTGAGAATATCCAGGCTGCAGGGGGCCTGTAAGCTCCCCAGGACTCTCTGGTCCCGGGTTCTGGATGTCAGAAGGCCCCCTCCACAGTCCACTCCACAGTCTCCATCGCTGACACCAGCTCCAGTTCTGTTGCGTCCAACCTAAAGACCCCTCCCAGACCCTCCCATTCTACCTGGGAGGAGGGAGGACAAGGGCTGGCCCCGGCCATCAGGGAGGGGCCTGCAAGCTGCAGCCTGTCCTAGGGCAGCTCCTGCCCCAGGCCGTCACTGCAGCCCCAGGGCAGTTCCAAAGCCTGTCATCCTCTGCCACGGGAATCCCTCTCCTATGTCAGTTGTGCCACGCAGTGGAGACCCACAGCCATCCTGGCTGCCGGTCCATCTAAGAGGCCAGGCGGTGTGCACTGGCCACAATCAAGGGCTCCCTCTTTGCATTTGTCTCTCTCCTGTTCTTGTGACGTGACCCACAGTGACATACCAAGAGCAGGGGACCTGAGCCCTGTCACAGGGAACACTTAACACCTGAGCCCCATTTGGTTCCCGTGGTTGTTTTAAGGTGTATTTTTAGATGAGTTCATTAATTGGAATCTGTGTAAAAATGGGGAAAATCACCGCCATTTCCACCTTGCCTCAACTGCAGGGACCAAAGGGAGCCTTCCTGGGCTGTTCTACTTGTGAGTTAATTCATAAAAACACATCGCTGTCACTGTACACATTAAGATTCTGTATTCCACTGTCCCCTTAACACAGTCACAGTAACAGTGTCATATGTCTCATGAATCTCTCTGTTTTTTGGAGGTCCAGGAACTGGCCCTGGGTGTTGACCACTGAGTTGCATCCCAGCCCTTTGCTTTCATCTTTATTTTTAGCTCTTCGGGCATGTGCAGCAGTAGGCAGAAGCCATGTGTTTGAGCCTAGTCCTCATTTGAGTTTTAGGAAACCCCAAATGTCAGCGACCTGCAACTGTGACAATACACACACTGCCTCCTTACGCAGACGCCCAGGCAGTGCAAACCTGAGCCAGTGGACCTGAGCCACGTTGATGTGCAGAGTGATGAACTTAAGCCAGTTTCCGTGCACACATTCTGATACTTCTTCAAATCTGTTTCAGTCAAGAGTATGAAAATGGTTAGATCTGGGCTAAAAATAATTCCTGTAACCAAAAATAATGGCCTGGTGTTAATGCCAGCTGAGCTCTTTACTAGACCACCGTATTTTTCCACCTACTGAGTAACACCTTGACACAAGGTGTTTGCATCAAAAAGGCCACATGCACAGTGGTGTGTCCTGACTGGTTACTCACACGCTGTGCCCAGGGGTTTAAACTGTACCCTGCTTTTACTTCCACACGCTCCAACCTTCTAACAGTACTTTCAAAGAGGGCAGAACCATTTGGAGTCACAGTTGTCATTGTTTTCCCTTCGGACCAAGGATGTGACCAATGACCTAGTGAGAGGACTTGGCTCAGCTTAAGGCCATCCTGTCCATCTGTATGTGCCCTCTTCACAGTGACAGTCCCCTGGCATATACCAGTGTTGCTCCAGGGCCTCTGCGTCCACGGCAGTGCTCCATCTCGACCTCGTGCTGTGTGGGTGGAACGCAGGGCTCCAATCTTATGGCCACCTGCATGCTGCTGGCCCCACCATGGGCATGTTTGGCCCCACTATTCAGGGCCGTCACCGACGACCTCAAGTTGAACATCCTTCCCAGGTCTTCACTGTGAAGGGCATTGATCCCTGGGGTGTAGTCCCGAGGGAAGTCACCCACTGGAAGCCAGGCACTGTTTCTCATTCCAGTTCTGACATCATCGCATGATTGTCAGCTGCTTCTCTCCTCTCAAGGACCTAGGGCTGACCCTTTCCCATCTTCAGTTTGGACTTCTGGGCTACTGTAGCAAATCTCTCACCATCTTATCTGCAGGGTGAGGATGGTCACCTGGTGGATGTTCAGCCATGCAGTCTGTGTGTGTGACGGGGGCTAGGAGGGTCTAGTGGCTAGGAGAGTCCAGTGCGCAGGGCACAGGGGCTTCTTTCTTGGGTTTGGTTCTTTATCTTCCCTGACAAAACCTTCAGCCCCTCCCCTACCGTCAGCAGGGCAGCCACCAGGAGCAGTTAACGGCAGCAGGAATCACATCCTTGCCATTGGCTTCACATCACATCTGCTCTTCATATTCATGCTGAAAATGTGTTTCCTGAGGTTTGCAGAGGAAGTGACAGAATCCACTGTGGGTGGGCCATCGTGTCCCAGAGGAGCGCAGCTCCATCCCTGGTACTGCTACACAGACTCCCACCCTCCGTGCTCTCTGGAAAGACTCTTTACCTAGAACCTGGTCCTTCCGACCCAGCGGGCTTGTCCATCTGCTGCCTGGGATTCTTGCCGCTGTGCTCCGCCCAGTCCTGGGACCTGGAGGCTCCCCGCTGTTGATAGATCCCTGATCTCATCCTTAACAAGCTTGGTGAAGAGTTTCACTGGATCCGTCCTAGTTGACATTGCCCGTCCTAGTTGACATTGCCCGTTCCTCTGTGGAGATGGGTTTGATGTCACCATCTTCGTTAGAGGATTGAGCGCTGGCTCCAGCTGCTGTTGGTTCCCAGGCAGCTCCAGGGTCAGCGGTCGGGTGACACTCCCGAGCAGCGTCTTCCTGGCCAAACGCTCTGCCCAGGCAATACGAGGAACAGGCTCTGAAGGGGCATTGGGAACCTACACACAGGAAGGGTCTCTGGGTTGGCCAGGGCAGCTTTGTGACACTCAGTCCCTCCCTTCTGGACGGCAGTTCTTGTCCAGGATGACCACACTCCCCCCTCAAGAAGAGGGACACAGCTGCCAGATGCGTCCCACTCACATGGCTGTGCAGCTCTGTGGTCTGATGCGATAGAAGCTGGACATTCTCTAGTCGGGGCCATGTTGCTGTCCTGGCAAGCTCCACGTTCGCTTTCTCTGGCCACCTGTGCCTTTGACCTTCCAACAAGTCTCCTTCGAAATAAAGCCTGCCCGTGGAGACTGCTGGCATCAGTGGTGTCCATATCAATCAGGGGAAGAATGTATGAACCCTTCTCCCCAGCATCCCTTGTTCAGGCTCTGCTGTCACTCATATATTCATTAGGAAGCTGTCACCCCACGTGTCCAGGACACCTTCACACACTTGAAACTCACATCCAAGCTCCAGGTGGATGAGGGAGAAGCGGTGACCACAGGTTCATCAGACTCACAGCTGATACCACCTCTGCCCACCAGCACCTGGCCCTGCCATGGCCTTGGGCAGCCCTTGGGATGGTGCCATGGTGGCCACCCCCTGAGCCATGGCAGAGGCCTTATTTTTTGAGACTGGATCTCACTAATTTCTTAGAGCCTCACCAAGTTGCTGAGACTGGCCTTGAGCTTGGCCAGCCCCAACCGAGTCGCTGGGATAACGGGTGGTTATGTCCATTCTAGAAGGCCGAGCACAGTTGACTCAGCTGTCGCACAAGCCCCTCGGTGTGGGAGAACTATGAAGGAGCACAGGAGGTGTCAGATTCGAGTGTTGATTGTGGCCGTCGATTGTCGTCTTGCTCTGTGTGTGTGACTGCACGTATAACGGTCAGCTCTCAGGTTTGCCTAGGGTCTTTTCTCCATGCTGGAGTCCATGCAGTGGAGTTGTGGATAGACACATGTGGCTCTTTCAAGGGCTTCTGGTGCATGTCATCGAATTCTTCTCAAGCAGCGCTGGTTTTCCCACCGCCCGCCCTCCCAGGCCCCAGCCACAGAGAGGCTGTCAGAATCTCACTGTGGGTCTTCTCTCCAAGAACCTGCCTAAGTGATGTGTGGGATGAAGACACGGGTTCTGTTGGCGTCCTCTGAGGTTGGGTAGCAGAACTGTTCCCAGCCACAAAGGTGTGGCTCAAGTGACACTCCACAGGGAAGGAAAATGCACATGATAAGGTTCCAGGAGCTGTCCCTGCTGGTGGGAACACGGTGCCAGTGTGAACTGGAGTGGAGAGTTTCTCTTGGAAATCATTCAGTGGATAGTGTTAATTGTTTGGGGTGATGAGTAGACCAGATGACAGGCTGGGACTAGGTTACTACAATCACGTTTCTCTGCTCAGATGTTTGTGTGTCCTGGGTCTGGGGAGGGGGAGGTTGGGGCTTGACTTGGGAGCCCTGAGGATGCAGGGTGCACATGGGGGACTTGGCCAGGACTCATGCCCTCTGCGGGGTCTCGCTGCACAGGTAGGTGTGGGCCAGGTTGTGGGATCTGGAGCAGCCAAGCTGGGGTCCAGAAGGCGTTTGCTCCTCTGTGGAATCATTCAGCAGCTAAGAGCAGAAAATACAGTGATTTTAAAAGCTATGGGCAAGAAGGGAATGCCAAACGGTACAGCTAATTTAGAAAATAGTTGGGCAGGGCTTTTCATTAAGTAAAATGTATACATATGACACGTTTGGCATATGACCTGAGCACCTGGCCAGGAGGAACGAGAACATGTCCACGAGGACACAGGACGCGGCTCGCGTGGCCTCAGCATCCTATCTGTCATGGTCAAGGGTTGGAGTGGGAGTGGCCTGAGGACAAGGCACCCAGGTGGATGACTCTGGCAGTGAGGGGCAAGCTGGTCACAGGTTCTCACAGTCCCCCAAGAGTGGAAGGAGGAGGCCAGGGCTGTGGAGGACCAAGGACTGGCTCCACAGAGAGGTGGCCAAGAGGGAAAGTTCAAGGTGTGGAGCCTGCTGGATGGCACTGCCAAGGGAGAGAAGCAAGGGTCACACTGGACGGGAGGCAGATGGGCACCACAGATGGACGGGCAGCCGGCTCTCAGATAGGGTCCCTGTGTCCGGCTCAGGCCTGCTGAAGGAGAGAGCCAGGGGTCACACCAGGTGGGAGGCAGAGGGGTATACAGATGGACGGGCAGTGGGCGCCCATGTGCCCAGCTCAGACCTGCTGAATGGTGGCCCAGAGGTCTGTTCCACAGGCTCTCCTGGTGAGCCACGCATGTCCTCATGGGCAGCTGTTGAAGATGGAGAACTGCGTGGAGGTGAGGGTGTGCTATCCGAGGAGATGCTGGAGATGGGAGAGAGCAGGGGGGCAATGTGGACGCTGGCCCTGCCCAGGGGGCAGATAGGGCAGGAGTGCCCTGAGAGGGGATTTGGGCAGAGAGGGACTGAGGCCCTGGAGGCTCCATGGGTCAGCTCTGTGAGTAGCAACAACCTGCATCAGACCATCTTGGGCAGAGGGGACATGCATAGGAGGGGCTGGGAGAAAGAGCTGCCCAGGTCACGAGGAAGCTCTTTGTCCTGCCCCCTTTTTCTCCCCTGGGCCAGTGTCCACTCAGCTTCCTACCTTGTGCCTGCCTTAGGCACCAGTGAGGGCTGGGGCAGACTTGTCTGTGTCCTGCTTCTTCCCTCCTGCCCATCTGTCATAGCACGAAGGGGGACGCTGGTGTCAGTTCTACTCCCCTCTGCAGGCACCCTCCTCTGCTCTGGGAAGCGCATGTCCAGATGCGGCCACCTCACAGCTGCTCAGGTTCACACTGGGGAGCGCATGTCCAGATGCGGCCACCTCACAGCTGCTCAGGTTCACACTGGGGAGCGCATGTCCAGGTGCGGCCACCCCACAGCTGCTCAGGTTCACACTGGGGAGTGCGTGTCCAGGTGCAGCCACCCCACAGCTGCTCAGGTTCACACTGGGGAGTGCGTGTCCAGGTGTGGCCACCCCACAGCTACTGAGGTTCACAGTCTTTATTTTCAGCAACCCGCAGCTGTCTCCGCCCTGATCCTAAGTTCCCGGGGGTGGGGGACCTCAGGGGCCCAGCTTGGGCTCCACCGTGACCACAGTGCCTCTGGCTGGTCCCTGGCAGCCCCTGGCGGGGTGGGAGGAGGTGGTTGTCATGGGAGGAGATGGTCATCGTGGGAGGAGGTGGTCGTCATGGGAGACGCGTGCCAGGCAGGTGTGTTGTGGATGTCTGGCCCATCCTTGCCAGCGCAGGCTGCGGGAGGAGATGGTGGGCGTTTGTCCTGAGAACAGAGCCCCTCAGCACCTGGAGCAGGCCCGGGGCTGTGCACCAGGTCCTAACCCTTGGCCTGGATGCGTGGGGGGCACTGGGGGGGAGAATTGGATCCCTGTTCATCTCCTGGGTGCAGACCCCCTCCCCCGAAGATCTGTGACTCAGTGGGAGCATCACGGTGGTGGACGGGGTGGACAGTGGACGCCTGAGCCTGCATTCTTGGCCAGGGGAGAGGATGCTGCTGGCTCCCTGCCCTGCTAGGCTCAGCTTGCTGCTGGCTTAAGTGCTGCGCTGAGTCTGGGCACGTTCTTCAGGGCAGCGTCCAGGAGCCGTTCCTTGGATTTGCGGAGGGGGAGGTTTTGCTGGCTCCTCTCTGGATTGTGGTGACCTACTGCCCTCGCTCATCCGTCTGTCCACTCATTCACATTCACTGCAGCCCTACTGTGTGCGCCTGTGGATCCACATGCTGGTCATCCAGCTCCATCTGAGGTCAGTGAGGTCCAGGGCCGTTCCACTTATCCCCGAGTCCTGCTAGTGATGGATGGTCAGTGAGTGTGGCCAACAGGAAGGGGAAGGAAAGGAAAGGATTTTAAACAAGTAAAAATCACAATTCCACTACTCAGGGGTACGTTTTGGAGGGGCCCTTAGGCATTTTGAAATTACCGTGTCTTGCTTTTCCACTAAACATTAATACATTAATACTGTTCATTGTCCACAGGGTTCCAAGATAAGATTCTAGTGACCTTTTCATGTTCTATGACTGATTCCGTCTTTCTTGTTGGATGATATTCAATTTTCGACATGGAAAACATTTATCCCTTAATCTCTGTTTGCCTCTGATGGTTTCTTTTAGATGAATTCCCAGGAGTGCAGTACTGGCCAGAGGAAGGCAGCGCTATGACGGTCGAGAAGGACCTGCCTCTCCAGGACGCTCTGCCAGCCCTTCCCCCTGTGGGGTCTGAGAACTGGCTTTGTGGGGTCTTTGTGTGTGAGGTGCTGGGGTGGAACCCACCGAGCCACACCCAGCCAGGTTGGTGGATTTTAGAGACGACGGGGAGTAAGGAGCTGATCAACGAGGGCCTCCTGACTGGCCCTGGCTTCAATTTGGAGGAAGAGGCAGCGATTCTCATGATGGGAGCCGGGGGTGGAGGAAGACCTGTCCTGCCGCAGCCGGAGGCCTTGGGTGACAGGGACACTACTGCTCTGCACCTTTCCAGGCAGGGCTGGGCCAGGCGCCCTCTGCAGCCCTCAGCTGTGTGAAGTGGCCGCATGTCCATTCAGGTGGAACCTGGGCTCTGGAAGCCCAGCTGGGTTTGGATACCCTCTGGGAGCTAGAGAAAAGGGGTATGGGTGAGGCGCAGGCAGCTTTCCCTGTTGGGGAGGCCACGCTGGGTTCGATTGCATGGGCCACCTGGCCGCGAGGGTCCAGCAGTAAGTGTGGGCTCTGAGGCTGAGTCACTTGCCCGCCACTGGCCTGGGAACTCCGCTGCTGGCCTCTTGGGTGTGCACGTCTGTCCAGGCACCAAGGGCGCCCTTGCTTAGTCTTCCGATGTGGGTCGGAAGGAATGGGTGCCGTTCAGAGGACACTGAGAAACACAATGAGCTCCGACCAAGCTTTATTTCTAGCTGGTCACATATAGTGACGCCTTTCATGAATCATGTTTTTAGATGACATTATGTAAGAAGTGAATTAAGGGCTGCACATGAGTAAGACCGAGAGGAAGCCGCCGGCTGGTAAGTGCCCTCATGCAGGTCCTTTTAAGACTCTTGTTGCATGTGGTCCTTGAAGTGGGGATCACTGTCATTTCTTGTTTTGAAGAGAAGGGGATTTTTAATGACCTCACGTCATCAAGCCCGCATGTGGCAGACGTGAGACGGGCTCTGCCCCCAGTGCCATGCCTGCCTGGTGTGCAGGGGCTCTCCCGCCACCCCCTCTGCTCCCGGGGTGGTGGGGCCGGTGCTCTGGAGAGCCTGCCGAGGCATCTGCCATGGCTGCCCTCTGCTGAGCGCATGGAGCCGGCCCCACGGAGCTTCAGAGAGGAGCCCGTGGACAGCACCCAGCTTCTCTGATCTCAACTCTTCTGCAGGGAAATGGAGAAAGGAGGTCGTTTTAGCTAAAGAGGTGAAGTCTGCACTGGATGAAGGAGAGAAAGCTGCAGGTAGCAGACTCAGGTCAGGGGATTGGTCTGCAGGGGCTGGCCTGCTGGGCCATGGCGCTTCTGTATCAGTAGGGTCCAGCGTCCTCCAGGGCCTGAGCTTTGGCTGGGTGGGCCGGCAGGACTTCCTGTGGCCACGCCAGCCTAGTCCTGGTGCCACCTCTGCTGCAGATGCTTCTGAGCTTTGGAGGAAAGATGGCAGTGGCAGGTACCCAGGCATACTGGTGGGCTGTGCTGGAGGGACACGTCCCATGTCCAACAATCTGACTGCCGTCTCTGCTTTGTGGTTGAATTGCGGGGTCGCTTATCTTTGTATTTTTCTTGTCCATATTTAATTCTTTCTGCAGTGCACACAAGTGAAGTATGTTTATGTTAACTCTGAGCAGGTTGAGCCCAGCGGTTGGCTTTGCCTAGGTCAGTATCCATTGGAGGTCCGCTCTGGGTGGCCCTGGGCTCAGTCCTTGCCCTTGAGGAATGTGCAGCCCCACATGGAGGGACGGTGTGACTACAGGGCCAGCAGGCTGTGTTAAGGGCTGGGTGGAGCGTGACCCTCCTGCAGCATCCCCAAAAGGCAGCACTGGACCCTGGCATAGTGAGAGGTCCTCAAGCAGGGGCTGTTTCATCCTCAGGACACATCTTGTTCATTGCCACTAACATGGGTGAAGGAAAGGCCATGTCCTCTAGTGGGTAGAGCCTGGAACAGCTGTAAGTGTCCCACCAGGCACAGGGCAGAACGCTGCCTGGCCTGGATGTCAGAGGGCCACTCCTCTGACCCATGCTCTGGAAGCACACACAAGACTTTGGCAGACAGAGGTAGAGAAAGAGCACTCGAGGCCTGGAAGACACTGGCCAAGCCCAGTGGCAGACACACGTGCGGACCTGGGGGTTGGTGGAGGGCAAATGAGGCTGGCGGAGCAGCTGCAGCTGGGGGGTGGAGGCCTTTGGTGCCACGATGAGCAGTTTGTACCTTCTACTTCGGGCGCTGGGTCCCTGGCAGTTCTTAAGCAATGGGATTTCTTCATCAAGAGTGGTGTCCCTGGCTTTGCTGTGGCTCGCTCCTCTGCACGGTCTGGAAGCTCCCAAGCCAGGCTTCCGGTTTGCCTCCCTGTCTATCCATCCAGAGGACAGCTCCATCAGCACTGCGCCCTGCTGACCCGGGATCCCGTCTGCTGGTGACAAGGGTGCAGGACACCTGATCCCTCTGAGCACTGTGCTTCCTGCTGGATTCCCAGGAGCACACCCCAGGGCGGGTGGCTGTCCAGAGCTCCTCTGGTGACCTCGGCACCGAGCTTGGTTGTGCCAGTGTTGACAGTGTCTTCTCACCACCTCAGGGTGCAGCGTGGAACATGGGGGGCCGGTTCATGTCCAACGACGTCCCCGCAGAGGAAGCCAGTGCAGAGGCCAAGGCTGGACCTGAGTCCAGTGGAAGAGCTGGGAGTTGGATGCCTGTGTTGGGGAGGCCCTGCCCTGCACTGGGTGCACCCGCGGTAGCACCTAACCAGCTTCCACTGTAGCCTACCCAGTGTCCCTATCGGCCACACCTGGGACCACAGTGTTTTAGAGTGAGGGTTTCTTCAGATTTTGGAATGTTTGCATATATTTAATGAGCTATCTTGGGGACAGGACTCAAGTCTAAACACAAAGCCCATTTATATTTTGCAGACACCTTATATACACAGCCCAAGGCAATTTTTTGGGGGAGGGGTACCAGGAATTAAACCCGGGGGCGCTTAACCACTGAAACGCAACCTTGGCACTTTTTATGTTTTACTTAGAGACAGGGTCTCACTAAGTTGCCATCCTTCTGCCTCAGCTCTGGAGTCACGGGTGTGGCCACCGCTCCGAAGGCAGTCTATACGTTGTCAGACTGTCTGCATTTTGACGGCACCCGTCATGTGAGGTCATATGAGGTGTCATGCACCTGTGGCGTCATGCACCTGTGGCGTCATGGTGGTGCTCAAGGAGTCCTGGATCTTGGGGAGTTTCAGATTTTCAGATTGGGGGTACTCGGCCAGTAGTTTTCAGATGTTTTCTGAATGAAAGAAGAAGGGGGTCAAGGTGCGGGGAGAATGTGATGGCCTGGGATCACCCAGCCCTCGGGGTCAGGGCTGAGCCTAGAACCAGGGTCCCTGACCCCTGTTGCACTCCCCTGGGCCACATTTCCCTCCATGCCAGGGACCCAGTGCCGTCTCCTAGGCCCTGACCAGGCGCTGGCTCTGCCCTCTGGGCCCCTCTTGTTTTTGGCTCCCCAGACCAACCAACCAACCTAAAAATACCCTACCTTCCATGCCTGCTGCTGGATTGCTCTGAAGGTGGGGACCTCTGGCTACCTTAGCTGTGCCCCCCGGTGTTCTTAGTGGAGTCTCTGCCCAGGTACTGATTGGCAGGCCAGGGAGGATGGGCTGGGAGGTGGGATGCTTCAGGGTGCTGAAGTTTGGACCAGCCACATACAAGGAAAGGGCGTGGTGTGGACTTGTTGGTTGTCTTCTATTTGGGGAGGGACCCAGGCTAGATCCCAAGAGTCCTTGGGACACGCCAGAGCCTTCTAGAAAGAGGTTCCTCCCTGAGAGCAGAACCAGCGGATGGGAGGAGGGTGCTTTCTGGTTCCATGGAGACCCTCCCCACACCTGCAGAGATACCAATGGAAAATACATTCCCCTCCCTGCCTGACCCCAGGGAGGCTCTGTCCTGCAGGCAGTGCTGTCTTGGTCTCCAGCCATGTGGCTCTCCTGGGTCTTAACAGGTGCACGGGCTGACAGCCCCCCACAGGACTGGTTGAGGAGCTCCCACCCTGGCTCCGTGCCATGTCCCCTGGTGCTGGGGCATCGGAGTGCATGTGCTGTGCTGGAACGTCCAGCTTCCCGGCCTCCCGGGAGGAAGGGCTTGCAGATGCTTGTTGCATTTCCAGCTACTTTAGGGCATGTCATCCTGCCTGACCCTCCCACCCTCACCTGCAGGGACAGCAGGTGAGCTCCTGACTGGTGTCCAGGGTCCAGGTCTGCTCAGCCCTCAGCAGGCTCACTGGGCCCCCGTGCTCCACAGTCTCTGAGGTTGTCCCACTTCCCGGGCTGTGGCTGAGAGTTCAGAGGCTCACAGCCGGGCAGAAGGCCGCCACATCTTCCTCCTGTGCGCAGGCCACTCTGGGGCAGGGAGCCTGGAGCATGGGCAGGTGGAAGGAGACCAGCTGGTGGTTGGAGCAGGACCCAGGGAAGTGCGCTGAGGTTGCCTGTCGGGTGGGCACCAGGCATGTGGCTAGCACCCTGGCGGGAGGTCCCCAGGGATGGGGTGGACTGATCAGGTGTCGGCTCTCCAGCCTTGTCAGGTGGGCTTGTGTGTCAGGTGACCTCATGTCCAACAGCCGGCCCTCAGCATGGCAGGACGTCTCTGCGAAGCTCACGCTCATGGTCAACATGCATGTTCAGAATGTTCTCCCAATGATGTCCAGTTGAGGTCAAGACCTCTGTGGCTTAGTACCAGGCTGGACCTGGAGTCCTGGGTGCCTGGGACTTAACCTGGGTAACCATTTCACTCCCCATATTCCATTTCTGTCCTGGGCGGTGGATGGCAACAGTGAATGCCCGAGGTCCCACACGTATGGTGCCCACAGGCTGCCCACACCGTGGCGACCTAAGACTGCCCTGCTCACCACAATGACAATTCTTACTTCCAAATGAAGCTTCCTGGTGACAGGACGTGGCTCCCCGGGGCCATCCCATATGCCACCTGTAGCTATTCTGTCGCTTCTCACCTCCCCATGCGCAGAGCCAATTCTATCTGATATTCTTAGAATGTTCCTCTCCTTCCTATTGACCTAGTTATTTCTGTCCTCAGATTTGCAAAAGCAAATGGCACAGTCTCTTTCTGAGGCAGTTGAGAGGAACCTCTATTTTCTCAACAAAGCAAGCTGTTTGTTTTATTTTAACCTCTTAAATAGCATTCCACCAAACTTAGATCAGTTCCAAGGATCGTTGTTCAGAGTATTAAAAAAAAATAGTCATTGTTGAGACTGGGCCTCTCCTTGTGCACGGCGCCCAGGAGCTGGGATCTGGGCCTCCGGCTGGCATCCTCCCAAGGCCGCAGGGCCTCCTACGTCATAGCAGGGCAGGTGCGCAGAGCTATCTGTGCCCCCTCTGCCCCATGCCACTGTGCCACGCTGCACCCGGACCTCCATTTAGGAGTAGGCAGGAGGACTCCAGCCAGAACTTTCCTGAGCAGCATCTGTGTTTGCTGATGGCCACACTTGCTCAGAATTAAGACACCCCGGGAAGCCTCTCAGAATCTGAAAGAGCCCTGGCGCCTTCCCAACCTGTCTCTCCTGGGGTTTTGTGGCCTAATCGTGTGGCACTGGACCTGAGCCGACATCTCTCTCAAGCTGCCTTTGTTCTTCCCGAGCAGGTGAGACTGGCCGGGTCTGGGCTAATCTGCTTTCCCCTAATTCCTCCCTCCCCTGGGTTAGGTGGCAGGCCATTGTTAGCTTCCCTCAACACGCATGCTGACAGCCAGTGTCCTGAATCCCGTAATTACTTACAAGCTGCACAGTTATTTATAACCAAGCCACCTCGGATCCTTTGTACAAAAAACACCCAAGATATCAGGAACATTTCTTTCCTTCTTTTGTGCTGGGGTTGGAACCCAGGGCCTCACGCTTACTAAGCACGTGCTATCCCACTGGGCCACCCCCAGGATTGAACCCAGGATCACACTACCACTGAGATACATCTCCAGCCCTTTTTATTTATTTTTTTTATTTTGAGACAGGGTCTTGCTGTTTCTGAGGCTGGCCTCAAACTTGTGATCCTCTAGCCTCAGCCTCCTGGTATGTGCCTCTGCACCTGGTAAAATAACTTCAAAGAGAATGTATTACACAGCTATGTTGCTCTCTACAGCCAGAACCATTTTAAAAATATTTGCATTGCCTACTAATCTCCGCTTCTGGTCAGCGTTGGTTTGCAGGTCACAGGCACACACTGTGCAGCCAGACTCAGGACTTCTTCACCTGTGAATTGCACTTGGAAGCTCTGCCTGCTTCCTACACCTGCTGACTCCATGCGCTTCCCCTGCCTGGCCCTGGCTTCAGTGGGCAGGAGGCCCCTCTGGAGCGCGTTCTCATCAGTGGACCCTCTTGGGGCTTATCCTTGTACTTGGCTCATCTCCCCAGCACCCTGTCCTCCCGGTTACCCACGTTGCAGCGTGTGTCAGAGTCTCCTCCTTCTTGGGGCTGAATGACCGTCTGTTCGTGCACTGGTGGATCTCTTGCTGCAGTGGGCCCAGGCCCCTTGAGGCAGAGCCGTCTTTAGGTCAGCTCTGTTCTACTCTCTGGCTTGGTGATCTGGCAGGTGAGGACTCAGCCCTGCAGCCTGCCAGCCTCTCCCAGCGCCAGGGGGCGGCAGGAAGGGGGCAGCCTCTGGGTCCAGGCGAGGGGATGGGAGGACCTGGGCTCCCGTCTGGGCAGGAGCATCTGGTGCAGCCTGAGCTGCAGTAGCAGCTGGACAGGGAGCCGCGACCTTCAGCTACAGGTGCAGAAGGTGAACTGGCCTCCCCGAGGCAGTGGGGTCAGTGTCCCCTGGAGCCGTGAGGGTGCCAAAGCTCACTAGCAACCAGGGTTCCCACGTGCCACTGGCCGCAGCTGTCCTGTCTGCCCAGGGTTGCTCGGTGTGGTCAGAGGGGCCACACCAGGACCTGTGTAGAGCAGGCTGCAGACTCCTGGGGACGAATGGTCACTTGGGACTTGGGAGAGGCCCTGTGCCGCATGCTGGCCATGCTGGCTGCGCTCTTTGGGTGGCTCCTCCTCTCTTCCAGAGCCAGCTCCTGCCTGTCTCTTCGGCGTGAGGCCGGCCCCCAGGGAGCCCTCTCCTTGTCCCTTCATGGTGTCTTCTCCATCGTGTCTGGGGGCTCACGGGCGAGGTTTCTTGGGGCTGAGGCTTTTACAGTGGGGGGGGTCAGAAAAAAATCATAAAAACATTTTATTTGGGGCAGAGCTGGGAGTCCAGTGCACAGATGCTGACAAGCAGGTGCTGTACCGCTGAGCTACCCCCGCCAGGTCGCAGGAATCCTGATGGCCTCGTGGCTGGGACTCGGGGTCCAGGCAGGGGGGCCTGGTGCTTCGCTTCTCTCACGTCCACTTGTTTCCTTCTCTATCTTTCTCTTTCCCCCCACTTTAAAGTTCAGGGCACAGTTGGCACCCAGTGAGACCTCTGCCTTTCTACTGCCTCGGCTGCAAGCTTGACAGACGGGCACCGGGGTCAGCTCTACCTTGTCCCCAGGCCTGTGCCCCATCATCTCCATGCCCCGACAGCCCCGTACCCCAACAGCCCTGTGCCCCAACAGCCCCATTGCCCCGTCAGCCCCGTGCCCCCGACAGCCCCGTGCCCCGACAGCTCTCCAGGCCGGCCTGGGGTGGGCGTCTCTTTCCACCTGTCTTCACCTCCTGGAGAATGTCCTGTGGACTTCAGAGTCCACACAGTGGAGATGCTGAGAGGGAAGCCGCAGTCCCCAAGAGCTTAGGGCTCCACAGTGGAGGCACCAGGCTGTCACCTTGCCAGGTCCCCAAGAGCTCAGGGCCCCACAGTGGAGGCACCAGGCCAGTCCCCCTACACTTGGCCCACGCATGTGCTCCACCGCCCACCCTGGGGTGAGGCGCCTGCTGCCCAGGGTTCCCGCTTCTCTGGTGTCTGCTTGTTTCCTTCTTTCTCTTTCTCTTTTCCCCCACTTTAAGTATTGGGGCACAGTTGGCACACAGTGAGGCTCCTGCCTTAGGATGGAGCTCGGGCCTTCTTGAGGTGTGGTGGGATTGGGCAAAGTCAGCAGTTTGAACCTGGGATAGTTGGGAGCCAGCAGCTCAGCAGCTCTGTGACTCAGGACTTTAGGGAGTGGAAGAGGTTGCAGGTGGTGACTGAAGTCCCAGGTCCCAGTGCCACCTGGTGGCAGCAGGAGAGATCTGTCCCATGCCCCTGCTTTCCCCAGAGTCCACCGGTACCCACCTCCAACGGCCCATGCACACGGTGCAGACCTGGCTGTCCCCACAGAACGACACCCTCAGTCCCTGCCAGGTGGGAGCCAACAGGACACCTGCTGAGCAGGGAAGGCCCCAAAGACACCAAGGCCAGTTCCAGAGCCCTGCACCCTTGTGCCCCCCTTTCACGGGAAGACAGGAAGACCTGTCCCTCTGGGCTTTGTAGAAGCACTCTGGGAGGAGGAACCACAGCCCTCTTGTGGGGGGCTCTCAGATCTGGGAGGGGGCAGCAGAGACTGAGTTTGGCGGCCCAGACGGTCACTGTGCGCAAACCTGTTCTCTTCAGCAGGACCATGATGACTGTTGTTAGTTAGTTTTGTATTTACATGTGTGCGTGGCTGCCTTCCCTTCAGGGACCCAGAGCACACAGTAGGTGCTCAACAAATAATCAGTGAGTGAAAAATGTTGTGGAGAAAAGAATTGGCATTTGAATCTGGGTGGGGTTGGTGTACACCTGTAATCCCAGCAGTTTGAGAGGCTGAGGCAGGAGGATCACGAGTTCAAAGCCAGCCTCAGCAACTTAGTGAGACCCTGTCTCAAAATAAAACAAAAAGAGCTTGGGATGTGGCTCAGTGGTTAGGCATCCCTGGGTTCAATCCCTAGTACCCAAAATAAAAAAGGATTGTCATTTGAAGTTGCTCTTTCTGTAGGGAAATAGGGACAGGAGCAAATAGCTGCCTTGCATGCACGTGTCTGTGGGGCCTGAGTCTCCAGCTAAGGTCCCCTTGTTTAACTTCCACAGTGGCTGCTGGGCGCCGGCGCTCTCGTCTCCCCACTAGGGGGAGGCAGGGCAATGGGAAGTGTACCCACGTGCCTGTGGGCGTCAGTGCTGGAGCCGGTTCACTCTGCAGTCTGACGTCCAACATCAGCCTCTTTCTGTCCCACACCATCAAGCTGAGTTTCTTAAGAATAGAAATCTCTGTAACATAAAACAAAACCAAAAATGAGCCGGACGTTTGAGCAGGATTTGGAGGGGCTGGACAATGGTGATGAGCGGCGGGGACTGGGGATGTGAAGGGTGGTTGTTCCCTGCTTACCTTGGAGGACTCTGTTTTCCTCGTTTCTAAGCTGGGCTAGGAGCATTTCCACAACCCAGCTGAAGTTGGTTTTTTGCACACAGCTCCAACTAAGCCATGAAAACCCCTCTGGAGCTCAAAGAGGCTGTGTGGGCTGGGAATGGCTGAGGCCTCGGGGGCCTGGGTGTGGGTCTCGTGGGGCAGGGGATGGGCCCCGCAGGTCCCTGACTTGAGGCTTAGGCTGTAGTTTGCAGTTGGTGAACGTGACCCTAGTCATCTTGGGGTGCCATGCAGATCAAATGAGCAAGGAAACGAATGCGATGCTTAGGACGGTGCCTCCCAGCAAGAGCTGTGTAGGTGTCCCCTGTCCTGACTGCAGGGAGGAACAGCAGGGAGCTTTGGACAAGGCTGACTGAGGGATAGAGTCCTGCAGACCCTCACGTCAAGGGGAGGAGAGTGAGGCTCATTTCTGCCCTGCCAAGGTCAGCTCCTCCGAGAGGGCCCCTGTTTGTGAGCTGGGCCCTGGGATATCACCTGGCGCATATTTAGGGCCCAAGGGAGGAGATCTGCACCCTCCGCTGGACCATGTACACGCGGGGACCCCTGTGGTTGGTGGCTGGCAGGCAGTGTGTCCTAGCGGGGCAGAGATGGCTAGGGGCTTGGACAGAACTAGTCCAAGTCTGGCCGTCCTCTGACCAATTGTAAAATTCAGTTTCACTGAACCCCGTTTCCCACCCACATCATGAGGAAAACCATGTCCTGGGAAGGTCAGAATTGCTGATGCCTATGGGTGAGTCTGCGCATCCCTTGGGCACCAGGAGCTCATCAAGGCATGACCTCTGAAGCCAGACGCAGAGGGCTGGTTCTGGCTTCCTCCCCTCCCCCTCTAGCCTTGGATTAGAAGGCCTATCGGGGACCTGTGGCAACCAGGGCCCAGGTGGTTTGCTGTTCCTTGGAAACCTGGGCCCCTGGGCCAGACTTGGGAGCTCTGCGTGCTAAAGCTTCTGGGTCCCTGTCCAGCATGAGTGGCATAGGCCAGGTCTCCCACCACGTTTCCCACCCCAGCCCACTGTGTTTCTGAGACCCTCCCAGCACGTGGGTATCGGTGAACCTTGGAGATTCCGTGTGTGGTGGGTCCTCTTCTTGTCACACTGGGGCCTCTGACAACCAAATGTGCTGTTGCTGAGAGCTCAGAGGCTCAGCCTAATCTGGGCCATCCATCTGGAGACACAGCTGACACAGGCGTCAGCTCCTCCAGGTGGAATAGGTGATGTCCATCCAGTTCCCTGTGAGATGTTGGTGTGTCAGTGCCCAGTTTTGACCACGGGCACAGTGCGCAGCCAGCACCGGGTCCAGGGGCAGCTTCTCAGCCCAGCACCCCCCTAGCCGCTCCGCAGAAGCCAGCGCTTTCCGCACCTCCAACCAGGGATGTGGCTTTTGTCCCTTTAAGTTTGCCTTTTCCAGAACAGCAAATCCTAAAAAGGAAAATCCACCTGGGGGGAATCACCCTGCACAGGCCACAGCAAGGCCTGAGACTCTGCGGCTCCTGACTCGGCAAGGCCGGGTCTCTGAGTGCGGTTCCGGCACCACAAGGAATCTAGGGGGGTCAAGAGGCTGTCAGCACCACCCACAGCCAGAGGGCCTGGAGCAGGCAAAGCACGCAGACCTCGATGGGGAAATTCACAGCGCATCATGAAGAGGCCGAAAGGAAAGCAGGAGGAAACAGAAGAGGCCACGTTCAGGAGGAGAGAGCCTGGCAGAGACAGCAGCTCTTCCCAGCCAACGTTAGAAATTCAGGGAAATCCAGGGCTGAGGATGTGGCTCAAGCAGTAGCGCGCTCGCCTGGCATGCGTGCGGCCAGGGTTCGATCCTCAGCACCACATACAAACAAAGATATTGTGTCCGCCGAAAACTAAAAATAAATATTAAAAAATTCTCTCTCTCTCTCTAAAAAAAAGAAAAAAGAAATTCAGGGAAATCCAAATAAGGTTTCCCAAGGAACTCGACAACCTATGATAAAATAGGCAGGAAAAGGGCCAGGAATGGCCACGAGGATTTTAGCATCTCCGGACTTGCTCTGAAGCTGTGGTCATCACCACCACGGCTGTTCTTAAGACGCTAGTGGGGTGGTGCTCACACGGTGGCCATGGAACCCCTGCATGTCAGAAGGCTGACCACACAGCAGTGAGTAGGGACTCCACAGCTGCACCTGGGATGATCGGACGCCTTCACAGAGGAATGGAACCAAACCCCAACTTCCATGAACTCCAGATGATAAAAACCTAGTAGTGAAAAAGCAAAAGTTAAAAACTTTTACAAGAAAGTATGTGTGAAGCCAGGCACATTGGCCATGCCTATAATCCCAGCGACTCAGGAGGCTAAGGCAGGAGGATTGAAAGTTCAAGGCCAGCCTCAGCAACTCAGCAATACCTGTCTAAAAAAAAGGGGGTGGAGGGTGCTGAGGATGTGGATCAGTGGTTAAACACCCCTGAGTCCCACCCCTATTACAAAAAAAAAAAAAAAAAGCCAGGCATGTTAGTACATTCCTGTCATCCCAGCAGCTCAGGAGGCTGAAGCAGGAGGATTTTAAGTTCAAAGCCAGCCTGGACAATTTAGCAAGATTTTGTCTCAAAATAAAAAATAAAAAGGGCTGGGGATGTGGCTCAGTGATTAAGCACCCCTGGGTTCAATCCCCAATACCCCAAACAAAAATAAATAAATAATAAGACGAAATATGTGAGCAGACTTTCTCAGTAAGATATGTTTAAAAGAGTGATATATTTGTTCATTTACAATTTAAAAATTTCTACACCACAAAAGGTATCACAAACAAGTTAAAAGAGTTTGTGCTGGGAAAAGACTTGCAGAGCATCTGTCTGAAGCAGATCGTCACCTAAAGATCACTAAGAAGATAACTTAAGGGAGGGACATCAACAGGCCAGTTACGCAGCCCAAGTGGCCCACAGGCGTAAGAGGTCAGTCGACTTCACCTGCAATGAGGAGATACAAACCCGGGTTCCATTTTGCACACATCAAACTGGCAAAGCATTTCAGATCCGACTGTATCCGTCTGGCAAGAGAAGGGGCATCAGAACTTTCACTCAGGAGGGAGTAAAAACTGGTGTCACTCTGCTGTGGGTGGGCGTCGCCTGGTGGAAGTGCTGTGCGTGTGACCCAGCAGTTCCATGCTGCCTGTGCCCTAAGGAAAGTCTCCAATGTGCATGAGGATACATGTATGAGGATGTCAGTCATGGCCGTGTGTGTCCTGGGGAGAATTGGAAAGAACTTATGTAAGCCGCAATGTGGTCATATAGTGAGGTGGCACATGGGTTCAAGAATGATCTAGAAAGACAAATCTCAACAGGGATCGCATTTCAAAACATAAGGTTGGATGAGAAGAACAAAATGCCTTGGAATCCATCCAGTGAAATTCTGTTCCTTTGCCCCAAACAGGGAGAACACGGTACTATCTATGCATAGCTCGTGTAGTTAACCCATTATGTTCCATCATCCTGGATGCAACACCTATAGAATTCTATAGAATCCCTATAAATTGTTCAATATAGGTTATTACAAGTGTCCTATGTAAAGGATTGATGGCACACAATGGGCTTAATAAAATAAGGTGTGGATAATAAATACCAAATTCACAACTTTGGGGGCAGGGGAAAGGATCATAGCAGGAAAGTGTATATGAGGGACTTCAAAGGTATCTCACTTAAATTTTTTTCCATATTTAAAATAATTGAAACACATCTATTGGAATGCCAAAAGGAACTCGGGAACCACAAAGCACCCTTCCATTGGAATAGAGAGCAAAGTTGGGCGTGGTAGTGCACACCTGTGACCCCAGCACCTCAGGAGCTGAGGCACGAGGGTCACAACTTTGAGGCCAGCCTCAGCAACTTAGAAAGACCCTAAGCAACTTAGTAAGCCCCCAACTCAAAATAAAAAAGTAAGAAGGGCTGGGGATGTGAATTGGTGGTTAAGCACCCTGGGTTCAATCCCTAGTAGCAACAATAACAACAAAAAAAGTATAGGCAGCAAAGCAGCCCAGGAGAGTCACTTCCATTAAGGTGAAAAAAACTGATTTATAAGTTTTTACCAAAACCCTCAGGGAATAGTAATTATAATTTATATATTTTTAACATTAAGAACATAAAGCACAAAATATAATCAGTGTAAATTTATATTGCTTTGGATGCTCAGAGGAAACAGGATGAACTGGAAGAACTTTATGCAAACTTGTTTTTTTCAATGCAACACACCATCTTTTAAAAATTTTTAACCATAACATGTGCATCCCGAGTCCACAGACCATGTGTGTACTAATATGCACACATGTGTCCATATGCCATGTGTGTACCTGCAGGTACATGTGTGTCCCTAGACCATGTGAGTACCTGCATGCCCATGTGTGTCCCTAGACCATGTGTGTACCTGCATTGCACACGTGTGTCCCTAAACCATCTGTGTACCTGCATGCACATGTGTGCCCATGGACTGTGTGTACACACATGCACATGTGTATCCATAGACCATCGTGTACCTACATGCACACGAGTGTCCATAGACCATGTGTGTTCCTGCATGCACAAGCATGTCCATAGACCATAACCAACACGCAGGGGAGGAGATCGAGTGTGGGAGTTCTGTTTCTTTAGAGTGGTTTGTTTTATGGTGGAATAAACACCTGTATAAATAGGCTCATTATTCTGCTTACACTTCACGTTTTAATTTTAGAAAAACTATTGCTAGCGTTGATTCTAGAATGGTCAGTGCAGTTTAAACACTGGCTGGTCTGGTGGTTTGCGAGTCTTGGACTCAGCTGGCAATGGCAGCACTGGAGCCTGTAGTGGAGCCCCAGCCTGTGCAGCATCTGTGGCCCCGGGACAGCCCAGCGCTCCTCTGGGCACCTGGATGGTCAGTGTGTGTGAGCAGCACCTCCCCCTGCTCAGAGCTCCAGGAGGGGCCTCAGAGCTGTGTTCCCCAATGCTGGCCCATGGGTAGGTATGGTGCCCACCATCTTGGACTGTCCTTTTCTACCTGAGCACTTGCTAGGACACTGGGCATTCTCTTAGGGCAGATTGGCCTGGAGATCAGGAAAGAGTCCATGGTGTGAGGACCAGGAAATAACTCTCTGGACCAGGGTTTCCAGCATGTCCTGTGGGCTCTCGGCTGGAGAAGGCCTGTGGGGCGTCCTGTCCTGCGCCCTGTGGACATGTGCCCTCCAGAGGCCAGCAGCACCCTCCTTGCTATGATAACTGAAGGAGCTCCAGGCGCCGCCCAGATGCCCCTGGACAAGGGGATCGCCCTGCTGGGACCTGCTGCCTGGAGGGTGCAGGTGGGTGGTGTGGGGGGAGCAGCCTGAAGAAGGCTCCTAACTGGAGCAAGAGGGGTAGGGGCACAGGCAGGAGAAGGCGGCAGCAGGCGGGCACCTCTGACCTCTGGAAGGGTTGCTGGCCACAGGCACTGACATGAGGAGGAGGAGGGTGGGTGCCAGCCCTGGGCCCCTGGCGCTGTGAGGCTCTGTCATGACACCCCACTCTGCCTGAGCGGGCCTGAGCCTTGATGGAGCCTGTACACATTTGACCACTCTCCTCTTGGCCTCTGCAGGGCTGTCACTGGAGGGTGGACTACATTCCTTGGGGATAAATGACAGTTGTTTGATCATTTCCTCAAAAGACACATATCAGGCACCCACCTGGTCAGGGGCTCTTCCAGGCACTTGGACCCCAGTGAACCCAGAACTGGGTGGTGTGAACAGGGAGCCCCAGGGTCTTGGTCTGTGAAGGTCATCCAAGATGTCCAGTCCCAGGTGACAGAGAACGGGCCAGCCCACTGTCAGTCCTAGCCCTAGCCCTAACCTGTAGTCAGCCCACGCGGGTGAGCATGCCCAGTGCCAGTGTTGCCTGAAATGTCCCTAGGGCTGCCGCTGCTCAGGGCCACAGGCCTAGAGGGGCTGTAGACACCCCAGAGGGAGGAGCGCAAGGCTTCCCAGTGGGGTGCTTCCCTTGAGCTCCTGAGACAGGCCTTAAAGAGTCAGTGGGCTTTAACAAACCAGTCCTGGGGCTGGGGAAGGTCCTACACTCAGATGGGGGCTCTGAGAAAGCCGCCAGAGTCACGGGTTGCTGGCACCTGGCACACTGGGACAGCTGCTGACTGGTGACCCGAGGCCTTGGGGCTTGGGGGGGTGGGGGGCTGGGAAGGCACAGCACCGCGTGGAGAGGGCCTTGCGGGGCACCTGGTCTGGGAACACAGGCACCAGTGCCCCCTGGCTGGGACTGCTGCATTCACTGCTCTTCCTCCAAAGCAGATTAGGAGGGTTGCAAGCCCCTCCCCCAAGGGGTGACATGCTAATTGTCATTGAGACCAAAATGCAAATTTGTCTGTGTGGGACCCAGGGGCAGGGGCTGGCTCCCAGCTGACCTACCCAGCCCCAACCTCCGGGCAGGGGGAGGCCTGCCTGGCAGACACCGGTGACATTTCCCCAGAGTGGATGGTGAGCCTTGTCGGAGACCAGCTCCAACAGGGGGTCTCAGGAGACAAACAGATGGTGAGGAGTCGGCGAAAGCGGGTGGAGAAACAACACAGACACCAAAGTGAAGGTGCTGAATCCCAATCTTTACTTGTGAAGTTAATCATATATAACTTTTCATTTTGGCAGGTTCACAGTACTTTGTGGTTACAAAACAGGAATCATTATTCAAAGAAACAAAATATTACGTAGCTACAATTAGAAGAATGTATCTTGGCTTATGCATAAGCAAGCATTTTTCCTTTCAGTTCGCGTTTTGCTTTAAGCTGTTTCTGTTTAGTTAACTTTTAATAATAGTTAGAAATGTCCCAACTATTGGCCTATACCTTGACTATTCTTTCTTAACTTACTGACTGGAACTGGTGCCATGGTTACGGCAAGTGGTTAACTTGTTATTAATTTTAATCAAACAAGAGTAAGAGCACAAACCATTGTGCACAGGAAGAAGAACAAGTTGCCCAGTACTAAGCACTAATCTATCTTCTTAACATTAATTATTCTTCTCTAGATTTTAATTTAATTTCTCAAAAACTTCCTTGACAGGAATACAGGGAGTTTTTCATTAGACATTATCAATTTACGCTCCACAGCTGAATCATTGCATTTAGAGCAAACAGATCTATTCTTAGAAGTAGTTGCATTAATTGGGAAAGTCATGTTTTTTCCTTCATACTTAATGGTCATATGAGAAGTTGCAACTACACTTATTAAAAGAATACAAAAACAAACCAGCCCATTCCCAGAAACATACTGCGCTCCTCCAGAGGATGGACGCCCTGCGCCATCCACCTCAGTAGGGCCTTGCCATTGCCTGAGTCAGGGGAGGGGCGCAGCAGAGCCTGAAGCTTTGCTGATTCAGCCCATGCTGTGGCCTCCCTCTGGATGCTGAGACCTCAGACCCAAGGTCAGGAGTGTCCAGGATGGTGTGACTTCACCCTGGAGCTTTGTGCAGTGAACGCCTACTTAGCGAGCACTTCACCCTGGGCCGCTCATATCAGACGGAGCAGACCATCTGGTGCTGTGGACAGGGCACGGCAGTGAAAGCCGATGACCACACAGTCCCAATGGTGCTGTGGTCCCTGTTCCTGCATTTTTCCCCATGGTGTGGGGGTGGAACACAGGGTCTTGCATGTGCCAGGCAAGCACTCTACCATGGAGCCACACCTCCACCCTTTCTATTTTCTTATTTTGAGGTAGGGCCTCACTAAGTTGCTGATGCTGGCCTTGAACTTGTGGTCCTCCTGCCTCAGCCTCCCAAGTTGCTGGAATCTCAGGGTGTGCTGGGATGGCCACCCTGACTGGCTTGCTTCTGCATTTCGGGAACAGTGGTTAATGTGGGGTGGGGATGCGCTGGGGTTGACCAGGTTACAGTTACAATGGGAGAAGCTTATTCTGGCTATAGGATCAGAGATCAAGTCCAGTTGGGCAGGCTTTGTGGGGCTTCAGAAGAGGTCAGCAGCCGGAGCGGAAAGGTGGCCTTTGATTTCAGGGATCTTGGCTGCTCAGCTGGACCCCCACACTTGTGGCCTCTGTGACCCCCAACCATCTTTTCATGTTGACAGACCACAAGTTGAAGGAAGCAGGGGTGGGCTAGGCCAGGGGGTTTCCAGGGGCAACCACCATCAGCAGGAGGACCTGGGGGCCCAGGCTGGAGGGACTCAGCCCCACAGCAGCCTTTCTGTGCCTGGAGGACTGTTCCTGGTCCTGAGACAGACAGCTTCCCCCAAGTAGGATGAATGGAAGCCACACTTCTGCTTTCTCTCTTTCCTGTCCAGGCTCATATTTGGCACCCTCTACCCTGCGTACTACTCCTACAAGGCTGTGAAGTCTAAGGACATTAAGGAGTATGTAAGTAGAGCCCTTTGCTGCACGGCAGTGGGGGGGGGGTGAGGGCTGGGCACAGGGTTTGCCCTCAGGAGTGGGCCTGTGGCTGGTGGAGACTCCTCTGCAGTGGGTCCCAGTCTGGGCCCTGAGTATGGTGGGAAAGCAGAGCTGCTCAGCCAGAAGACAGGGTGCCCATGCATGAGTGACCTCACCACCCTCAGCCTCAGTTTCCTTGTTGGAACACACTGTGGACCCTGGGGTCAGCCTGGTATGGCGGGCAGGGGTCTTCCTGGTGGTACCGCTCCGGCCCTACTCCAGCCTGCGGTTCCTCCTGCTCCAGGGTGGGCCTGTTGCTATGTCAGCTGTTTGAGAGCAGGTGCTGCTCACCACCCATCGGTGTCCCCAGCAGCTTGCAGAGGGCTGAGAACGGGAAAGGCTGCGGAGGACCCCTGGTTGGAGGGTCCTCTGGGCACTGTCCATGGACATGCTGGGTCCCTTCCACAGAACTGCTAGGCCACCCTGATTGACAGGCATGTGTGGTGGAGGACAGAAGGTGCCCTCGCCCTGGAGGACACACCCAGCTCTGTTCAAGGTGGTGACTTGGCATGGGAAGCCTGGTCAAGGCCTGGCTCTGAAGTTCAGTGGCTGCAAGGCTAGACCAATGCCTGAAGTTCCAGGAGCCTCCATGTCCTCCCTGGGCAGTGGGTGGGGGACAGCAGCCGTCTCTTGCTCAGACATTACCTGGCAAGTTTGATGCAGGTAAGGAAATCATTCAGAGTGGGCCTGGAGAGCGTTACTGCAGGTTTCCCAGAGCCCTGATAAAGAAGCTGGCCACCCCGGATTCCAGCCACCTCTGCCCTCTCTCCCAGGTCCCTAGTACTCCCTGGGGCACCTGCCTGGCTGGTGCTCTGCTCCTAAGCAGGGGACCTAGGGGTGGTTCCTCCTTTGGAGACAGTCCCTGGACTGCGGAAGCCTGTCTCAGCGAGCACACTGTGGATAGTGGTGACGCTGCTGGCACAGGACCCGCAGGGCTCGACTGACTGGGCCAAGGTGAAGCTTCAGTGGCCTTTCCTCCTGGCTCTTCCCCTCACAGGGCAGAGGGCCAGGGAGGGCCTTGTTGGTCAGCACGGGCAGGGCTGACCCTCCACTCCCCAGAGCAGAAAGCCCCAGCTGAGCTCAGCCTGGTGTGCTGCTCTGTGTCACTGAACTCGCGGGGGTCTGGCGTAGACGGGACTGGCAGCCCGTCAACACAGAGTTGACACTGATGCCGGGCAGCTGTCCTGTGGGTCCCAGGGGAGCTCTGAAGTCGGGAGGCTTCTGGGTGAGAGTGGGGTGGAGGAAAGTGGAGCATTGGGGCCCCTTTCTCTGCTCACACTCAGGTCACACACCACACGCTCAGTATCACACACACAGTGTCACAGCCAGCATTACAGGCACATGTGCTCACACGCCCACACTTGCTCTCATGCACACACACACACACACACACACACACACACACACTCCTTTCCCAGTGGCCCATTTGTACACAAGAGGAGCTGGGGGTCCTTGACATTCTCCGGAGCCTCCACCTCGCAGACACACCTTCTGGAGACACTCCCTGGGCTGCCCTGGGCCTCTCCAGCTCCCTCCTGCTCCCTGCTGGCGACTGTCCCTGGGCTGCCCTGGCCTCTCCAGCTCCCTCTTGCTCCCTACTGGTGACACTCCCTGGGCTGCTCTGGTCTCTCCACCTCCCTCCTGCTCCCTGCTGGTGACTGTCCCTGGGCTGCTCTGGCCCTCTCCAGCTCCTCCTGCTCCCTGCTGGTCACATTCCCTGGGCTGCCCTGGGCCTCTCCTGCTCCTCCTGCTCCCTGCTGGTGACTGTCCCTGGGCTGCCCTGGCCTTTCCAGCTCTTCCTGTTCCCTGCTCCCAGGCTCAGCAGAGCCCCTCCCAAGTCCCTGCAGGGCTCAGTCTCCATTTCCCTGTCAGGTGGCAGGTCACCAGGGACCCCCTGCAGGGTCTGCAGGTGCAGCCTCTTCTGGGCCTTGTCAGGCGGGCTGCCTCCTTGGCAGACTCTGCAGGAAACCTGGGTCTAACCTCCAAACCTCCTGGAGGCCACCTGCACCCTTGGCTGCTGGTCCCCACTCCAGAGCCAGCCTCTCGTGTCCCTGGGCGCTCTGCCACATCCCTTCTCCCTCTGACCAGCCAGGACGTTTCTCCTCTTCTAAGGATGTGTGATTACCTGTGGCCCAGGACACCCTTCCCTCGGGAGGCCTTAGCTACTCCTCACAGCCACCTCGTAGGGCTTGGGTATGGGTATCCTGGGGAGCTGTGCACCACACCCTCCTCCCCTGTGTCCGAATGGCCAGCGCCCTGTGGGAGAGAGCACAAAGTACATGAATTAGGATCACTAAGTGATGCAGAACATGGGAAGGGAGAAGGTAAACGCTGCAGTCCATCCTCATGAAGCTGGTCAGGAGATTACAGCAGTGTTGGAATCTAGCTTTCAAGATGATTTCTAAAGGATGAATCATGACTCTCAGACAAATGAAAATAAGGGCATGTTGAAGATTTCCCTGAACTCCTTAATTATTGTGGTGACCCATAGGGTGTAAAGTGGTTCAGAGGGGCTCGGGTTAACACGCCAGATCCCTGCAGAATCAGGATGCTCAAGGCTCGTGCTGGGTACCCTGCACTCCACAGAATCCATACCTTCCCCTCCCCGGGTTCCCCTGGCCCTTCCCTCTTCTGTCACCCTATTCATGCCCGAGTGGCCTTGGTTGGCACTTGGTGAGAGGGCTCTCTGTGCACACTGTGAGAACGAAGGCCTTGTGATCTTGCCTCCACAGGGTTCAGCAATGAGCCACCCCTTTCACCTCCAATGGGGACAGTACAGGGAGCCCCCACAGTGGACCCCCATTCCCTCTACCCTGGTCCCCTGACAATCAGGATTGTCACTGCATTGAAGCCTGCAGGTTGCCCTGTACCTATATTCCAGTGAGTGTCTTGAGGTGGCCAGGTGACATTTTGTTGGAACCATCTCATACTCCTGGTGGATGCAGCCACCTCTCAGGTAATAAAGCCATTGAAAAGCAGTGTCAGAGATTTGGAGGTGAGGGCAAGGGTGCCATGGGTGAGCTGGACCTCAGCCTGTGTGCGTGAGCAGGATCCCGTCAGACGCCAGCCCTGGTCCAGAGGGTCCTGGTGAGTGGCACACTCTCATGTCCGAAGTGCTCTGAGGCAGTGCAGGTGGTGTGGCTCTGTGGACCACATTGTGAGCCTCGAGGAGCTGCCATTGGGCTGAACTAGGAGACAGGTTGCCCTAGCAGCTTGGTTCCTGAGCCTGGAGGCCCTGGCTAGGAAGCAGGGCCATGTGTCGGTGACAGAGTCAGAGAAGAAATGCACCCAGGACAGCACGCCCACCCAGGAGAGGCCGAGCATTCCGTGGGGCTCCCCGCCTCAGGGCCAGGCTGTGGGGTGCACAAGAGCAGAGGCTCCCCAGAGCGTCACCTTGTCACCCCATCTCTGTGCTCGGAGGAGGCCCCTGGTGAGAAGCAACGAGTGGGGTTCAACACTGAGAAGGGCCCTCCCTGAGCCGAAGGGCCTTCCCTGAGCCCCTGGCCCCTGTGCTGGGGAGGGGGGCCTGGGCGTGGCCCCCTCCATGAGGCTCTGTGGGAAGGTAGAGGGAGGCAGACTGAGGACCAGCGGGGAGCCATGTCAGCTGGTGCTTGGCCCCAGTGGCGGTGGCTGGGGACACAGGCTCCACCGGTGAACACCCGATGGAGGCAGTGGAAAGGATGGCCCTGGACGGGCTCTTGTGTGTGGAGGGTGCACACGGGACGAGTCTTGCTACTTCCACATGTTGTCAGTCCCTGGGAGGGGGCTGTCTGCTGTCAAGTGAGGCCACGGAGGCCCGAGCATCAGGAGTGCCCACTGGGGAACCCGTTTCCTGGTGGTCACAGGAGAACACGATTCCCATCTCTGGGGCACCCTGTCGGGCTGCGTGTGACCCCTCAGGTTCTGTTTGGGGGAAGCGTTTTAAGGTTGGGGGGCGTGATGGGAGCTTCTCCAGGCTGACAGCCCACCATGGCTCCTTGTTTCTGGGGGCTCAGCCTCCCTGCTTGGTCTGTCCTTCGGGGGCCTGTTGGGCCCCCTGGGTGTCCTCTGGACGCTCAGTCCATCCTTCGCCCTTCTCCCTAATTGGCTTTCTTCACCTTCTGTTGGGTGGCACTGTGTCCGTCTATCACTGGTGCCCGGCTTTGGCGGGTATCTCACAGCCACGGACAGGGGCCCTGGCAGGGAGCATGGGTCACCTCCCAAGCTGTCTTCTTCTCCAAAAGCCGTTAGGGCATGTTTCCCAGTATGCCTACCCCCTGTGCACCTTTGGGAGCCATCTTCTCTTTCCCACCCACAATGCCCACATCAAAATCATGTCCACCCAGTGCCCATTGTGTGCCAGGAGCCAGAGGAGTGAGCAGGCGCTGGGGACATAACCACTTGCGAGAATGGCTGCTGGCCACTTCGGGGAGCTCTGTCCACAGAGCAGCAGAGCAACAGCAGGCACCTTCGCAAGGCTCAGTGAGCACTGGATGGCCAGAGGGTCACTGGGGGAGGGTCGGGCCACCTGGGCTCCAGGCACTTCCTAGAGGCTGAGGCTGAGGCCAGGGGTGAACCTGGAGACAGAAGGCGGCACTCTTCAGGAAAGCGGAGTGGGTGGGCATGGGCAGGGGTGCAGTGGGAGCCTGGAGCGAGAGGCTGGGGCCATCAGTGCTTTTCAGAACCAATGCAAGGAGTTTGGGTTTTTTCACAACAAGGAACCATTGGAGGGTTGAGCTGGGCCAGAGGATCGCCCATCTGGGATCAGGTCACTGTGCCTGGAGCGAGAGGGCAGGGTGGAAAGGAGGGCAGGGCAGAGCATGAGGGGCAGCTGCGTTCTAGACAGGTCTAAGTGAGGCCAGCCAGTGGGTGGGGAGAAGACAGGGTCAGGGGGAGCTGGAGGTGAAGGGTGCCTGGTCTAAAGTAGGTCAGGGGTCTAGAAAGCCCCCAGTAAGGGGTGAAGAGCCCGAGAAGCGGCCAGTCAGGCAGAGGGACGCCAGACAGTTTGGCCTTTGGGGCTTTTCAGGGGTGAGGCCACCAGCAGTCCCTGGCACCCCTTTAAGAATTACGGGGTTGAAACCCTGTGCTTAGGGGGTGCCATGTGCCCTGCAGGCGGGGACAGGCCGGCTGACGGCAGGGCAGGTAAGCTGCAGAAGCCTGGCTGTCCACTTTCCAGGAAGGGATTTCCCGCCACTGGTCCTCCTGGTGTTTGCCTGGTTTCTCATCGGGGTATCTAGCTTTCCTCATGTGGACTTCCTTTCAACAGGTGTCCTTAGCTGTGTTCCCAAGGGACTCCGGGAGGGGGTAGATAGCCTTGTTTTCCTGGCCCTGCCCTTGCTCCTTGCTTCATGGGGAGGCGAGGGGAGTGCACAGTGTCCCGACCCATCCCTCAGTGCCCTAGTCCTGGAGGGTTCCCGACAGCTCTCTGGTTTCCTACAGAACCTGTGGCATTCCCAAGGACTTCCATGATGACATGGCCTGAGAGTAGCAGGGGAGAAAGCCTCGCTTGTCCCTGGGTCTTGAGGGCCACGGCCTGTTTCCTCAACCTCGGGGATGGGTTTGTCACAGGACTTTCTCTTTCTTTTGGTAGATATTTTGTTATCGAGGTGGGCAGGTTCCCTCTCCCCACTTTGCTGAGAGTGTTCATTACCATGGTTGTTAGGTTGTGACCGCGGTTGTTAGGTTGTCCATCACTGCGGTTGTTAGGTTGTCTGTCACCGTGGTTGTTAGGTTGTCAGTCACTGTGGTTGTTGGGTTGTCACCATGGTTGTTAGGTTGTCTTGTCACCGTGGTTGTACTCATACTCGCGGCTGTCTGTTGCCCTCTTGTGGAGAGTGAGTGTGCCAAGCAGGCATTCCAGATGTGACAGGGCCCCTCCACCCTGGGACAGTCCTTACCTGTAACAACCTGTCACCATGGTTGTTAGGTTGTCTGTCACCTGGTTGTTAGGTTGTTTGTCACCGTGGTTGTGAGGTTCACTCTCTGTTCTGTTGTGCTGCTGTGCTATGGGGTTTTGTTTGTCTCGTCTCCGTCTCCTGGTGCTGGGACGGAGCCCAGGCCTCGCGCATGCTGTGTGTGTGTCTACCGTTGCCTGATGGCCCTGCCCAGACTTATTCCTTATTGATTCAGCTTTTTTGATAAATAGGGGCCCTTTGTACCTTCTCTTCCTTTTTCTCTTTTCTTATCTTTTTAAAAGCTGCCTGCCAGTTTTGACATCTAGGTCATCTATGGATCTGTTTCTGTGGACACTTCTTCTCATACTGGGGACGTATCTTCCTGTCCCTTTGCCCATGGGGATTTTTATTGTGCTGGGCTTCCTTTAGGACACACGATAGAAACTCAACCATCTGTTGCCCTCTTGTGGAAAGTGAGTGTGCCAAGCAGGCAGTCCAGGTATGACTGGGTCCCTCCACCCTGGGGCAGGTCTTACCTGTATTTCAGTTCTGCCTTTAGTCCAAGAGCTGATCCCTTAGTGCTGACATGTAAATTTTATTCCTAACATTGGCCCCCAGATGTCTCAGGAGAGCTTCCAAAATATTGCCTAGGTCCCTCAATGAGACAGGACTTGAACTCCATGCATGCTTTTCCTGCAGTGAAGAGAAACAGAATCCCTGCCCAACTCCTTCAGCTTTCCATTGATTTGCTTGTTTCTTTAAAGCCAAAGTAAACATTTTGGAGTCTCATTGGTTCTGTGCCACTCAAGAGCCGGCCAAGGATTTGAAGGCGTATTACATGTAGACTTGGGGGCCTCCTGACTCTGGGATTTCCTCCTCTCCTCTCTGACAACTCTGGGCCTCACACTCCATTCTCCAGTCTTCACCCAACAGGCTGCTGAGTCCCCGGCCTCGGCCTGGATTGTCCTCAGGAGTTCCAGCAGGGCTCTCCCTCACGGCTCCCCCAGGGCTGGCCCCTCCTCTCTGCCTCTGCCTCGTTGCTCGGGAACCTTCAAGTAGTGGTTTTGAAGGGTTTTGCTGAGGCTCAGCAACAGCTGTCAGGAGGTCAGCCCAGTCCTGGCCACTGCACAGAGCTGAAGGGGAAGGGGCCACAGGGGAGCCAGCCAGTAAAGGAAGCACTCAGGGGCATTTTGCAGGAGCTCAAGAGAGAGGGAGAGGGGCAGAGGAGAGAGAAAGAATGTCATCAGGGAGAAACTTGAACAGTCTTGCAGGTGGCCCTGGGGCCTGCCCACAAGAAAAGTTTCTAAATGACCCTTGAGGATGCCTGGCCTAAGTCCATCCTGGGGCATCACTGTGGAGGCTATGGTGTTGGATCGCCAGATGGTAGTCCTGGCACAAGGGCCAGGCTGTAGCCTGGTCACTCCTGGTCTCTCCCTGCTCACCTGAGACTGTGAAAGGCCGCCAGGGTCTAACAGGGTTGGATCTGACCTTGAGCCTGGCCGGCTGTGGGAGGGCCATTTATAGGCCCCATTTCTAGCCCCAGCGTATGGAGTACAGCTGGACGTGAGCTGGGAGGGGTGGGGAGTGGACAGGGGCCACTTGGGCGCCACCAACACCTGCCCTTTCTCCTAGCTCTGTGCTATCTCCCTGCAGGTCAAGTGGATGATGTACTGGATCATATTTGCACTTTTCACCACGGCAGAGACATTCACAGATATCTTCCTGTGCTGGTAAGGACTCTGGGAATGGGGACATTTCCAGGACTGTTATGCCTGGTGGGAGGAGGGAGGAGGGGAGGGAAGGGAAGTCAGGGCTGAAATCCAAACCTTGGTGCAGGTGCAGGCCTGTTAATTGGATTACTTTTGATGACGAGGTCTATAAAATTTGTTTTTCAAGTACATATTTATTGAATGACCTTCAAGAGCAGGTGTTGTCCAAGGTGCTAGGGATATGGGCAATACAGGCCCAGTTCCCCCAGTTAATGCACTGGGTAGAGGATTTATATGTCAAAAGAAAAGAAAAAAGGAACAGGGGACGCAGTAGTGGCCACCTGTCACCCCAGCGGTTCCGGAGGCTGAGGTAGGAGGATTGCACTCTGCTACAAATGTCTTTTTGGTGGATATTTAATTTGGTTTCTATTTTATAAGCAATACAGCTATGCTTAGCAATGGAATAATTAAAAATCATCAGTTCTTTGCATTGATGTGTTGTTGTATCTTAGGTGAAGGGGCTGTGAGTGGTGCCTAGTATCCTGTTTATGGTTAAAGGGCTGGGACGCACACACAAGTGAGAATGTGTATTGAAAGGGAATAAATGGGGCCTGAGCAGCTCAAAAGCACTTCGCAATCTTGTCCTACAGGCCCTAATCTCGCAGCCTAGGGAGATTAGGGTTGGCCATATACCATGAGGGCGTGGCTTTGGGAATCAGGTGCTCTTCCTCATAGCTACACAGAGGGGCTTCCTCTGACTATAAAGCTCATGCAGAAGTTCCTCTTCCGGGCGTTTGGGCTGCACATGTGTTCACGTGTTGTGTAGAAAAGCACATACCAGCCAGGCATGGTGGTGCACGCCTGTAATCCCAGCCGCTAGGGAGGCTGAGGCAGGAGGACCACAAGTTCCAGGCCAGCCTGGGCAACTTAGGGAGACCTCAAAATATAATTAGGGGGGCTGGGGCTGTGGCTCCGTGGTAGAGCACTCGCCTAGCATATGTGAGGCCCTGGGTTCAATCCTCAGCACCACATATAAATAAAGGTATTGGGTGCAACTACAACTAAAAAATAAACATTTAAAAAATATATATATAACCTGTACACTCAGAAAAAAGAAAAATTATTTCCCATCTGATTCAAATGTATGATGTCAAGATCATTGTATTGTCATGTGTAACTAATTAAAACAAATTTAAAAATGGGGGAAATATATATATATATAAAAAAATAAAATTAGGGCTGAGGATGTGGCCCAGTGGTAAAGTGCCCCTGGTTCAATCTCATTAAAAAGACATAAAGCACAGGAGGCTTGCTCGCAGCTTCTCTGTAGACCCAGCCACCCCAAGACCGTCCATCTCAGGGCCTTGGGGCAGCCATTGAGACAGGGCTGTGTGAGGCGCCCCAGGGCCTCTGTCCACTGTGCTTGCTGGGGTGCTGTGTAGAAGGGGGCATATGGAAGGCTGAGGGCTCCTGGAGGGCAGGTAAGGGAGTCTTCACACCTGTGATTGTGTTTCCCAGCACCACCCCCGAAAGGTGCACTAGCAGGGGATGTTCTCACTTAAGAAAGGGTCAAGGGATGGGGTCTAGGGGTCGGATGGGAGGAGACTCTTCCTCCCACACTCCTGGGCCTTTGGCTTGGTTTTAGCTTTGTGCTGCCTGACCTACTTCTTTTACATAATAAATGAAAGAGTTGTAGCGTTATAGGTGCCCCTGGGCTGCTGTGTGACCTGTGTGGTGCCTGAGCTCAGACTCACCGGCTCTCTCTGGGCCTGCAAAGACTGTTTCCAAGGCTCCTCCATTGTTGATCACCAGGGCACTCCTGGGGAGGTGGTCAGGGGGAGGTGGGGGGTGGTCACGGGGGAGGTTGGGGGGGAGGTGGTCATGAGGGAGGTGGTCGTGCTGTTCTTTCAAAGCTTCCTTTTTCTGGGCAAGAAACATGAAACAATCCTGCCAGGAAAGTGCCCCCTCGTTGCTGAGGGAATATTCTGGAAGACCTTATAGAAAGCAGAGGGGTCGGGACCTTAGTGAGGAAAGGAGGAGAAGGTGGAGCTGCAGATTGGGGTGGGTATTCTGTGTGAGCAGAGCCTAAAGTGACTTGTTAGGAATTGTTCCTTTTTGGTGGTGCACACCTATAATCCCAGCATCCTGGGAGGCTGAGGCAGGAGGATTGCAAGTTCAAGGCCAGTCTCAGCAACTTAGTGAGGCCCTGTCTCAAAATAAAATAAGGGGTGGGGTGTGGCTCAAGGGGGCTCCCCTACCTGAGCAGGTACCTGGGGAGGACTTACCTTTCTGACCCCTCAGACTGTCACAGGTGACCCCAACATAGCATCATGTTTTGTTCTAATCAGGTGTGGTGAGCCGCAGAGACATGGAGATGACTGTCAGGAAGGAGGTCCTTAGTTATGCTCAGAGATCCCTAGAACAGGAGGAGGGCATAAACCACCTGGAAACTGGAAGTCTAAAATAATTAGTGAAGAACAAAATACAAAGAATCAGAAATACATTTATGAAAGCAGAGCCCTATACATCCAGTCCCCGTGGGTGCTGATTCGTGATGTCAAGGGCGAGTCTTGATTCGTGATGTCAGTCAGCAGGTTGATTGGCATCTCAGCAGGTCATACCCATCTCAGGTGCTGTGTGGGCCCCAGCAGAGCAGGAAAGAAATTCACACTGTTCCTGAGCAATTGGCCAGAGAGAATGTCCACTGGTCATTCCCAGACACCAGATGTTCCTATCCACTAGGCTCGATGTGCGGTGACCCACACGCAGCCCGTGGTGGGCTCGTGATCCAGGAGACTGAGCCATGGGTGCATGTGCACAGGCCTTTCGTGGGCAGAGGAGGAGCTGGGACTGGCCTCCCCATGCGGGCTGAGGTGTCCACGTGCCCAGCCTGGAGTTGCTGGGAGCCTAATGGAGGCGCATCTTCTCGTCTCCCCAGGTTTCCATTCTACTATGAACTGAAAATTGCGTTTGTGGCCTGGCTGCTGTCCCCCTACACAAAAGGCTCCAGCCTCCTGTACAGGAAGTTCGTGCACCCCACGCTGTCCTCGAAAGAGAAGGTAATGTGCACCCCGGGAGCAGAGGACGAGGACACGGTCAGCACGAGGGTCAAAGCACCAGGTTGCAGGAGCCCCCTTGCTGGGTTTCTGGAGCCCCGATAAGCTTTTCCTACTAATCCCTTTTTAAATTGTTTCTAGATAGAATTTTTTTAATATTTATTTATTTATTTATTTTTAGTTTTCAGCGGACACAACATCTTTGTATGTGGTGCTGAGGATCGAACCCAGGCCGCACGCATGCCAAGCGAGCGCGCTACCGCTTGAGCCACATCCCCAGCCCTTAAATTGTTTCTGTAACACTTTGTTGTTTTTTTTTAAATTGTTTGCTTATTATTATTATTTAATTGTGCCATTTGTGGGGGACAGCATAGAACTCAACACCTGGACGCGGTATGCAATGATCAGCCAGGGTGGTGAGCGTTTCCACCCCACCAAGCATTACTCAGCCTCTGAGCCTTTTGGCTCCTCGCCTGGCTCTTCCTAAAATATACCAGGGCCATTATGAACTGCAGTCGCCCCACCTGCCACAGAACAATAGCGTTTACTCCTACCTGTGCATCTGAACCCAGCATCCTACTTGCCTCCACCCCAGTCTCTATCCTACATTCAGATGGCTATGTTCAGCAGCCACCTATGAGGCAGATCATGAGGTACTTGTCTTCCTGTGTCTGACTTAGTTCACGTAACACACCGTCCTCCAGTTCCTCCACTTAGCTGCAACTGGGAGGACACATGTTTTTTTAAGGCTGAATAATATTCCATTGTGTATGTGTACCACATTCTCTTTATTGATTCTTCCTAGATGAGCCTCTGGGTTTGTTCCATAGCTTAGCTTTTGTGAGCAACAAAATGAAGGACAGAAGCTATATGATCATTTCAACAGGTACAGGAAGAAGCGTTTGACAAGATCCCACATACCTTCATGGTACAAACTTCATCATGACAAAGGCCATCTAAGCAGACTCGCAGGCAGTGTCATATGAGTGGGGAAGGCTTCGAGCCTTTGCGCTCAGATCCAGGACAAGAGAAGGGAGCCAGGTGGCCCCTGGAGGTGGAACACCTAAGGCCTGGTCAGAAGCCCTGAGAGCCGACAGGCAGGAGGCAAGGCCATCCCGCGAAGGGGGAGGCGCTTCTGAAACCAGGAAGAGGCCCCGGGCTCCGAGTTGCTAGGGTCACAGGCCTGCGCCACTGCGCCCAGCTGATTTCTTTCTTTTTTTTTTCAAGTATGATTTTGGACATGTTAGGAGTAGTGGTGAAATACTATACAGATGTTATTTATCATTATGGATTGTAACATATTTCCATCAATTAAAATGAGAAGTAAAACATCCATTGCAGTTCACTGCCCCCAGCTGAAGGCCCTCCCCTTGGCCGTGGTTGGCCCTCTCCTTCTGCAGATGGGATTTTAATGTAACTATTTACAATTTTACATGGAATCCTTTTTGAAAATACTTTTCAAACACAAGCTGGGAGTAGGGGGTGGTGTGCCACCCACACGTGGGAGACAGAGGCAGGAGGTTCCTGAGCCCAGGAGCTTGAGGCCCAGCCTCCAAGCAAAATCAAACCCCTTGACATGAGTAGCAGTATTTATGTTCTGACGTCTCTGATGTGTTTGCACATGATACACGTCCACGTAGTCTCAACAGTGCCTGCCACAGTGGGACTGTCCCTTACCACTGCCCACACCGTCTCATCTTTTCCTGGGGAAGGTGATTCTGCAGTGGACATCACCAGGTGCACAGTGTGGTTCCTTCTCCATCTTGGAGTAAGATCCCAAGGGCAGGATTAGCAGGCCAAAGGAGTCCAATATTGTGTAATTCATCGGTTGTATTATTTTCTAATAGATCAGGCTCCATGGCACACATCTGTAATCCTAGCAACTTGGGAAGCTGAGGCAGGAGGGTTGCAAGCTCAAGGCCAGCTTCAGCAACTTAGGGAGACCCTGCCTCAAAATAAAAAGTAAAAAGGGCTGGGGGTGTGACCCCTGCTGGTTCAATTTTCAGGACAACAAAAATACAATAGGAGCCCCGTGGGTGGCTGGGAGCTGCTCCCCACAGCCTCTGGAGGTGGAGAGCCCTGTATCCCCTCCTGAGGAACTCTGAGCGGAGGCCAGGCAGTGGCTAAACAGGCTGCTGTGGAAGTTTCTGGAAGCTCTGTAGGAGTGGAGCACTGTTCCTCAGTCCCCTAACGGGGATTAGGGGAGTAGGTCCATCTGGACCTGGCCTCCAGTCCTGCTCGTCCTCCCCGTCCCCCAGCACTGGGCCTCTCCTGCAACCTGATTTCCAAGTGCAGGGCCCTGCCTCTCAAGAGCTGCTGAGTCACTTCTGGGGGATGGCAAGGTTAGAGGGCGGTGGAACGGGAATCCCGCTCCCTCTGAGCACAGAAACACTGCATGCTGGGCTTCGAGCCAGTCGGAGGCCAGGTGTCATCATCTGGCTGAGCTCTGAGATGAGCTCCTGAGCCTCAAGCAACCCAAAACCAGTCAAGAAACCAGTGCCACCCTTGGCTTTGTGTGGAGGAGACCTCAGCTGGTCCCTCACCTTTACCTTGTTGAAGGGCACCAGCGCCTTCCTGGTTCTGCTTTTGCTCTGGAGTCTGTGAAACGATCACCCTGGTCAATAAGTAGCAACTGTTTCCTTCTTCATCCTAACCCTCCTGTCCCCACACATGCGGCCACGCTGGCTCATAGACCTCAACAGAACAGCAGGACCCCAGGGCCACCTGCAGGGGTCAGCAGACCACACTTCCACCTACGAATCCATCTCCGTGTGGTGCTTTACGGAATGACCTCGGCCAGGCCTATTGAGCCACGGATTCCATGTCATGACTGTCCCCTTTCCCCAGGAGACTGTGGTGGCCTTGCAGCCATGGTCTGCAGGGTAGGGTGGAAGTCTGCCCCAGCTTCTGGCCGTGGCTTCTGGAGCAGCCGTGTCCAGGAGGCAGGGGCTTCACAATCCCGGGCCCTGCTGGGCCAGCCCCGGGCTGGTCTCTGTCCACTCCCCGTCCCTCACCCGTGTCCCTTTGGTCTGCACAGCCCACGGCGGTACCGGTGGCTCTTGGGCCAGTGAGAATCCCACGGGGAGCTACCAGCCTGGGAGCTGGGAGGGCAGGAGATTGCCGAAGCTGCCTGCTCAGTGCACCGTCTTCCCTCTGACAGGAAATTGATGACTGCCTGGTCCAGGCGAAAGACAGGAGCTACGATGCCCTCGTGCACTTCGGGAAGCGCGGCTTGAACGTGGCAGCCACAGCCGCTGTCATGGCTGCTTCCAAGGTACCATGCTGCCTGCCACCTGGGCCCCAGCCCGCCCTGCTCCAAACAGGTGCCAGGTGGGGCAGGCTCAGGGTGTCAGGGCTCCTTGTCCTTCTGGGGTCCTTTGAAAATCTTTCATACCCACCACCCGTGTCCACACACAGGACTTGGACCGTACCCTGAGCCCTGAGGTCCCAGCCGGCCCCGGGGTAAGGGCCCTCACCTGCTGGGAGCTGGGGAGGCCTGGGGGCAGACAGGAGGGCATGTCCCTCAGCTCCAGGGTGCACAGGGTGCCACCTGGACTCCAGTCAACAGGTGCACAGACCACCTGAGCAAGGGGCGGTCTCCCCGCTCCTGTGGCCCAGCAAATGCAGGAGAAGGAGCCCAGGGTCCCAGGGTGAGCTGCGGGTCCCCACGTGAGGGGGACGGGCGAGCCTGGCAAGGAAGAATGTGTGGAGGAGCCTGTCCATCGGACGGCGATGTCACCCACGTGCCCCCCCCACCCCGTCCTCATCAAGAGCCCTCTCTGCCCCTTCCTGGCTCCTTCTCTTCTTCACTGTCATTCCTTTTGGTCATTGTGTCAGCTGCTCTTCATGTCCTCAGACCTGAAAAATTAATCCACCCAACATGTCCTCTAGGAGTAAATTTGGCAGGTGGCCCCAGCATCTCCGGGTGACAGCCCCTCTCTGGGAGCCCAGGTGGGGGCTCAAGGTCTGCCGTCAGCTGGCAGCGGGAGAAACAGCTGCTGTGTGTCGGGGGAGATTCGTGGATGGGAGGTGGCTGTCTTAGCAGAGGGGTGCTCTGGTCTCCCATGGGGTGGCAGGGCTGGGGACGGGTGTGCAGCTGTGGGAGGGTGGAGACTGCTCCACGGGGTCTGTGTGCACGGCAGGATGAGGTGCTGAGTGCGGGCAGGATGGAGGTGCTGAGTGCGGGCAGGAGGGAGGTGAGAGTGTGGGCAGGTCTGAGGCTGAGTTGGCCGCGCCCCGTGCCAGGCAGAAGCACTGAGTTGGCCGCGCCCCGTGCCAGGCAGAAGCACTGAGTTGGCCGCGCCCCGTGCCAGGCAGGTTCATGGGACTGGGCACAGAGGCTGTAGCTCTTTAAAAGCACCTCTGCCTGAGGCCAAGGAGTGCTACATGCAGGCTGGGAGGAGAACCACAGGGTGGCCGTCCACACGTGACCGGCTCCTTCTGTGACACAGACCGCAGGGAGACATCCACCGCACACAGCGGCCCCTGCAGGGCCCTTCCTGCCCTCCTGTTAAAGCTGCCCACACTGCCAACACGGTGAAAGAGCCCATGAGCGGCTTTGCAAGGGGAGTTCTGGGCGGTGTCCCAAGGAGATCCGTCAGGACCCCAGAAGGCCCTGGATCCCCAGTGCAGCTGGCGTCGAAAGAAAAGAGAACAAGGAATCGCTACATTCTCAACACATTAGGACGGCTTTGCACTGGGAAGCCACAAAGCCCCTGCTGGTCCTCCTCTCAGTCCTCTTCTAGTCTCTCGGAAGGAAGACGGGCATGGCTGTGCTCAGTTCAGAGTGTGAACGTGGCGCAGTGTGGGGGCGTTGTAGGTCACTGGCCACCCAGCTTCATGTATGTAGGTTCTTTCCTGCTGGTGACTTCCACAGGACTGTCCTTTCAGGTTTGCCTCAAGCCGGAGTTACCAGAGCCTTGTGCCACCCTGGATGGATACTGCTGTCCCCAGACCACCAGGGGGGTCCAAGGCCCACGGCTTCCCCATCCAGGCACCTCCAACAGCTCATCTGGGACTCAGCTCTGGAGAGAACCCCTCTGGCTCCTTCCAGGTGGACTGACGCAGAGGAGTCTGGTTCAGAGGAGAGTGTGCTCTGCTCTGTGGGAGCTTCACCGCTTCTCTACATGTGAATATCTGCAGAGAAGAAAATGTCTGTCTTCCAAAAACAAGGCCCTCTGCTTTTGAAACAGATGTGTACTTTAAAAAAAAAAACAAAGTAGTCAAATCCAAAAACTCATGGCGGCTGGGGTGCCCATCGGTGCTTCCATAGCAACAGTGGATCATGCCAGGCAGGGTCAGAGGTCGGTGACTCACCAGCCAGTCCAAACCTGGCGTTCATGTCCAAACCACCTAGAAGCTTTGTTTTATTTTGTAGTAGATTCTCAGATGCGCTGAATGAGACTCTCAGGCCGTGCTCAGGTGTGTCTCTATTTTAACAAGTTCCCCAGGTGATTTTTAAGGGGCTGGCCCTGCACAGGTCACAGAGCCATGAGTTCAGGTGACTAGGGTGAAACAGCTCACTCTGCACCTTTCCTGGGACTCAGACTTAATTCCTTGAAGCATGAGGAGTGAGGGCAGTTGTGCGCGTGTGTGTGCGCACGCGTGTGTGTTTCCCCAAAACTTAATGGCAGTTGAGGAATGTGCACACATGCCAGCTAACTTTGGGGACACCACGTGTCAGCTGACCATGGGGACACTCAGAGGTTCATCAGAAGGTGCAGGCTCAGTGCACATACCTGGCCTGTGAGCCTGCTGTGAGCCATAGGTACCATCAGCATGTGTCCTCACTGACTGACCTGTCCCTGCACAGTGTGACTGTGCTGAGGACTGCAGATGCTGGCCAGGTGAGGCGTCCAGTCTCTCCCCTCTCCCTTTCCATCCTGCCACAGCTCCCAGGAGGATGCTACGAAGCCTAAGGAAAGATCAGGAGATCTTTTAAATTCATCATCATGCAAATATATTTCTTATTAATGCTAATATATCTTAGAACTGAAAAAACTAAAATGAAACAACTAGACACAGGGATCCCCCAGAACTGCTGACCCCTCCTGCGGGTCTGCATCCCTATCCTGGGGGATGCACCTCTGTCCAGGTGTCCTCTGCTGCTCGGCTGGCTCTGCTCCTGGCCCCTGACTCCACCAGGGGAAAAACTGAGTCCCAGGACTTTTCAGGACTAGAATTGAACATCTCTTTTTAAAAAATAACACTCTCTTGGGGGCTGGGTAGAGCACTTGCCTCGCACATGTGAGGCACTGGGCTTGATCCTCAGCACCACATAAAAACAAATAAATAAAACAGAGGCATTTTGTCCATCTACAATTAAAAAGACCCTTAAAAATAATGTTTTCTAAATTTATTTGTTCAGCAAAACACATTCTCATGTGAAAGGGAGTCCCTGGGAGAACTAATGGAACAAGTTGCACAACTGTGAGTTCTCAGGCCACCTTATGCCCCTTGAAATCTGAACGGCACACTAATCCCTTCCACCCACTCGCTCTCAGACCTGGTGAGCCAACCTTGCTTTGATATGAAACTCGAAAGGTGATGTTGTTTAGCCCCTGAAGACCCTGACCCTAGAGCAGTACTGATAACACCAACCATTATAGTTGCCCACTGAGAGTGCTGCCCAGCAAGATCCGCATCCTCTCAATCAGGGACTCTTCTCCCACAGTGGGTGTCCAGGTGTGGGGTCCCCAACCCCCAGGAGTCCCATAGTTCCCTCCTATGGAACGTCAGTGTCTCGAGGTGAGGGACTCTGCCTTCCTCTTTGCTTCCTGCTTAGAATGTGAACAGCAACAGGACGATGCCTAGCTACCTACCTCATCACACCTGGTCGAGGGCTCTGAACATACACTTCTTTGATCCCTTCCTTCCTGCTGTGTCCAATACGACAGCCACATGCCACATCTGGCTATTTAAATTGAAATTAATTAAACTAACCCTAAAATTTGATTCCTCGGTCACACTGCCCCTGTCTGGAGTCCTAAGTAGCCATGCTGGCTGGCACAGTGTATCACATTTCTATGGCTGAAGGAAGTTCCACTGGGCAGGCCTGCCCCAGCCCTCTGTTAACACTCTTGGGTTCTCCTCCATCTTGTTTCCACCCTGGACCTGTAGCTGCTTTGGCTTTGGTAGGACACCCCCAACCCTTACCCATTGAGCTCTTGGGCCTCTCTTTATAAGGTTTGCGGGGAAAATGGAGAAGCTCAGCTGTCGCGGCACCCATGCTGTGGCCCTCCGCCTCTCTGGTCCACCCAATGTGGCTCCACTCTTCAGACCTGCTCCCCAAGCTCAGGCGCTTTGTCTGCAATTATGGCCAGCAGCCACCAGGGGGTGACCAAGCATCTAAACAGCCAGGCCAGAACCACCAGGAGATGAAGGATCGTGTTTTCTTCTAAAAAAAAAAAAAAATTCTCAATTTGCCATAAAAGATAGTTACAGAATCGGGCTGAGGCTGTAGCTCTGTGGCAGAGCACTTGCCTGGCATGCGTGAGGCCCTGGTTTCCATCCTTAGCACCACATAAAAATAAACAAAGCCATGGTGTCCATGAGGGACTATAATAAAAAATTGTTTTTAAATAGTTATAGAATAGTTTAACATAAATAGAAAAAAAAAAGTCCCCTCCTTGCCTCCCTCCTGCCCCCACCTCTTATCCACCAGTGCTTTATCTAAACCTCTAGCTGAGTGAAGTGCTGCTTTTGAGCCACAAGCAGACTTTATTCTTGGATCGGAGTCAGTCCAGAAGCACGTGCCCTGTGATTTGGGCTCCTGGCTGACCAGTTGATTCCTTGCCTTTGTTTTCTCTCTAGCAAAGAGCCACCTGTCCACAGCTCACCAGAGGGCAGGCACTGATTTTACTCCCCCGCCTCAGCCTCGCTTACGAGTCATTTCCAAGGAGGGAGAGAAAGCAAGGGCTGTGCCTCTCCAGGTGCCCGTGCCCTTTCTGTGTCCACCTGTGACTGCTGGATCTGTGGGCCTGGGCTCCTGTCTGCCCCTCCCTCAGGGGAAAGCTCCCCGGCGGCTGTGCCAGCCCACATTGCGATAGCCCTTCTTGTTCGAGCGAGGACTGTGGGACATGGGTTAATATTTAGGACTCACCATGGTAACCAGCTGTAAACACCAGCATGCTCTGAGAGGTGTGGACAACCTGCAGAAGACACTTGGAGGGGCTGCCTGCCCTCCAGCCCCCCGCCGCGCTCACACCCAGCTTCTCACCTCAGAGCCAGTCTCCGTGGGACCCAGGAGGCTCTTCCCGCTGTCGCTCGCTCCCAACCTGAAAGACCTGGCCTTGCAGCCAGCCAAGCAGGAGGCCGGGGGCAGGAGCTACGGCCCAATGGACAGCCCCTCTGTTCTGTCAGCCTGGAGGGTTAGCCTGCTGAGGGCATTGAGGAAGAGGTTGGCCCAACCCACAAGGTCCAGAAGACAGCCTAAGGCTCTCACCAGGGGATAGCCTCGTGGTCTCTTGGCTGTGGGGCTTGGAACCCTCTGCCCTCCACACATGCCCGCTCCTCCCTGGCGCCTCCCCTGCATGGTGGGCTCTCTGCCCCCGGCCAGCTCCTCCCCCATGACACATCTCATGCTTGTCCCTTCAGCAGCCATAAAACACCCGGCTTCCCTACCGGCTTCTCTGCCTGGGGCTTGGGCCTCGGCACCCTTAGTGGACACTCCCTAGTCCCAAGTCTGCCCTGCCCTGGGCCTGTCTTTCTGATGACCATGCAGTCACCATCTCTCAGGACCCCAGGCTCCAGGTCTTGGCCATTCTAGAGGCGCCACCCTTCCCCACTTGACCTTCAGGTCCTGGCCATTGGACTTCCCTCTCCTCCCCCTCCTCCCTCGGCTTGGACAGGTGCTGCAGCCACTCAGAGTCCCTGCCCTTCCGCTTCCTGCCTGAGGCCTGCCGTCCGACTGCTCCCAGCATCAGGCCTGGCTCTCCTTCCTTTGCAGCCCTTGGTACTTGCCCACAGCGCCGGCCCCTGTTCTCGGAATTGCCACTCTCACTACGCATAGAGCCGCTCTCCTGCCTGCCTTTGCCACGTTCCTCCTTCTGCTTCTCTGAAATCCTGCCCACGCCTCAAGGTCCTGTCTGCCCGCTAGAGCCTCCTGTGCTCCCATGTGGAGCTGGGCTCTCACACCCTGGTCCTCTTCTGTTGTGGTCACTTACATTTCGTCCCGCCCACGTCCCTGAGAGGTGCTCAGTGAGTGCTGAGGGAAAGGAGGGTCTCACGTGTTCTTAACTGCCTCCCAAGGGTGGGCTTCGGGAACAGCAGACCCCAGGAAGGGGCCACCCCTCCTCCTGTGGTGTCCCGTGAGCCTCCACTCTGCCACAGGGATGGCGTGGTACCTGCGATGGAGCAGTTCTGAGCCAGTGCACAGCAACCTCCTGAGGGCAGGGCTCATGGCCAGTGCTGCAGAAGGGCCACCTGTTAGGCTCCTGCTCCTGGGTGATGTGGCCCTCCCAGGCTGGTCATGACCTCTTCACTGTGGAACAGAATGACACCAGCCAGGCACTGGCCCTGGGCAGCTGCACGCAGACTTGGGCGGGGAGGCCATTTCCACTCTGGTCCCCTCCCACGTGCCCTGGCCTCCTGGCTGGGCTTTCCCTATCAGGGCTCCTCCTCCAGCTCGACTGCCCCAGGTGGAGGGTCCCTGGAGACACCTGCCATCTGCACATGGAGAAGGAAGGCAAAGGGGTGCTGCTGTTCAGGAAGGGCTTCAGCCGCCAGAGCCACAGCCTCTGCTTAGGGAAGCAGCAGAGCTGGGTTCCTCGGCAGGGTCTCCCAGCTCTACCTGCTGAGGTTCCCAGCCCGGGTCCCACGCACTACCCCACCCACCTGAGCAGAGCCCTGAGGGACCACCACCCGCCAGTGAGGGTCTCAGAGTCGGCCACAGCCAGGCTCTGCAGGGTGGGCTCCAGCCTCTGACCATCCTCTGTCAAACCCCTAAGGAGCTCGGAGGGTACATTGTATCCCAGGGCTGCCAGCCAGGGTGCCAGCCAGGGCCACCAGCCAGGGCTGCCAGCCAGGGCCGCCACACAGGCTCCCGACCCGAGGCAAGTATGGCAGCATTTAGATGCTAGTTAAAGAACTTGGACCCCATGCTGTGTTTCCATAAGTTGCTTCCCTTTCCGTGAAGCTCTCTCCTGTGGAAAGACGTTGGAACACGCATGACCACAGCTGCACTTGCCACTAGGATGTTTTGTCCTGTGGATATCTATCCTGTCCTCTCTCCCTTCTCACTGTCCACTCACTAACCCCCTGGGCCTTTGCTCTAGGGTGGCTGGGCCAGGTAGAGCGTCCAGCCAGATGCCCATCTTGACAGTCATGTGTGCAGGTCCCTCCAGGTGGTCTTGACACCGTCACTGCCCATCACTGGGCACGAGCAGTAGACCCTGGCCCTTAGTGCTGCCCTGACTCCCTGCTTCTCCCTCTCTGGGCCTCTGTGGGCACCCCACTCCCACTGCCCCACCAGCCTTGAGGGTTTCGTTTGCCTGCTGTCCGTCACCAAGGGCACCTCCCAGAGGGAGCCCGGGAAATCCAGTCCTTCTTCTCCATGTCCACGTGCCAGCTGCAAACTGAGGGGAAAGAGGAGGAAGCCCTTGGGCCAGTCCTCCGTGTGTGCGGCCTTAAGTGTCCAGAAGGTTCTGACTGTTCTAACATCTGCTTTCAATACCCGCCCACTGTTCACCTCCCCACCCTCACCAGGGATGTGTTCAGGTTCTGGTCAAAGAACACATCTTGCTACCAAAGTCCGGTTTTCCATTCCTATCCCGCGACCCGCACCAGGGCCTCCTCTTCCAGGTGGGCCCACACAGTGTCCTGAAGGTGCCTTGAGCTTCCCATGCTCATACCCTGGCCCTGCCCATCCACCTGTGCAGAGGCCTCCACTGATGGCCCAGTGTCCAGCCAGCAGTGTGACCTCCCCACCCCCCGCCCCGTCACGTGTTGCTGTCCTTATTCCTGGTCCACACCTAGCTAGAGCTCACCTCCTTGGGCAGACCCCATGGCCCCCACCCCACCCCTATGCAGGATACCACAGCCCTGGCATCCCAGCAGGGCTGAGCCAGTGACCGGGGAGCCAGTGACCAACCCTGGGCATCCCAGCAGGGCTAAGCCAGTGACGGGGAGCCAGTGACCAACCCTGGGTGTCCCAGGGGAGCTGAGAGGGTGACCAGCCCTGGGCATCCCAGGGGGGCTGAGAGAGTAATCAGGGAGCCAGTGACAGCCCTGGGCATCCCAGCAGGGGCTAAGAGGGTGACCAGGGAGACAGTGACCAACCTTGGGTATCCCAGGGGGGCTGAGAGGGTGACCAGCCCTGGGCATCCCACGGGGGCTGAGGGTGACCAGGGATCCAGGGAGCAGCTCTGGAACCCCAGCAGGCTGAGCACTGACATGAAGGAGGGCAGGAGGCGGACGCGGCTCTGGCCACTCCATGTGTCGTCTGTGCCCACAGCTGGGGCTGTCTCTTCATTTGTGTCCCCTCTTCCCCTTCATCAGGTGGCTCGACTCTTTCACTTTGCCTCCTCTCTGGACCACAGGGAAGGGCAGGTAACCCTGTGGAAAGGTGTGACTAACCCCAAGCTGACCCAGTTGTAGCTGAGGCCCAGCTGTCCCTGTGGCCCTGGTCTGGCTCAGTGGCGGTGGCTTCCTGCCCCATGTGTGCGGTGCTTGTGAACCTGTGGTCCTCCGGTGCCTGGTGGTGTGTCATTAGGTAGCGTCTAATGCCTGCTTAACCTCCAGGGTTTCCTCCCTCGCTGCCTGGACTTGCCGGGGCTGCCGTGGTGGGCGCCTGACTCCCTCTCCGGGCTGGTGGGTCCCATCTTCCTCATGAGCAAGGCTGGCCTCCGTGCAGCATGAGGAGGCTCCTGCCTGGCTCTGGGGGGCGTGTGCAGAGCAGGCCTCACTGTCAGCGCGGGCGCCAGTGGGGGGAGTACTAACCTGTCCAGCTGCGGGAGGGACCTGGTCTTACTAGTGGCTGATGCCAACTGCTGACCACTAAACTGGTTGCATTACTGTCACTGTGCCTATAGAGCATTAGATTCCGCGTGGTGTGGATGGGCTGATGCCATGTGGTGCCTCTCCTGTGGCTCGCCGGTCCCCGGAACGAGCGCCTCCTGGAGGGGGGGCAGTCGGTCCCTGGTGGAAACCCCACGTCCTCCCTCTCGGTTCTGTTTTTTTTTTTTTTTTTTTTAAAGAGAGAGTGAGAGAGGAGGGAGAGAGAGAGAGAGAGAGAGAGAGAGAGAGAGAGAGAGAATTTTTAATATTTATTTTTTTTTAGTTCTCGGCGGACACAACATCTTTGTTGGTATGTGGTGCTGAGGATCGAACCCGGGCCGCACGCATGCCAGGCGAGCGCGCTACCGCTTGAACCACATCCCCAGCCCTCGGTTCTGTTTTAACTGTTTCCTTTGCTGTTTCCAACCCTCCCTGCCAGTGTCTGGTGTAGGGGCATATGTGAGGGTCACACAAAGCCTGTGCTCATGAGATGGGGACTCCAGGGTGGCCTTGAGGACTGACAGGTGAACCATACTGCTTCCTTAAAGGGAACACACGTTCCCAAATTCTTCAGGGACAAGAGGGGGCGTGGTGAAGAGTGAAGCCCATTCCTCCCAGCTGCCTGCCCGGAGGCCTGGGAAGCACGCCTCCATGGTCAGATGCTTGCGTGGCCCCCACCCTGTGCACACAAAACTGCACAGACCCCCACTGTGGTGGGTGGAGGGTGCCGCTCAGGGGTGACCCAGGCTGAGAAATATGCTTCTCTTTCCACCTGGTCCAAGCCCTCCAAGGCCAGTTCAAGGGCAGGACCCCAGGACTCCTGGCCTCTCACTCTTCACCCCCTGACACTCTCATGCACTCCTGTGGTCACACCCAAGACCCCCCTCACAGGATGCTGTCTGGGACCTGCAGATGCATCCAGTGGGGTGGGGTCTCCTGCTGCACTGTACTCAGGCAGCAGCTCAATGAATGGTGACACGGACATCTGTTCAGCTCCCTGACCCTGGTGTCCATCAAGCAGAGTAGGGGTCCAAGTCTGCAGTAGCCAAGCTGGAGGGGAAGCACAGCAACTAATCGTGCTGGAGTTAAGTGACCGGCATGTGGCCAGACGAAGTGCCCGGCTGCAGTAAGAGCAGCCTGGAGCGCAACAGTTAGCCAAGGTGGCTCTGCCCTGTGCAGCCAGAGCCCACTGTGTCTAAGGACTGTGGCTTCTGGCACGCTGCCATCTTAACTACCATTTAAGAAGGCAACTGTTGCCCATGAAATTGGGACACGGTGCTAACTGGTTTTCAGGAGCCTTCTGATTTCCACAGGGGACAGGGTGGATAGAGAGCTACTCCTGTCCTATGTATCCTTGGCCCTGCCCCATCAGTCTTTGCAATGCTGGTGACATTGGACCTTGACTGGCTGGCTCCTGGGAGAGCAGATGGACACGTGTGAGGCCACTCCTGCTTCCCTCAGATCTGAGCATGTGAAGAACCGGCAGCCACGCTGATGGAGTCTGTCCCTGGCCATTTATATGGGCTTGGGTTCCTGGGGCCCCTCCTGGTCTTCTGGGTCAGAACAATCTTCTCCTTCAATTTCAACAGCAGCTTAAGTGCCTCAGAAAGTAGTGGGGGGGCTCTGTAGGGGTGCCTGAGGGGGTCATCTCACTGAGTCCTCACCAGCACCCAGCTGGCCAGCAGCTCCTCTGCAGATGGGCTGTGAAGTGGAGAGGCAGAGGGCACCATTTGTGCCACAGTCCAGGGGAGTATGGACCCCGCCTCCCCCACAGCTGTGTCCTCGTCTCCTCTTCCTGTGGCCTCTGATGTGCACTTAGGTTCTTTTTTTTTTTTTTTTTTTGAAAGGAGAGAGAGAGAGAGAGAGAGAGAGAGAGAGAGAATTTTTAATATTTATTTTTTAGTTATCAGCGGACACAACATCTTTGTTGGTATGTGGTGCTGAGGATCGAACCCGGGCCGCACGCATGCCAGGCGAGCGCGCTACCACTTGAGCCACATCCCCAGCCCCTGCACTTGGGTTCTTATTTGCACTTTTCCCTTTTTATACTTTGTCAGACACCGAGCTGTCTTTTTGCCCCTTCCTATTAACACCCAATGCAGGGTGCTGCCATGGAAAGTGCCCAATAAATCGCTGCTCAGTGTGTGAGTGAATAACAGGGAGAGAGCGCATCAGCAAGCGGCCACCTGGACCTGCCGTCAGCCTCACGCGGCTGCACTCAGGCATAATTATCAGAATATCTGCTCACATTTCCAGAATCAATTTCAGCCTTCCAAACTCCAAATGGCAGGCTGGGGTGTTGCTCAATGGTCGGCGCTTGCGTAGCATGCCCGAGGACCTGGGGTCCATCCCCAGCACCACAAAAATAAAGAAATACATTACACATGTCACAGAAACATTTCTGGGTAAAGTGAGCTAACCATGGCTGCTGGCTATGAGGTTTGGATGAGTCCCCAGGAAGTGGGGCCTGAGAGCCTGCCTCCTGCCATCTAGAGCAGAGTCTTAGTTCATGTAATGTTCTCCAAGCTTGGGCTGGTGCACCTGGTTGTTGGTCTCTGATTATTTAGAGTTTTCTTTGGGTTACTGTTGGTTTGCAGCACACTTTACCACGCGGCCTGCGCAGTGGTTTCATTAATGAGGTTCTAGGCATAAAGTTAGTTAGAAGAGATCGAAATAAAACACACAGACAGTACCTTATTTATATTGCTAGGTCCAAGACGGTTCACCTCCCTGGTTCCCGCCTCTAGCCGCCCAGCAGGGCAGCGAGGATTACTCTGGGCTAGCAGGAGAGAGAGAGAGTGAACACGCCTGGGAGTAGCCTTTTATTTGGGGAACAAGAGATTCAGGGGAGAATTCCATCCAATGAAGGTTGAGGGGGGGCTGCACTCCAAGGTCAGGGTCAGTGATTGGGTCCCCGGGGTCAGTGGTCAGGCACACCCCACACGGATGGGCTCTCTCATCAGGAAAGGGTCGGGAAAGCTTCGACACAGCCAAAGCGCCTCAGGCCCTTAACGGGAGTCACCCAATCACGCGTCAGAATGGCCCCCGACAGCACACAGTTTTTGTACTCTGGTAGGTTGGGAGCTGCTATCTCACCTTCTGAAGAACCGCTGCTTTATTGACCCTGATGGTTCTCCTAGCCCCCCGTCAGCCCTCCATATGCTCCTGCCTTGGCTTCTTTATCCTGTCTGTAACTTCGATGTCAGCGAGTCAGTGTGCTTGGTTGGTTTAATTATATTGCTATGATTTTTTATTAAGTAACATGAAAAAATATTAGGCCTGTAATCCCTGTCACTCGGGAGGCTGAGGCAGGAGGATCAAGAGTTCAAAGCCAGCCTCAGCAACTTAGCTAGACCCTGTCTCTAAAAAAAAATAAAATGGGCCGGGGGACATACCTCAGTGGTTAAGCATCCCTGTTACCCCCACAAAAAAAGGAAAAAAGAAAAAGATCTCTGCAAGCCCTCCCCCCATCTCTGACAGCCCCTGCCACGCAGTGGGGGCCTGGGCTTGTTCATTGAACTCACAGAGGCCTGAGTCCTGCCCAAGCAGCTCTGACCAGTTCTTGCTGATTTGGGCTCTGTTATTTCTGTGTGCTTTACTGTCCCCACCTCCTGTGGACCTCCAGAACCATTCTTCCCTCCATTATCCAAGTAAACTACCTCTCCTGTCCCCATCACCACGGGCACCTGAGGCCATCAGCATGGGCTTCTGAGCTGCCTCAGTTCACTGACTTGCCTGAGCATTGCTGCCCATCACCCTTCCCCAACCCCAGGCATTTCTCAGTCTCCTGCCAGCCCTGTCCCACCCAGCTGGGTGAGGCTGGCCCTAGGGTGCCACGAGGAGCACCTCACTCTCCATCGAGATGCTCCTCCTACGCAGCCAGTATAATGATTTTTCCTGATTTCTTAAAATAATGATGCCCCTCCCAGGACTCACTCCATGGCTCCTTCAGACAAGGAAGTGATCATGATCAGTGGGTTTTAAAAATAGACCATTTTCCTTCCCGTCCGCACCTTGTGGATATTTTGCGAAGCGCAAACGCACAGTGTGAACAACGAGCCTTATGAACAGTGACAGCCGCACAGACAAAAGAGGCGAATGTTGTCGTACATTAAAAACCCTGTTCTATTTCCCTTGAAAAGACCGAGGACTGAGCATGTCAGGGTCTGGCTTTCTGAAGAGATGCTTGTGTGTTGAGGACCAAGGAGACGTAGCTGGATGAGGACCTTCCTGTGCGAGTCCAGGGAAGCCACGTGGCCCCTGGTGGCAGGGCCTGAGGCGTGGTCCCCTCGTGGAGTCTGTTTGGGTCCCCAGCTCTCCGTGGGTGTCTGGGCTGAGCCGGGCTGACCGTCTTGTGTCCAGCACTGCCCTCTGCAGGGTCCATCTAGACCTTGACTCCCACCTCACTGGCCCTCAGGTCAGGGCTCCTGGCCTGGCATGTCTAGCCTCTGATGTGTGTCCCCCTGTGTTGTGCCCAGGGCCAGGGCGCCTTGTCAGAGAGACTCCGGAGCTTCAGCATGCAGGACCTCAGCACCATCAGGGGGGATGGCGCCCCTGCTCCCTCTGGCCCCCCTCCACCTGGGCCCGGGCGGGCCAGCGGCAAACACGGCCAGCCCAAGATGTCGCGGAGCGCTTCCGAGAGTGCCAGCAGCTCAGGTAGGTGCACTCCACTGCCCCTCTCCCTCTACCATGGCCTTACTTCTCTGAGAGGCCTGTCCACCATGGGCCGTGCACTCTGGCCCTGGCCCCTGGCCCTGCCACCAGCAGAGGTGTCCATCAGACCGTGCTAGGCCAGCCAAGGGGCAGTGCCACTCACCTGGAAGCTGGTCTGGGACTCAGCTCAGGGGCAGTTAGGTCACCTGCATCAGAGGGTCCTGCCTCCATTTGATCCCCTAGAATTTTGGGGGGGCAGTAGTGCCAAGCCTCGAGGCCACAGAGAGATAGACGGGGCCCTGGAGCCCCCACTGGTCTCTTCCTCTCTGGCTCCACACTCCCAGGGTCTCACCATCTTGAGCACCTGAGTGCCTCCTCTTCACCCCACCTGGGCGGCAGCCCTCTTCCCCTGGACGATTCCTTTCCTTGTTCTCTGCTCTCCCCGCTCATCCCCGGCCACCCATTCACTGTAGGCCCCTGTCCCCGGACTGGCCCACCCCCCGGGATCTCTGTGGGTCTGGGTGAGACCAGACGTGGGTTTCTGTAGAGGGGCCGTGCGTTGGGGACCCCAGGCATCTGACCCATCTGTGTGGGCTTCAGGCTCCTGGACAGCAGGGCATGGACGGGGGTGGGGCACTGGGCCAAAGCACACAGTGTTCCAGATATATTCCCAGGAGCTGAGGGCAGCCTGGGCTCTCAGCAGAGGGTCCACGTGGGGTGTGGGGGCGGTGCTGGGTCAGCTCCTCCCCTCTAAGGCATAAGGGGTGGGAATGGGCCATTCTTGTGCAGTCTGTGGCCGGGACGTATGCCTGGCATCTGCCCTGCCCTAAGCATCCCCACGGGACCCCCGGCCCCCGAGACCCCGTGTGCTGAGGCCTAGCCTGCAGCAGGCTTCCGTCCTGCAGACCTGGCTGAGCCTCAGGGGTGTGGAGCATGAGCCCTGTGCTGCCCTGGGAACAGGGACTCAGTCAGAGCCAAGGGCCCCCAGGTGCCCTTGGGATGTCCCCTGTGCTCCTCTGAGGGTTGGAAAACTGGATTTTTGGTGAGAGGTATTTTAATCCTAGAAACAGGGCAGAGCTGCGGAGAGGGCCTAGCCACAGGGTGAGGGACACCTCTGGAGGGTTATCTCCTGAGGGGCCCCTCAGAACCCTGCAGGACGGGCCTTTGGGATCACACAGTCTAACCCTTCAGGCGGAGCCCAAAGGACTGTCACCAGGGTCACCTTTGGTGGGCTGCAGGCGGGCACAGGCTCCTGGCTACCAGGCAGTGTCCTCGGGTCATCACCACACCAGGCTTCACCGTGCACCCAGCTTCTGACCCACTGGGCACTGCCCAGGAGTGGCATCGCCTCTTCCATGATCAGCTGCTGAGCCTCAGGAAGCTAGAGAAGAGGCCCAGAAGCCAGTGCAGGGACCCTCGCCAGCACGTGATCTGGGCAAATGCTCGTCCTCTCTGAACCATGGACTCCTCATCTACACACAGGAATGCCACTCTGGACCCAGCCAGGTGGAGTGCTTAGGACTGGGCCTGGGACCAACGTGCAGAGACCACCATTACCCATGCTGGTATTTAGCTCACCCAGGAGAGCGCTTTGGAACACCCAAAGTGTCCAGGAGGGAAGGGGGCTGCCAGCAGCAGGGAGATCCCTGGCAGGATGAGCTGAGCTGGAGTCCTGCTGTGGGAGGAAGTGGTGTCTCTGGCCCTGCAGCCCCTGTCCCCATAGAGTCAAGTAGAGGAAGCAGGCCCAGAGGGGTCATGCACTGTGCCAAGGCTGCATAGCACTGGAACCCGGGCCTCCTTCCTGGAACTCCCTGTGGGTGTTCAGAGCAGAACTGTGCGTGAGAGGCTTGGGTGTCTAAAAGAGGATGTCTCCTGGGTCTAGAGCATGCTCTCTGCCCAGCACCAGGTAGACAAGGGCTGGGAATGATTGGATTGGGAGTTGGTCTGCGCCTGGTAGCAGAGCCACCCTGGTGGCTGATGGTGTGCTGCGGTAGCCACTTCCGCGCTGCCCTCCCCTGGGCTGGTTTGGGGACAGGGAAGGGAGATGCTGACAGGGAAGGGAGAGGCTGGGTGGTGCTCTTCCCAGATGTTGTCGGGCCTAAAATAAAAGCCACCTCAGCGAGGAAAGGTGGCTCAGGCCCAGGGCAGGGGCAGGAAGTCAGCCCAGCCTGCGCGGCCTCAGATCCACAGGGGTGGGGCAGGGCAGAGCTGGGGAGCCACGGGCTTCTGCCAGCTGGGCCCGGACTCCACCAAGCAGAGTCTGCACTTGTCCCTGCAGGGCCAGGCCTGGCCACGGAGCTTCTCAGGACAGTCCCCATGGGGCTCCAAGGAGCCGATTGTGCAGCTTCTCCTTTACAAAAGGGCCAGGTGACCCCGACGGGCTGCTCAGCACTGTGAGGAGGGCACAGGGACAGGTGCAGGCTGGGAAGGCTCCTGGAGAGACACGGGAGAGGTGGCAGCTGTGCCCACGGAGTCCTGCGGACACTGGAGCCACGGATGTGATGCACGGGTGGGTCCTGAGCGCGCAAGGCCGCGTGAGGAAAGGACGGAGCAGCGTGAGGTTTAGGTGATGGTTCACACAGGACAGAAGTGTGTGCCCTGCCACAGACAAGCCCGCAGGGACACACTGAGCAGGAAGACGCCCTTCCAGGCAGGGGGCTGCTGCCTAGTGAGGAGGAGAGCAAGCGAGTCTCAGGAGGAAGGCCGCCAGGCCCCAGCAGGAGGTAGAGCTCTGCTGGACCCATGGGACCACTGGGGAATGAGGAAGAACCCTGTGCGTCTTGAGAAGGGGGCGCAGGAAGCTGTGACGGAGGGATGCAGATGGCGCTTGCGCGGCCCTCCGCTCTGCAGGCTCCTGGCAGGGGACCCGGGCTGCCTCCCTCTCTGGCTGCCCGTGCCCCCTGCATAGGTGCCCAACACACCTGGCACACAGGGCGCTGCCTGTGGTCTGAGGAGGACGCAGGCCCTGCCACCAGGGATGGAGAAGGATGGTGCTGCCCTGCGTCCCACGCCCAGGCTGGTGCTGCTAGTGCAGCCACCCCACCTTCTCAGCGTGTGGAGCTTCAGGCCCTTGAAGGGACAGGGCAGGCAGGGACTGAGGTTTCCCTCCCTGCAGAAAGGATGGGAGGGACGGGGCACCATGAGTGGGACGCCTAGCGCTGGCCACAGGGAAGGGCACACAGGGAGTCGGAAGAGTGGATTTGGATCACAGCAAGTCCTTAACAAGCACCCACCATGTGCCAAGGCCCAGCTGTGCTCCGACAGCCAGGGAGCAGGAGGGACAGCAGCCAACCAGGACTTGGGCCAGACGGCCAGACACTGCGCACTTGGGGTTCAGGGACTAGTCTAGGGAGATGTCCCAGAGAACTTTCTGAACCCGACGGTCTGGAGGAGAGGCTTCTGGGAGTGGGTGGTTGGAGCGATTTCCTGGAGGATACCTGAACCTGCCCACACCTGCCCTAGGGCTGCAGGACGCGAGGCCGGCTCTGGGCACCAGGGGATAGGTGCTTTGGAGCAGAGACCCCCTTCCTGGGAGCCCCGTGCTGAGCGCACGGGATCCCCACCCTCTCGGCCTCCCTGTGCCTGGGGCTGGCTCCTGGGTGGGGTCCTCACTGATGCTGCCCCCGTTCCCACAGTGTGCACCTGCTGCGCCACCTGCAGGACCCGGAAAGGTGAGTAAGCAGCATCTCCAGCCCCCGCAGCTGCTGGCTCGCCTCAGGAGGGCCTCTAACCCGAGCAGGGACCTCGGCTCCCTCCCAGCTGCATGGCTAGGGGGCCCAGTAGGGTCACTCCTGCAGAGCAGACACATTGTATTCCTGTGGGTAGTGTTTGGGGTGTGTGCAATGCCTTGGGGGCTGCAGTCAAGATGGTGGCCAGTGCGCCCTCATCTGAGGGGTGGAGCTGGAAGTTCACATCAATGTGGCCTCTAGTGGCCGTGGGCCAGAGGCCTCAGTTCCTCTCCACATGGCCTCTCTAGGGCCGCTGATGTCCTTGCAGTGTGGCAGACGACTTGGCCCAGAGCAGGTGACCCCAGAGAGAGGGCAGGCAGGAAGCCACAGTGCCCTTCATCACCTTGTCTTTGAAGTGGCCAGTTCAAAGTTCTCATCCTGTTTGGTGGAAGTGAGTCACCACGTCCATCCCACATCAAGGGCAGAGTTAACCTCCAGCTCTTGAAGAAAGGAGTAACACAGCCAGGGGCTGTGGCCATGCCTGTAACCCCAGCAACTTGGGAGATGGAGGCAGGAGGGTTGCAAGTTCAAGGCCAGTCTCAGCAACTTAGTGAGACCCTGCCTCAAAATAAAAAGGGCTGGAATGTGGCTCAGTGGCAGAGCACCCCTGGGTGCAATCACTAGTGCCCCCCCCCCAAAAAAAAAACGTGTGCAGTTATTGCTCAGTCACCACACAGTCATGCCTCCCTGTACTGTGGGAAGTAAGGCCCAGGAACTTGCCAAGACTCTGCAGTGCTGGAGCCCTGTGGTTCCAGGGGTGTCGTCCTGGTGCAGCCAAGGGAGCCCTGGTCCTGCTTTGCCACTTACGAGCTGTGCAGCTTTCTGTGAATCTCCTAACTACTCTGCGCCTTAGTTTCTTCATCTTAAAATAGAGACAAAGGTCCCTGCTTTCCTCGCTCTCTGCACTGTTGTGAAATGGTTGTGCAATGGTTGTGCAATGGTTGTCAAAGGACTACTGTTTCCAAGGACTGCCGTTAGTGGAAGCACCACACACTAGAGTAGCCAGGAGACTCCAGGGAGGGAAGAGGCCTCCACTTCTGGACAGGGACACCTGCTGCTACCTTCACTGTGTGTGACAGCTTGGTGGCCTGCTCCTGTTTGCCTGGCCTTAACTGGACACACCAGGGACTAGACGGTGCTGGACTGTCCAAGCCCTTGTGGCCCTCGCTGCTCCCCAGGGAGCATGCGGCTTGGCTCAGAAGGAGGGAGACCCCAGCCTGTAGCCTGTCGACTGCGTGAGGACACGGGGTGGGCACACACTGCCCACCGCTGCCTGGCCGCTGGCTCTGGTGCCGCTGGGCCAGCACAAGCAGGACGCTGTTAGGTGGTGGGTTGGGCTAGATGGCCTCTGCAGTGGCAGCAGGTGGTACTGAGGAGGTTCGCTGGGGCCATGAGAAGGCCTCAGTGCGCAGGATGCTTCCCTCTTGGTCCCCTGGAGTGGTGTCCTATGGGGGCCGCTCGGACCGAAGCCTGGTCCACGAGTTGTCCCGAGGATCCCTGAGCAGAGCGGGAGTCTCCAAAGGGCTGTTAATGCAGGTCCCAGCACAGGACGGAGGGTGGAGAAGGACAAGAGGCAGCTGGGAGGCTGATAGGCGTGGGGGGCCACAAGAGCCACCCAGGAGCGGTAGAGGCGGCTGCTGATCTGTGCTGTCCTTTCTGCCTGTGCACCTGGTTCCCTCCCCACCCCTGTAGCCAGTTCCTTCCCCACTGCCTGCCTCCCTTTCTCTTCCTCTGCCGTCAGGCCCCACCTGCCCCCATGGACAGAGAACTACACTCGGGATGGCCACCCGAGCCCAGGCACAGAGCACCCCTGGGACATGGTTTAAGAGGGTCCTTCCTCTTGCCATCTGCTAGGGAGAACGGCGGGAGGAGAGAGTTGCGCTGGGCAGTGTCTTTCCCCTGGCCACACAGGAGGAGCTGTGTGTGTGTGTGCACACGCGTGTGTTTTCACACTCGCACGTGTGTGTGTATGTGTGTGTGTGTGTGTGTGTATGGGTGGGTGTGGCTCTCGCCCCAGGGCCTCTCCTAACTGTGTTCTTCTCTCCCCACGGCAGTGGCGGACGTGGATGTAAGTGTCGCGGCCTCCTGGGCATGCTCTCCAGACATGTTTGCTGGCTAACGTGTGCCGTGTGGGGTGCTCACTAACCTGGGGGGGCTCTGCTGCTCTGTGGGGGGTGGCCCAGGGCTGGCTGGAGCAGAGGGTCAGGGAGGAGCAGGAGGTCAGAGAGGAGCAGGAGGTCAGGGAGGAGCAGGAGGTCAGGGAGGAGCAGGAGGTTGGGGAGGAGCAGGCGGCCAGAGAGGAGCAGGAAGTCAGGGAGGAGCAGGAGGCCAGGGAGGAGCAGGAGGTCAGGGAGGAGCAGGTCAGGGAGCAGCAGGAGGTCAGGAGGAGCAGGAGGCCAGGGAGGAGCAGGAGGTCAGAGGTGCTTGCCCTACGCCTGGGGTGTGGCCAAGGTCCCTCTTCCCCCCAAGGAGGAGGAGGACAGGAAGCTGAGACTCAGACTCACCAAGCAGCCCCCTGAGGCTTGGAGGCTGGTTCAGGATACTCGCCCTCGGGAGTCCTGGGGGAAGAACATCACAAACACTCTTGCCATCAATGGCTAGGGCCTCCGTGGCCAGGGGTGTTTCTCTTCTGGGAGCTGCTTCCGGCCCCCGACTGCCCATACCAGTGTCCCTTGCTGCAGCCTCTGCTCCGCTGGGCACTAGCTCTCTATTCCTGCTTGAGTAGCTGGGCTCACCTGCACTCTTCAGGGCCTGGAGGGTCACTCTCTCTGACCCTTGGTCCTTGCTGAAGGGCGCAGTGTGGAGAGCACGCGGGAAGCCCCTCTGGTGGTCATTGTTATCCTGGTAATGTGTGAGTTCCTTGCTCAGCCACAGCGCGTCCAGGCCAGGAGAGCGGGTTGACTTGTGAGATCCCCTAGGATCTTGAGGGGACACTGGGCCACCTTGGCGCCCACATGCATCAGTACAATGAAAGCCCTGGGGCAGGACTGAGAGGGAACCACATGTGGGTGTGCAGAGGCACAGACCCCACCACACTCAGCCCCAGGCCCAGGATGGGGACGGCCTCTACAGGTCTGCCTTGCTCTGGGGGGCTTGGGTCCTGGGTTATGTCTCATGCTCCTCATATGTGTCCAGTTGATGGGTGCCAGCTCTGACTTGGGGCCAGCACATCAGAGGAGGTGGCTGCTGTGCACCCAGCCCTGGGCAGGTGCTCAGAGGGTGTGCGGGAGGACCAGCATGGCCACACACCTCAGGACACTGTTGCTGGCCTGGGCTGGGAGCCCATGGGAGAGCCAGGCTGTGTAGCACCAACGGCTTGGTACAGACCCTAAGCTTTCCAGGTCTCTGGTGCGGGAAGCCCTTGGAGGGTCAGTCTTCCCAGAGGCCTGTGAGATCGTGGGCGTTTAAGGTCCTGAGTCTGGCTGGACTTGAGCAGGGAAAGGACCCGAGAACAGCCTAAACGCAGGGTAGACAGGCTGAGGGAGGCACAGACTGAACCCCGCATGGGAGATGGATGCCTCAGGCCCTCCCTGAGGTGCAGCCTGGGCAGATCCCTCCCCAAGGCAGCTGTGCTCTGGTGCTGCCCCCCGCAGGCTGCCACGGAGAAGGGCAGCAGAACGGAAGAGGCTGTCCAAGATGAGGTAGTGTTGCTTTGCTGGGCCCCTGGGCCCCTCTGCAGCCAGTCCCCTTTGTGGAGACAGTGGACTTGTTGGCTGAACTTTTTTTTTGTTTTGTTTTTGGAGCAGTATCAGGTGTCCTAGAAGGAGCTCAGGTTTCCATCTGCAGACAGAAGGGTGGTTGGACGAGATGGGTGAGGTAGGCGAGGGGCCTTCTGTGACTGGCTAAGGCAGTGTGTGAGGCATAGGAGGCCGAGACTGTGGACATCAGATGAGCTGGGCGGGCAGTGACAGCTTACATCTCAAGGCAGGATGTGGGCAGACTCTGCGGGCCTCCTGTGGGTTCTTCAGGGAAGCCTGAAATAGGACCCTTGCTGTCTTGTTTTTCCAAAGCGGCTACGTTCAGACTCCTTCCTGGGCTCCTTTGCTTTCCAGGGCGGGGGCCTTGGAAGTGAGGGTCTGTGTGGGTCATCACTATGGCTTCCAGGGTGCTGCCTCCTGTCTCTAAGAACGCGGAGCTGGCCACCCAAGTGCAATGCAATGCCGTCACGGTTACACGTGTGACGTAGGTAGCTGGGTTCCCGTGCGTCACCCAGCTGTCTTGTCTAGAGCACAGCCTTCCCTGGCCAGCCGGGACAGCCGCAGGTCTGGACCACGGGGACGCAGCGTGCCCACCTCCTCGGCTGGTGTGGGCTGAGCGTGGGTTGCCCTGTGCCCAGTGCCTTGCAATCGTCCTCTCACAGCCCTGGCCCTGCAGGGAGGCCCCAAGTCCTTGGTGCCTCCTAAACCCGGGCTGCAGCTGTCCTAACAGGCCTGGCGTGTGGTGGAGCCTAACCCCACCCTGCCAGCTCCTTCCTCGCTGATGCCTCCTGCGCCCTCTCTCCTCGTGTAGACTGTACACGCACATTCAGTGGTTGAGGGAGATGTGGACGAGGGTGGTGTGAAGGCCTGGGAGCCCCTCCAGGCCTACAACCCACTGGTGTTCTCTGACGACGAGGAGGAGGACCTGCTGGATTTCATGTACAAGTATAAAGCACCAAAGAGGATGGATCCGCCCCTGGAGGTACCGGCGTCGGGGGCTGCGGGTTGGAGCATGTGTCTGCCCAGGCGCTTTGCTCTTAGACCTGGGTGCCCCAGCAGTGGCCTCTCGGGGTACCCAGCACCCCCTGGTGCTGGGGTGACAAGGTCTCCCTTCAGCGAACAGGCAGGATCCACCTAGGCGCCAAGGCTGGGGCAGTGGGAGACAGAGAGGAGGCAAGGGGTCTCGTTTCCCTTGATACCAGCCGCGATGTGTGAGGAAATCGACCTGGAGAGTCTTGGGGAAGGGAGAGCCCAGACCTCGCTGCTTGGTGTCTTTACAGATGGGCCTTCTCTCGTCATCTCCAGCACAACGAGGCACCTGGTGCAGAAAGGCTGGTCATGAAATGGCCTCGGGGCACAGCCCTTTAGAGTTAGCAAGGCCAACATGTCCACAGGTGTGGATGGGTGTCGGCAGCAGGAGGGCCACACAGGAGCTCATGGGCCTTGCTCTGAGTCTTGGTGGGGACTCACCAGTCATGTCTCGGGGGCAAGGCCAACAGACTCAGGGACCCCAGAGACATCCTCTCTGCCCCCTCAGTCTCCTTTCCAGTTCCCCATCTGCTGAATCCTGAGGTCAGGGTGGGAATCCCTCCCCAGAGTGGAGACCCCTAGAGTGAGATGAGGAGGAGTTGCTATGTCCCCGCCTAGCACAGTGGCCAAGTGTCCTTGTCACCCCAGAGCCGTGCTGGGACCACCCCGACCTGCAGGGTCCACCAGGTTCCTTCTGAGATGAGGCACACATGGGCCAGTCTTTGAAGAGCTGGGAGTGGCTGGAGCCCCACCAGGCCCGGCCTCCTAGGCTGGTGGCCAAGCCCCTCTGCTCTTGGGTTCTGAAGCCGTACAGCTTCCTCGCCGCCTGCTTTACCTGCCAAGAGGCTGGAGTTAGGAAGCGGGGTCACCCCCTACGGGCTTGTGGCCAGTGGTGGCTGGTGAGGGGGCCCATGCCTGCTCTGGTCCATCCGCTCCCTCCCTTGGAGCAACTGCCAGGCACTGACCTGGATGTGGGCCTGCCCCCAGGAAGCAGAACGCCCTCCACCCATACTCAGGTGACAAGCCATCATGGGCAGCTCGGTGGGCCAAAGGCAGTGAGGCAGACTGCTTGCGTGTGGCGAGGGCTCGGGAAAGCCTCCGCAGAGGGGGCTTTCCAGGTGGTGCCCAGGGGCGAGTCAGAAGGTGTGAGAGGACAGAGAGTGGACAAAGCCCTCCTCCCTGGGACATGCACAGGCACGGGCTGAGGGGCTCTGCAGGAGAAGCCTTCCCGTTCATTTCCCAGCAACTGGGGCCTATGTCCCATGGAAGGAGGGCCTCGTGAGAGTCCCCTGTGGGCTGAGGGGACCCTTGGTGCAGTTCACTTGCCTGTGAGCTGTGGTTTGTGGAGCACAATGGCTTTGCATCCTGAGTGGGCACTGGGCCCTCGAGGCTGTGCCAGGGGATGCAAGGCCAGCGCGGAGGAAGTGCAGACTCGGCAGAGGCCAGAGCAGAGCAGTTCTCCTCTGCGTCACTGCTGGGGACAATGAGACAGTGCCCTCTGCACAATACTCCCCAGGCAGCCAGGGACTGGGGCCCATGGAGCAGCCCTGTGGGAGGCTCCACTTCACGGGGTGCGTGGAGACCCAGGAAGACCCCTCTGCTCGCTGCTGCGCTCCTGCTGATGTCCCCACGCAGCCCTGGTGCCGTCCTGAGGTCACATGTTCGTGCCACACGGAGGGGTGTCTGTTCTGTTCTCTCTGCCAGGCACCGCCTAGACTCCTGCGATCCCGCTTCAGGAAGAAGAGTACCTCGTCCTCGGCCACCGAAACCACGTGAGTGAGATGAGCCATCGGCACCGGATCCACAGAGCGTCTCTCCTCTGCCTTAAAGAGCTGGTCACCATCCAGATCCACGCGCGGACTCCTTGCCTCACGCCCTTCGCCTCTCGGGATTTCTCTTTCTTCCTTCCCCTTTTCTTCTCTTCTTCCTTTGTTTTGCTGGGGAGAGGCTAAGGGAAAGGTGATAGTGGGGTGACTGTCATGCCTTCTGAGGTCGGTACGTCCCCTCCACTGGATGGTTACTACAGAGAGCAGTGTGCTTTCAAAACGTCAGAGATCTCCCCTGTGCTGCTGAGTTGTACACTTGTAATTTATCTGTTGCAGACTTAGTTTTTAGTCCTGTAAATGCAAACAAAGCAATTTTTTTAAAAACTTTTTTTTTTTTTTTTTTTGCTCTTGGTACTCCTTTGGACTCTGATGAACATATTTATGGCTTTGGCTTAACATAATGAACTTGCAAGGGCTGCCAGAGGTTCCAATAAGTGAGAAAACTGTAAAAACAGAATTGTTAAAAAAAAAAAATCAATTCTAGATCATGTCTCTGATGTGCTTTTAAAGCTTTCAAATCCAGCTACCCTGAAGGAAGATGGTTTCTTCTTGCCACAGTTGCGAGGCGGCAGCTCGGAGGGCAGGGGCTGGAGAGCCCAGCAAAGCCCCCGGGCGGCGGGAGGGCACAGGAAGCTCCACTCCTGCCTGGGTCTGGGCGGCCTGCAGAACCCTTGTAGGGCTCACTTGGCAGTCTTCCTGGGCATGGGCACTTTGCAGAGCTGCTTGAAGAATGTCGAGGGTCTCGAAAGTGCTTGGCACTGATCTCCCCAGGCAGAGGACCCTCCACTGAGCACCTTGCAGAGAACAGAGGCAGAAATAAGTGCTGTTTCAGATACGCCCCAGCAGGTGGACACACCTCACCAAGGGGGCTGGAAACCCTGGGCAGCTGTGGCTCCGCCTTCTGCTCCCTTCCTGACCTGCGGGATGTGAGCTGAGCCAACCTTGGAGGTTCCACACAAGCCAGGACCCCTCCCAGGGCAGTCCAGCTCTGAGGGAACTCCCTGCTTAGACTGGAATTTTGAGCAGCACCTGGATGAAGTGACAGTAGGTCTGAGGTAGCTGCTACCCCAGAGCTGAGCCAAAACGTAGGACTAGTGTATTTGTGCTTAGAGTTGGTGTCCCTGTGTCTTGCATGCCTTGGCCACTGTGCAGGTCTCATACAATTGGATTGTGTTTGTTCTTAGACTCGCTCTCAAGGCTAGAGAAGTAGTGTCCCAAGTCACTCAGAGCTGTCAACCCGGCTGCAAGCAGGCCCGGTTAGAGACCCACCCAAGGCCTGCACACAGGCTGCCGAGGGTGCTGTCGTGCAAAGGGGTCTAGTCCAAGTTGACTGTGGCCAGACATACACACTGGAATCCCTCCTTCCCACAGGGCCTCTGATGGTGATTCTGAAGTTTATAAGGATTTACGAAAATCCACCTAAAAGTAGTTTCGTGGCTGAGAGGTCAGAGGCCTCTGCTCTCGGTCTCTGGCCCACACCCCCCAATTCCTGAACCTGCTAGGGAAGAGAATCCCTGCGTGGTCCCAGACGAGGAATGGTGTACCCTTTACAGTGTGTTTACTTAGTTGGGCATACTCAGTGTGACCAGAAACAAGTGCAAAAAGCTCAAGTGAGGCAGCTTTCTACCAATTTTTTTTTTATTATTTTGCCAAAATAACAATAGCTTTAACAATGGGTCATGCTGTATTTTTGATTCTACAATGGAAAGGTGGACAGGTCCAGACTATCAAGTGTGCCAGAACCAGCAGGGTGCACCCCACCTTGTAGAAGGCTGTGCAGTCAGTCCACGGTCAGAGACAGATGGGAGGCACCTGCTGCCGAGTGCCCTGCGCTTTCCCGGTGCCAACTAGGGAGTAGCCTCTTGGGGACACACACGCACACCTGGGAGCAGCCGTCATGCTTTTGGCAAACGTGTTTCCTCACCCACCATGCTGTGTATCTGTGTGAATGCGAATGCCTATCAGTGTGCAAGCAGCGGTGCGTTCTGTTTAGAAGATGCCACTAGATGATTTCAGTGCATGACTTACGGACACTAGCTTGGAAGTCTGACTTCCCCTTCATGAAGGTTAGCTGCTGGCCTCCAGCACCTGTTGCTTCTGAGGTGAGCGGGATCTCTTGCTCTCCATCCTCAGCAGAGCCTCGATACACCCCCCCTCCCCAGCCCTGCTGGCCTTTACGTGGGTCCTCTGTGATACTGTCCGTGTGTCTGTGCAGTGCGTGTACACCACCGCCATAAGCCCTCCCCTGGCCCCGCACAGCACTCGAGTGGCAGAGGACGCGCTTCACCCTGTGGCCGGACACGCAAGGAGCAGGCGCTGTGGACAGCAACTGTGCTCCCTGAGGGGTCCATAGGACCATCGGAGATTGGACCGTGCATCGAAGGGATGTGAATGACAGTATTCCAAAAGCTGACGTTTGCTGTTTTGTTATAATGCTTGAATAAAGTCTTAACATCTTTCTTTTAAGAAATGTCCTTGTAATATTGGGCTTATGAGGAAAGAAGAAATGTTCCTTAAAAATCTGGAAAGGCCAGGACGAGTGGTATGCCTGTGATCCTGGCAACTTGGGAGGCTGAGACAGAGGGATCACAAATTCAAGGCCAGGCTCAACAATTTAGTGAGAACATGTCTCCAAGTTAAAAAAAAAAAAAAAAAAAATTGGTCCTGGGGATGAAACCCAGGGGTGGTTTCACCCCTGAGACACATCCCCAACCCTTCTGAGACAGGATATTGCTAAGTTGCTGAGGCTAACCTTGAACTTTCGATTCTCCTATCTCAGCCTACCAAGTCATTGGGATAACAAACATCTACCACTGCACCCAATTCAAAGGAAAATTTAGAAAAGGGCTGGGGGTATGCTCCTGGGTTCAACCCCAGGACCGCGCGTGTGCACACACACACACACACGGAACCTAACAAGGATTAGAAACAGAATGCTCAATCACCAGCTGGCATGGAAACTTGGCCCCATTCGAACTGCATAGGATTATGGGAGGAAGAAAATTAAGTGATACTGTGTTTGTAAAACCAGATGATCTCCCTGAAAGCATCAATTTTACAGTCTAAAGATCATCAGTGGAGACTGGGCAGCTGTGAAGACAGAGTAGCTGGCTGCGATTCTGCAGAGACCTGTGGTCTGTTGCTTTCCTCCTGAGCACTTGTCCACCTACAGACGGGGGCACCTGTGCAGATGAGGAGGGCGCCGTGCATGCACAGTGCACGAGGTAGAGTAGTGATGACTCAGCCCTGCAGGGCCCACCCTTCAATAGCAACAGGTGGGCTCAAGCCTCTTGGGTGGCCATGGAGATTTGAGAATATCAAAGCCAGGCCCATTATTGTTGTTCTTATAGTCCCAGAGTCTACCTGTCTGACACAAGGACTGTGCCTGTTTGACAAGAGGCAGCAGAAAAGAAGCAGGTTCAGAGGGCAGCAGGGAGGAGGGGGGATGGTAAGGCTGGAAATCCATTCTGTTTTTCATTGAGCCAGATCCAGTGCTAACAGATTAGTATTGACAAATAGCCAGGTACAGTGGGGCACACCTGTGATCCCAGCAGCTCGGGAGGCTGACGCAGGAGGATCAGGAGTTCAAAGCTGATCTCAGCAAGAGAGGAACTAAGCAACTCAGTGAGACCCTGTCTCTTAATAAAATACAAAATAGGGCTGGGGACATGGCTCAGTGGTTGAGTGCCCCTGAGTCTAACCCCTGATACCCCACCCCCCAAAAAGAGTTGACAAATAACAGAACAGCAGTTATAAAATGTCAAAGATGAGCTGGGTGTGGTGGCCACACCTGTAATCCCAGCAGCTTGGGAGGCTGAGGCAGGAGGATTGAAAGTTCAAAGCCAGCCTCAGCAACTTATTGCAACCCTAAGCACTTCAGTGAGACCCTGTCTCTAAAAGAAAGAATAAATAAACAAATAATTTCAAAGATGAACTAGGCATGGTGCAGTGGCTACTCCTGTAATCTCAGTTATTTGGGAGGCTGAGGCAGGAGGGCAAGTTCAAGTCCAGAGCTGGGGATGTGCTCAGGGGTAGAGTGCTTGCCTAGCATGTGTGAGGCCCTGGGTTCACCCAGGACTATAAAAACAAACCCAAAACAGGCGAAGTAATAGTGTTACAAATGATTTAGTACTTATAGTACTACATCAGTCACTGTTGATTTAGATTAAGAATTTCCTTTTGCTGTCAGAAGACTGAGGGCGACAGAGAGGACCCCAGGAATCTGACTCCTGTCCTGGGATGCATGAGCGTACCTGTGGGAAACTTATTTAATGCTGAGCTTCTGTGTCCTCTAATTTAAATCAGGAGTCCACGGTGATTCCTCTGCATGGCTGGCATGGAGTTCAGCAGCTCTGTGATTTGGGCCCAGTCTTATAACTACACTGGGACATGGCAGGTGTCCAATAAATTCTATACTTGAATAGACTATCCACACACTTTCTGAATTACGAGCATGCTTGAATATCATTTAATGAGAGCTGTTTTACTGTCAAACTAGAAAATAGTTTTTTTAATATTTATTTTTTAATTACAGGTGGACACAATATCTGTATTTTATATTTATGTGGTGCTGAGGATGGAACTCAGGGCCTCACGCATGCTAGGCGAGCACTCTACCTCTGAGCCCCAGCCCCAGCCCCTATAAAATGGTTTTGATAAGCCCTCCTATCCCCAGAATGGAGTGCCCACGGGCCTGTTCACCTCAACCCATCTCTGGATGCTGAGGCCCTGCCTGCTGGTCCTCCTCTCTCCCCTGCTGTCCCTGGCCTAGAGAAGCTGAGTTGCTCTGAGGCCTGCAACAGACACTAGTCGTCCATGTTCACATCACCATGGAGGCTGGGAAAGGGTCCTGCTCCCTGGCTTTTAAGACACCTGTTCACCCTGCAAGAGGCGTGCCAGAGAGCAAGAGCCTGTAACAGACACACATGGCCCTCTGGCTTCAGAACATTCTACTGTTGCCCCTTTTCACTCAATGACCCCCAACTTCCTGCTGATGCACCTTGACTTCAATGTGCTTACCTCCCTGGCAGGAGAGGAGCCCATCTTGCCAACCCTGGAGGAAGGGGCCGGCACAGCAACCCCCCTTGTTCTATTTAGCAGTGGCTTTGACACAACAGTGCTTTCTGAAGCGCCTCCCAAGGAGTCTGGTGAGGGAGCTGAGAGCCACTACCAGCCCTCTCCACAGAAAGCCTGTGTAGCCACCTGCATCGCTCCTGAAATCACCTCCCCCTCTTAATTCTACAATGCATTTTTGGAGTATTTTGGGAAGAGTTTACTCTTACATATGAAAATATGAAACCTCAAGAGGTCAAACTGAATTTGAGAAATACAGTGTCCCTTGAGACGTGGGTACAAAGTCTTTGTCTTGTACAGCCCCGTCTCAAGAGGGCACCTCACACTGAAAGGTTATGCATTTACTCTTCTATGAAAACATCCCGCACCAAAAAACTGCATGAGAACCCCCGTGAACCATGCACTCAGAACTCGAGAGGCCAGGCGTGCGCCTCTTGTGCTCACCTCTAAGCAAAACTGCTCCTGTCACCAGTCTCTGCTCCCAGTGAAGCGGCAAACAACCGAATGGGCTGGGACCTCCTGACCTAGGAAGAGCTGATCCCTACACCAGAGGTGACACCAGTGAGGCCTGGGTATGTGGGAACCCCCCAGCTGGAGTCTCTCCACAGATGAAGGTCAGGAGGTAGAACCTCAAGGCTACAGGCTGCAGTTACTGTGAGGGGATGGGAGCTACTCCTAAGCACAAGCCCTGCAGAGCGAGGGGAGCAAAGAAGTCAGGCTGCCCACGTGCTGAGCCAGCAGGAGTGGTGAGCCAGGCGCCTGCAGAGTGGCAGCCTCCCCCCGGCCCCCCCCCCCCCCGCCCAGGTGGGGCTGCCGAGAGGGTCCCAGCTCCTCTGAGGCTGTGTCCTTAGATGGGGTCATTGCTGGGGCTCACCAGCTGGCATTAGTCTTCTGACCTCGCCCTCAGTTTAGATTCCTTGCAGCTAAAGAAGCCTAACTGGGGTGACTAGTGAAACCAGCACTGAGGTAAAAAACCACGCACAACCTTGAACTCCAGTTCCCTGGCCAGATCCCAGCACGCACTCACTGTAAGACTTCCTCAGGTTTAATACTGGTGTTATGTGTTTGACATCAGCAGTACAATTCACTTCAAGTCCTAGCTCACTCGTTAGCAAGGCGTCATGAGGACAAAGAGGACATTCAGGGACAGGAGCCGAGACTCTTCTCTACACTCTGAGGTTGGTGCGATCGTGGTACTTCTGATAGGGGTCATCGACGTACCAGTTCCGCCTCTTCCAGAAAGATGTCGTCATCTTATCTAGGAGTTTACTCTGGGTTTTATTGCAGAACACAAATTCCCTCAAGCGTCTTTTTCTTGCAGCTGTCTTTTTCCATAATTTTTTTTTATAACCAGCCTGCGAGATAATATTACAGACATATATCACATTATGTAGGAAATGACAGGTTATTTTCACAACTCACGGTTCATGGGCCCAGTGGGAACAAACCCAGACTTCCACAGGGCTGAGAAGCTTTGGGGAGACATTTTTAGTAGGGAGAGGGTAGAAGAAGCATTTGCAGTTTGAAAAACATATATGTTAACAGATAATTTAATGTTTCAGAAAAAAATTATTTAAATTAAAATCACAGAAAATAGGCTGGGCAGGGTGGTGCATGCCTGTAACCCTAGTGATTCAAAGCCTGCCTGGGCAACTTATCGAGACTCTGTCTCAACATAGAAAATAAAAAGGGCTGAGGAGGCAGCTCAGTGACAGAGCACTCCTCGGTTCAATCCTCAGTACTGAAAGAGACAGAAAAAGAAACAGATAAACCTTTTAGGCAATTTCTAAGAAATGGAAGGAGGGAATAAATAATGAACATTAGCCACATCTGGGTGGAGCTATGCCAAATAAAATACTTTGTTTTCCTACATTAGTATGAATTAACCAATGCAGGTTCTTTGTTGTCTTTTTTTGAAACATTTCTTTGAACCAGGCATAGTGGTGAACGGGTAGGTAGAGTGAGGCAGAAGGATCAATCTCAAGTTTGAGACCAGCCTCAGCAGTTTAGTGGGGCCCTGAGAGATTTACTAAGATCCTGTCTCAAAACTAAAAATGGTGTGGGATGTGGCTCAGTGGTAGAGCACTCCTGGGTTCAATCCTCAGTTCCAAAAGAAAAAAGAAAAAATCAGTTTGGTGAAGCAGGTTGTTCTGCACACAGTATACCGCTGGGGTCACTGAACTGGAGCAGGAGTTATGGCTGGAGAGTTTGATCAGGCCTTTTATAGTCACATGAGGGGTCTGGAGCCCAGTAAAAGGGATACAGGAAGGAAGGAAGGAAGGAAAGCCAGCCATTCTATGCAGGACCAGCGAGGGCTGGAGATAACTAATATGATCACAAAGGAGAGCAACTATCTCTAAGGACTCCACAAAACTTGACCCTCAGAACTCAGTTCAGCTGCTCCCAACGCTGATTGCCATGGGAGACGGCCCACTACTCTGCTCCTCCCTGGAAGATGGTGACTGCTGCTGACTGCTGTGGGACACGGCCCGCCACCCTGCTCCTCCCTGGAAAAATGGGCTCAAGAGTTTTAGCCAATCGTTTACCAACAAATCCAGGACCGCTTCTGAAATGGGATGATCTGTCAAACAAGGAGGGGCCCGCCCACAGCAAACACTGTGGGCAACACAGGGACGCTGTCTCATGGGATCACTGCAGAGGCCTGCCAGGCTCCACAGCCAGAAGAGCTCCGGGTAAGGCAGGACACGGCGTTGAGAGGTGGAACTCTGCATCAGGATGTACTCAACAAGGCAACAGAAGGAAGACTCACCTTTCTCCTCAGCCAAAGGCCAGAATGAAGTCGAAAAAACCGATAGATGACAGCTTTCACAGTCTTTCTCTTGCCCTTCCGAGTACTGCAGTATGTCAAGGTTCTGACGGGAGGCTTGAGGATGTTGGGGAGCAAAGGGGCCACTCTAGAATACATTTTAAAATGTTAACGAGTGATCAGACTGATTAAAGGATAATACCTAGTTCCACACAGCATTCAGGAGTAAGGCTGTTCCACTTAAATGGAGGGGAACTTTTAATATACAATATACTCCAATGATTCCACGGACTACGTGCAAATAAGAACAGCAACTACCAGCTGGGCCAGTGGCTGTGCCTGCCATCCCACTACTTAGTAAAAGAGCAAGTTCCAAGCCAGCCTGGGCCATTTAGCCAGACCCTGTCTCAAAATAAAGAATAAACAGGACTGGGGATGTAGCTCAGTGGCAGAGCACCCCTGAGTTCAATTTATTACTGCAAAAATAAATACGTAAGTTTTAAAAAGAATATCAACCTTCACCAACTGCAAGCCTTCTAAAATCCACCCCGGCTGGAGACGCATGCATAGCACAAGCAAGGCCCGGGGTCAATCTCTAGCACCAAAAATAAATAAAACCCATTCCTTCTTCAGACCCTGTGAAAGAACTTATCCGACTATATTTTAATTACCTGATTTCTAATCCAACTACCCACCAGATATAAACTCCTTGAGGACTTCAACGTGTCCTTTTGTCCTTTCTGCCAAGTATGGTGCTGGGCACCCAAGGGTGCTTACTTGCTGACCAGGTAAAGAACACACACCGCCCAGCCTTATAGGCTGAGCCTCTTGTCCAGCCTGATTTGCCTGATGCTTCTATCAGGAAACCACTTGTGCATCAGGAGAATGCTCTGGGCTGGGGATGTAGCCCTGGGTTTCATTCCAGCATTGCAAAGGGGGAAAGAAACAAACTTTTAAAATGTGCTCTGATTGGCAATTTCCACTGCTGGCACCTGGATGTCAATCTGAGCCTCCCACTCGGTCAGGCATAGCCGTACAATCAGCTCCAGACAGGCAAACCACATCATTTGGTTCTCTGATGTCTGACAGGAATGAGTATTTTTTTATTTTCTGTGGTGCTGGGGATCGAACTCTTGGGTATGCTACTCAAGTATTCTACCATGAACCTCACTCCCAGCCCAGGCATGAATGTTCTTAAAATTTTCATGCATTATATTTATTGAAACACACTCTACCTATTAAGGATTGTAAGATGCCCACACGTCAGGTTTCCCACAAGCCTGGGAGCAGAGCAAACAACGGGCGTCTGCACGTGACTGAGCCGCCCAGTGGACAGCACAGAGTCAACACAGGCACTCTTGGCACTGTTCCTACAGGCTGAGGATGCCAAGATGTTCAGGGGCCGCAGGAGTCCTGTGAAAAGAGGGAGCGCATGTGCTTACTCTGGTACTCCAAAACCAACATCAAGATAAGTTTATAGTCAATACATCACAGCAGCCAAGGGGTGAATGTGGTTAAAGTGTTCTGCACATCAGACTCACCCAGGGAGCTTCCCCCTTTATTACTGAGGTGTATCTTACATATAGTAAATTTAACCCATTTTATGTGTTCAATTCAATGATTTTTAGAAAAGTTAGAGAACTGTACAACTGTCACTGTGGTCCAGGCTGATGTGTTTGGTACTAGAGGACAAGGTATGTGGGAGATTTATTCCCACAGATCTTACAGCCTGGGGAGGGGGAACAGCAAGCAGGTCAGACACCCCAGTGGAAAGAACAGAGTTCGAGAGCAGCATTAGTGGTGAGAACAGAACAGGCACTTGAGCTTCCTCTCAAAAGTGAACAGAACCGCTGGCTGTGGTGAAGCACAAGTGGGGAGGCTGAAGCAGGAGGATGTAAGCAACTTAGCAAGACCCTGTTTCAAAATAAAATATGAAAAAGGGCTGGGAATGTAGCACCGTGATAAAAAGAGCCCCTGGGTTCAATCCCCAGTCCCAAAAGGGAGGAACAAACTTCAGGTAAGATGAACTGTGGCAGCAAAGACCTGGGGGCGGAAACAAACACAGGGGAGGAGACCAGATCTGTGGTGAAGCTGCATATTGCTGGCCGGACTGCATTAGAGAGGCCTGGGGACAAGCAGTGGGAAATGAGGCAGAGCAGGTCAGAAGGCAGGATGGAGAGGACAGAGGTGTGTGGCCATTATGCAAATGAGAACCTCTCTGAGCTGTGACTGCACTAGTCCACTAGACTGTGTCTCTTGTGGGACTCAAGAAAGCACCTGCTGGCCAGGCATAGTGGCACACGCCTGTAACCCCAGCAGCTCAGAAGGCTGAGAAGGGAGAATTGCAAGTTCAAAGCCAGCCTCAGCAACTTAGTGAGGCCCTAAGCAACTCAGTGAGATCCTGTCTCTAAATAAAATACAAAATAGGGCTGGGGATGTGGCTCAGTGGTCAAGTGCCCCTGAGCTCAATCCCCGGTACCCGTTCTCCAACAAAAAAAAAAAGAAGGCACCTGCTAAAAAAGTTCCAAAGATGACTGAAATGTCCTAAAGCTGGAGTGCATGATAGCTGCACAACTTGCTAAACTTATTAGAAGTTCTATTAACTTGAACACACAAAACTAGTAACTTTAGATTACGCAAATTCTACCACAATGAAGGTGGTTTCTGAAAAAGCTCCACATGATTCGGATGCTCAGCCAGGACCCAGAACCACTGCCTGTTGTCCACTGCACTGGTTTCGCCTGACAAACAGGCATGTGGGGGCGGAAGCAAAGTGCCAGGGTTTGATTCAGAGGGTCTGCATTCTGGTTTTAGCTCTATTACTTGCAGTGTAACCATGGGCAGGTTACTTAACTCCCTGTGCCCCAGTTTCCTCAAATTTAAGTTAGGTTAATTATGGGGTGATAATGAGAATTAAATGAGATAAAACATTAACGTGATTAGAGGAGTGGTTGGCCTAACAATACATTAATGAACGCCAAGAGCTGCGGAGTCTGATATGGTGGGGCACGCCTTCAATCCCAGCTACCTGGGAGGCTAAGGCAGGAGGGCTGCAAGTTGAAGGCCAGCCTGGGCAACTAGCCAGACCCTGTCTCAAGAAAAGGGGGCAAAGGCTGCAGGTGTGATTCAGTGGTAAAGTTCCCACCTGGCAGTGCAAGGCCCTGGGTTCAATCCCCAGCATGACAAGGACAACAGAAAAATAAAGAAGAAAAAAGACAGGCCAGGGTTAGAGAAGACACTGGACACACCTAACCAAAAAGAATACACATCCCCAGAACACATGAGGCATTGCTAAAGTCAGTGAGAAATGCAATGAAAAATGAGCAAAATATTTAAGTGGATATTTCATAAAATAAATTCAAAAGGCCATTACACATGTGTAAACATACTATGGCTCATTACTAATCAGAGAAACACATATTTAACTTCACTGAGACACCCCTACATTGTCATCAGACTGACAAAAATGTGTAGGTGTGACAATACTGAGTGTTGGTGAGGATGGGGAGCCTCCACTACTGGGGTAACCATAAATGAGCACATGGTGTCAGAAAGCATTTTGGCAACACCAGGCAATGCTGAGTATACACACATACGCTGGCCCAGAAGTCCCACAGCTAGTTTTACACACGACACCCTTAGAAACACTTGCACTTGTGCATGGGGACACAAGATCAATCAGCTTTGTGAATGCCCCCAGACTGTAATCACCCGAGTATCTGCCAAGAATAGAATGGAGGGTCATGGAGTAGTCACATAAGAGAATATTACATCTAGCAATGGGAAAGCACTGCAGCTACGTGTGACAGGAACCATCTCATACAGAGGCAGATGCCAGAGCGTGTGCTGTACGAATTCGCCTGACAGTTCAAGACAGGCAAGGGAACTTCCGTGCGTTACTAAGAGGTGCACATAACAGATGCTAAAACCACTAGGGAAAGGCCAGCCAGGTAACAAGCGCAGAAGCAGGGCACTCTGGGGAGGCCCGAAGGGGCAGAGGGGCTTGTCCTGAGCAGGTGTGAGCTACATGGGTGTGAGCTACATGGGTCTGCCTCGAAGCTGGTAAACCACATGAATGATCTCTTATGGGTGTTATAATCTGTGCGCGTGCACACAACATACTGCTGCCTTCTCTTCTCGTGCACACTCACACTCACACACACACACTGTCCCATGTAAGAGCTCTCCCCTGTGGCGGGGAACTGCGTGCAGCGCTGCTTCTCTTCTCATGCACACTCACTCATACTCACACTCACACACACACTATCCCATGTAAGAGCTCTCCCCCATGGCGGGGAACCGTGCACCGCTGCCTTCTCTTCTCTTGCACACTCACACATACACTGTCCCATGTAAGAGCTCTCCCCCGCAGCGGGGAACCGTGCACCGCTGCCTTCTCTTCTCTTGCACACTCACACACACACACTGTCCCATGTAAGAGCTCTCCCCCGCAGTGGGGAACCGTGCACTGCTGCCTTCTCTTCTCGTGCACATTCACTCACACACAATGTCCCACTTAAGAGCTCTCCCGCAGCGGGGAACTGCGCAGTGCTGCCTTCTCTTCTCGTGCACACTCATACTCACACTCACACACACTGTCCCCCCTGAGAGCTCTCCCCCGCGGTGGGGAACCGCGCACCGCTGCCTTCTCTTTTCGTGCACACTCACTCACACACTGTTCCCCCTGAGAGTTCTCCTCCGCGGCGGGGAACCGCGTACGGCCGCCTGCCCTCTCCTTCCTGAGCGCTATCCTGACACACAGGGTCAGCCGCTCACCGGCCGGGCGGTCTGGACTGCAGTCGGCGGGGACAGGCGCGGCCTCGCCCTCTGCCCGCGGCGCACCCCGGCCGCACGCGGTGCTCCGCGACCCTGAGCCCCAGGACCCCCAGGAGGCCTTGTGCGCCCGAGTCGCCCGCTCGCACCGTGCTCCAGGAGCGCGGGGACATTGCCTCTCCGCTCAGCCTCCGGCCACCAAGCCCACCCCGTCCCGCCGGGCCCCTGCGAAAGCAGGAGCGCCGCGCACCGCTCTCACCGACCCGAAGCGGCTCTCAGGGCGCCAGCCAAGACCAAGGCGGCCATATTGCCGCCCTCGCTACGGCGGCCGCGCTGGGTCGGAAGGCGCCGAAGCACAGGGTACAGGCCAGCCCCGGGGCCGAGGAGGAGGAGTTCGGAGGGACTAGGGTGTGGTCAGCGCCGCCTCCGCAAGGTAGGGAGAGTGAGCAGGGGGAACCGAGAAAGGGAGGGAGAGCACGCGAGTCTCGCTGGGATGCTTGAGCGTCCTCCGGCCTCGTCCTCCCAGCAGCTGGGACTCCTGGAGCGACCGCCGTACTAGGCTCCTCAAAAAAGTTCTGAATGTGTGATGGAAAGATCTATTTAAAGTTCACAACGTACTGGAAACAACTTTCTTTCCGCTCTTTTATTGAGCTTATTTTGGAGAATAATACTTGTTAATCTTCCCAAACTGGAAGATATTAGGATAAATGAACGGGAAAAAAAAATAGCATATGTGATGAAAAATCCTTTTGGAAAAAAAAACTGAATGGCAATTATAAATCAAGTGAATGTAAATATCCTAGACATTTTGCACACACACACTTTTAGTTTTGTTTTGGGGCTTCTCTCTACCAAGGACCTAAAACCTCAGAAGCATGTGTATTTTTAAAATTCAGTAACACGCACTTGTTATTTTACAGTAGCATCTCAACTGCTTCAATAATCCTACATCCCTTATTTTATTCCTGAGAATTAGTAATCATACATACTTTTCTGATATTCATTCATTCAAATGGGGAAAACCAGCAATGAAACTCTATTCTGTGACATCTTCGTAAGAAACACCCAGAGATAGTCCATGCATATACAACATTTATTGACTGGTGGAAATGGGTAAGGACCAAACACCTTGTCTCAAGGAGTCACACTCAATAAGGTCACAAGTATAGAACATAATTAAGACAAGGTTGATAGGGGCTCACTGGGGCAGATCAAAGGAGAGGAGGGAGGCTTCTGGTTGGAGCGATCTGGAACGAGGAGGTACATTGTAAGATGGACCTTAACAATGGGGAGGATTTTAACTAAGGTAAGGACATTCGTTTAGAAGGGTGGTTCTTAAAATTTTGGTTTTAGAACCTTTTACACTCTTAAAAGTTACTGAGGAGCCAGGTATGGCAGTCTGTGCTTTACAAGCAACTTGGGCGGCTGAGGCAGGAGGATCACTGAGGTCTTGAGTTTGAGACCAGTCTGGGCAAAAAAAGCACAGTCCCATTAAAAAAAAAAAAAAAAAAAAGTTCATCCTCAAGCGCTTTCACTTATATGGATTGCATCTATTGGTATTTATGGTATTGAAAATTGAGGAAAATTAAAGTTATTGTGTCAATTTCCTATGACTGCTCTATCAAGTTGTCATAAACAGTTGCTTAAATGACAAAAATTATCTTATAGTTCTGTGGTAAGAAGTTCAAAATGAGTTTCACAAGGCTAAAATCAATATATGCCAAATGCTGATCTCTTCGTGTCTTGTTCTCAAGATAACCTTTTTTTTTTTTTTTTTTTTTTTTTTTTTTTGGTGCTGGGGATCTAACCCAGGGATGCTTTGCCACTGAGCTGTTATCAGCTTCATATTTTTTTGAGACAGGGTCTTACTAAGTTGCTGAAGTTGGTCCTGAATTGCAATGCTTCTGCATCAGCTTCCCTGGGATTAGAGTCCCTGAGATTACAGGTGTGCACTACAGAGCCCTGCAAGAGATCATTAATCATATCTACAGAATTCCTTTTATCATGTAAGATAACATACTCCAGAGATCAGGAAAAAGTAGACATCTTTGGGGGACCATTATTCTGCTTGTCACACTTAGTAATTTATTTAAAAATGATAAGCCAGTCAAATCGGCACACACTTGTAAATTCTAGCAACTTGAGAAGCTGAGGCAGGAGAATCAGAAGCACATGGAGGCTGAGGAGTAAGGATTTGATATCACGAGGAATTAGAAAAGTAATTAATTTTTAGGGCTGAAATCTTGAAGCTGAAGAGGTTGCTAAAGAGGTTGAGGGGTAAGTTGTGGATGTGGCTGGACAGGGCCATAGGAGTACGTAAGCGCTCATTGGCATGGAGAGGTTCAAGGACGAGTGTTTGGTCTCAAGGACTGGGCGGGACTGTCAAAATACTAAACAAAACGGGAGGCTGCCCTGGAGCCTTTAGGTGATGGGATTTGAAAACCGAGTATCATGTGATTTCTAAACGCACGGAACACACACAGCCATAATTATCTTATTCTAGATAATTTCCAAACTAACTTCTGTTTTGCCAACGAGTGGTAGCGCGGTTGGCCTCTGTAACACACTCCTTCGCCCTAAGTTACTAGCAGGACCTGAACGTGCTGGCGAGCACAACGGCATCCAACACCGGTGGTCCCTAGGACATCAGGCGACGGCACTGGTAGTCCGCCTCGCTGGAGCCTAATTCGTGTTCAAGCCCACGTGCTGGCCTCACCAGGCTCGGCGGAACCGCGTGAAGCGGGGACCAAGCCGGCTCGCCTCCAGCCCACCCTAAACCGCGGCCAGCGTTCTCCCTAGACCCACCCGGAGCGCGTGAGGCAGAGGCCGGCCCGCAGCACCACCCCAAAGCGAGTCGGCTCCACTGTCTACGCAACTCGGCCGAGTAGCCTCCCTCCTACGGAACCTCCAGCTGTAGGAGACGGCGGGCGGCTTCTCGCTTTAGCCTTCCGGAGAGGCACACGCACCTGCCGCACCGCGCAGCTCGGGGTCCAGGTTTGCTCACCTAGTGACCCCGGCTCGGGGTACCGGACTGTGCCCAGCGCTGCCCGGAAGGAGAACCCGCCCTTCCGCCGCAGGGCGAGGGGCGGGGCCGCGCGTGCGCAGTGGGCGGGCGGCCCAGCGCAGCGGCAGAGCAGTCGCGGGCACGCACGCACGCACGCACGCACGCACGCACTGCTTCTCTCGCGCCGCCGCGGCCGCTCCCGCGTACACCGGCCTCGCCGTCCGCTAAGTCGGGATGCTGAGGGCCTGTCAGCTGTCTGGCGTGAGCGCCGCCGCCCAGGTGAGCGCGGGCTCCCCGAGCGCGCGTAGGAAGTGATTCCGGGCTGCAGCGGAGAGCGGGCCGGGCGCCGCCGGGTCGGGCAGGGGCGTGCGCGGGACCGCAGGACGCTGGGACTGTCGCCGCTGCGGGGCGGGGACGGGGACGACGAGGGCCAGCCCCCAGGCCCGGCGCCGGTTGAGCGCGGCGGGTCCCGATGTGAAGGTCAGGTGGAGGACTACAGCTCCCGGCTGGCCGCGCGGCGGCCGTCCGCATCACTAACGCAGAGGGGTCTGCGCTCCCCGGAGCCCGCGGCTCGAGGGTCCCGGCTGTAACCGGCCGGAGGGACTCGGGATGGCTAGGAACACCTCGGGCTGCTCTTACTCTGCAGAGCAGCTTGTCGTGGATGGAGCTGAAACCCCTGGTACTCGATTGAGGAAGGACAGAGTCATGACCTTGTGCTCATTTTGAGATGAGCCTGGGGTTCTGCGTCTCCAGGCGCTGGGACGACTGTGCCTGGCACTCAGTTTTGTTCTTTCTTTTCTTTTTAGTTTTTCATAACTTATCAAAGTAACTTCTTAAAATTGAAAATAAGAGACCTATTTCTATTGCTCACGGTTTGCAGAACATCGTTATTATTTTGGCAGAATGTTGTATTGAAGAAATGGATATTGTGACTCCTGTACTAATCAAATAAAATCCCTAGCCTTAGTGAGTTAGAAATCATAAAATTCAAGCCTTGTTTTTCTCTTCTAGTTAGCTTCTCTCCCTATTCATTGCTGGGGTAAAATAAAAGAAGCAGCCTCTTCCACAGGGAAGTGGGGCCTTATTAATTTTCTATTGCTACAAGTACCACAAATTTAGCTCCTTAAAACAACACCCATTGGTTGCCTGACAGTTTTTAGCCTGGAAGTCTTTTGTGAATGATTTGGATTTTCAGAATTACACAGGCTGCAATCAGAATTATGGCCATGCTGTGGTTCTTATTTGGAGATTATTTTCCAAGCTTATGCAGTTTGTTGGCAAAATTAAGTCCCTTGCAGTTGTGGAAGTAAAGAAGAAAACAACACCATTTTCTTGTTACCTCTTGTCAGACACTGCCCTCGGCTTGTAGAGGCTGCCATCAATTTCTTGCCATAAGACCTCCATAGGCCATTCAGTAATATGCATATTTGCTTTTTTGCAGGCTACCAGGAGTTTGTCTCTCAGACTTCAAAGTCTCCTATTTCCCTGCCTTTGCTCTTTAGACCTAGTTTAAAAGGTTATATGATTAGGCTGGGCCCACCTCAATAACTTTCCTTGTCAGTCAATTCAAAGTCAACTTTTTAAAAAACGTCACAGTAAAATATACATACTTCCTAGGTCTCAACAAAGATTTCTAACCGTCTTGAAATCACTATCTTATAAAATTCTTTGGTTTATTCTTACCAGCTCCTCAATCATTTTATAGATTTGATAGTGTAGCTTTGTGTAACTCTGTACTTTTGGCTTCTCAAGTATTCTCTTGGGTTCCATCTTACCCTTTGTATCTTTTTTTTTTTTTTTTTTTAACTGAGTCAACTTCTTGTTTGAACTTTTATTTTTTAAATATTTCTTTAAGTTGTGAGTGGTTCTTTATTTTATCTATTTATTTATATGTGGTGTTGAAAATCAAATCCAGTGGCTCCTCATACATAAGGTAAGTGCTCTACCATTGATCCACATCCTCAGCTTCATTTTTGAACCTTTAAATACACTCTTCCTTCTCTAGTTACATACTCTTTTTTTTTTTTTAAGAGAGAAGGAGAGAGAGAGAGAATTTTTTAATATTCATTCTTTAGTACTTGGTGGACACAATATCTTTGTTTGTATATGGTGCTGAGGATCGAACCCGGGCCGCACGCATGCCAGGCGAGCGCGCTACCGCTTGAGCCACATCCCCAGCCCTAGTTATATACTCTTATTAGGGATGACATTAACTCTCAGAACTTTAATCCCTAAGCAGATGACTCTTCAGACTCTTCTTTGTAGCTTTGTATTCAACTTTCTGAATTTTCATTGAAATTTATCAGTTTATACATACTATTCCACTTCATCAAACCCCATCTTAAATGTCTTTCTGATTTTACTTTTACTGTTCCCTTCTAGATCAGTTCTTCTTTTTTAAATGAGGCAACTTTTTTTTTAATAGCTTTATTTTATTCATTAATTTTTTATGTAGTGCTGAGGATTGAACCCAGGGCCTCACACATACTAGGCAAGTGCTTTACCACTGAGCTACCTCCCCCTGTTCTTTTCTGTTTTTATTTCCAGACAGGGTCTTGCTTAGTTGCCCAGAGTGGCCTTGAACGTGTCATCCTCCTGCTTTAGCCTCCTGAGTCTGGGATTACAGGTCTGTGCCACCATGCCAACTAGAGTCAGTCCTTAATATAGTGGTTGTAAGGGCTTTAGCAAACATGTCATAGCCAGGTGTGCTGGCAGAGGCCTGTAATTCCAGCTACTGAAGAGACTGAGGTAGGAAGGTTGCAAGTTCTAAGCCAGTCTGGACAACTTAATGAGAACCTGTCTACAAATAAAAATTTGGAAAAAAAAAAAAAAAAAAAAGGACTGGAGATTTACCTCAGTTGATAGCACACTAGATTCAATCCCCACTTCCACAAATGAACAACAGAAAAGTTCCTGTCATGCTCTTCAGTGACATCCCATCACACTTGGAATGAAATCTAGTCTCTACTTCTCCTGCCAGGCCCTTTATGGCCGGGCTTTTTTTTCATATCCCATTTTTTATACTCTGCCTTACTCTCTGGTGTCTCCAGCACATGTCTCTCTTCATGGGTGTTTCTCTGCCCCCAAACTTCCCATGCATCTTTGCGTAGCTCACTCCCGTTGTGCAGGTATTTTCTCAAATATAAGCTTCTCTTCAGAGAAGTCTTCCTTATAAAGTAGACTTAAGTGCTGAGTGTGGTGGCATGGTGCTGTAATCCCAGCCTCTCAGGAGACTGAGGAGGAGGAGCCAGCTTGGACATTTTAGCAAGACTTTGTCTTAAATTAAAAAAGGCCTTGGGCTGTATCTCAGTGGTAGAGTGTCCCTGGGTTCAATCTCCAATACTGCAAAAAAATAAAATAAAAATTAAAAATTAACAAAGAAAATAGATTGATGACCACTTTCTTTCCTTGCACCACTGTTTTTACCCTCACCCTGCTTTGTTTTACTTTGTAGCTCTTAGCACTACCTGACATCATAATGTGTATTTGTGTTTGCTACATTTAACATGCAAGTTCCACAAAGGGACTGTGTCCATATGGTTCACTGCCATTTTTCCAGTACTGACAATAGTCTCTGGCTTCTACTAGATTCTTAATAAATAAGTATTTTTGACGTTTGAGTAAAAAAAGAAATGTGTTTCATGAATTTTTCTTAGTCTCCATAAGTAAATGTGACCTCCTTTAAAATCTCCCATTGGTTTTGGAATCTCTGATGGTGTATTAAGCTCTTCAGAGAAACAGAACCAACAGGCTATGTGAGTGTGTATTTATTTATGTATGATAATGTGGGTTCATGTGGTCATGGAGGTTGGAAGGTCCAACACCTTCAGTGTGGCTTATGGTCTAGTCTCAGGAGAGCCAGTAGTACAGTTTTAGCCCGCAGGTCACCAATTTCAATGTTAAATCTTTTCTAAAAACACCTGCCAACTTGACCCAAAACTAACCCATCACAGATGGTATCGACCTTATTCTTCAAGTCTGGACTCACTCTTAAATTCCTTACACGGGAGTATTCAGGAAAAATTATTTGTTCTCTTTCTTTTCCAGAAATGAGCTGTAAACTCCTTCCTGAGTTTACTTCTCAGTTCTGGCGCTTTCTTTTTACTCTTAGTTGCGGTATCGCTTCCTTCACATGCACTGGTCTCTTCTGCACGTACCTAAAAGAAGAGGGAGGAACGCTGTTGTCCTTCAGAGTCAACTAAGCCCGCCTATTTAACTGAGACCAGGTTCCGAAGTCTAGGATTAAAATTGCCTGTAGTAGAGGTAGGCTGCTGACCGCATGTGCTAGAAAAGGTTTTGCAGATGGTGCAGTCTGTTTGCCCATACTGATACTGGAATCCTTTAAACCACTCCTCATTTTCATATTCCTAGACTAATAGCTTTCAAACAATTTTGAAATACAACTTGTATAATTTAGTATACCTGAGTGAGATTATATAAAATATTCATGTTATGCACAGTGACCAAAGAAGTGTCACATTTATTTTTGTTTTTTCAAAACCATCTAAACAATTTAAAATTAACTAATAAATCACAATTTAGTTTTGCTTTTTAGGATTGTATTGTAAAATGACACGTTTCAGAATTAACCAAAGTATATTTTTGTTTCAGGTTAGTTTACCCATGTAAGTCAAGAGTAAACCACAGTGCATCTCCCTTAGTCTAGGATGCACATTCGCTCTTTTGCAGTGCTGTTTAGTCTGCCATTGCCATAACTGAAGAGTAGTTTTCCTCTTAGACATAGAGTATGTTTATATTAAGAGATAATGTTGCTTCAGTTTCAATCTCAGTGAATTTTTTAATGGATGTACTTTTTAGCCTTAATGCATTTTTTTTTGGAGGGGGGGGGGGAGAGAGAGAGAGAGAGAGAGAGAGAGAGAGAGAGAGAGAGAGAGAGAATTTTTTCAATATTTATTTTTTAGTATTTGGCAGATACAACATCTTTGTTTGTATGTGGTACTGAGGATCGAACCCGGGCTGCATGCATGCCAGGCAAGCACGCTACCGCTTGAGCCACATCCCCAGCCTAATGCCTGATTCTTATAAAATGTTTTAAGTTAACCATAGTAAAAGTTACATTATGTGTTAATTTGTATACCAAGTGTGCAAGGGGCCATTAACTTCTGGGTGCCTTTGGTTTTGGTGGAAGGAATCCTTATGACAAGACACACCAAACAGTCAAATATGGCAACCAGCAGAGTCAGTGGAGGAAACCTGGAACCTGCAGGTAGGGTTCCTCTGAAGTCTGTTGTTACAGATTTCACATCAAGGTTGTGATGTTGCAGTGTGATTTCTTTCATATGTTCACTTCAATTTGGTAGAACTAAGGGAATAAAGGAACCCTGTAAGAACGTTACTAGAGGATTGGATGTTTTCTCTTCCTTTTTGTTTGTTTTTTGTTAAAATCATGTTTCTGCAGGTTAGGAACAGCAGTGATAACTTTATAACTCTTATTACAAAGTTATATGTTCAGGCGTATTTCTTTGAAACAGTATTCTTCTTTTAAAATCCTAGATCATTATTAATAAAAAGGAATTCAAGAACTAAAAAGTAGCCAATATTTACAAATAAAGAGATACTGTAACAGTACTTAAGAGAGTACTCTGGAAGCCAACCTTGTATTTGGCAAGGACTTCTTAGATATGACATCAAAAGCACAAGCAATAAAAGAAAATAGAAGATAAATTTTGTTTCATTACAATTTCAAATTTTGTGCACCAAGGGACACTCAAGAGTAAAAAGAATGAGGAAAAAATATTTTCAAATTATATATCTGATTAGAGTCTAGTGTTTAGAATAGGCAAAGAACTCTTACAACTTAACCTTAGAAAGACAACCAAAATAAAAAGTAGGTAAAGGCTGGGCGCAGTTGTGCATGCTTGTAATCCCAGCAACTCAGGAGGCTGAGGCAGGAGTAGTGTAAATTAAGGCCAGCTTCAGCAATTTAGTAAGTCCCTGACTCAAAATAAAAATTAAAAAGAGCTGGGGAATATAGCTCAGTGGTAAAGTGCCCCTGGGCTCAGTCCTCAGTATCAAGGGAAAAAAAAAATATTATGATAAAGTGATTTCTATTCTTTTTTTTTTCCAAATAGAAGTGAAACTCCTTTTGTCACCATTTTGGGTTTCTTTTGGCCAGAAAAGATAATTTTTTCACATTTTATTTTTTTAAATCAGGGTTCATTTTATAATTTATGGTGTGTCATTTAATAGAAACAGTTTTTTCTTTCATGGTGGTACATAAAATAAATTTCTTATCAATGTTTTATGAAAAAAGTTAAAATTTAAGGTAACCTTTAAAAAAGCAACAATATCCACAAACATTCCAAAAAAAAATAGTGTGAGAGGACTAACCTTACCAGATTATAAACTTAATTCTAAGATTTACTTGTTAAAAGTTTGCTTTTAGTTATGAATAGGTAGATCAGTGGGACAGAATAGGAAGTCAAGGTTGTAGAAGAATTTAGGTGGACACCAGCCTGAACTGGGCACTGGGGGCCACCATCATGGGACATGGAGGAGCTCAAAGGCAGTGCTAGGCCTCCTGGTGCTGCTGACCCCAGCCATGGTAATTGCGGTGCAGGGCCAGCAGAGGCTTCAGGGCAGACTGACAAGAGGCAAGATCTCAAAGAGAGGCCATTCCCCTTTGGAGAAACAGATTATTTTGACTGAACAACTTGAAGTAGAAAGACGATGTTATTGTTAAAGGGATCTCAGAAAATGTGACTTGAAATGAAGTGACCTGTGGATGGAACAGCAGCACAGGGAAGGGGTGGTCTGGTAAATAGTTTAGTGAGTCCAACTGTTTTTTTTTGGGGCGGGGGGGTGTGGTGGTGGTCATTGCCCTGTTAAACTTGATCAAATAAAGAACAGTGGATTGTATATTTTAAATTGCCAATGTAAAAATCCCATGTCTGGACACTTTTCCAATGGCTACCTAACCTTGCTGTACGTAGTTAGAGACACTAGTTCTAGGACCTGATCCTTTTCTCTTTCTGGCTAGCATCTGGAATTGCCCAACAATTCTTTTTATTTCATAGAGGAAAAATCCCTGTCTCAGTTACTTCTGTGGGCAAATGTTCTTCTGAAGAGTTTCTGTCCTCTCTGAGTGGTCCTGGTAGAAGCCCCGTTAAGGTCGGTGTCCAGAGCTTAGGATTATTACTGAAAAGCACTTTTTTTGTGTGTTATGCAGTTTGTGTAAATTGTCATATACAATACTTTTGTGCGAGTGGGGAGGGGCTAGGGATTGAACCCAGGGCCTTGCACCTACTAGGCAAGTGCTTTGCCACTGAGCCCCATCCCAGCCCTCTTATATAAAGTACTTTAAGATGCAGAGTACAAGCCGAGGGAGAATGTGGCATGAGGGAATATCCCCTGAATATTCAGGATGTTGATTCCGATTGATGACTTTGCCTTGAAAAGTACTTCTGACCCTGGGGGAAGGAGGAAGGTTGAACAGTAATGTCTACTCTAGCAGAAAGTTGATTCACATGAGTGAATCCACTAGAACACCTACCTTGGAGGAGTGGGCGGAGGGTAGAGGGACCTGATTGTGGAACTAGAGAACTGGGCCTTGGTGGACCTATGACTAGAGCAGGGGCTTCTGCAGTGGTGAAGAAGGAGCTGTGTTGTGAGTGGAGGAGCATCTGTCCTTCTGTGACAAGTGCCAGAAATAGGTAGTAGCCAATAGGAGCACCTCAGTTTCTTTGGCTCATGAGTTCCTATGTGAGGGTTTCTTTTTTCAATCTCTGAAAGAAAGCAGGGATGTAAGATAGAACTAAATAAAAAGATAACTATTATATTTATTAACTTTATATGTTGTGTACTTATTATATTTGGTCAACTACAAATTTATACAAACACATTTGTACTAATAAAAATTGTTGTCAACCTCTATTACATTGTTAAAAATTCTTACATTTCTTTTTTTTTTTTTTTTTTTTTTAAATGACATCTGACTGCATTGCCCAGGCTGAACTCAAAACTCCTGGGCTCAAGTGATCCTCCCAGTCAGCCTCTTGAGTAGCTGGGACTATATTACATTCCACCCAGTTTCTTTTTTTTTTTTTGGTGAGGGGATTGAACCCAGGGGCACTTAATCACTGAACTGCATCTTTTTTTTTCCCAGTTGTGGATGGATATAATAATTTTATCTTATATATTTATTTTTATGTGGTTCTGAGAATCAAACCCAGGGCCTGGCACGTGCTCTACCACTGAGCTACTGAACTGTATCCTTTTTATATTTTATTCCGAGACAGGATCTCACTGAGTTGCTTAGGGCCCCACTAAGTTGCTGAGCTTGGCTTTGGACGCGCCATCCTCCTATCTCAGCCTCCCGAGCTGCTGGGATTTACAGGCAGGCACCACTGTGCCTGGCTAATTTTAAATTCTTGATGGTAACCCAATAAAAATTACAGAGAGAGAGAGAGAGTGTGTGTGTGTGTGTGTGTGTGTACGTGTACATACGTGTATATATATATATATATATATATATATATACACACACACACGTATATATGCACACATAATTATACCTGGTATTCCTTAGGTATAATTTCTTATTTTCTTCTTTTAATATTTTAACATTATGCTAAAATACATAATGTATTTTTAGCATTGTATTTCTCTTGATGTAGAATTAACAGTAGAATGCAGAAATCTTAAATGTTCACTTTCTGAAGTTTGATAAATGCAAATACTTGTATGAACATGTATCTTTTGGGGACACAATTCAACCCAAAAGCTGTAGGACCCTTTAGATAGTAAAACATTAGCATCACTCATAAGAGTTTCCCCAGGCCCCTTCCCAGTTACTCTCAATCTCCACACGCATAAGCCACTACTTGTGTTTCTTTCTACCATGGATTGCCTTTGCCTATTCTGTACCTAACATAAATTTTCTCAAATGAACCTTCCTGCAGGACTGTGAGGTCATGGCATTGTTTGTTTAAGTGGGAAGCTGGGAGAGCACAGGGGTAATGTGCAGGAAGTATTTCTGGATAACAGGCCATAGCATCAGCTGCCTGTGGCGAGGGGAACTGGAACAGAAGCATAAGTGAGATTTGTCACCTTTAAAGCTTTTGAATTTTGATTTGAAATTTCAGATTTTAATTTAATACTAGTAACTATTAACGTCAGCCAAATAAAAGGGAAAGTAGACAGTCAAGATAAAAGAATGTGGAAGATGGATTTTAAAACAGGCTGCAAACTGTTCTTGTAAGTTAGGATGTTCTCTGACTTGAGTGTTGAATTTAGCTCATCTTTCCTGGAGTCTGGTGTCCTTCAGGATGCTTGCTGTTTGATATTCCAGGTAGCCCCTTAGCCACTGCCAGCAGCGCCTTAACTTTTGACCCCAATGCCTGTTCATACTCAGAGGTTAAAAAAAACAGCCTTACATCAGACAGCTTCACTGGTCTCCTGGTGTTTCCTTCCTAAGCCACATGTGGAGTTACTGACGATAGAGCTGTTCAGTTTCCTATTACCTGCTTTGCAGAATAGAAGGAAAACACCCCTTTCCGTTAAAAGCAGTTCAGAAATGTTTTGAATGCCACACTTTTGGTAATAATAGAATTACTTTTAAATACCAATTATATGTGCTTTATGTTTAAATCATCTGTTCGTTTCAATATATATTAATACAGTAGAAGTTTGTGCTGTTTATGTTTAGGCATTTGTAAATTGCAACTATATTCAGTCATTTCATGTGTGTTCTGTGATCATGTGATCTGTTTTCTAATAACTAAAAATACTTTGAAAGGGAAATTTGTGTTTTTCTGGTATTTCTTAGGTATAATTTCTTTTTTTCTTCTTTTAATATTTTAACTGATGGGGCCTTTTCTGTTGTTCAGGATGGTCTCTAACTGATGGGCTCAAGCAGATTTTAATTGAATATAATCCTCTTGCCTCACTCCCCACCCCCAAGTAGATAGGACTGGTGCATGCATTCAAGCCCACCTCTTAGACACAATTTTATTAAGGAACCTAGAGAAAGCATTTCCCTCCTGACTTGTTGCAATTTGATCTTTCCACGTGCTTAAAAAAAATATTTTAGGGTGGAGGGTGTAGCTTGGTGGTAGAGTGTTTGCTCAGCCTACGTGAGCCCCTGGATTCAGTCCCCGGCACCCCAAAAAAAACATTTTTAAAAAAAATATATCAATGCAATTAGTTTGAAATTTCAAATTGATATATGTGAATAGTTTATCAACACCTTCCCCAAATAGTATTTGGATGCTAATTCATAAGGAATTCACAGATTGTAGGGATCCACAGATTGTTAAGAAACACTTGGGTTTTTTTTTTAAATACTTTATTTTTATGTGTAGCCGAGGATCAAACCTAGTGCCTCACACATGTGAGGCAAGCACTCCATCACTGAGCTACAACCCCATCCCTGGGTTTGTGTTTTACTTTGACTTGGGTTTATGTTTTTACTTTGATTAAAACAAATAAGGAGGGCTGGGGTTGTGACTCAGTGGAAGAGCGCTCGCACCTCATGTGTGAGGCACTGGGTTCAATTCTCAGCACCACATATAAGTAAAAATGAATTTTTAAAAAAGCTCCATCAACATCTGAAAATATATTTTAAAAAAATCTGGAAATGTTTTTCATTGCAAATTGATTTTTCCCCCCTTTTTTGTGGTACTGGGGAATTGAACCCAGGGGCCCTCTACCACTGAGCTACATCCCCAGACCCTTTTATTTTTCATTTTGAGACAGGATCTTGCTAAGTTGCTGAGGCTGAACTTGGATTTGTGATCCTCCTACCTCAGGATCCCAAGTTGCTGGGATTATAGGCATGCACCACACTGTGCCTAGCAGAAAATTGATTTTTGAAAATAAAATAATATTTTGTTCAGTGAAGATATTAGTAATGAAACTGTGGTGTTTTCTCTTCTAGACTTGTCTCTGTGGGAAGCTTGTCCTCCGTCCATTGCGACCATGCCGAAGATACTCAACTTCCAGCAGTTCTGGGTATGCAGTGCCTCCTTGAAACCTAGCTTTTTACTGTATGCGACTGAGTGGTGTATATATGTGTTTTCTTTGAATATAGGAATCGCTACTTAAAACCTTTTATTAAGGAACGAAGTCTTTCCCCTTACCCATGGTTTCAGTTAACTGTGGTCAACTGAGATAACATCTCACATGATTACAAGAAGGTTGAGCTCAGTAGAATCATACTCGGAGAGAAAGAGACCATATTCACATAACCTCCTTTATAGTATATTGTTAGAATTCTTCTATTTTTTTATTAGTTATTATCCTCTTAACTGTGCCTAGTTGATAAGTTAAGCTTTATCATGGATATATATGTTTAGAAAAAATAGCATATGTAAATTCATTACTGTCTGCAACTTCAGGTATCTTCTGGTGGTTTTGAAATGTGTCTCCCCTGAATAAAGGAGACTACTGTACGTACACTGAAACTTGGCTATAGTATTTTTGGAATGCCTTCTGGAGCATTATTTATTGTAGGTGAAACTTTGCTAATGCTGTTCCTTTTGGATAGTGGTAGTTGGAAGGCATTGAGGCAGACCTCCCACCCCACTCCGCCCTCCCAGGTGGTCTTCCATGCTATAGCAGTAGGTTCCCATCCTGAAAGCAGCATGTTATAACATAGGAAAAGTTTGTTAATTCTGTTTGATATTTTTTCATCTTATGTTTGTAAAGGGTTTACTTTATTGTATTTATACAAGTGCTTAATCAAGGAACAGGAGCTTTAAACATTATTAATAGTTCTTTTTAGGGGAGCCAAAGGAAATAATGTGAACATCTTGGGTTTTAATTGTTAAAGATAGATCGCTTCATTCCTTCTGTCCTAGATATTATTGTTTTTTGTTACCAATAAATAAATGTTATTCTATTGCAAACATGTTATAAATAAATCAGGAAGCTGGGTATGGTGGCACATGCCTGTAATTCCAGCAACTGGGAAGGCTGAGGCAAGACAATCAAGTTTGAGACTAGTCTCAGGTACATAGCGAAACTCTGTTTCAAAGTAAAAATAAAAAGGATTGGGGATGTAGTTCAGTGGTAAAACATCCTTAGGTTCTATCCCCAGGATTTAAAAAAAAAAAAAAAAATCAGGTAAAGGTGAGGTTTGGCTGTGATGATGAATCGGGGTAGAGAAGCAGAGGTCAGAGGTCTTTGAGACTCCTTCCCTGAGGCAAGTAGATGCAGGAGAGCCAGGAAATAATATGTGTATGTGTTTCCATTCCTTCCACCCAGGTTGACTGCAGGCAGGATCGCTGGAGCGGGTCTGCTGTTTGTTGGTGGTGGTATTGGAGGTACCATCTTATATGCCAAGTGGGACTCCCACTTCCGAGAAAGTGTAGAGAAAACCATTCCTTACTCAGACAGACTCTTTGAGATGGTTCTTGGTTCTGCACCTTATAATGTTCCATTGCCAAAGAAGCCGGTAAGAGTTTTAAACATTATTTCATTGTATCCTATGGAATAGTTTTATAAAGCAAGCTGTTTTCATCTTGAAAATAGTACACATGTCTAATTCAGTGCAGCTTGCCAGGTGCATGCTAGTTCTCTTCAGACTGAGCTGGTAGTAATCTGCACAGGTGAATTCTAGCCTTTGGGAGTTTCACAGATACTCTGAATGTGTGCCACAAGGATGAATGGGGCCACAAGGATGATCACTATGCATTCTACATGGGTGACTGGAGGAGGTGTGCATGGCAGAGGTAACTGGGTACAGTGTGGTTGAGGGCAGCCTGTATCTGAGCAACTCTCAGGCTCTTACTTGGAACACTAAAAATATAGTGGAGACTGGCCATGATACCGAACCCCCTGGTGTGGGCAGCAGGGGTTCTTCTCAGACTCTAAAACAAAATCACAGAATTTTCAGCTATATGCTGGTTGGTTGACAGGAATATTTTCCATGTTCTTTAGAGTTCCACTCCCCCCACCCCACCATGCTTAACATTTTGGCGGGGGGTAGGGGGTAAATTAAACTCAGGGGCACTCACCCACTGAGCCACATCCCCAGCCCTATTTTGTATTTTATTTAGAGACAGGGTCTCATTGAGTTGCTTAGTACCTCCCTTTTGCTGAGGCTGGCTTTGAACTTTCTATCCTCCTGCCTTAGCCTCCAGAGCTGCTGGGATTATAGGTGTGCATGCACCATCACACCTGGTGAGACTTAACTTTTTAAAAAAATCATCTTAAATATTTCTTCACTGAAACACAGTTTCTTCTTTAAACACACACACACACACACACACACACACACGAGCATGGATTTGTGGCGTCGGCATTAGACATTTTTTTTATGCTGTGAGGCTGGATGTGGCTTATCAGTTCTTCCTTAGGAACTGTGTGGTCTTCTTTTCTCCAGAATTTCACATGGTCTTGACAAAGCCTGTAACACAGAAAATATTTGGAAATACAGATATTCTCAGATTTCCTCCCCACTTCCACCCCAACTCCCACTTTTTCAAGTATTCCTTGCTAGTCTTTTGCATCATTTATTCTTTCATTGGAACTTTAAAATATCTGTGGCAGAGGGAGACAGTTGCACAGCTGCAAAGAGCAGAATCCTGTGGATTTGATCTAAAATCCTGGGTCTATTTTAAGCTATAGCACCCCAGAGAAATGACTGGGAGCAGTTCTGGGGACACACAATTCTGGGGTCAGACTGAACAGTGGATAGCAGAGGAATCTGTTTGCTCAGCAGGACTTCAGGTGTCCTTCTTTGAAGATGAGTGCCCTTTCTCTAGATGACTGTGGGATCCTGCCATTCTGCTTAGGTATCTCACAGAGTATTGCCACTTGGATAGCTGGGCATGGCTACACTGCACCACCTCAAAAATCACATTTCTCGTGGTTTGCTTTTTTTTTTGGTGGTCTTGAGGATTAGCCTCAGGCCTTGAGCGTCACTGCGCTCCACTCCCAGTCCTCTGATTGGCTTTTTGAATTGAGGGTAGTCCCAGGCTGTCAGGTTGCTGGTGTAGAATTCTCTTCATCATTATCCTTTTTCTCCTAGTCTCCTATCTTGTTTATATTCCTTTTCTTTTGTCACCACTGTCCTCACCCTATTCTGGCCTTTGTCACTTTATATCCAATTATCTTCTGATCTAGACCTGTTTCTCTCTCCACAGTCTTTCCCATCTTCCTCCCAGTTCCATTCCTAGATTCTCCTCCTGAAACATGTCAGTGCCAGAGAGCCTTGTAAAATCAGCACTATCACATTCATGATGCCACTTATAGGAGTGTTCGCACATTTTCTATTCTTTAACCATAGACTGAAAGGTAGAGTGCCCTTAGAGGTCGTTGCACTCTGAGTAAGGAGCACGCAGCCGTTCGGGCCCTTTGTTGCCGGGTCAGTGGTCTTTGCTTGTGAGTGGGCTGCTATGTGGTACCCCGGCAGTCTAGGTCTGAATGGTTCTCGTGTAAACCCTCAGCTTTATTCCAGTTGGCTTTACAAAAAGGCCTTGTATTTTCCACACTTCCGTGTTAGTAAAGTGGCAGTTAGTTCCAGGTCCTGTTCTAAGAGCCCTGGTTACAGCAGAGAAGCAAACAGAAGTCCCTTGAATTTGCACCCTTTCCTGAGGGCGTCTTCCACCCAGGGGCTTCACTTCTTTGCCTCTGTCCTTCACTGCATGGGCCTATGTGCATCTGCTCTTCAGCTGAATTTTCATGGTATTAGTGTTTTTATTTTTAAAACATTTATTCTACTATTGTGCATTGTTACCAACTTGTTGCTTTCAAAAACTATGCATTTCATATGCATTTTCATGTTAACCCTTATAGTAACAGCATGATTATTTACTAAAACAGAATCTTTGGGAGACGTGGAATAGGACTTATCTAAATGAATACATGTTATGTTCTTTGGTGAAACTTTTTTTTTTTAATAAATACTATCTATCTACCTCTCTATCTATCTATCTATCTATCTATCTATTTATTTATTTATTTTTATGTGGTGCTGAGGTTGGAACCCAGGGCCTCACACCTGTGAGGCAAATGCTCTACCACTGAGCTACAGCCCCAGCCCCTTTGGTGGAACTTAATATTCAAAAATGTCATTTCTCATATCTATTTCATTCAAATTTTTCTTAAATATGAATATATTTGAGAGAAGTCCTTTTATCATATACACACACATATAATCACTATCACAGCTCTAGTAAGAATTCTAATGGATTTTCCTAATTGGTAAGGAAGTAGATGAGATGATTTTAGTTTGATCCCCAGTACTGCCAAAAATAAATAAATAAGAAAGAAATTTTGTTAAAGTTCATATGGACAAAGTAATGATGTTTAAGACTAGCCAGGAACATTCTGGAAAAGTGTTGGGGTAGGGAGGGTCAGAGGACACTTTTCCAGATGTTGATTTTGTTATAGTGCTGCTTGAATGAAACAGGGTTTGGCATAGGACTAGAAATGAGGAGTCAGACGCAGTGGCACCCATCTCTAATCAGCTACTCAGGAGGCTGAGGCCAGAGGATTGCAAGTTTGAGGTCAGGCTGAGCCACTTAGAAAGACCTTGTCTCAAAATATAAAATAAAGGGCTGGGGCTGTAGCTCAGGAGTAGCACCTGCTTTGCACATGTGAGGTACTGGTTTTAATCCTCCACACCACCTAGAAATAAATAAATAAAGATGTTGTATCCATCTACAACTAAAAAAAAATATTTAAAAAAATAGAAATAAAAAATAAAAATGTTGGGATGTAAGTCAGTGGTAGAGCACCCCTGGGTTCCATACCAGTGCGGGGGGTGGGGGGTGTGGGGAGAAGAGTAACAGCTGGACTGTGGTAGAGAAGCAGTGCATGAGGCCTGGGGTTGGATCCCCAGCATCACAAGGTAGTCAGTCAGTCAGTCAAACAAGCCCTCAGCAGTGGCTGCTCTTCAGGTATGCGGACAAGGACGTTCATTGCTGTGATGTTTGTAGAGCTAAAACAAAACAGGAAATAACTGAATGTCTGTAAGTAAACTAGTTGGCTAAATTGGGGATACCCTTACTTGAAGATAGTACGCAACCAAACGATTCTTGACTTGGAAGAGAATGTTCGTGATATATTGTTGAGTGGAAAAAAAATCAGATTACGTGTTAATTTTTATAATATAACCATATTTTAGTTTAAGGGAAGAATTGTATATAGTTACATATTATACACACACATAATTTTGCTTTGTTACTTGGCAAATATGGCATTTGCTTAATATGGTTTTCATAGAGTTGTTGATGCATTTAGAAAGCTAAATTTAAAATTTGACAAAGTCATAAAAATTAAAACATTTAAACCTACAGTTGCCTAAATTCAGAATTTTAACTACTATCTGTGATTATGAAATGCATACTTTTGGCCCAGAGTCTGTTGCTGAATTTCTGAAACTTTAACCCAGTGCCCTTTGAGACTTTTTTTTTTTTCAAAACATTATTTTCTTATAATAAAAATAATACCTAACAAAAAGCTGAAAAATACCGAAAATCTGCAAGAAATATGATTACCTGTGATTTTACTCTGTAGTGCATATAGTGTTGTTTCTGCTACTCTTTATTTTTCTAAACATAAAGTTTTATGAACAGTTTTTTACTTATTTAAACATAATGTTTTTTCAAATTTTAGCATTATATCATAACTTGTTTTCAATCTTGCCATTTGTTCTCACAAACTATTTTTGAATGGTGACAAAATGTTTAATTTTCTTACATTTTAACTGGCACAGGTTGCATTCAGTAGCACATCATTTAAAAATATTATTATAAAATACAGTTAACATTTATATTAAAAAATGATTATCATTTCCATTTTTAAAAACCTATAGTGGGAGCTGGGCATGGTGGCACAGGCCTGTAATCCCAGCAGCATAGGAGACTGAGGCAGGAGTATCGCGAGTTCAAAGCCAGCCTCAGCAAAAACTAGTTACTAAGCAACTCAGTGAGACCCTGTCTCTAAATAAAATACAAAATAGGGCTGGGGATGTGGGCTGGGGATGTGGGTGGTTGAGTGTCCCTGAGTTCAATCTCTGGTACAAAAAAAAAAAAAAAAAAAAACCCTACCGTGGAACTTCTGTATCTAATCAAGATGGAAGCAAGGGACCTGATTTAACTTTGCTGCTTGAAAAATCTGTAAAACTGGACAAAATACAAATAAACTAATTATAACATGTAAAGCACTTTTTTTTTGATAGGGGTACATCTACAGCCCTTTTATAAGCTTTATTTAGAGACAGGGTCTTGCTAAGTTGCTTGGGGCCTTGCTAAATTGCTGAGGTTGGCTTTGAACTCGTGATCCTCCTGCCTTAGCCTCCTGAGCTGCTGGGATCATAGGCATGACCACTGCACCCGGCAAAAAGCACTTTTGTGTTTTGTGTAAAACAAGTTTTCAGACTCTGTCCACCAATAGAATAGTTGTGCTAGAGGGGAATTGGAGGTGATCCCTAGGACCGCCTGCTCTTGGTGCTTGCGGGGGTTTTTCCAGACTGTAGCATAGGAGGATAATCCCAAGCAAAACCTGGGAGTCTACAGGGTGGAGCAGGTAGAGCTGTGTCTAGGGAGGTCAGGGTGACTGCAGCTTAGAGGGCGGAACACTAGAGAGAACTGCCAGAAAAGAGGCCCATGGAGAGACGTCATCTCTGGCGAGGGAAGGAATTGCCATAGGACTCTCCAGGTCCTGATGTCTTCACTGTGAGGTCACCTAGACTGTTTTGGAGGTTCCAGTCCATGACCAGTTGGGTGTGTTGCTTCTGAGCCTGAGGTGAAGGAGTGTGTGATGGCAGAGTGGCTCACCTCATGGCAGAGACGTGGGGGAGGGAAGGGGACCAGCTGGTGAGGCACGGAACAACCACTCGTGCATGTTGACATTAGTTTGCCTGTTACAGTGAGTGCGTGTTTCCTGATTTCAAAAGTAACTTTTTTCTTTGCAGTGCTGGGGCAAAAATAACATTTTAATAAAAAGAAAATGATTATATTTCTAGTTGAGAAAATGGACATATTTCTAGTGGTATATTTCAGAACTCCTTCTGTTCAGCAGTCATCTTAGGGATTCACAAGACCCACTGCCAAGTCCTGGGAAAAAGTAGGGACAGCATAGGTGGTCAGCGTAAGCATTCCTCACTCAGCAGTGTTCTCCAGCAAGTCACCTGCAGTCCTCTTGATGAATAGTGCCTTACATTGAAGGTGGGCAGTAACTGGGAGAGAGGAGAGCAGGTCTTGCTTGCGAATTAGTCATGTAACTTAGTGTGTAGTCACAGGAATCCTGGAGAACAAAGAAACAGCTGGCTTTCATTTTGACTCCATGCCTCTAACCAGTCATCTACTTCTGAGCCTTGTGCAGAAGACACCGTGATGTGATTCGGGAAGGAGTGGAAATTCCTTGGTGTCGTGCTTGTGAAAACAGTGGCATGTGAAAGGGAGGCCAAGTGGACCCCTCAGCTGTCTGAAAAGAAGCCTTTGGTGCTGCTGAAATGTGGGCGAGGGATGATGGCTTCTCTCAGTTTGGTTAATAAAACATAAGTTGCAAACGTTGATAACTTTATTTTAAAAGCCTGAAAGATTTGACTTTAAATATTACTCTATGCTACCATTTTTAAAAACAGGATTACATCTTAAATGTTTAATGTTTTCATTTCCAAGATTCAATCCGGTCCACTAAAAATCTCTAGTGTGTCAGAGGTAATGAAAGAATCCAAACAGCCTTCGTCACAGCTCCAAAAGCAGAAGGGAGATACTCCAGCCTCGACAACAGGTACACGTGTTAGAACCATTCCTCTGAGACCATAGGTCATGGGTCATTTCAGTGCATTTAGACCCAGAGTCAGCGGGAGGGCCCTGCCTATAAGGGCTCAGGGACCCAGCTCACATCCTGAAAAGGAGGAGTCTCACCTGAACCATTGCTTATCTTAGGGGTTGCGTGGGGCACAGAATTGGGTGTTACTGTGAATAGTTATTGAGCACTAATTGTCTACAGTGATTTTATTTTTCCTTTTCCCTCTTCCCTCTGTTTTTCTCTCCCCCATTTGCATTTTAAGATTTATTCTCTTTTTCCCACCTTCCCCCCCCCCCCCGCTTCTTCATAAGTTTAAATCCTGTCTTCTTTCTTAATGATGTGTTTGTTTTTGTTTTTGATATAGGGTATTGAACCTAGGGGCAGTCAACCATTGAGCCATGTCCCAGCCCTTTTTATTTTTTATTTTGAACAAGGACTCACTAAGTTGCTTAGGACCTTGCTAATTTGCTGAGGCTGGCTTTGAACTTGGAATCCTCCTGCTTCAGCCTCCCAAGCCACTGGGATTAAAGGCAGGTGCCAGTGCGCCTGGAGTGAAAGTGTTTGTATAATCCCTGCAGTACCACTTGCTTTTGGGGTTTACCAGTAATCCTGTCATAATTTACAGTACCTGGCTGATAGCTCTGTTCAGTACACTCCTCAACTCCTTGTTTCTGTTTGGTTAGTCCTGTCCATGACTAATCACCCGACTCCATTCACAAGTATTCACTGAGAATCTGTTGCATGTCAGACGTTCTTCTAGGTAGTGGGGACATAGCAGTGAACAAAACAGCTCAGAATCTCTGCTGATACTTTTGGTGGGGTGAGGGAGGGAGATCATGTGAAATGAAACAGGCAGAATATATAGGGTGTCAGGATGCTGGGAGAGAGTGTTGCCATTTTAAATGGAGTGGGTGAGGAAACCTGACCTGGGAGATGTCCATGAACAAAGGTTAGAAGGAGAGAAGGGAGGCTGGTGGGGAAACACATCCCAGGAGTAGGCTCCTTAGTGCCAGGAGCTGCTGAAGCTGGGTGGAGTGGGAGGGAGAGCAGCAGGCCCGTGTGGCAGCCTGGGGCCATCCCACACAGTTTGCGTCACATGCCAAGTGGGGTGGGGTGCTGGAGGGTGCCCAGCCGGGGAGTGACACCTGACTTGGAACAGGGGCTTACTGTTGTTGGAGCAGATGAGGGGCCCAAAGCAGAAGCATGGGGACCAGGTAATGTCTCTCAAGTGGAGCCTTCAGGTTTCTAAAAAACAATTTGTGTCCTATTTTATTGCTTTTTCTCATTTCATTTCTAGAATGATATTTTTCTCTTTGTTTATAAATTTGCAGGCCCTTGATTTCTTAGCCTTCCTTTTTAAAAATATCATTTCTGACGTGATTTTTTTTTTTCTTGGACTAATTTTTTTTCTTTCCAAACCTACTGTCAATTGTGACATTTTCTTCTTTGTTTTAAAACTGTCATCTTGTTCCTGCTCATACCTCTTCTTTTATCTCTGCCACTCTTCAGAGCAATTTAAAATAGCCTTTGGTTCATTGCTCTCCTGTGCCTTTTCATTGCAGGCTTTCTTTTCATGTGCTACTCTTCTCCACAGTACATAGGTCTCCTGCACACTTACTGTGTGTTCAGGGCTTACACTGTTACTAGAAGTCTTGTGTCAGATTGAGGAGGGTAAAAATGCAGATGGATGCCAACAAGACTTCTGTCTTTCGTGTTTTCCCACCCTTTCTCAATTGTGTGTGTTATGCATGCAGTGGACCGTGCCCTGTTTGTGTGTTACTCACACACAAACATGTAGATGCATTTGTGTTTTTAAGAAGCCAGATGTGAAGTGGGCAGTAATGGTAGTAGATTTCTTTTTCTTTTTTTTTTTTTGGTGGTGCTGGGGATTGAACAGAGCAGTGAGCATGCAAGGCAAGCACTTTACCAACTGAGCTATATCCCCAGTCCATGGTAGTGGATTTCTATAATACCTTGAATAATATATATTTATAGCACCTACAGAGGCAGCTCAAATTATTTCTGCAGCAGGTGATACACTTTCCGTCCCAGCCCCTGCGGTTCAGCATGAGGAATCTGTAAAAACTGATCGCCCTGAAATTGGTGGAGGAAAACCCACACCTGTAATCTCAGGTAGTTTAATTATTTACATTTCTTGTATCATAGATGGTATGCTCATCTGAACCACTTAATGCCTAGGCAGCACATAGACACTATGTAAACATACATTTATATTGCTTTTAAGTTTGCTGACTTGCTTAGGACATTTTCAGAGTTTGTAAGTCTGAATAAATCTTTGAAAATAAAGAAGTCAGCGGTGGAGTCCTGTTTTGTCATCTTGGAATTGCTGAGATGATGACATGGTTTTGGAATTCTTAGCCACAGAATGCCCCGGGCTGATCTAAGTGGTTATGTCCTGTTAACTCTTGTGTGTAATTCTGTCTGAAACTTAATCTCCTCTTATTTACTTCTGCTGCAAGAGGAAGCACCCTCATCCCCTGTAAGGGAGCGGCCACCTGAAGAAGTCGCAGCTCGCCTGGCGCAGCAGGAAAAGCACGAGCAAGTTGAGATTGCGTGTATGTAGAGCGGCAGCCTCGGACCTCGGGTCACCTCCCTGCTGCCGCACACCAGCAGCACAGGCTCGTCGTCACTCACAGTGTGGTGCTGTTTGTCTCCTTAGTGTCATTGCTCTCCACCACCATCTCTTCATCACTTGTGTTCTTTATCTAAACTGCTTCCACCCAGGCAATAAGGGCTGTGTGCTATTGACAAACACTCCAAATAATACGTGCGCTTTCTCCATTTGTTTTATGATTGTTAGTGCTGAAGATCCTTTTTTCCCCTCCACTGAGTTCGGGGATTGAACCCAGGGGCACTTCACCACTGAGATGCATCCCCAGCCCTTTTTATTTATTTTGAGATAGGTCTCACTAAGTTGCCCAGGCTGTCTTAGAACTTGGGATCCCCCTGCTTCAGCCTCCTGGGCAGCAGGGATTACAGGCCTGTGCCTCCATATCCAATCGTGAGGATTCTCTATACTCTTTGTATTCTTTATACTCTGGGGAATAGAAGTTGCTTGTTCATGTTTTAGCATGTTAAACTTGTAAATTTATTTGTCACCCAGTCTCTGGACTCTCACTGTTAACCCTGTTCTTCCTGTGTGTGGGGAGGAGGACACTGAGAATTGAACTCAAGGGTGCTCTACCCCTGAGCTACATTCCCAGCTGTTTTTCACAGGAGGATAAATTATTTTAATAGACTGTCATAACTACAAGGGTAAATATCAGCTTACCCTGATCTTTTTTTAACATTTTTGTTAGTGCATCATAATGGGGTTCATTTTGACATCATAGATGCATGGAATTTAATTTGCTCCACTTAAGTCCCTAGTACTACTACTACTTTTTTTTTTTAAGTTGTAGATGGACACAGTACATATTTATTTTTATGTGGTGTTGAGGATAGTAGAACCCTGTGCCTCACATGTGTGAGGCAAGTGCTCTGCCCCTGAGCCCCAGCCCCAGTCCTAGCAATATCCCTTCTCTCTCCTCTCCGTCCCCCTGCTCCCCTTTCTCTGTTCTCCTGGTCTTCCTTCTACTTCCTTACTCCTTCTACTTATTGTTGTTTTGGGTTTTTTTTACTTGGTGCTTTATAGAGACACATAAAGGTGGAATTCCCTGTGGCACATTCACACAGACGTGCACAGAGCATGACCTCCTCAGTTTCCTTCTGCCCCACTTACCTTCCCTCTATTGTTTGGGATCTGCCTCACTGCCTGTTTTCCCCTTATTTTGCTCTAGCTTCCGCATATGAGAGAAAATGAATTCAACTGTTGACTTTGAGTCTGGCTTATTTCACTCAGCATGATGTTCTTCAGTTTCATCCACTTACCAGCAAATGCCGTGATTCCATTCTTTGAGATTGAGTAAAATTCCTTTGTGTATATATACCACATTTTCTTTATCATCTGTTGATGGGCACCTGGGTTGGTTCCTTTTGCTGTTGTTAATTGCACTGCTAAAAACATCCATGTGACTGTGTCACTAGAGTATCCAGGTATTTATCCAGAAGAACTAAAATCAGGATAGCTTGATCATATGGTGGTTCCATTCCTGTTTCTTTTGAAGAATCTCCATACTGCTTTCCAAAGTGGTTGTATTAATTGTAGTCCTACCAGTAATGTATAAGTGACTTTTTCCACACATCCTTGCTGGCATTTATAATTATTTGTATTCTTGATGATTGCCATTCTAACTGGAGTGAGATTTGATTTGCATTTCCCTGATTGCTAGAGATGTTGAACAGTTCTTTTTTGTTTGTTAGACATTTGTATTTCTTCTTTTAAGAAATGTCTTTTTAATTATTTTGTCTTTTTTTATTGCCTTTTTTTGGTGTTAAGTTTTTTGAGTTCATTTTACATTCTGAATGTTAATCAGTCCCCTGTTGGAGGAGTAGCTGGCAAAGATTTTTTCCCATTCTATAGGTTTTCTTTCATGCTTTTGTTTCCTTTGCTGTGCAGAAGCTTTTTAATCTGATGCTGTCCCACTGATTGATTCTTGGTTTCATTTCTTGATCTTTGGGGGTCTTGGTAAAGAAGTTGGTACCAGTGCCAGTATATTGGACTGTTGGCCATATGTTTTCTTCTGGTAGTTGCAAAGTTTCTGGTCTAAATCCACTATAGTGTTTGATCCACTTTGATTTGATTTCTGTGCTGGATGAGAAGTAGGAATGTAGTTTTGTGCTTCTACATATGATATCTGATTTCTCTAGCACATTTGTTTAAAAGTCTATCTTTTCTCCAATATATGTGTTTGATCCTTTGTCAAGGTTCACATGGCTTAAGGTTGTGGGTTGTGTCTGTCTCTTTATTCCATTGATCTTCCTGTCTGTATTGGTGCCAGTACCATGCTGTGTTTGTTACTGTAGCTGTGTCGTGTACTTTGAAATCAGGTATTGTGATGCCTTCAGTGTTGCTCTTCTTGCCTGTATTGCTTTGGCTGTTCTGAGTCTTCTATTCTTCCAAATGAGTTTTAGGGTTTTTTTTGTTTTGTTTTGTTTTCTATTTCTGTGAAGAACATTTGATATTTTAATGGGGGGATTCCACTGAATCTGATTACTCTTTTACAGGTGGTATAGCCACTCTGACAATATGAATTCTGCCTATCCAAGAACATGAGAGGTCTTTCAATCTTTTAAGATCTTTAGTTTCTTTCTTGAATGTTCTCTCTTCATTGTTCCTTAAATTTTGAGAGGTTTTGGTAAATTGCCAAGGATAACTTCAAACTTGTGATCCTCCTGCCTTAGCCTCCCGAGTCCCTGGGATTGATTGCAGGTGTGTGCCTCTGCAGACATGTTAGTACTCATGTCTGTCACTGGTGAGATATGGGGCATTGTGCACATTTCTGGTTTTCAGCTCACAAACATGTGCCTTTTTAAGTTTTAATTTTATGTTATTTTTCAAGAGTTTTTAGAAAGATAATAGCTACCTCAAATTTCCTGTCTGTACAGTACTGCCTGTGTGTTGGTTTAAAATCTCGATGGCAGCTGTTGTGACTTCTTTGTTTCTCCAGAGAGTGTCCCTGTTGTTTGCCTTCTGCCTGTTTCCCTACTCTTAGGTTGGTTCTTGGTGGCTCTGGGGAGCCCCCATGTTAGGAAAGGGAAGAGTGAGCATGGGTAGAGGGCATCACTTTGGCTCAGATTTGAAGTTTAGTTTTTGTTTCTTTTGCATTCTTTTGAGATCTTGGCCATGTTACAGATAGTTAAGGATGTTAAATAAATTACTTTTCAATAAGTGAAATATTTCAGTATGTTTTTCCCCACTTCGTTGAATATTTTTAAATTTGTATGTTTCTTCACTGTTCAGTTTTCTCCCTTTATCACATGGGCATCTTAAGTTATAAATTTGAGATTCGATGTCTTCTGCCTTATCTTCTCCTTTATTATTTTATTTTTTCGTTCAGCTTCTCTTGCCTTTCATTTTCTGAAGTGGGAATGTCAGGTTTTGACCCTCGGTCTCCTCCCTGACCTTACTCTTGGGGGTATGTGATTCTTACCATGGAGCAGAGAGTGGTGAACAGGTGGTGGAGGCCGTGGTGCCATGTGCCTCTGTGAGGCAGCGGCTTGCTGCTGTGCCTGGACATCCACCCTGGAGGCCAGCGTGCCCCTTGCCCCCACTTGCTCCCCCTTCTCTCTGCCCGCCCCATTGCAGCCCCCTCCTTTCACCTGTGTTACAGATGTGCCCTGTGCTCCTCAGACTTGCCCCTCATCTCTGGCTCGGCTGCTCGTGCACATGCTCACCATTTGTCTTTATATCATCTGCCCGGTGTTTCTGTAGTTTTGGGTCATCTCTGAAAGCAGTTATTATTAAATTGGTATTCTCATGGCCTTCTTTCTTTAAATAGCTATTTCTAATTTAGTATAAAATCATCCCTTTACTTTTGGAGTATAAGTCTTGAAGTTTCTTTGGAGGTATTTTGAGGCAGCATATACAGATGTGATCTTACGTAGGTGGCAACCCCTCCAGTGTTGATGTCTGCTCTTTCTTGTGCCCTTTTGCCTAAAATCACTTTCCATTGCAAGCTCCCTTTCCTTTTTTTGTTGTTTTTTATGCTTGTGAGTGCGCGCACTCACACACATTTTTCCCCCATTTATTTCATCTTGAATCTTGGTAATACACGATTTTTTTCTCTTGGGTTTTCCTTCTTGCTAAGGGATTGAAAATAGGCACCTCTTTTTCTCAGTCAGTCTGTACAATTGTTATTTAAAATGAGGAAAGCTGGTGGTGATGTTTATAGCCTTTATAAATGTGTTCTTTCCTTGTTTTTTCCATTTGAAATGTGTTAGCCTTGTTTAAGCAATTTTTTCCTTTAAAATCCCTAGTTTTTATTTGAAAAATCTCACATGTTCATAAAAGTAGAAATAAGGTAATAAATCTGATAGATCCATCATCCAGATTATATTATTATCGACATTTTACTGTACTTTTTTATTGGTACTGGGGATTGAACTCTGGGGTGCTACTCCTCTAAGTTACATCCCAACCCTTGTCATTTTTTTATTTTGAGACAGTGTCTCGCTGAATTGCTCTGGTTGACCTCAAACTTGCGATTTTCCTGCTTCAATCTGCCAAGTAGCTGGGATTATACCAGCAAGACTAGTTTACCATACTTTTAAAGTGAACTTTGAACCTACAGTTTGGGTCCCTTGTGATTTTATTTTGTTTTACATGTTTTGGGTAGTGCAATGGAGACTTTGTAGGAAAGAAGGAGTGTTTAAGGTCATTAGGGGGAAGGACTTGTTTTTAACTATTCTTTTTTTCTCTAGCTCTAGCCAAGAGCTTAGAAGATGCTCTGAGCCAAACTGCTTCCGTCACTCTGCAGGCTATTGCAGCCCAGAACGCTGCCGTCCAGGCCGTGAACGCCCACTCCAGCGTCCTGAAGGCAGCCATGGACGATGCCGAGGTGAGCCGGAGGCTGAGGTGTCTGACATCTACCACACAGGCTTCTTCCTCGTGTTCTGGCTTTCTCCTGCTGAGCAGAAACAGTCTAAAATAATTGTCTTTAAAAAAACAAGCTGAGAGCTGGGCACAGTGGTGCACACCTGTAATCCCAATAGCTCAGGAGGCTGAGGCAGGAGGATCACGAGTTCAAAGTCAGCCTCAGCAAAAGCAAGGCACTAAGTAGCTTAGTGAGACCCTGTCTCTAAATAAAACACACAATAGGGCTGGGGATGTGTCTCAGTGGTTGAGTGTCCCTGAGTTCAATCCCTAGTACCACCGCCACCCCTTCCCCCCCAAAAAAAATCCCAAGAAAAGCCTTTAAATTTTTTAGTCAATTTTATGTATGGTGCTTTATTTTTATCTCATAATACTAATATGTTATAGTTCAGATTTGCTCTGATACTTTTTTTTTTTTAAAAGAGAGAGTGAGAGAGGAGAGAGAGTGAGAGAGAGAGAGAATTTTTAATATTTATTTTTTAGTTCTCGGCGGACACAACATCTTTGTTGGTATGTGGTGCTGAGGATCAAACCCGGGCCGCACGCATGCCAGGCGAGCGCGCTACCGCTTGAGCCACATCCCCAGCCCCTGCTCTGATACTCTTTTTGTTTGTTTGTTTGTTTTTTGGTGTTGGGAATTAAACCCATGGGTGTTCTACTCATTGCCCCAGCCCAGTCCTATTTTTTTTTTTTTTTTTTTTTTTTTTTTGAGATGGGGGTCTCTCCTTGAACTTGCCTCAGAGGTCACTGGGATTACAGGTGCGTGCCACCACACCTGGCTTTATTTTATATCTTAGTAGTTCTTGAATATCATTACCTTTTTTTTTTTTTTTTATTGACAACTATCTCTTTAAATAAACTTTTTTTTTCAGGATACTTTTAGATCAACATGCAATTTTAAAAAATAATAGAGAGTATGTACATGTGTACATGAAACACCACTTAATGTTTATGCTGATTGTTTAACTTACACTAAACACTTCAAAAAATAAAGCAGTAAGCTGTGAATCTCAGCTGGGCATGGTGGCATGTCACATTCCTGGCATGAAATACTCAGGGTCATTCCAGAGGAACTGGGCTGCATGAAATAACCACACAAGAGACAGAGAAACCTTTTTCTTTGGGGTCCTGTGATGGCTCCTCTGACCTTAAGGGTTCGCAGAGAGAGCACGAGAGTGAGCATATGCTGACCCCTTTTATTGAGGAGAAGCCATTCAAATGAGGCAAGGAGTCAGGTTTCAGGGGGTTGAGTGTAGCTTTGTGGTGTCTGCTGTCAGCAGGTTGACCAACATCTAGGAAGGCCACACCCAAAGACAGAGTAAGAGAAGGGGACCCACAAAGGGTGTTTCCATGGAACATTCTATCCCAAACAGGGCAAAGGGGTAATATCACATAGGCAGAGTAAGGGAAGGGGACCCATAAAGGGCGTTTCCATGGAACATTCTATCCCAAACAGGGCAAAGGGGTAATATCACAAAGGAACAGGTGAGTGTAACTCGACCCATGGGGCTGCAAGAAGGCACACCTATGCATGAAGACACATTTTGTTACATTTTTACGACTTTCAAAATCTAGGCCACTGTCTACGGCCACTTTGATGTGACCAGATCACGGGAAGTGACCGACAGAGCCTCACCAATCAGGAAAGGAAATTGCTGGTCACATAGCACAACGGCCTCCCACAGTGGCACATACCTGTAATCCTAGCGTCTCAGGAGACTGAGGCAGGAGGGTCACAAGATTGAGGCCAGCCTCAGCATTTTAATGCAACTCTGTCTCAAAGTAAAAAATAAAAAAGGATGGGTTGCAGCTCAGTGGTCACATGCCTCTACATTCAAGTCCTAGTACCACTGCCTCCTCAAAAAATAAATAAATAAACAAACAAACAAACAAACAAACAAAATAAACTCCTGAAACACCCCAGGGTAAAGATCATGCATGACTTGTAAAGTTGCACTGCATTGTGACTGGGTGGGTGTTTAAGCACTGAAGCATGCTGTACACTGTTTCAGTGATATGTACCTCCAGCATGTTAAATCAGACTACTGACAGTAATTGCTGGAAACTACAGCCTTTGAAAACTTAAGAGAAAGCTGCATTTTATTTGAAGTTCAAGGAAAAATATAAATATCAGAATTTGATCAGTTAGCACAGTGGAGACTGCCCAGGCTGTTTAATGTGCTGTTTATACAGGTGTGAGAAGGCTTAACATTCCATGGTGTTGAGCTGGGTTACAGCCCAAGGGGTGAATGTGCTTTCAGAAGAAACAGCTGGGACCTTTAAATGCCTGTTTCCACTTTGGTGTAAGGCCACGTGGGATAGTGTTTCCTCTTCCCAGTGAACGGACACTGTGTAGTGCATGTTTGACAGCACAAAAATCTGTTACAATCAAGATTTTACTACTCAAGGACACTATATGAATATAGCAGTTAACTAAGATTAGGGAGTGTTAGCTAATGTTAGAAAAAAATTAGGAAAACGTATGACCACTTTTTTCAAATATTAAAGATGGATTTAAGTCTTCTGTAAAAGAAGCTGTAGGTGCATATAGGATCTATATGACATTCCAAATCACTCTCTCTCTCTCACAGCTGTATTTAGAATACTTGGACTTGCCTGGCTGTGGTGGGGTGGCTGCCCCTTGGACCTCTGTAGCAGAAGTACCTTCAGTCAGAAAGACAGTGAGACCCCCAGACGTGCCATGGACATTGGCCTGTTTGACAAGTCTGTCTAGTGGTTAGGAAGACCAGATCCTGGTAACAGCATATGCTAGAATCTTAGAAAATTTACTCCCTACGAGATGCCCCACAGCCCACACCATAGCATCTTTTGTTCTTAGTGCTGGGTGGAAACCAAGGCCGAGTGCTCAATCACTGAGCAGTGCCCACCCCCGCGCCCATTCTTGGTATACTTTGAGGATGGCTGAAGTGGGGATTCACTGAAGACAGCAGCTTCATTATTCACGCCATAACATTGAATTTGCTTTGTCACTTCCTTGTAACAGTTCACTAGAGGTGTGGTGACACACACTTGTAATCACAGCTACTTGGGAGATTGAGATGGGAGGATCAAAAATTCCAGGCCTACTTGGGAAACTTAGCGAGACACTGTGTCAGAATAAGAAATAAAAAGGGCTGGGTATGCAGCTCAGTAGTGGAGTGACCCTGAGTTCAGTCCCCAGTGAATAGAGACACAGAAAAGAAAAGTACCAAAAATTTCTTCTAATACTATTATTTATTTAAATATTAAACAATATAATATTTATAGCAGAGGTCTTAACCTGAAGTGTGTCTGTGGATAGAATTTAGTGGCTTGTTGAATCTGGAACATTTTTATTTTCCCTAGCCTGAAGTTGAAATGCTGAACCATTTTCTTGAGGTATGACTATCTATAAAAGCTGCTGTAGTTCAGTTTCCACTTGGGTCACAACAGAAAGCGCTTCTCACACCGCATTGTGGTGCTTGCAGCTTTTTTTTCAATATGTCTGCTCATCACTACTTCTCAGTTGGGATATTTCTTCTTCTAGATCTTGGTTACTATTTCACAAAATTTTCAATAATTTTATGATTGTATTTCAGTGTATTTCGAGCTCCGTTTTGAACATTTTGTAGTTTGATTTGAAGGATTTAAAAATGTTATTCTGAGATGTTCCTCAGACTGCCTCTGTGGTCCAGTGCACTGAAAACAGTTAACCCTGCCTCGGGGGACTGGCCTCTAAGTTCTGTTGATGATGGGTATGACTTTAAAATGGAGGCCAGATCCGGTGTCACTGAGGCTGAGTGAGAGTCCCTCTGCCAGCCCTCTCTGGAGCAGCCCAGGGCTGCAGAGGCGGAGCTGGAGATGTGGGGTGAGCATGCAGGCCCAGACCCTCTCTGAGTCTGCACTCCTTATCCAGGCTGCAGCAGCCCCCATGCAGATGTTTTGAAACTCGATTATTGAGACAATTCAGTCGTCTTCCTAGGTGAGAGTATTGCATCTGTTGGTAATCTAGTGTGCTCCTCTTCATCTCCAGGTTCCCTGCATAGTGTCAAGAAAATGGGCTAGAAGGTGATTTTGCTTCATACCTGAATGTAATGCATGCAGTTTAAACTATATGCATTTGGAAAAAGGAAAGAGGAAAAGTTAGCCCAGTAACATTCTGCTCATTTGGTGTGTGCTACCGACCTAGGGGAGGACGGAGCTGTCACTAGTCCACACCACAGTGGTCTGGGTTGCCTGGCACCTCAGTGTGAGCAACATGTTGCATTGAGTGTGATTATAGATTTTTTAAAAAATATGCCATGACCCCCAAATATAAACCAGGTTTGCTGAAAAGCCACAGTTACTCCCAAAGCTGGGGACGGAAGGGGGATGTTGGATCTGCCAAAGGGAGATGCACACACATGCACTTTGAATTCAGCCCGGGACCTTGCATAGGCTGAGCAGGCTCTTTACCACTGAGCCGCCCCTTCGAAGCCCCTTTTAAAAACATATAAATCACAGCCAGGTGCAGTGGTGCACGCTTGTAATCCCAGCAGCTCAGGAGGCTGAGGCAGGAGGATCGAAAGTTCAAAGCCAGCCTTAGCAACTTAGCGAGACCCTGTCTCAAAATAAAAAGTGTAAAAAGAGCTGGGAATGTGGCTCAGTGATTGAGAATCCCTGGGCTCAATCCTCAGTACCAAAGGGGAAAAAAAAGTTTGTGTGTGTGTGTGTGTGTGTGTGTGTGTGTGTATGTATGTGTATATATATATATATAATCACATGCAATTAAATTCACCTCTGGAGATTTTTTGTTTTGTTCTGTTTTTTAAACTATCATTGATTTACACCTTAATGTTTAGGGAGTCTGCACTACTCCAAAACATTAAAGAATGCTTTAGACTATGATTCTGGTAGTCAGACCTATGCAGTTAAGAGAATGTTAAGTGTTGGCACTTTATTGAAGAATGATTTTAGAATTCACGAACAATTCATGGAAAGGTCTGGGTCATATTTTCTTTTGATAATTTAAATAGCAAATATCTCTCTTTGGAAAATAATTGTATGCACTGGGTTGTATATTTCTTGTGTCCTTGTTTGTTTACACATAATCTGTGAAGAACAGTTGACATGGGTGGCTGTGGAGTTCTTGTGCCTCACCAGGAGGCTCAGATTGATCTCCTACTATGGTGAAACTTGGCATATAAATATTTACGGTTGAATTTCATGTCACACACTTCTGTATTTCCTCTTTTTGGCTTGTCCTGTGGCCGTCTCAGCACGTAGGCATGTTTTTGTGATCAGCATTTTCTGTTCAGGTTGCAGGTGAAAAGAAGTCTGCCCAGTGGCGCACGGTGGAAGGTGCCCTGAAGGAGCGCAGGAAGGCCGTGGATGAAGCTGCTGACGCCCTTCTCAAAGCCAAGTAATTACTCATGGACTTGGACAAGTAATTAGGGCCTCCTGGAGGTTTTCTACCCTCTGAATGGAATAAAGAGGAGGCAGAGAAATCTTTCTCCCTTCTTCTGTGCTCTTATCTGAACTGGCATAATCAGGAACACGTAGGTTCAAGAAGAGAGAAAATGAAACATAATTAAGCCGAAATAAATTTGGCAGAAATTGATATAAAGGTTCTCATAAAATCAGGTTTGCTGTGGCTTATTGCTTAGGGGGTGTGTCTACACATTTCCTGAGCTTCTGCTATAATCTCAAAATTTTGCTGGAATGGTTGGGAAGTTCCATCAGAATTTAGAAGGTGGGTCACAGTCTATCTGCTGCAACACAAGAGCCCTGAGTGTGTCTTCTGCCGCCCTGACCTCGGCTGAGGGTTTCAGCTCTAGGTGAGAAAGGCTTCTCTGCCTATTGACCATAAAAAGAATCAAGTGATTTTTTTGTTTTTTTGGAATTATATTTCTTAGGACTTTTAACAAATGTATATGGTGTTTTCTTTGATAAAGTTGATAAGGAGTTGTACTAAACTGTGTTTTATTTTATTGGTTTCCAGAGAGGAGTTAGAGAAGATGAAAAGTGTCATTGAAAATGCAAAGAGAAAAGAGGTTGCTGGAGCCAAGCCTCACATTATAGCCGCAGAGGGGAAGCTCCGCGACATGATTGTGGGTCTGGACAGTGTGGTCCAGAAGGTCAGTTTCCTAAGTCTTTGCAGTGTTCTATGTTTTTAAATATAGTTATTCAATCAAAATACTTTAAGAATTCAGGAAAACAATAAAGATTTCTATCATCTCCTCCCCTTCCCCTGCAAAGACTATTGTTACTATTTTATTTTTTCAGTTACTGGGGTTGAACCCAGGGTCTTAAATAGGCTAGGCACGTTCTCTACCACCGAGCTATATACCTGGCCTTTTTTTTTTTTTTTAAGAGAGAGAGAGAGAGAATTTTTAATATTTATTTTTTAGTTTTCGGTGGACACAACATCTTTGTTTGTATGTGGTACTGAGGATCGAACCCAGGCCACCCGCATGCCAGGCAAGCGCGCTACCGCTTGAGCCACATCCCCAGCCCTCCCTGGCCCTTTTTATTTTGAGACAGGGTCATGCTAAATTGCCTAGACTGGCCTCAGACCCCAGGTAGCTGGGATTACAGGGTGTGTGCCATTTAGTTGTTACTGTTTTTAGAAACCTGTTTTGAATGTGAAGTAGATTATTCAGTATTATTGACACTTTCTATAATAATAGTGGTTTTGGTCTCCAGCTGTTGTCACTTAGGTAAACTTCCATCTTGGGGCAGATCTTGGGCTAGGATTGCACTCAGGTGATCTATGTGGGTAGTTGCAAGACCCAGAGAAAGGGGGCAGAGGGAACAATAAGATGGGAAAGGGCCTGTCCCTGGCATTGGAGTAGGAATTGGAAGGAGACAGAAGAGGTTCGTTTCCCTCTTGCTGAGCTTTGGTTTGCGGGTTTTGCCTGCATATTCCTAACCAGACCTGAGGGACGTCTGTGGTCCTCATTGCTCAGTTTAACCTATGATACCCCTGGTGCTTGTTCAGGTCCAGGCTGCTCAGTCCGAGGCTAAGGTGGTGTCGCAGTACCATGAGCTGGTGGTCCAAGCCCGGGATGACTTCAGACGAGAACTGGAGAGTATCACTCCAGAGGTCCTTCCTGGGTGGAAAGGGATGAGTAAGTACCATTGATGCGTTGGGACGCTTCTTTCTCCCTTTGACTTTTAGCACTGCTCAGCTACACCTGCTTCAACTCCATTCATGGACTCCACGCTCCTCTGAAACATGTCATTGGTACAGCACACTGTTTCAACCAGTCGTGACAGGTGGCATACTCTGACACTGCTCCTGTAGCTTTCCCCCTGGCGAACAGCGTCAGCCAGTGTTTAATTCCATGATGGTACAACCTTGACTCTACTAAAATGCTTTGCATCCCTGGGATCATTCAGTCCTCTGGTCCTTTAAAGGTATTTGTAAAGAATTGCTTGAAGCACACCTATGACTGCTTTGTGTAATAGCACCATGTTGAGAATTCCCCTGGGCCCCAGTTCCTCTAGAGAAGGAAGCCAACCATTTGGCTGTCCCTTGGAGAGCTCAGGCTGCCGGAGAAAAGGTCTATAAAACACAAAGACATTAAAGTATGGTCCTCGCCCAGAGGACATTGGGCAGTGTCTGCAGACATTTTTGATGACACAGCGGGAATGTTCCTGGCCTCTGGTGGGAGAGGGCCATTGGTGCTCCAGAGGGCTGTCTGGCCCAGAATGTCAGTACTGTAGGGTGGAGGAGCCCTGTGCTCAAGAACAGTCAGGCCCCTGTAGTGCCGTCTCTGGGTCATGATCAAAGATTAAAAAATGTTTAATTTTTAAAACACACATTCACATGTGGCACAAAAATTAAAAGACCCACATGGCATTTGGTGTGCTTTGCTTTTCACTTCTGCCCATGGCCATGCCATCTCCTCTGAGGGTAGTCAGTGACTGATCCTTGTGTATCCTGCAGAGTACATGGCTTCCCCATGCCCGGCCCTCAGGGGGACTCCTCAGGGCCTGCACCACGCCTGTCAGTACGTTTGTTACCAATTGTTTTGCCCTCAGTGTTCTCATTTCTCTGAGTTCTTAAGTGTCCTGGTGGTGTTCGTTATGTCCAGTCCTTTTTCTGGGCTCTCTGTAACTGGACAGTGCCACACATGTGCAGCCAGCACTGTTGAGCAGTGTTCTGTGCCTGGCCCTGTGTTCTGAGCACCCCTCCTGTATTGGCTCATTATGGCTCACAGCAGCCCTGTGAGCTGTGTTGTTATGACCTCCATTTTACAGAGGAGAAAATGGAGACTCTAGGAGGCCAAGTAATCTGGCCCAGGTTAGAGGTGGAGGCAAGATTTTTTTGCTGCCTGCTGGCCACACTGTCCTTTGCTGGAGTGATTTGTATTGGCAGTATGGGACATCCTTTTGGCCTTGAGAAGAGGAGTGATGTGCTTCCCACTAGGGAGATGAGGGTAGGAGGCCCTGTGAAAGCTGCTGCCATGATCTGTGGGCAGAGTGGCAGGGGCATCTGCTCTGTGTCCCAGGCCCTGAGTGGAGTGGGTAGGAACAACGAGGAGCAGCTTGGGCTGCAGTGTGGCTCCCAGAGTCTGGAGAAAGCAAGGCGTGCAAGCCCTGGCCCAGCGCTTCAGCTCGGCATGTGCTGCAGGGGACTCAGGCCTGTGCAGGAACTGCGGATCTGCCTCAGCACCCTCTCCAGTGCAGATGTTGAGGACAGGGTCCTTCACTGTCATGGAGTTTGTAAGAACATGAAAAACAAAGCCGAGTATATGTAAGAAATTAAAAAAAAAAAAAAAGCTGAGTCTCTTCTAGGTAGGCTCGTACCAGAGCACCTGCCCCAGGAGCTCCAGGCTCAGAGCTCACGTTATGGGGGTGGGGAGAGGAAGCCACTGAGGGGCAGCTGGGTGTTGCCGAGTGGACTGTCAGCATTCAGGGGACCTCCCCTTCGTGGCAGTGGACCACAGAACACGTAGCCATGTGTATGTGCCACATCAAGACTGGCCTCGCCCTCCCCTTGTGGAGCCTCTTCAGTCCTTCCTGCAGTGTTGGGCAGATCCTTGTTCCTTTGGTTGACTTACAGAGGAGGCAGTTGACTTTAGGACTGCAGGGTCTTTAAGAAGTGCCTGCTGAGAGCTCTCTGAGCTCTGCTTCTCTCCTCTGGCCTGGGGCTCACCCTCTGGCGGAGCAGCATTCAAACTTCACAAGGTTACAAGGTTCTTTTTTCTCCTTACCCTCAAATTGGACAGCCATAGTTTTTTTTTGCACAGGTTAAATGTGCAAGTGTTCAAGAACTTCTATAGAAAGAAAACAATTCTTGAGTATTTGGAATGTCAGGCCTGGTTCTGAAAATAAGCAGGACTATTGGCTTACTCTGAGCTAATGCAAATAGGAAGGATGGAAGAAAGCTGGGATTTCTGTGATAACTTGATCACTTTGGTCAAAGGGTAATGAGTCCCCTTAAAACCAAGATTAATTTTAGTATCAGTGGTTCTCTTGTTTCTAAAATATTATAATTTACCTTGATATGTGTTGTTTTAAAGTCCCTTTAAATTTTATGAAATAAACTATTATTTTGCATCTCAATGTTAAAATACCTTTTCCTTGTGTAAATTTCTTGTTCTTCCTTGTCCCTTTTGGATGTTCTGTTCAATGATCAGTAAGGAAAGTATGTACATTTCTTTTTTTTAAATGGCTCTTCTTTTTCTTTGTAGGTATTTCTGACCTAGGTGAGTAATAATGTGTATTTTATGTTTATTTAAACTTTTATTTATTATACTATTTTATGTGGTGCTGAGGATCGAACCCAGTGCCTTGCTTGTGCTAGGCGAGCGCTCTACCGCTGAGCCACAACCCCAGCCCCAATGTTTAAAGGAATTTATTTTGACTCTTAAAAACTCAAGTCTTTTGATTGTGACTATTATTCTAAGCCATCTAATTAATATCAAGTAGAATTGTTACATGTGATAAGTCTGAATTGGGTAATTTTGGCAACCATTTGTTCTCAGGAACAAACGTGTTCCAAATGATTGGGAGCTGTAGATGTGAGGGCGTGTGTGTGTTTTCTTATGTTTAGCTGTTGTTTTGGAGAATTCCAAACGCTTGAAAGCAGGGAGACAGGCACCGTGAACCCCCCAGACCCATGACTCGCCCTTGGCAGTCGTCAGCCCCGGGCCAGCCTGGTCTTCTGTGCCACATCTCCCCCAGCTCACGTCCTTGCACTTGTAAGTGCTCCTAGTATGTTTCTGAAAGCACAGTCAGTGTGACACTGTCTTGCTGACACTTGATCCCATCCTGTCATCAGGCCTCTCCCCACTGGTCCAGTGGCCTCACGTGGTGCATGTTTACAGTTTATTCATGTCTCTGTCCAGAGGAGGGCCACCCACTGGATTCACTCAGTATGTCCCTTAGGCTCTGTTGCTTCTCAGCTTACCTTTTACTGGGTCATTTGTCATAGAGACTCCCCTACATTTTGTATTTCATTGTTGGAGTTATAGTTCTTGACCTGTGGCATGTTTTGGCACCATCGTGGAGTGTGAAATTGAAAAACAAAAAAAACAAACTATAAAAAATCCAGTACTATATGGATTTAAGTCCAAATGAGAATGTTTAGGTGTAAATATTTTTTAAAACTCCACAAGTGATTCTGTGGCCAGCTCTGCTTGCAGATTATTGTCTTAGATAAATTGTGTTGAGGAAAAGGAACTAACTGTTGTTAGGCAAGAGTGAGAGAATTTCAGTTTGATTTGGGTTTTGTAGAACACAGTCTTTATTTGGATGGCTGTTGGGACCAGTACTAGTTATGCGTGAAAGAAGGTGTAGAAGTGTTAGTATGTATGAGCTTTATTTCTTGGTACTGGGGATGGAACCCAGGAGCACTCTGTCACTTAGCTGTCCCTGCTTAGCATCCCCCCTCCATGTCTTTTTATTTTTTATCTTGAGACAGGGTCTTGCTAAGCTGCCAGGCTGGCCTCAAACTTGCCATCCTCCTATCTCAGTTTCCAAAATCATGGGGTTTGCAGGGATTTGCCATCACACCTGGCAAACTTTAGTTTAGAAGCAAAATGAGAGTAAATTGGAAAGCTGACTTAATTTAGTTCAGGTTTGAAGAACTACTCTGGGTTTTGCAATTGACAGATGCCAGGTGTTGGATGCTGGCTGTCAGTTACTGATCAGGAGACTTTAAATCTCTTCACACTAGCTACATTTTGTCTTTCCTTACAGCTGTAAAATCATAGTCAAATGAAGCAAATGCCCTTGCAGTGATGTATAGTGTTGGTGGAATCATCACCTTGATGTGGTTATCTGTTTAGCTGACAAGCTGTCTACCGATGACCTGAACTCTCTGATTGCGCATGCACACCGTCGCATTGACCAGCTGAACAGAGAGCTAGCAGAGCAGAAGGCCACAGAGAAGCAGCATATCGCGTTGGCCTTGGAGAAACAGAAGCTGGAAGAAAAGCGGGCGTTTGATTCTGCAGTGGCAAAGGCATTAGAGCATCACCGAAGCGAAGTGCAGGCTGAGCAGGACCGAAAGGTAGAGTCTGAGACTCACTGCTTGACAAGTAATAATTAGGGCGTCCAGCCAGACCCTGGGTAGCTCCCCCCAGGTCCAGACAGGCAGATCCAGACAGGAGTTGCACCTGTCCGTCTTCACAGTGGCGCTTCAGCCCTTGTTCTCCTGGTCAGTACTTCCGGGAAGGACTGACCTAGTGGAGTTCCTATAGGTTGAGCAGATACGGAAGTGTGAGTGCTGATAAGCTGCTTGGATCCAGGATGACCTGGTTCATCTCTCGCAGCAGTCTGTCCCTAAATAGCATTACCAGAAGAATCAGTTGAATTCTGAATATTTTTTTAGGCCTTTATTTTATTTATTTTTATGCGGAGCTGAGAAGTGAACCCAGTGCCTCATACATGCTAGTCAAGCGCTCTGCGTCCGCGCCCAGCCACCCCTGCGTGTGTTTCTGCTGTATTGTTAGTGAGGGGTGGTAGTTACCAATGAAGGCAGCAGCTCCTGAGCTATCCTTCTGGTTGGCAAGCATGGCAGCTCATCCTCCCTTTGAAGCCTCCTGCTCTCAAGCTGTAGAGCCTGCCCTTCCTGGCCTTTCTCCCCCTCACTGGCCCGGTTGGCCTCTACCTACTGCTGGCACATTGTGGAGCCTGTCTCCCCTTGCTGCCTCCAGCGCTTGCTCTCCTCCTGTGGCGGGAGGCTAAATGCCATCTATATCAGACAACCCGCTCCCAGCCAGCAGCCTGCTCCATAGTCAGAGCACCTGCCTCCCAGCCCCTTGGCTTGCTTCTCTCTAAATGAGTCACCACCTACCCTGTTTGAACCAGAGCCCTGCGTGGTTATTCTCCCACTGCCCCATGTCCAGTCCATGCCAGGTCTTCATCCAGAGTAGACCCCAGACCTGTCCACTTGGCTTCCATCACCTCCCCCTTCATCCAGGTGACCATCGGTTTTTGTACCTGTTTCACATCTACTTATGCAGGCAGCTAGCCCTTAGGAAACACCGGTCGGCACCACACTGCTGAACACCCCTCCATTAATGTCAAGTCCAGATTCTTGTGGTTCTGGGATCAGAACTAGCCCCTGTGCGTGGTAGGCAAGCACTCTCCCTCTGAGCCTCACCTCCAACTCTGAGTCCAGGAGTTGAGTCCTGGCCAGCTGTTCCCTGAGGGCTCTGGGTCCCCACCTCCGGCCACAAGGCATCCTACCCTGCACCTCTCTGCTGAGCTCTCTGCCGGCATATTCCTTGCCCTCGATCTTCCTGCTCTTCACCTGCCACATCTTTCAGCCTTAGCTCTGAACTTGGATGTGGTCTCCACAGCAAGGCCCTCCTGGCCTTCAGTGGACAGCACAGTTCTGGACTGAGTTTCTGCCCTTCCACCCTGTGTGTCCCTGCTGAGTGGGAGGAGGTGGGAGCTGCTATTGACCACTCCTGCCCAGAGCCACACCTGGAGAGGGCTGCCTGCGTGGGGTGTTCCTGGGCTAGGGGGGCGCGGGTGAGAAGTGTGCCAGCCTGAACACCAGTGCCTCGGTGTCCACCACTGCTGGTACTGCAGACGCTAGAGTGGGCTCTCAGGTTTCATATCCTGTGCCTCAGAAAAGAGCCCCGAAAGGTCCTCAGTGCTCAGTGGCTTGTAATGTGACTCATGGCTAATTGTTAGGCAAGACCTGCTTGGCTTCTCATATTTTTGGTTTGATGTGGCCCATGTTAAGTCTAAATTCATTTGAAAATAAGCTGTTGGAGAGCACTGTTTGGATCCAGGATGATCTAGTTCATCTTTCTCAGCAGTATCAGAAGAAGCTTTTGAATTCTGAATTTTTTTTATACCTTTATTTTGTTTATTTATTTTTATGTGGTGCTGAGAATTTAACCCAGCACCTTTGATTAGAAGAAATTGTTTGGCAGGGCTGGCAGTGTGGCTCAGTGGTACAGTGCTTGCTTAGCAGGCATGAAGCCCTGTGTTCCATTCCCAGCACACACCCCTCAACAAAAAGAAGAAATTACTTGCAAGATATTAGTTATCTCATTATTCACCACTGATAAAGTGGAGGCCTGAAGTGTTCCCTGAGGTCACGTGGGCCAGAGTTCTGCAGTCTCTTGCTTGTCAGGGTGTCGTGATTCGGGGAACAGCTTTTTGTTTGTGTGTGTTTTCTGTTTTCAAGGGGCAGCCTAGTATGTGAGGGAAGCACAAGTATCCAGGCCACATGGACCCCACCTAGACTCTGATATGATCCAGCTGTGAGGCCTTGCTCGAGCTGCTTGGCAGATTCAGCCTGGAGTCCTGGAGCCAGGGAATGAGAGTGTTTGCGTGGGCCTCGTAGAGGATTAGCACACAGCCACTGTCGCCATGGTCACCCGGTCTTCTGCTTCTCCTGTGGAGAACTGAGAAGTAATCATTGCCGTGTTTGTCCTCACAGGTGGAGGAAGTCAGAGATGCTATGGAGAATGAGATGAGGACCCAACTCCGCCGCCAGGCGGCCGCGCACACTGACCACTTACGAGATGTCCTCAGGGTACAAGAACAAGAGCTCAAGTTTGAGTTTGAGCAGGTGAGGCCCCTTGGTGAAGCTCAGCTGCCCCACGGCCTCTTCCTCCTGTGTGGTGCTGGGATGGACCCAGGCCTGGCCATGCTACGTGGGCGCTCTGCCACTGAGCCGCACTGCTCTTCTCTCCCTCTAGGGTTCCGATGGTGTCGCTTGGCCTTGTGGGGCCTGTGTGTATCTACAGAACTGTCACTCTTATCACGGGGTCTGTGTGTGGGGTGGTCGAGGAGTTCCGGGGTGCACCTCGTCGTGTGAGGCTGCCCTTCCTGCCTCCTCTCCGTGGACTTCAAGCCTGTGCTTGTGCTCAGACTGATGACCAAGAGCTTTCCAGAGAGACGAGACGTGGAGGCCACAGCAGAATGTCTGATGCCTCTAATCCCAGCTCGCTCCTGGCATCTGCAGGAACGAGAGCGGGTCTGTCTTCTAAGGAGTGAGGCTTTCTAAGTAAGGAAAGCTAGGAAATTGGAATTTGTGACAAGATAAGATATTTTAAGTTCCATTTGGGTTTTTTCTTCAGAGAAACATGAAGGGCTTATCTCTTCAGTAGAGGGTTAGAAGACGATCTCAGTGTTACCTGCAACACAGTGGCTGACTTTTGCAGTTGGTTTCTAGCTTGAATAGTAAGTCCCATGAGAAAACCAGAGAGGACGATGTGCCACGTCTGAGCCTGCTCCTGGGGTGCGGTCCACCGTGGTGGGACGGAACGCCCCTTCTGGGGCAGCGGGGCTCTTCTCCAACTACTTGTGCTTCATTTCAGGACCTGTCTGAGAAACTCTCAGAACAAGAGTTAGAGTTCCGTCGCCTCAGTCAAGAGCAAGTTGACAACTTCACCCTGGACATCAACACGGCCTATGCTAGACTGAGAGGAATCGAGCAGGCTGTGCAGAGTGAGCAAGTCCCTGCCTCCTCGCCCTGCTTCATCTCAGTGCAGCTCCCTGGGGTCTTGTGTCACGGGCAGCATGCTGACTCTAAAGTCACTCTCCTGCATTTCACTTATTTCCTGGGATGTTGGCCCCAGATTTGAGAAGCATTTAACAGGTGTCTAAGAGGAAATCAGATAAGAGGGTGCTAAAGGCCAACTCTGAATGATCTGTACTACAGGCATGAGATAGTTTTCAGGCCCGTCACCCCACAGTCTTGCTTGTGTGTCTGGTATTTGGTAGTGAAGGCCAGGGAGGACCTGCTCTCCTCCCTGGGCACTGGAGGGCTTTCTGGAGGTGATGTGCTAAGTAACCCCCCTTAAGTGGATAGGAGTTATGCTGAGGCCTCATGCTGATGGCAAGAGTCCTGTGAAATACATTTTTTTGGGATATAATAGAATCTCATTTTGCCATATTAAAAAACAAAAAAGCACAGTACTCGGGAGTTTTCAAAATCCAATCCTGTCTTGTGAGTTCATTGGGAAGTCTTCCTCCTTGTTCTGCCCCCAGTATTGGGGGTTGAACCTGGGGTGCTCCACCCTTAACCTGTTTTATTTTTTATTTGGAGGCATGATTTCCCTAAAAGCCCAGGTTGCCTTGAACTTGGGATCCTCCTGCCTCAGTCTCCCAAATGGCTGGGATGACAGGTCGGAAGTATTCCATGTTTTTTTGCAGCACAATTTCTGGTGACCTTAAAATGAATCTTAATAGTACCATCTTGCTTTTCAAGTACTAAACACAGAATATCTGACTTAGCCCGTGAGTAACGTGTGTGCAGTTTGACCATGTTCTGGCCTGGGGGAGAGGGGAAGAGTCAGGGCTTTGCTACATACAGTCCCCTGGTCTCTCCATGACTCCAGCAGCCCTCCTTGTGGAATTGTGCTGAGCCAGCTGCCTTGCCTGAGAGGCCCTGGGGCCTCTGCTGCCCTCAGGGACGGGCCTGCTGTTGAGTGCATCGAGAAAAGACTTTGCCTCTCTTCCTCTGCAGGCCATGCGGTTGCTGAAGAAGAAGCCAGAAAGGCCCACCAGCTCTGGCTTTCCGTGGAGGCACTGAAGTACAACATGAAGACCTCGTCCGCAGACACGCCCACTGTCCCGCTGGGCGCTGCGGTGGAGGCCATAAGAGCCAACTGCTCTGACAGTGAATTTGCCCAAGCCTTAACTGCGGCCATCCCTCCAGAGTCCTTGACCAGAGGGGTCTACAGTGAAGAGACCCTAAGGGCCCGTTTCTATGATGTTCAGAAACAAGCCCGTAGGGTAGCCATGATTGACGAAACCAGAAACAGCTTGTACCAGTACTTCCTGTCCTACCTGCAGTCGCTGCTCCTGTTCCCACCTCAGCAGCTGAAGCCGCCAGCAGAGCTCTACCCCGAGGACATGAGCACCTTTAAACTACTCTCATACGCCTCCTACTGCATCGAGCATGGTGACCTGGAGCTGGCGGCCAAGTTTGTCAACCAGCTGAAGGGGGAGTCCCGACGCGTGGCCCAGGACTGGCTGAAGGAGGCCCGGATGACGCTAGAGACAAAGCAGATAGTAGAGATCCTGACAGCGTATGCCAGTGCCGTGGGCATAGGGACCACCCAGGTGCAGCCTGAGTGAGGCCTGGGGAGTGGGCAGCGTCGCCGTTTACATCGGAGACAGCAGCGCTAGATGAAGGGTTTGCAGCAAGGGTCCCAGAATTGTCTAGAAACCAGGTTCCGATCCCGTGTGAGTGTCCACACCTGTTGCATCTACCCTCAGTCCACCTGCTATCATGTCACTGAACTCCAGGGTGCCCTCTTTGCAACTTGTGTAACGTGTCCTGCTTCTCAGGTGTTACTGATGAGGCTCGTGAGCCAGTCCAATGATGTTTGTGATCCCCACTATTGATTCTGCCCTTAGAGCAAACTGAATAAAGCCACACAGTGGAAACCAAGCCTCTTGTCACTTTTTAAAAGTGCCACTGCTAGTTTGTTATGTGCAGAGAACACTCCTCAACAGCAGCCACAGACCTGGGAACCCTGGTCCCAGTGTCCAGGCTGTGGGCTAGGGTCATCAGAAGACCAAGTCTTGCTTTTCTTGGCTTTGAAGTTTTAGTAAAGCAATTGCTGCTGGTCCAACTTGAAGGAGGGATGTATGTGCCAGGTGCCTGTGTGTTTATAACTGGGGACCCATCTTTGTTGTGATGCTGCTTGCCACCTGCAGGAGGAGGAAGTCATTCCACATGGGACACTGTGCCCCCACTGCTGTGCAGCCTCACAGAGCAGTCCTCCAACCCCTGCTTCTGTCCTGCGCTATTGCCCAGGCTGTGCTATTGCCCGGGGTAGGGGTAGCTAGCCTGGAGTCTTAGCAAAGGGATTGAATAATTTTGGGTTTTACCTGGATCACCCTAGGTCCAGAGGACTTTCTTGTTTCCCCTTGTTAAAGATGGGGGTGATGGCCATGTTGGATAACCAAGCCTGTTTTCCTACCGCTGGACTTTCACTCCCTGAAGACTAACAGTACAACATAAAAATATTGTCTGTTTTTTTTTCCCTAAATTGCCATTTTTTATTGGGGTTTATATGTTCATAAACTTAACTAAGGAGGCATTTTTAATCTGCTTAACAATCTGCAAATTCTGGTGAGGTGCTTCTTATATTTCTGCTGGTGTTCACCAGCCCTTGAACTTAAGTAGCATTGACCTCGTCTTTGATTTTGGGATAGATAGGCCTAGATTGATGTTAACATTCCTTGTTCCATCCAAAATATTCCTTATATTCTTAATTCAAAACACATCCAGTCTTGGACTGGGACACCTGGCTTTGTGGCAGGCCCTTTGCGGGTGAAGGCCTTCCAAGCTATTTTCCGGACCCTATGGAGTGGCACAGAACTGTAAGTACATCCACTTGCAAAGTTCAGCTTACTTGTCACATCAGAAGTTCTTGAAATTTCTACTTTACTCGGGGAAATATGGGTTGTAAGGAATTTTCTTGGAGCCCCAAAGAATGACCTTCAGGTATATTTATCTGAGCTGACAAGAAGCAGGCAGCACTGAGGGGTGAGGCTGGATCTCCATGTAAAACCACTGACTTCTGTCTCAGCTCCCCACCACCCCAGCTGAGGTAGGAGGTAGGTGTGGCTGAGAAGAGGAGGCTGCTTAGCCTGGGTTCTCTGCTGTTTGAAGAAGAGGTAGCCAATGACCAGGCTGGGGAGATGGGCAGGGCAGGGCGTACAGGTTGGCTGCACTGCAGCAGTCTCTGAACTGCTGGTGTCACTGCTAGCTGAAGGCCACTCAGAGGAAACTCCCTCTCTGCCCATGTGCCTCAACCCCAATCTGATATCCTGATGCCCTGGGCCTGACTGGTGCAGGATGGTGTGAATACTTCTCAATGCAAACTTCCCAACACTGAAAGTCACTCAGGCTTCTGAACCAGTGATTTAGAGGAATGTGTAACTTTAGGCTTTTTAAAAACTACTTCTGTATTCCTTTGACTTATACCTTCTGCTTTCTCTAAATGGTTCTGGAGAGAAAGGATGCACAACAAGAGCATTGAGTCAACACAAAGGAAAAACCACAGGCCACTTATCTTCCCAGGTCCAGGGGTCACCCTTCACCTGACCACAGGTCTGTGCTTGATGGATCTAGACATGAAGAAAAGGGGGTCCCCTGCCAGTGTGTGAGGGGTGCTGGCTCCTCCAGCCTTCTGGGAGGGGCGATTTCTTGGGGTTGTACTGGGGAATGAGCCCAGGGATCCCACTGGGCTACATCCGTGTCCCTTACTGAGAACAGGGTCTTGCTGAATTGCTGGGGATGACTTTCCCATCTCCTGAGTCACTGGGATTATAGGCACGTGCCACCCTGCCCAGTGTGTTGGTTTTGGAAGAGTGGCGAGACTCCATTGGTACCAGTGGTGAAGTTTGAAATTTACTGCTCTTGGACATTCATCTGTAAAAATCCTGAATTTTGCTGAGCTCTAGAAAGCATTCCTGGGCTTGATCCCTAGCAGTACTTCCTCAGAAGTGTCCACGGCTGGGCAGATCCAGCTGGACAGCACTTTGTGATGGGCTCCACCATGAACCAGCAGGCTGTTCAGGTGCTTGCTGCACAGACCTTGGGTAGTATTCCTTTGACTATTCCATGTCCTAGCATGTGGCTGGACACCAGCCAATATACCTTTCCCTTGCACAAAGTCTGAGATGGCCCTGCCCACTTACACTCCTAGATCCCACTGATCACAACCACAAGTCATTGAGATTTCAACCTTGTGGACCTACACAAGTAGGTCCCTGTGTGCTCATCTCTGCTGCAGTGGAACATCACAGGCACCTCCCAACTGCCCGTGAGGGACTTGGAGGCCACCAGCCTCTCCCTTAGGTCCCATTCAGCACCACGCCTTCCTCCCCGCTGAGGGTCTGGTCATTCCCACCAAAGCTGAGTTCAAGTCCTGTAGGACAATTGTCCTGTGCAGAACATGGGCACACAGCCCAGGCCCTACACTCACTTTTCCTGGCCTCGTACTTGGTAGTGTCCGTACAGTGGCTGGGATCAGTGAATCTTCTGCCAAGGGTGACGTTCAGCACTTACTAGGACTCCAGGGCCCACTGGAGTCCGCTTTTACTACCATTGGGATCTCCTGCCTGCACACTGAGAGATATGGTAAAACAGCAGGAGTCCTCAAAATGTCCTACTGAGCCAGGCACCCGCAAGTCCGTAGCTTGTACCCACTCATGGTGTCCTTCTGAAGTAGGGCCAAGGCCCACTCCCTCCTCAGACCCCGCCCCTCCCTCCTGTCCCAGGGAAGCCTTGCCCCCCTTGGCTCTTCCTCTGGATTCACTTGCTGCTCCTGCAGAAGCTGTGTCTCTGTGCCTGTCCCAGCTTCAGGAAAGGCTGAAGGCTTCCTGGGTTTTATCACGGCTGTTTATGTGCCCCTCAGCTCTGGGGTCACCCACCAAGAGCAGCATAGTGTATCTCCTTTAAATACTGAGGTTTTTCTGAACTCAAGTATGGTTCTAGCTGGATCTGAATCACAGCTTAAAATTCTCCTCCATATGTCTAAACTTGTAAACACAAACTCTCCCTAGGTAAGGGTCAGCTGAGGAATGTCTGTGGTCCTGTTCCACTGGAGTGGGTCTTTGAAGAGGAGGGATCTGGGGCTTCGGTTGGGGCTCAGCAGTGGAGTGCTTGTCCCCGTGTGAAGGCCTGGGCTCGACCCTCAGCACCACTTAAAATAAAGGTACTGTGCCCATCAACAACTAAAAAATCATTAAAAAAAAAGAAAGAAAAAAAGGGGGGAGGGTCCTGTGGCACTAAGACGCCCTTATTTTAAAACAAGTGCCTTTCAGGAGAACAGCGTGAAGCTGAGCTGCAGAGCAGATAGAGAGCCACCAGAAAGGCCACACAGCCAAGGACCCTGGCACATTGCCAGCTGGCCACCCACAGGTGCCAAGGAGCCAGATGAGGGCCAGTCCCGCTGGCAGGCTTCCAGGCCACCAGCCTCTCCCTTAGGTCCCACTCAGCACCACGCCTTCTGCCTGACCCCAGTCCACTTCTAAGTGATTACCACACTGGAATGCCCACCCTGTGTGCTCCATTAAGACGCTTCCAGGGGAAACGGGAATCAGGTTCTCAGGATGTGTGGGTCCTGGCCTAGGGAGGATGGCAGGGTGGCTGTGACATAGGACAGACACCGCACAGGTCCAGGGCAGCGCATGGGGCACACAGAGCAGCTTGTGAGGGAGGAAGTCCTGGTGGGGCGGATGCTCCTGAGAAGCCCGACAAGCAGCACCAACCCCTTCAAGAGGGCACCACCTGCCCTGATGGGCCTGCGCTCAAACTGTAAGTGCAGCACACAGTGTGAACAGGAGAGCCGAGACACTGTCCTCTGTGGTGCTGGGGACAGCCCTGGGCTCCAACACAAGCCCCGCTCCCTCCAGTGGGCAGCCTATGGTGAAGGCTGTTGTGGGTTTTTTAAAGGATACACACACAAGACACGCATACCAATCGCTGGGTTTACTTTGCCCCCCCCCCACTTGCCTGCCCTCGTGCTGGGGGACTGAACCCAGGGGTGCTCGCAGGCTCTTCCCACCTCAGCCTCCCCAGCAGCTGGGATGACAGGTATGCACACCACTGCACAACCTAAAATGGCTATTTCCAGGTTAATGAAGTCAACATGACGTGATGTACTGCATGTAAAGCTCCCGTCTATCCCCGAGACCTGGGAAGTCCCAGCATCCGGGGCGCAGGGGTCAGGTTTGGCAGTGAGGGAGCCGGGAGGGTGGCAGCTGGGGGTCACTCCCTCAGCCAGCACAGCAGCATGTCAACCGCGCTGCAAGTCCACGTCCTGCTTCCTCAGGCCACTGTGAACGCTCTGGCAGCGTGGCCAAGGCCACCTCACTTTCACCTGCCCTTGCTACTGTCACCATCACTGCTGTCCCCGTCGCTGCTGTCACTGTCGCTGTCACTGCTCAGAGCAGCCAGGTGGCCCAGGGCTTCCCTGTGGGGAGAAGCGAGGTGCTGCTGAGTGCACCCGTGGCCGGCGCCCGGTGGACTCCATGGTCCCAGTCAGCAGGCACCTGCAGTCGCCCCTCAGTGCACACCACGGGGTAGGAGAAGCCCAGCCCTGCCCGCAGGCCTCCCTGACCTCAGGAAAGAGGGAGCTGTGCCTTCTCCACGCAGAGGACAAGGGCTGCTCCCTCAGGCCCCACTCACTTCTGTTCTGTGCTGATTGCAAAGTCGGCCATCACCCTCTGGGTGAGCTCCTCACAGATGGGCAGGCTGAAGGCACTCGCCAGCCTCACGACCTCGAGGGCCTGGGCAGGGCTGCTGGACACTTTTGCACTGTCCATGAACTCACGCAGCAGCTCGTTTCTATGAAGGCAGACAAGACACGCACATGACCACTGACCCCGCAGTGCTGGGGACTGAACTCAGGGGATGGAGGCCTTCTGAAGCATGCAGGCGCAGCGCCCTCCAGGGTCATGCCCTCCACGTGCCCAGCGCCCAAATTGTGGGCCTCACGACTGGCCCCAGACAAGCCTGCGTGGCTGGCTCCAGCCCAGGCCAGCCAGGCCTGCCCATCCACTCACCTAGGGATCTTATTGTGCTTCCTGAAAAGCCCCAGCATCCTCCTGTGCAAGAAGAGACCAGACACTGTGACCAGCAGAGCAGGAGGCAGAGGGCCAGTGCCTGCCCATCTTTCAGAACCACCCCAACCCACACTCCACATGGTCAGCTCCTCAGGAGGTCTGGACGTGACCGGTGTCAGAAACTGCTGGTGCCACATCCTTCTGCAGAGAACAGCTTTCCTCCAGGGTGGTGCACAGCAGGCTCAGATTGCGCGGTCTCGTGTAGGTGCCGCCACCAGCCTGCCACTTGCAGGACAGAGGCAGACACACACACTCAGCTCCCATGACTCAGCTGAGGTCCGTACCCCTGCGCCAATCATCACAGCCTGCGGCTTGCCGCACCAGCCAACATAGGAAACGCACGTCTCCACCCCCAGAGACAGGCATGTGGCAGAGAAGCCACCCATCTGAGACACACAAGTAACCACCATACTCTGGAATGGCGGTCCCATGTTCAAGTCAGGAGGCAGGCACAGGGGCCACCCTTGCTTCCTGAACCTGAGACCTGACCACCTCTGAACCCAACACAAACTCGGCAGCTCTGCCTGCCTATAGCTACCCTACGCGGAGCCTTTGGCTGACTTTCCTGATACTGAAGGAAGGGACACCATTGGACACTGAGCCAGCACAAGGCGGTGCTGATAGACACATGGCCAGGGCACGCAGCACATGCCTTCTCACCAGTCCCACATACAGCCCACATGCTAAGGTAGAGGACAGTGCGGGCAAAGTGCTTGCAGGTAATACGTCAATAACCCAAGTGACCAAGGCATTTTCCAAAATGAACATATCTGACCCACTTTTTTCCATTTCCAAGCCCACAGACCCAGAAAGCAGAAAAGCCAGGTAGGAAAGAGAGTTCTTGGCCCATCTGAACCATGCCCTCCTCTTGAATATTCACCGTGCATGTTGGTGTTCCAAAACTCTGATTTTTAACCTGGAACCTCTAAGTTCCCATCCCAAACTCCCGCATTCTGATTTGGCCTGGTAGGATAAGTGTTCTTCACACTCGCCTGAGGCTGGGTACTCACCAGGCTTCCTGGGTCCTCCCGGCCCGTAAGAGGAGGATGGCCACACAGTTGAGGGGGGTGGTGGGCCAGTCGGGAGCAGTCTGCCTGGCTTCCTGGCTCTCATAGGTGGATCTGATGTCGGCAGCGCAGTCAGCAAATGCCGCCTGGAGCTGAAAGGCTGAGGGTCAGCAGAAATGCCCACCTGGTCCCCCGGGGAATTTAAGTTCAGGAGAAGCAGAGAACCAACAAAGGTCTCTGAGCCATGTGTTCTATCAGCTGACCTTGCTGCATGCACGGCACATAAGAAGTGACAGTAAAAAGATAAAGAGCCTGTCCTCAATCATTTGATCAGCCATATTGCTCAAGGTCCACCATGCATTCTCTCTCTAAAGCAGGCTGCTGTTCACTGTCAGGACACTGATGGACAAGACACCCCCACTGTGTGCTGTAGGCCAGAGGAGACAGTGACTTCAGGAAGGGACTCTACTAACAGCAGCATGTCTACATGCATCTTAACCCAAACCTGGGTTTGGGTGGCAGAACACTCCCAAGGGACCTCAGCACAGAGGTCAAGGCGGCTGGTGCCCGTGTACTGTAAGGGTGACGAAGCTGCAGCTGAGTCCCACTTACCTCCGCAGGGTGCTTATCCCTTGCCATGAGCATCAGGATCTCCTCTCTCAGGTTGCTGCGGTAAGTGTGGCCATATTCTTTACTGTCTTAAGAACAGAAAAAAACATGAGAGTGACCACCCAAGCAGCTTCTGGCTGGCCTTTGTCCCCTTCAGCTCCCACTTTTATCCTGTGGGGGTAAAAACAATAAGCTGCTGACGTCACCTATTCCAGGTTTACCCCAGAGTCCCAGAAGACCAGAGTGACCCAGAATCCCAGAGTGGGCCCCAGAGTCCCAGAGTGACCGCAGTGTCCCAGAAGATCAGAGTGGCCCCCAGAGTCCCAGAGTGACCCCAGAAGACCAGAGTGGCCCCAGAGTCCCAGAGTGACCCCAGAGTCCTAGAGTAGCCCCCAGAGTCCCAAAAAGACCAGAATGGCCCCCGAGTTCTAGAAGACCAGAGTGGCCCCAGAGTCCCAGAAGACCAGAGTGACCCCAGAGACTAGAGTGGCCCCCAGAGGAGCAGTGAGGGCCAAACCCCACGTTTCAGCCAGTGCTCAGCACAGCAACCATGCCCTCCTGGTGCCACCAGCACCTCAAGAGCCGCTGTCCCACAGCACCGGGGACCTCCAGGGTTCCCCCAGACATAGTGAAGGAGCAGAGCAGGACTGCGGCCACGGTTTCTCACACAAAACCAAGGCAGAGAAAAACCGGCTTCATACTAACATGGTGCTCGCCCAAGGCAGATGGACAGATGTCCCAGTCTCAGCCTGCCGCTGACTTGCACGTGAGGCAGATCAGGCTCACACCCACAGCTGAGAGACAGGGACGCAGAGGAGCCAGAGTGACATTCATGGACTTAGAGTCAGCCTAGGACGAGCACGGCCCTCCGCCAGGTCACAGCACAACAGCGGCACAAGCCTGGGCCTGCTCCCCTCACCAGGGGATGAACACAGGCTACTCAACACAGCCACACTTTCCTTACACAATAGGAAACATAGCAGATGACCTTGAAACAGACATCAAGGAATGTTTTCGATTCAGCCAAAATGGAAGTTTCTATCCCTAACAATAATGTTAGCATCTCAATCAAAACTCAGGCCACTGAAGTAGGATGGGCCTCGACACAAAGCCAACACTGACCTTTCCAAATCTGAGGAATCACTTCTAGCCGATTGGCCACATCCAATGCTTGCAGAAGACCTATCAGCACTTGGGAATGGGGAAAAAAGACCTAATGAAGAGGAACACAGATACAATTTTAAAGCACTGATCAGTGGAGACACCCACAGGTCCATCTGCAAGGACAGGACAGTGATAAGCCATCTTACTGAAGGTATCAGGTCCTTGTACCACTTCAAGGTGACATCGATGTGTTCCATTAGACAAAGCAGACCGAAAAACTTGGAACTGTAATGGAAAAAAGAAGTAATTTAGTCTAAAATCTCTACATCTAACCACAAGGTCATGATCGGTGAAGTCAGAGCAGAGTTACACGATGAAGGCTGGGCAGTTTTCAGCATGCACACCAGTGTGACGCACGGCTGCCCTATCAATACCTGGCCATTCCTAGCTGCCTCGTCCATGCACTGCAGGTCTTAGCAAGCAGATACTGAAAGCAGTGTGTGGAGAGTCTGGGCACAAGAAAACAGTCCCCACACTGACAGGAGGCTGCCCCTTAGGTTCACGTCCCCGGAGTTGTGGGATGGTATTTTTTTAATGGTATAGGGATTGAACCCAGGACCTCACAGACAGTGGACAAGCATGCACACCAGGCTGCATCCCCACACTTGCTTGTTTATATATTTATTTATTTTTGGTACCAGGGATTAAACCCAAAGGTGCTTAATCACTGAGCCACATCCCTGGCCTTTTAAGACAAGGTCTTGCTGAGTTGTTTTGTGCCTTGTGAAGTTGCTGAGGCTGGCTTTGACCCTGTGATCTCGCTGCCTCAGCCTCTCTAGCCAAAGGGACCACAGGCATGGGCCACATCTGGCCATCCCCTGCTCTTCTTTTTAAATTTTACTCTGAAGCAATGTCAAAGTTGTGTAGGCTGGCCTCAAACTTGTCATCTCCTGCCTAGGCCTCCTGAGTAGCTGGAATTGCAGGCGTCCACCATGTGTGGCTTAAATTCATGTTTTTATCTGCCTAAAAGCAAACCAAATAATGTAAGCTCTCTGAGCTCCAGTACCTTTATTTATATGTGTTGTTGAGAATAGAACCCAGTGCTTGATACATGCTAGGCAAGCACTCTACTACTAAGCCCCAATCCCAATATCTTAAAATTTAAATAAAAGCAAGGTATTGGGAAGAAATCTTTAGGAAATTCCCACTACGACAATTTTTAAAAATATAAAAGGCATTAAGGAAAAAGACAAGAAATTTTAAAGTGTTACAAAGAAAATAAAATCTCAAAGCATACACACCTGAGACTTCGAAATCTGGCAATTTAGGCACTGCTTTAATTTCTAAGTGCTCAATTAACACGACCTATTAAATAATAGGCATGCTGCCTAAAACCAGAGGTGAGATATGCAGGGCCAAGAATCTCCCACTTGCAAAATCTACTAATTAAAGGACACGTTTCCTGGGGCTGGAGTTGTGGCTCAGAGGTAGAGCGCTCGCCTAGCACGTGCAAGGCCCTGGGTTTGATCCTCAGCACCACATAAAAGTAAACAAAATAAAGGTATTAGGTCCAAATATAACTAAAAAAATAAAATATTAAAAATAAATAAATAAAGAACACATTTCCTACACTTACTAATAGAAATTCCGACGAAGATCAGGTCCAATGAACTTCCGGTTGTCTCCTATATTTAAAAGGCCATGTACTTCATAAGCAAGTTCTAGATCCTTGAGAGATGAGCACTGAAAATTTGCAAGCAGAATACTGATGTTTTATAAGGCAAACAGTGGCTCAGAAAGAAAAGTACAGTTCTCTTCAGAAATGCTTATATTGAATCAATTTACTGACAGCAAATAAGTTATAATAGGGAGAAAAATAAATCCCAAGCTTTGTGCATTTTATTTAAAATAATTCAATTTACCTTTAGAAATAAATCCTACAAGAAACACAGAGAGCCCTCAGTCCAGCACCACTGTACTTTGCAAAACCCACATAAAATAACTAACTCCAAAGCCACCCAGGAAAGTGATAGCTCTTCTCTCCTGCGAAACACTGCTGTCAATACACACACCGCCAGGGAACAGGGTCTGAGCACACACACACTTGAGCACCCAGAGGAAAAACCAGGACAGCCACTAAACGGCAACACAAGCATCCCCGGGAAGCAGGCTGCACCCCATTCACCCTAAAGCCACGTGAAATTTCCCCTGATTAACATGACAAAATGAGACCAAAATAAAAATCAATTTTTACCAACTTAAAAGGTTAATTCAGAGGCAAACACAAAATACTCCAAAAGCTCATCTGAACAGAGGCACCATGTGACTTAAAGTATAAACTTTGGAGAAAGAGGAAAAGCAGAAGTGAAGACATGCCAAGACCTGTCTGGCCAGGGAGAGCCCTGCCCTCCAGTTAGGTCAGTTAAACTGGGAAAATAAAGCTAAGCAAAGACTGGTACTCACGACACTCATGGCCGACTGAAAGAACATATCTGAAAAAGTCCACGGGAACTTTGGTTACAAGGAATAAAATGTATTTTCAAGTCAGTAACATTAATAAAACTTCTGACAACTAAGTAGGTTGTGTGCCAGATAAAGTTAACAGAAAAAAAATGATGAGAAGTATACAGCTGCCTTCTCAGATGTCACCACCCAAACCCTGCCCTTGCCAAGGCCAACCGGCATCAAGAGCTGCCTGCGGCCAGGAGGGAAAATCAGCGATTTCTATACATACCATCATCAAGGTCCTTTGGAGAAAAAGCCTTTCCTGCTAATTCATTCACTATGTCATAGATGATGAGGGATGATGCTTTTGCAGAGCTCCCTACAGAAAAAGAAAGCGAAGGGGTTCACCAAATCCACTTCCTGCACCACCCCCAGCTCACAGCAGCCCGTACAAAAGGGCTGCCTCCTTCCTGCACTGAGCCTCAGGCCTGGCCAAACGCCTGCTACAGGAACCAACCACTGCCCCTACAGAGCACAGTGCTCCCAAAACCCAAGTCAGCCTTTGTCCACAAGTTCCAGCCCTAGCCTTTGGCTTTCTGTCTCAGCCTCTTCTCAAGCAGCTCGGATATTCATTGGAGGGGAGCAAAACCCTGTGCATAACATACCCCTCAGCAAACCAACGCGCTTAGAAAAGGTCAACTGCACAAGTAATGGAACATATGAGCTCACTATTAACAGGTCAAAAAATTGACCTTCAGCATTTCTGGTCAGATAATTCTCTACATTCCCTACCTCTCCACACCTAATTAAAATACCAGTAATAAGTGCAGGGCTATCTTGCTATGTTTTCCTGAAGCATGTGGCCATTTGCTAACATTCCTTTCTACTAGTTATACAGTATTGCATTTTAAGTGTATTTCTTGTTACTTCGGGCTCTCTCCCTTGGGTAAGTCTACGAATTACTAATGCAGAAAGCCAACTGATGTATATAAGACCAATCAATACTCCCATGCCCACCACGGCCACAGCTGTCCATTTAGGAAACACAAACAACCTGGACTCAGGTGAGCAACAGGCCAAGTCGTGCATGATGGTAGAGAAACAGCCTTTGGGCTCAGAGCACTGGCTTCACAGCGGTCTGATCAGGGCTGAGTAGAATTCTAGGGGTCACAGTTATCATGGAAACTTTCATCTGTCACCAAAATAAACCAGTTGCGTATTTGTTTTTACTTTTTTAGTGGTAGATGGACAAAATACCTTTAATTTATTTATTTTCACATGGTCTGAGGATTGAACCCAGTGCCTCACATGTGCTAGGCAAGCGCAGCACCACTGAGCCCCAGCTTCAGCCCCATGTTTGTTTTTTTTCTTAAAGCCAAAAAACCCTTGCCTATAGATGGGGGTGAACACTTTGCAAAATTGGCTCTCCAAGGCAGAGAATGAGGTTCCCTCTGCTGTTTCATAAGGCCTACCACAGGAAGGAATGGCTTCAGCTGTCACTTCTGAATTCAAGGGCTCCTTCTCAGGCTAGGGACAAGGGAGTAAGAACCTAAAGATTCCTCAGTGCCTGCAATGTGCCTTCGAAGCATGGGACAAGACACTATCACCACTCTCTTGCTGTCACTTGTCACCCTGTTCCTTTCTACAGGGGTGGTAACTAAATGAGAGAGCTGAAATTCAACCTGGTGTTCCAACTGCCTCACACGCACAGCTCCCATAGGAACTGACCTAACGCAGGTGACAAAGGGAGCATGAGGTCCTCCCAAAGGCTACAAACACAATCACCAAGAACGGTGGCCACTAGCTACACAGGACTGCTGAGCCCTCTGGCACCAAAACTTTAAATTTTCCTTTCTTTTAATTAACCAGCCACATGCGGCTACTGTCTTTTGTATACACAGTTCTAGAGACCAAAAGGAACTCCAGGCTGAAATCCTCTGTCCACCCTCTTTCTGTTCCAACAACACAAGTACACTGTAAACCTGCCCTCCAGCTCCGAGTTCACATCTCACTTCACAACAAGGTGACCACCTTAAGAAGAGCTTCTCGCTCAGGCTACAGGGGTTAATTTGTGAACTCTCTAATCTCACTTCACATGCACAGAAGATAATTTGCAACAACTAATCACATAAACGTAAGGAGCTGTTCTACCCAAATTAAAATAAGATTATCATACATACCTGGTTGGTAGAATACCTGAATGATGTGGTGGTATGTTGCAAGCGAGGGTTCTCAAAATACCAGGCGGATGGAAAAAATAAGAAATCGAAGTAAAAACACAGCTGTTCAAAATATAGCTCACTGCAGCATGCTGAAGGGATGTGAGCGCTGAGGGACCCTGCCCGCTGTCTCAGTATCGCAGAGGTGCAAAACCCAAGACGGCAGCCTCTCCCTAACACCTCACCAAGCAGATTCCCCGTGAGCAGTAGGGCAGAATGGTGCAAAGTGATGCCCGACCACCCTTCCACAAGCCCCTTCTGAACACACCACACCAGCAGCATGTAGGTTCAACCCCTTGTGGTAGGAAAATGTCTGTCATGCAATTTAAAGCTAACCAACAGTGATCAACTGTCCTCAGAACCGAGAGCTATAAAACCGTTCCTTAATTTGCTCTAAAGGACACCAAGATGAAAGTACTTTGGTTATCCTTGGGAATCCACAGGGAAATGGTCCAGAGGATCGAACCCCAGCACCAGACCCTCAGAGGATCAAGGCCTCCTCAACCCCAGGGCTCTGAAGGGCCAACTGAGTACGCCCAGGTTGGGAAGAAACCCCTCACAGCAGGCAGCCTGCACCAGAACGCACAGATCGCCTCTGTACAGTCTCTGGCCCTCAGTGAGGACTCCAAACGCGCCCTCACCTATTCCAATGGCCTTCATCTCACGCAAGGTCTGCAAGGCAGGCATTCTCCCGAAGGCATGAAACCTCCGGAGGCATTTCAGAAGGGTGTTAAAAGTCTGCAGGTTTGGTTTGACTTTCTGCACAGACATGTGTTTCAGCAGCTCCTAGGTGAATCAGAAGCACGAAGTAGTTCTTAAGCCTGGGTGGACAATTTGTAATGAACGTCGTACAAAGAATGTCAATGACAAAAGGAGAGAGAAATTTAGCGTTCTGGCTGTGTCTGAAGCAGGCCAACGATCATATGCGACTCATCCGACAGGAACTTCACAACAGACACAACACAAAAGCAACAACACTGACGTGAGGCAGTGACAGGGGTGTCCTGAACGCCTGCCGCACGCTTTGTTGCAGAACGTCAGCCGAGGGCAGCGAGCACGGGGTGGCGTGGGCCGAGGTGACCCACCCTCCTTACCAGCATGCCGTTCCACTTCTCCTCAAACTTCTCGTTGGCCATCAAGGCTCTCGCTTCAATCAACGCGTTGAAGGTGTGAACGTCAGCTGGAAAAGAAAACCACAAAAACAACACCTGGGGCTGAGGCTCTCCTCTGATCAGTGGTCTCCAGCGTGTCCCTGGGCTAATCTACATGCCCACATAACTGGACCTCTGGACCACAGCCACAGAGGAAGGCAAAAGGCAGGCCCGTGACTGAGGCCAGACCCAAGGACTTCCCAAGGGCTCTTAGGAGAGGAGAAGGAGTGGAGAGGGACAGGAAGAGCCGTCCAGCTCACCTCGGAGCCTGCTGTTCAGTAACTCGGTGTACAAGTCCAACGCCTGTGCGTATGCCCGGTGCTGGAGGGGGAGGGAAGGAGAAGAGTCATCAGCTGCTCCATCAGAGGCCTGCGCCCCCTATGTTCCAGGTGGCACTGTAGCAGGGAGCACCAGAGCAGCCCCTTCCCCAAGGCTCGCACTCAGGGCCCAGGCTCTGCCTGGAGACTGAGGTGTCAAGTCTGAGGGTGAGGGAGGATCGCACCACCATGTCCAGTGGGCAGAGGCTAGGAGCCACTAAAACACCCATGAAGCAGAGGACAGCCCCCATGACAACCTGACCCAAAACGTCAGCACAGGCTGAGCATTGCATCTGGAACCTGAACAGCCGCAAAGCCCAAGACCTCTGAGCACTGGTGGTGTTGCAAGGGGAAACCACCACCTAGACCTCGAGTGAACATGACAGACACAACACAGGCCCAGACGTCATGGACAGATGCAAACATTCCAAACACTTACTCCTGGTCCCAAGCCTTCTGCATAGGGATAAGCAACCTGTAGCTCTGAGGATGAGAAACCCGACCCAGTGGACTTTACAGAGGAACATAAATAAATAAAACCGAGCACCTTCACCATTCCTCGGATCATGGTGCAGTAGGAACGTGCAGTCTTCTCCTGCATTAGTGCGAAGATCCTCTCGGCGTTGTTTCTGGCTCTAGAGACAGGAAAACAAATAGGAGCCAGGGCACAGGGCAGCCCATGCCCAGCTGCAGAAGGCATTGCGGGTTTACAAGCCCAGGCACCGCAGGCGCAGTCTCAAATCAAATGGTCCCAACACGCAGAGTGGGAGACACGGTGCCCTGGTCTCAAGGACCTTGAGTAAGCTACCCAGGGCTCTGCAGACATAAAGGCCAGCCTGAGACAGGGCGCGTGGTGCGGCACCCCCCCCCCCCTCCAGGAACTCCCAGGGGAACCACTGACAACAGCTTCTCCAAACCCGTCATCGTCTAGCAAATGCACGCCCCCTCTCCCTTTATTAGAAAGAGAGAGAGCACTTAATACAAACTACCCTAGGACGCGAGCCCAGACTCCAAACGCCATGCTCTTCAGCATTCCTAATCATCACAACCTAAGAAATCTGCCCCATCCTCTTTCAGACTCATCCCTCCCGCAGGGAGTCTGATGTCAACGCACTTTCCCTTTCCAGACGGCCACACCTCCAGGTTTGTGTATGCTCTCAAATGTAGCCAAGTGTTATGCACAGTCCTTCAGAACTGTGGACACAACTACTTGGTTGATAGGCCTAATTTGGCACCATATTCTAGCATCTGCATTTTTAGTAAATAAAAGCTTCAAATCTTTCAGAATTAGGGATACTTATTTCAAAGTAGCACTAGTGATGAGACCCCCACAGGAACCAGAGTAGGTGACGGCCACACTGAGCTAAATGGGGAAACCAGGACGATGAGCACTGCGCAAACGGTCTGTGATGCAGGCTGAAGGTGATGCCCTTGGGAGAGACAAAGGTCTCCGTCACATGCACAGGGCTCTGAACCTCACAGCAGCAGCAGATCACATCCTCTTAGGGGTGCTGGGGCACATCCCACCCACCCAGAGAAGCTGCAATACAGGATTCCGATTCTATGTAACCTACTTCCAAGTGACTCCAGCCTGATGAGCAGCCTTCACACTGGCTCTTTTGTTATTTTCCTCTGTGGTCTGCTCCTGCAATGAAGCATCAACAGAAATAAAAGGTTAGACCACAGAAAGCACTCTCCCAGGCTCACCACTGAAAAGACAGCAGGGACTCAGGGAAAAAAGGAAAAACAGATCCAGGAGGAGGCAAGAGAAACCCACCAAATGCTTGTGCCCAGACAAGCATCAGCAGAGGACAGAGGAAGAACGAGTTGGCTCCAGAGAAGGAGGAAAAGCCCAGGCCCTGAACGGCCCAGACAAGACAGAGCTGGAACTGCACGCCAGAGCACAGCCTGCGTCTCAGAGGCCACACCTGGTTCCCCAGCGTCTCAGAGGCCACACCTGGTTCCCCATCAGGGCACAAGCCAGTGAAGACACAGACTCAAACCCAGCACCAGGGCCAACAGACGTCGACGCCTCCTGGCGCCACACTGCCCAGCACTGCCTGGGCTGGACAAGGGGACAGTAGGAGGCCAGGAGGACTCATGCACTACCCTGTGTCCTGCACTGCAGAACAGTTATGCTGACAAATGACCCACGCCCACTGCAGGCAAGCCCAGCGCTCAGAGAGAAGCACTTTCACAAAAACACAGGTTGAACATCTCTTTGTTTAAGATCCTGGGGACCAAAAGTCCTTCAAATTTAAGATCTTTTGCATTTCGAAATACGTGCATGTGTATAGCTTGGGAATGATCCAAGTCTAAACATGAAATTCATTTGTGTTTCATCCACATCTTAGACACTAAACAGTGAAGGTGATTTTATGTAATATTTATTTCTAGTACCTGAGGTGATCCAAGTAGTCCTGTGTGGATTTTCCACTAGTGGCACTCAGAAAGTTCAGATTTTGGAGCATTTGCCTTCAAAAACTTGGGTTAGGGATTTCAGACTAGGGATGCTTGCCTGTACCTTGCTGTACACACTGTCCCACTTAGTCGGTGACTCTACCCACACTCAGCCATGCATGAGTGATCTTAAGGGTGACTGACACCCACCTACCCCCTCAAAGAGTTCAGCACACACTAGTGGACGGACGTGGATTACGTTCAGTACCTCAGCAGTTACGGGTATAAAGACCACAAGAACAAGGTCAGCCTTGCTTCTGCTTACTTGATACAGAGGGTTCCTTGGAATCGACTTCCAGAAGAGAAACCTGTGGGTTGAGAGTCTACGTACAAATCCACCCAAGCAACCCTGCACACAGGCCCAGCGCCTTTCTCCCTGCTCTTCCACACGTGCATGCTGGAGGGTGCCAGCGCCACACAGGCTTTCCCTGACCACCAGACATCATGCTGGCACCGTAACTGACAGAAGGGCATTTCTGGTCAGAGCTTTGCCTGAATATGTAGTAGGCGAACACAAAATTTTCAAAGAAGGGGACTAGGGTTAAAATAATCGTACACCCCCTCCCACCATACTGGGAACTAAACCTAGGGTCTTACCCAAGCTGGGCAAAGTGCTCTACTACTGAGCTACAGCCCCAGCCCTTTTTATTCTGTGTTAAGACAATGCCTGTGAAGTTGCTGAGCCTGACCTCCAACTGTGATCCTCTTGCCTCAGCCCTCAATAGCTGAAATTAAAGTGTGCACCACAGCACCCAGCTCTCCTTCCACTTTGTATCAAAGCCATTTTATGATAAATACCAAACCATGCCATGCCTCAGTACAGACCTCATACAACCACACTGACACGTGGCATGGGAACCCATCTAATTTCAAGAAAGAACTTTAAAAAGAACAAATAAAAAACAAGGTTAAAAGCCATTACCAATTCTTCTGACTTCTCAGTTTGTTGAAAATAAAAATCAGCTGGAGGTTCTTGGTCACCATAGTAACACAGTAAATCCAAGAGACTGTTGGTTGTTTCAAGGGACACAGTAGTTCCTGTAGTTAGGAGAATAGAAGGGAAAGAAACCTTCAGACATCCAAAAACTGAAACCCGCACATTAGAACTCTCTACTTAGGGCTGGGGATATAACTCAGTTGGTAGAGTGCTTGCCTCACATGAATAAGGCCCTGGGTTCAATCCCCAGTACCACCAAAAAAAAACAACAACAACAACAAAAGAAGAACTCTCCACTTATTTCTCTTAGTGTGCTTTCGGATACATATTTAATATATCCCACCTTACCAATTTCTGAATATGGACTCAAACACCTAGACTGATAAGACAGCAAAAAAATCCCAACTACCCTCGAAGTCTAACATAAAAGATTAAAATACAAGAGGAAGGCTAAGCTTGAGCCCAGTTACTTCATGTACATACTTAGAGACGCTGTCTCATGGCTTTAACAGTCATTTCCTACAGAACACTGCCAATTACTGCTAGTTATCCTGGCCCAGACCCATGTGAAAACACACACACACACACACACACACACCCCTCCACCAAACCACTGGCCCAGAAATATGAGCATAACTGCCTAATTAGATCAGTCTTTTAAAAACTGTTGTGAAGGGCTAGGGTTGTGGCTCAGTGGTAGAGCGCTCACCTAGCACGAGGCACTGGGTTCGATCCTCAGCACCACATAAATGTAAAGCAAAGATATTGTGTCCACCTAAAGCTTAAGAATAAATATTTTTTAAAAAATTAATCTTCCATAAGTAAGTCCTATAGAAAATAAACATTTAAAAAAAAACTTTTGAAAATGTTATGCTGCTATTTTGGCACTCATTAAAAAGTGAGAGACTGGGTATGGTGCTGAAGACCTGTAATCCCAGCAACTCGGGAGGCTGAGGCAGGAGGATCGCAAGTTCAAAGCCAGCCTTAGCAAAAGCAAGGAGCTAAGCAATTCAGTGAGACCATGTCTCTGAATAAAATACAAAACAGGGCTGGGGATGTGGCTCAGTGATGGAGTGTCCCTGGGTTCAATCCCTGGTACATCCCCTACCTCCCTGCCCCCCCCCCCAAAAGGGAGAAAGGACAGAGAAAAGATGAGAGATAATAAAGCAACTCAAGGGCCGAGGTTGTGGCTCAGCATATGAGGTGGTGGGTTCGATTCTAAGCACCACATAAAAATAAAATAAAGGTTATTGTGTCCACCTACAACTAACACAAATATGAAAAAAAAAAAAAGGCAACTCAAGCTTCTAACAAAATACACTAAAAATTATAAAACTGCCCACTAGGAAACTGAAAAATGCAAACTGCAGAAGAGGCGGGTGCAGGCTACAGAGCGACCCTCAGTCTCAGCACTATGAAACCCTGGGACATAGCCTTCGAGGCAGTTTCCTTTATAAAGTTACCATAGGACACTCCAGCTCACAAGGTCCCACAGGATTAGGTACGTGGGAGGCCTAGCAGACTATCTGGGACATACTAAGTGTTTGATAACAAAGTTTTCTGCAGTCCCTCCCTGATGCACTATTACTGAGCTACGGTTCTGACAAACTGTCTTTATAGGATGCTCAGCGAATATCTGCACACACCCATGCAGTGGGGGTGAAACTAGAAAGAGACCAGCCTTAACACCAGGAACTCTGATCAGGCTCTTGGCAGGTGCTGCTCACAGAGTCACTGTCTGCTGCACACCTGGTGTTAGTAGCTACACAATAAAACTGGCACACAGCATTATGCAGATGTTTCTTGTGTTCAAATGTGTACTGGCTGATTTCAGCTTATTTTCCATCTCTTCCATGCTTAATGGATTTTTATGCTTCAGATTCCAAATCCATAACTCTTGCCAGCTGACCAGGATGACTTGCAGAGCTCCTCAGTCATGCTCTCCAGGTGTGTCTTCCTGGAAGCCCATCAGATCTAACTCAGAGTGCACAGGATTGATTGTAACCTAGAGGCCCTGAGGAAATGAGTGACTTTTTCTAGGTCACAGATAATTCAGTGTTAGAGCTAGTACCAATATCAAAGTCCCCCAATCCCAGCTTAGTGTGCTTTCTTTTTGGAGTATTTGTCAACTGTGTGTGGTCCTGCCTTCCAAATACAAAGGGTCCAGGAAAACTGAATTCGGTACGTTCAGATCTCAAGTTAGAGGTGGACACAAAGAACGGCTATATCACTTCTCCACAGTGCCACAGTACAAGGGCACAACAAATCAACAGGGCTGAAACTCTACCTTCCTTGTGCAGCCAGAGCAGAATGTCAAACATGGGGGTTTGTTAACTATGCAAACGGAATCGACACAGTCATCCAGCAAAAGGCACAGAGCCCCTACCCTTCACTCAACATTAACTGGCTCATGCCACTGTGATCTGTGTTCCCAGAGCAGCTTTAACCCAACTGAGTCACCTGTTTGCAAGAGTTGATCAAACATGTCCACAGCCGCCTTCACTTTTTTGAGCTTTATCCGTTCCTTCAGGGCAGCTTCGCTTACATCTTCGATCTGAGGCTCAAAGTACTCTGGCATTAAACACTGGGAAGACAAGATGGTGGACATTATCATAGGAGGCAAACAGGACAGGACAGCCACACAAGATGTCTACCCACAGGCAAAAACCTTAGAGCCCCATGCACTTTCCTGCACCAGATCTCAGCCAGCTCCTAACATGCACGCCTCACTAGGAAACCCAACTAGAAACCACCAAGGACAGACACAAAACCTTTTCTCCACTCCAAAACAGACTACTCAGCATGGCCTACCCTAAGATTTAAAAACACCCTAACGTAACCGTTCAGGAAGACCCCTACTTCCAACTAAACTCCCGGCTTAAGGCTGACTGACTATATTTTCCCTGCTAAGACTGTCTTCCTCCTCCAGGCCCAAGCTTGGTTAAAGATGTCAGAGGACATCTAGTTCCCTCAGGCAGAGAACCTTCATCCTGAATGGTTTTTCTTCTACACATTCAATACCACCAAGGAATACTGACTTCACTTATTGACTAACTGATTCTAGTCGTTTAGAATGGGTACTACACTTTATCCCAGGCACTCAGGTGGGCTTCATTGACACAGAGATGAAAGAAAGGCATTCTATACTCCTGGTCTAATGAAGGAAGCAGATACAGAAATCATGACAGGGCCGAGGATGCAGCTCAGAGGCAGAAAGTTTGCACAAGGCCCTAGTTCAATCCCCAGCACTGGCAAAAAAACAAACAAAATACAATATAATGTGAATGGTACTGCCCACCACACAAGTAGGGGACCCTTGGAAGGCTTCACACAAGAGTGGCTCCAGAGCTGAACCAAATTAGGCACAGGAAAGTAACTGTCAGTCAAAGACAAAGAGGAAAGGACAGGCCAACAAGTGGTCACTCCACGGCTGCCACTGTCCTAGCTCAGGACTGTAACATTTTCACAATCACACTGGCTTCCTAATCTGTCAATGGGAGTCACAGCATGAGACGGGCAGGCTATCCTTGGGTCTGAGTTCTGGGCAGCGGGGTGATGTGACAGGAGACAAGATGACTCTCCAGATAAGCATTCCGCTCGCGGAAAGGTGCACTAGCCTTGCTCTCCATGTGCTGATGCGGAGCACACGGCCCAGCACACAGCAGGCACTGCATAAACGCTCACCACGGGGCTACAAGACAGAGAGGCTGTAGGAAACAGGAAGTTCCAAGCACAGGGGTCGGGGCTGGATGTGCAAGAGGCCAAGTGAAATGCAAGAACTATTGATGCAGCAGAGCACACAGGAGGGAGGTGGTGACCCTCACGCAGGGCAGACAGGTGGGAGGTGGCGACCGTCGCAGGGCAGACGGGTAGGAGGTGGTGACCCGCACACAGAGCCTGATACACCCATGGCTGAGCAGTGCAGAGACCGGTCGGGGCTGGATGTGCAAGAGGCCAAGTGAAATGCAAGAACTAATGATGCAGCAGAGCACACAGGAGGGAGGTGGTGACCCTCACGCAGGGAAGACAGGTGGGAGGTTGTGACCATCACACAGGGCAGACAGGTGAGAGGTGGCGACTGTCGCAGGGCAGACGGGTAGGAGGTGGTGACCCGCACACAGAGCCTGATACACCCATGCCTGAGCAGTGCAGAGACCGAGGAGCAGCACAGAGGGAAGACTCCAGAGTGTGGCATCACAGAAGTCCAGAGAGACAGCAGGATGAAAAGCAAACACATGCAAAAGGCACTGAACAGTGAGTAAAGCTTTCACTCACGTACTGAGCACCAAGAGCTGTCACTGGCCACCAAACTTGGTCTAAGTCACATTTATATAGTGTTACGTGAAAAAGGCACCACCCTCCTTACCGGTATATGAGGTTCAGCTATGTCCTTCTGGAAATATTTGGGATGTGAATTAATAATAAACTTTGCTGCATTCTCCCCAGACTTCTTTGCCAATAAAAATGAACGCTGTATAAAAAAAGATTTAGATACAAATTGGAATTTACATGTAATTTAGACTCAAATAAGTTCAAAGGTAAATTCTGAGCAAGAATTATTCTCCCCCCACAAGAAAGGACGCCACAATACACGGACTCCCAATGAGAACCCCAATTACAGGGCCTCCCACACTCTACTGAGTGGGCCTGACTTCAGGCCCCGCACAGCACATCTTGACGTGTACAAAAACAACATAGCCTCACCCAATCGTCCACTCCGTGTGAAAAAGTCCTAACACGAAAAACCAAGCCAAAACTCTCCAGAGAAAAAAATCAAAATCTTTTTGATAAAAGTAGGATTTATAAAGTCCATCAACTTATCAGCATCTACAAACTTTTCAAAGGTTTCTATAACTAAATTATGTATGTACTCTTATACACAAACCAGTAAAATAAAAAAAAAAAAACAGCATCAGAAAAGTTGCATGAACATACTCACCGACTCCACAGAGGACGTTGGTATAAGGTAAGGGTCATCTTGAAATGTATAGGGGACGGCCGTGGGATCCTGACGAAAAGACACAGGCACTCTTCTAGCTAGACCATTAAGACCTCCCAGCAGGGTGTTGTGGCACACATCTGTAAATCCAGGGACTCAGGAAGCTGAGGCAGGAGGCCTGCAAGTTCCAGACCAGCCAGGGCAACTGAGCGAGAGCCTCTCTCAAAAATTAAACAGGTCTAGGAGTATAGCTCAGTGGCACAGCACCCTGGGTTGGGAGGGGGCTCGTCAGTGTCAGTGATCACAAGTTCTGCACAAGAAGTCTTAATATATACTTACATGCAGGAACACATACACGTGGGTACACATTAACATACACACATCCAGAGACAGAAGCCACACACATTGACACCTATATTGTCCCACTGGCTCTGCAAGAGTTGCGTAAAATTATGCACACCTCAACGCAGACAATGGCCCAAACCCAGGCCACTGTTAAGGTGTGAGTGCACTGTCACTGGGACCACTGAAGGATCCTCTGCTTTACAAAGTTCTGCACCCACTCTGTGGAACAGGATTTCCTGCACAGCGTGGTCACTGCCCATCTAGGCTGAACTCCACCCGCAAGTTCCCTTCACCAAATGCAGGAAACCACTGGGCCCTCTGGGCTGTGCACAGCAGTGTTCCAAGGCTCTATACTTGTCAAAGCTGCCCTCCAGCACTAAGGTCCCCACTTAGAAACAGCAGCACAAATCCTCCTCTACTGTTCTCCTAGGCTGATCCTACTGGGGCCTTCTGGGCTCTGTTCACAGTGAAAGCTCAACTTATATTCTGCAGCTCTCCTCTGTGCCCTAGGGGCCTCCAGGACCTGAGGCCCTTAAGGGAAGGGGTTCTTCCTGGGACCTGGAGGCAGGTTTCTTTCCCCTCCTCCTGTACTAGTTTTCTGCAGCATTGTGAAAGCCCCACCTCAGCAAGGCTCCTTTCATCTGGTTCTGCTACTCACTGCCAAGCTGCAGCCTCATGGCAGGGGCACTAGTTCTCCAAGCTGGCACAGGGACCACATCTATGGTTACCAAGGCACTATCCTTCAGAGACAGACATTTCAACAAGCTCGACCAGTGATTCAAACCCCCTGGTGTGGAGCTGGAGGTACAGTGCAGCAGTACACTTGCCCAGCATGCACAAGGGCCTGTGTTCAAGTCCCAGCACCTTAAAACAATCCTTGGTATGACAGAAAAACATGACAGTCAGAAACAAAGGGCGTGGAGCTAAGTGAAGATTTTAATGCAGGAAATAGCCTGGCCAATCACTTTAATGGCCTTAAGTTTTCCCACTTTTCAAATGAAAAGACTGGATTAATTTTAAATATACTTCATGGATTTGCAATACTTTAATTCTGAATAATGAAGATCAAATGTGTTAACAGCCATATTAAAACCAAGAAGTCCCACTTACCCTGTTGACTGTGGATGCAAGCGCCTGAAGAACAGCCACTTTATCCCTAGGAAAAGAATCACAGATTGACCCTGTTGGACTCCTGACGCGAAGGGAAGGAGTGTCCTACACTCAGGCAGTCACCGGTAACAGCTCAGGCCTGGCCTGGTGCCTGTACCTCCCGTTCAAGATTGCAAGCTAGAAGATGGGGCCAGGTCCTCTTGTTCTGCCTGCAGGTGGTCAGCACATGCCCTCCTCACTGTCCGTACCCACCCAGAGCGAGCGATGCACACTCTCCTCACACCACTTGCTGACTTCCTCTTACTCCCTCCCTGTGCATCTGGGTTGCAGCTGTATGGACACTTTTGTCTTACTGCCAACAGTGGCTCTTCCTCAGGCCACGAGAAGAAACCACAGGCTCCACCTGCAGCCATGGAGTCACAGCCCCCAGACACATGGAGGATGGCCATGTGCCTCCTCACTGGACTCCCAGAGGACTCCAATGTGCCTCCCAGTGTGGGGCAGCTCTCCACCACACACAACCCCACGGGAGAACTGCAGGCCAGCAGTCCTGGGCACCTGTCACTCAGCTATTGGAAAACGCTTAACTGGCATCAATGACAAATGACATATTTTGGTTTCAATTCTATTTTTAACTCCCGTGTTAGATTTAATGTGGTCCATTTCCAAAAGAATTACAGTAAATTTAACAAACCAGAAGTACTGTTTCTAATTAAAGTTTGATCTAACATTCATAAGAACATAAGTCACCAGAGACCAAAGAATAATAGAGCCAAGTGTGATGGCAAACGCTTGTAATCCCAGTAGCCTGGGAGGCTGAGACAGAAGGATCATAAGTTCAAAACCAGCCTCAGCAATTTAGTGAGGACTTAAGCAACTCAGTGAGACCCTGTCTCTAAATAAAATGCAAAACAGGGCTTCGGATGTGGCTCAGTGGTTAAGAGTCCCTGGATTCAATCCCTAGTACTAAATAAAAAATTTATATTAATTCCCTGATGCACATAACATCCGCTGAATTTTCTATCAATTTTAAAGTCACATGTATATAATTCCAGCACATGATAAAGAAACACTCTCTCAGCGCTCAGGATTCCTTAACTAAACCCTACACTGGCATAACTGAGTGTCTTCATAACGTACTAACAGATGGCAGTGAAAAAACTCACCGATTACCACTAGTTCTTTTTAAAAAGGGTTGTTTTTAGAAGTCATCACAACGAACATATTATCTTTGAAAAGTAATCTAGGTTTACAAGAATCTAAAGTGCCTGGTATCACCTTAAGATCTCATCCACGAGGCTGGTATAATCCCAGGATTTTCATAGGTACTTTTACACACACATATATCCATAAAAGAAAAATCATGTCACTTTGCACGTTATAAAAGTTCGAATGTACTATTCCCGGCATAACAGACCTAATTAATTCCTTTAAATGTCACATCATATGATGACCATTTTTACTACTCACTTAGTCATTGATGGGCATGCAGGTTGTCTCTATTTGCTACTATTCCCAGGTATGGAGAATATGTTCACTCACATCTCTGGGTATATACACAAGTGTACTTCTTGCCAATCAGTGTTCACATTTAAAAATTTTGACTAAAAAAAATTTCCCTCCAGTCATTCCAATTTTCTGGTCCATCAATAAATATATGTAGCTCTCATCTCTCTAAATCCTCTCCTTGCTAACCTAATAGGTTTTAATTTACATTTCTTCAATGAGTCCAGTTGCCTATGCACTAATCATAATTGGCTCCCACTCTCTCTAAAATAAGTGCCCAGTTCAGATTAACCAGTTCAGATTAACCCGTTCAGAACACTGCCTTTATTGCATCACATTCACATACACTCACTCACCATTTCTCTCAACAATTTATCAAAGTCTTCTAGACACTTGTGTGATCTGGGAAATCAGAGCCTTAAAATGCCTCATCTTTACAATCAGGCAACAAGAATTTGTCCTAAAAACATGGAGTCCTGACCTGGAAGTCAGAGGCTCTAGCAGGAACAAAGCACTTTTTTGGGTAAAGCGACAGAATACAGATTTGGGGCTTTGGGAGCCAAAGGGTACTGTCTAAACTTCTCAGCTCTGCCAGTGTGGCATAAAAGCAGCCAGACAATATGTAAATAAGTGAGATTGTGCTGCCCAAAGCATATATCATGAATTTGAATCTCATGTAATTTTTATGTTACCTTGTCTTCTTTTGATTTTCCCAACTGTATGAAAACATAAAAATCATTTCCAACTTGGAAAACACAAAACCTGGCTTTAGTCTGCTGACCAGTGCACCCCTCATTTCCCTGTTCTATTGACACCTTCTCCCCAGGCTGGCCTGGACTCCGACCTCTAGGTGCATCACAATCACATGCCCCTGCCTTGCTGGCCTCTGCATCTGTGGGCCACATACTTTACGATCCATAAGAACTACTGGCAGGAATATGCATTTTTAGCAAAATCCCTAGGTGATTCTGATGCCAATAAGATGACTCCACCCATTCGAAGACACTGGTAAATGTCTACATTGTCAAAAGAAACCAACGCAATGAGCACAAATGCCCACTCTGGATATCACATTCCACATCCCTCTAACTGTGTGCATGGTCCACACTGACAGGACTACTCGGTGAAACATGTGAAGGTGGCTCAGCAAGGTCGCAGCACACCCTCTGAAAGCTCCCTATTCTGGATTTCCTGCAGGTCACTCCTCGGGCCAGGAGGTAAAATGGGTCCAGGGCTTCGGACTTTAATGCCCTCGGGGGACTGTCTCATTTGCGGATAACTACATTCTTCTCTTGGTTCTGATTTTTGATCCAGGGAAGACAGAAGTGAACTTTAGTGTATCTATATAGTGAAATACTACATGGCTGCTAAAAATTAAAGGCCGAGGATAAAAATTACATCTAACGGTTCAATTCTAAAGTCACATGCTCAGCTTATATAAAAAAAGACCACACTGCAACACTGGAAACAGCCATCTCTGCAACAGGCACTGTTTGCAATGCCCTTTCAACCCCTAGGTGAGCACTATGGTTATTCACACTCCACTCTGGCAGGAAGTTGAGCCATGTGGGACTGTCAGTGATTCTGTTTCCTTTTTGCATGTTAGAGCTATCACTCCATTCCTCTTTTGACCATGACCTTGCTTACTTTTGTAATTTAACAAAGCCTTTTTTTTTTTTTTAAATGAACCTGAGTCTTTAAGTTACAGTCAGAATTCCAAGACTTGGCTTTTTGAGGGACCTTTAAGTGTATTCAACAAAATCATATTACAACAAGCAGTATTGAGAAGTTTCAGTTCTTACATATTCAACAATTGCTGTGTAAGCGACACAAGGCAATCTGTTTAAAGATATACCCAGTGAATAAAAGAGCTAACTTCTGTCTGGTTTCCCAACCACGTGAGAGAGAACTCACTTAAAAAAAGAGATTGAAAAAATAAAAATAAATAAATAAATAAATAAATATTTTAAAAATTCTCTTAAAAAAAAAAAAAATGGGGCTGGGGATGTGGCTCAAGCGGTAGCATGCTCGCCTGGCATGCGTGTGGCCCGGGTTCGATCCTCAGCATCACATACCAACAAAGATGTTGTGTCCGCCAAGAACTAAAAAATAAATATTTAAAAAATTCTCTAAAAGAGATTGATCTAATATTGAAACTCGTGATTAACCACTGTTCGGTACACACTAGCTCAGACAGTTCAGAAGGTCTCTGAATGCTTAAATCAATTTCATTCTTCGCTCTCCACCCATCTTTCTTTCACACTCCCAGGTCTCTCCCCTCTGGCTACTCCCTTAGCACTCCGCATCACCACTCCTAAACTGACCCTCCGTCCCACTCACACTAAGCACACAATCACTTATGGAATGAACACCAATTGAATACTTACCAAGTTTTCTTCTTTGGAATGACTACTTGTTCAATTCCTTAATGAGAAGAAGAAAAAAATGAATCAAGTTTCCTACTATTATAATACAACAAAATACAACATGTGGATTAAAAATTGTAACTACTTCAATAGTTTTCTTAAACATACCTGTTACATCAGTTCCTTCATCCTTTGGTAGGGCTGCACTCTTAGAATAAAATCTGCAAAAAATAAAAACCTGAAAGCTAATGCTCATCAATCAATCAATCAGCTTACCCTCACTCATGTGCATTTTGAGCCCAAATTTTCCAGTTACCATGGATCCAACAGACTGGATAACTCTATGTATAAGTCAATGTATGCCAAGAAGACATGGCCTAATCAGCATGTGGCACTATTACTAGAGAATGAGTACAAGATACAGACACAAAACAGTCAGAATTTTTTGAACCAAGAAATTTCATCATAAAAAAATTAGAGAAAAAAAGAGAAATTTGTAATAGCACTAAACAATCTAAGCAGCTGGTTTAAGATACAAGGTACTTTAACTCTGGGGACTCAGGATATTTTGAGGTTAAGAGGAACAATTTAGTGATCTTGCCCTTATAAACAGGCCTACCTCTTTGTAGCACTCAATCATGGCAAAGCTAAGATCACCAATGATCTTATACTCCACTTTCTTCAACAACCAAGAACATACTAAATATATGAGGCATAATTTAGACTTGGAACTGCTGACAGCTTCCCAGAGACTCAGAAATTGTTATTTACCCCAAATACAGAATCACTGACGCTTGATTCAATTTTCAAATGTCTCATTCTCATTCAGGATAACTATATTTCTACTTTATTAACATACTAAGAAATTAATCAACACCATATTGACAGTATGCACAGCTGATATTATCCTGTGGGTTTTTTGGTTTTTGCATACTGGGGATTGAAACCAGGGCTCTCTACCACAGAGCTACTACTTGACTCCTTTCATTTTGTTTTAAACTTTGAGACAGGGTTTAAGTTGCCCATGCTGGTCTCAAAACCATGATCCCCCTGCCTCAGCCTCATGTGCTACAGGCTTGTGCCACGTGGCCCAGCTTTGAAATTCCCTTCTTAAACAGCATCCAAACTACCTAGATAAGTAAGCTGGGATAACATATTAAAAAAAAAAAAAATTCTTCTTTGAGTGTCTGCCTCAGGCATCATTTTAAAATATTACCTGTCTATGCTAAGGATGTTTCAGAAAAGGATTATTTTGTTTTCCAACCACACCGTTTCTGAACGAGAGATCAGTATTGCCTTGACCATCAGTGCTAAAGGCAGGTGCTGTGTCAGGCAAAGAAAACAGAAACAGACAGAAGAATGTCAACTCTAGGCAAGAGCAGGAAAACAAGTGCTAGGATTGAATCGCGGAGGGTTCTGCAACACCAGTAGAGATGACTCCTCCTCTTTGAGGGTAATTGAGGAAAGGACATGTAAAACACAAATGGTAAGTTACAAATCCCATTTATTCCGCAGAATCCCCCCCCCCCCGATGGTTCTAATTAGCTACAATCCACTCATCAGAAAATCTGTCTATTATCCAACCTGGGAAAATGCAAATATCGAATCTAACATCAGGCTTTTCTTGGGCTGGGGTGGGACAGCTCCGCGGGCGAGCGTGAGGTCCTAATTCAATCCCTAGCATCAGCCACCAGGTAAAGCAAACAGGCCTCCCTCGGATTCTCGCCCCTCCGGACGGCCTCTCATTTCTACGAGCCACCTGTGTACTGAGCTCAGCGGTTACGTGGACAGGCGCGTGTCTCAGCCCTGCTCCCAGACCGAAACGTTATGTGACCAGGCATTTGGGGCCTTTCCGTTTTTATAAAGGCGGATGATTTCCTAGTCGAGGTCCCGTGGCGGTGCAGGGCACGTGGTCCCCGCCGGCGGCTTCCTCACTCGGGAACGCCTACGAGTGCTCGGGATCCTCGCGCCGCGGCTGAACTGCGGCGGGGCGGCGACTTCCTAACTCGGGAGGCTGGCAGCAGTCCCCCACTGCGCGGCCATCCACGCCAGCAGTCCTGTGCTCCGCGCAGGTGCTGGCCGCGGGATTGCAAAGAGCCGACCGCGCGCCCCCAAGCTCGCGCATGCGCTCGCCGTCAGTGCCGCCAACCCCGCAGCCCCCGGGGAAGCCGGGCCAGCTTGATCCAGGCCTCCCTCGTGGATGCCCCGCAATGCTCTCACCTACAGCCGCGTTCCGGCTCACACACGCCCGCCCACCGACCCCGCAGAGGCAGACGAAGGGCGCCGCGGACGCTCAGACAGCGCGCAGAAGCCGAGGCCGCCATCCCGCCGCCTCGCAGAGCGTGCTGGGAAAGCGCGCCCCCGACCCGGGCCTGGGAAGCAGGAAGCGCCACCGGGAAGGGGGGCGCGTGCACGCTCGGCTGGGAGGCCATCTACAGAGCGGAGTCAGAGCGCCTCACTGGCCTCCGAGGAATTTCTTAAAGTAATACCTCGGCGTCTTGCGTCTCTTTGGCTGCTTTCAAGGTAAAATGGGAGTCGGAATCCGAAGCCATTCTGCCTGTCCCCCCCCCCGCAGCGGGAGTGGTGTCGTCCGCGCAGGCTCCGGAGGCCGCGTCCGCGCATGCGCAGTAAGAACCGCAGCTTGGCTGCAGACCGGAGTCTGGGAGGGAGTCAGCTGAGGTACCCCGAGCAGCGCGCTGGCAAGGATGTCGGGCTCCAAGCACACGCCCTGGCGGCGGCTGCAGGGCGTTTCCTTCGGGATGTATTCGGCCGAGGAGCTCAGGTAGGCGGGCGGGCGGCCGGTGGGCTTCGCGTCGGCTCCGTTCCCTGTCAGGGCACCCTGCGGGGCTGGCTCCGGCCAGCACCCCTCCGCGTGTCCCGCCTGGCCGCCGGGTCGGGACCATAGCATTCCAACTCGCGACTATACTCTGAACACGTCCTCCTTTTCCTTTCATGAGAAGTACCTCTGCTGTCCCTGCTTCGTGGTCAACTGGTCCGCCCACTGACGCTTCCCAGCGTCCACGTGCGCTCGTCGCGCACCGCGGCGCGAACCATTCACTGGGGAATGAATGTTGGCGTAGCCGGAGGTCCTTCTCTGGTCACTTTTCTTTTTTTGTAAATATTGCTCCCCCATACAGTGTCAACACTTTCACTACTGGGATTCAAATTTAAATCTCCAGCGCAAACATCTTCCTGATAAGTCACCTGATTTCCCATTTACTGCGCTGTTTTTGAATAAATATTTGAATTTCACAGAGATCTTAAACTCAAACATCAAAAAAATCAACATTCATTCCCCACCTCCAGCTGAGGGAAACCTGCATCTCCAAAATGGTGATACCTCTGTCCTGATGCGTAGTTTACTTACTGAACTCTTGCAGTGTGTGACCTGCATATTTGTCATTCTTATTTTCACCCCCATTGCCTTTGCCTTAGACTAGATCCTTTCCTAAACTAAGAAATTAGGAATTCTTTTCTAAGGAATTTGAATTCTTTTTCTCCCACCTTCTCCTCTTCACCCTGATGCCTATCCAATCCCTTCACATAACAGTCAGAATTATTCTTTCAGAGTGTAAGTGTAATCATACTACTGTTAGCCTTAAAACTCTCCAAAGGTTTTCTGTTGCCCTCAGATAAAAGTTACTTTCTTAGCATAGCCCACTTAGACTCCTATGATTAGTCCAATGCTGATTTTTAGCTATGGCATGACCCTTTTCTAGCCCTCCTGGACCTCTTGGATACTGCAGAAACTGCTGTCATATTTCAGCATCTTCAAGCTGTTTCCTCTGCATGCAACATCCTTTTAGCCAGAGGGACTCACTTCACTCTGTCCCCACCATGCCTAAGGTCTTGGTTTAGTGTCCTTTTTTTCTGAGATCTGTGTGTCCTGCCTACTTTCCATGCATGTTTATATTTGGTTCTTTTCTCTATCCTTGAATTTCCTGTATGTCTCCTTCCTTTCTTTTATTCTCCAGTCTGGTTGAATGCATGGATGAATTCCTGAGCTACCAGTCCAGTCAGTAACATATGCTCACCCAGAAATTGTAGTACAGTTTCATCCAAAAGCAAAAATGTTTTAGGTGGCTTGAATTCTTCAAAAGATAATTGTGGAGTTTTCAGAGAAGAGCATGAGCAAATTTATATCCATTGCTAAGATCATAGACATGTTTGGATTTGGAGTTGAATGTAAAGCTAATACAGCTGTTATGCAATTGCTCCTCATGCCCCTCTCCCTCTACTTTTTGGCAACCAACGTTTTGCTCTGTAGCTTTCCATCTCAGTCTTATTCAGTTTTTATCCTTAAATCTGGTTGAATAAAAAGATAAACAAAGTCCTGAGCTACAGGTATCAATGATAATAATGTGCTAGCCTAGAAATTCTAATCATGTCATGTTATATTTTAGCAGCTTTCGATCAGAGTAAATGTCAAGTCCTTAAAATTACCTGGAAGGGTCGTTCTACTCTTCTGGTCCTTGACCTCACCTCTCTTCCAGGTACCCTGGCCTCCTATCCCACCATGCACCCACTTCAGAATGTCTGCACTTTCCTGCTGTTTCTATAAAGCCCTCTCTGCTCAGTGACTGCATTTGCTCCCTCATCTATTTCAGGCATTTGCCCAGGTATCTCTTTGGCGTGGGCTTTTCTGGCCACTGGCCTACCCCTGCATTGTTTGTCTTCCCTCCCTTGTGTTATTTTCTCCAGCATTTTCTGTCTCTTCCCCCCATTAGAATGGAAGGCCTACAAGCAGGCATTCTTGTCTGTTACCCAGCACCCAAACCTACATCTGGCCCATGGTAAACATCCAGTAGGTGCTTGTTGAGTGTGTGAGTGAATGGCTAGAGGAGCTATGCTCAGCACTTGGTGACCTGAGTTTTTCTTGATTTCTTTTATCTCCTTAGGAAATTAAGCGTTAAATCCATCACAAACCCTCGGTACCTGGACAGCTTGGGGAACCCATCAGCAAACGGCCTGTATGACTTAGCTTTGGGCCCTGCGGATTCCAAAGAGGTGTGCTCCACTTGTGTGCAAGATTTCAACAACTGCTCCGGACACCTAGGCCACATCGAACTGCCACTCACAGTGTACAACCCGCTCCTCTTTGATGTATGTGCTGCCCAGGGCGCACGGGTCTTGGGATTGTGTGCTGATGGGATTGTGAGGGCAGCGTCTCCCCAGCAGGGTGTGTGGGAGGAGGTTGCATTCCTATACTGTGAGTTCAAGTGTTCTCTAGAAAGAAAGGGAGTACCTTGAGTAGCAAAATGCAACACAGATCAGGGTCCTTTTTATGAAATTCTTGGGACCAAAAGTGCTGTGGATTTTACTCTCAGATTTTGGAACATTTGCACATACGTGTTGAGACCTCTTGGGGATGGCCTCCAAGTCTAAACATGAAGTTCATTCATGTTTTACATGCACCTTATATGTACAGCCTAAAGACAATTTCATGAAGTGTTTCTAAAATGCCTGTGTTTTAACTGTGACCTGTCACATGAGGTCAGATGTGGAATTTTCCCCCTCTGGTCTTATGTTGGTACTCAAAAAGTGTTGACTTTGGGATTTTTGGATTAGGGATGCTTAGTCTCTAGCTTCATTTTACCTATAGCCCTAACTGAAATTTCAGCTTGATTCCAATTGAGAAGAACCACAGCATGATTCTATTCACTTAGGGGGAAAATGTTCAGATTTACCTTCTGCAACTTTTGTTACAGGGCCTTTGTGTCTTTCAAAAACCTGCGTGGCTCCTCCTAGTAACAGGGAACTTGAGTGGAAAGGCTTTTGAGTCCTTCTGGTGAGTCCGTAGGGTCTTGTCCAGTGGCAGGAGAAGCAAAGCCCCAGGAAGCCCAGGAGTTAGATGAAAATGGAGCTACTGTCTAGGGCCCTGCTCGTGCGTGTTTAGCTCTTTACATCAGCTAACCCAACCTCCAGGAGTGTTTTTTAAGCTGAGGTGATGGCGTACATGGATGTAATTTGTCTATTAATCTGTTAAGAAAAGTTGTTTCTGCTAAGTAGTTGAGTTAAAGTAATTCCCAACCTCAGGCTATACATCTTAGTAAGTAAATTTCAATTTTTAATGGGTTAAAATGAAACCTTAAAAAAAGAGAGGAGAACATTTAATTAGGATCAGAAAGGCCTTTCTACATGTCTAGGCTGCTGTGGCATTCTTAAGGGAGCGGAATCTTGTGAGTGCCCTGGGAATCCCGTGAGCACTTGTCTCTTTTTAATGTCTTGTATCTTTTTATCCTCTCTTTTCAGAAACTCTACCTGCTCCTCCGAGGCTCCTGTTTAAACTGCCACATGCTGACTTGTCCCCGGGCTGTGGTTCACCTCTTGGTCTGCCAGCTGAGAGTTCTGGAAGTTGGGGCCCTACAAGCAGTCTATGAGCTGGAGCGAATTCTGAGCAGGGTACGGGGAAAGTGGTGGCCATGGGAATGCAGAAAGCCAGATGGTGGGAACTGAGATGTTTGTATGGTGTCCCTAATTGCCACCCTGCTAGTCCCCAGAATATGGGATCTTTATAACTGGGTTGCAGGAGCTAGGCATAAGAACTGAGGCTCTACAGTGGTCAGAGTAGTGTTGATGAGGACAGCAGGGAGAGGTGGTATAGTGAGCCATCTCCTTCCCGGACCCGGGTCTGTCCATGAGCCAGCCATCTCCTGCCGGGACCCAGGATCCTGGAGGGACCCAGGCCTTTTGATTATTACAGCCCTTTGGGCTGTAGAACATTCTAATGTAGGAAATTCTTTTTTGTGATGGTGAATTTTTTTGAAGATTCTGGGGCAGCTGTCCCACAGCATTTCTAACACTCTGATTTGTCAGATTATTCCTCATTAGAATGGCCTCTGGTAAGAGTGCAATCACCAGGACCGGGGAGAGTTTGTATTGTGTTGTTTCGGGGGATGCATGGCGTCAGGTTATTCCACTGATGCTTGTGCTGTGTGGCTATTTCGGGATAAGGTGGGGATCCCCAGGTCTCTCTGCTGCAAAGAGTGTTTTTTTCCTTTCATAATTAGTATTTAGTGTAGGCTTTCTGATGCTATTTTAAAAACCTTATTAAAAATTTCATTTTCTGTGTTAGAATACCAAAATACTATTAATTTTCATTTGAAGAAACCTTTCAGAATTGTTTTATCAATTTTAATACTTTTCCTATAGCTGCTTTCAGATTTTAAGCGCAGTCACATCACCTGCAAAATCTGCTTTGTTTCTCTGGTGTACGTTGCTCTGGTGGCTGTCTGTGTTACCAGGTTGAAGAGGTAGTGGACGTCCTCATCTTGTTTGTTCCCACAAAGAGAAAGCGCTGGCCTTTCCTTCGCACTCCTCTTGAGTACTGAAGTCCTGAAGACTCTAGGAGGGCAGAACAAAGTGCCTCCACAGAGGTGGGGCCCAGGGTAGAAGTGTACCCTCCAGCAGGAGAGGAAAGCACTCTGGGGGCATCTAGCACAAGCATTGGCCTACAGAGCTAGAAGGGGTCCCTGCATGTGTGGGCAGCCCTGCAAGGAATGCCAGTGCTCAGACAGGGTGAGGGATGTTCATTTGGAATAAAGGGTCAGCATGTGATATAAGGCCAGGTCAGTGAAAAGGTACCTGTGTGGTGACCCCAAAGAGGGTAAGGAAGAGTCCGGCTAAGGGGTTGGATTGGCGTGGATATGGGGGTTCCACACAGAAGAGGGTGGTAGCAGCCATGGGAGAGGGTCGTGTGCATGGAAAGGGGTTGGTTGATCAGATCAATCGGAAGTGAAGGACAGTGCCGGCTGCATTTCCCCTGTCAGGGAGAGCAGGAAGCTAGAGTTCGTCCTGCAGTGTGGAGATCAGACGTGTGTGTGCGTGCATGTGCTTGCCGGTGCTATGTGGTTTGCCCCTCAGAGGTCTGGAGTGTGGTCGCATGCACACATGTAACACGAGACCATGCCCTGCTGACAGGGCCTCTGAAGAGATGGCCATCCTGAGGCTGGGACGGCAAGTGCCAGAGAGCACGATCGTGCTCAGAGAGTAAGGGGAACACATCGGAGAACACAAAGGCACACATTAGCTGAATGTGGGACAATTCTAACATAAAAATAAGTGACAATAGTAAATTATTTCAACACATGGAATGGAATAGGAACCCATGAGTTCTCACTAGTGTAAGTGGAAGAGTGAGTGTCTGAAGTGCAAGTCCTGGGCCCTCACACACTCAAGCACCATGCCATCGTCTTCAGTAACAGCAGAGGCTGGGGAGCAGGGGCTCCACAGTCGGGGAGGTCGGCACTCCCTCACGCAGGGAGAAGGATGGTACTTCTGGGTGTTCTGCCAAGATGGCCCAGCTGACCTTGACCCTGAGGAAATATCCTGTACCTGAATTGAAGTACAGTCATGGACCTTGCCTGTAATGCGCAGAAGCCTCAGTGCCTTCAGAGACTGAGGAGCTGTTGAGAGGGAGAGATTCGAGACGTGACAAGGAGTGTAACAGGTGGCTCAGAACGGAATGCTTTTTTTTTCTTTAATTTTTTTTTTTTAGTTATGCATGGACACAATATCTTTATTTGTGTGTTTATTTTCATGTGGTACTGAGAATCAAACCCAGTGCCTCACATGCCTCACATGTGTGAGGGAAGTGCTCTGTCACTGAGCCACAACCCAGCCCAGAACAGGATGCTTTTTGCTATACAAGGATGCTATTGCGTGAACTGACAAAACTTGAATGGTATCTGAGGATTAGGTGGTAGTGTTTTATTAATTTCAATGTACTGATTTGCAAGTTTTTTTGCTTTGGTGTTTTTTTTTTTGTTTGTTTGTTTGTTTTTTGGGTTTGTTTTGTTTTGAGAAAAAGGAAAAGAAGGTTTATTACTTTGCTAGGAAAGAAGAAACACAGGGGACTTCTGTTCCAAAGGATGTAATTCTGCCCATTAGTGGGAACATGGGGCTTTTAAAGAGGTGACTCAAAGGCTACATTCCCTGTGCTCTCTGTTGGAGTTGACATTCATTAAAAAGTCAGTTGCAGTGGCAGAGCAGCAGGGGCTACATTCAAAGCATAAAGTAGACAGTTACACTTCCATAGTCAACTTCTCCATTCCATTTCTATAGGAAAATGGGCAATAGTATCTCCAACTGCTTCCTTATTCTTTTAACTAAGTAACATGGTGAAATTACTTGATTCCTTTCTAATGGTGACTTTGGATTCCTGGCATAAATTCAGCTTGTTCTTGATGTATTTCTTTTTATATATATTAGTGGATTGGGTTTCCTAATATTTTCTTTATGATTTTTGCATTAATAATCATGAGTGAGATTGGTTTGTCAATTTGCTTTCACATATTGGCCTTTTGAATTTGGAAATGTAGATTTTTCTCAGCCTTAAAGTGAGTTAAGGAATCTCTCTCCCTAAAATGCTCTGGGAGAGTTTGTGGAAGATTGGACACACCGTGTGTCAGCAAGACGGTGCTGGGCATTTCTCCTTGGCAATGTCCTACAGTCATCTCCACTTGACTGTCGAGTAGCAAAACAAGACCCCAGCTGTGGCTCTGGGAGCCACCTGACTTAGAAACTCCATGCCCCAAGAGGAAGCAATGTCTTTAGAGTTCTGTGGGCTGAGCTGCCGGGGACCCCCCCCCCCCCCAGGACATGCCTAGTTAGGGAGGCTAGGGGATGTTGTTCTAGGTCATCATCTTTCTAGTCCAGATGCGGTCCCAACCAGTTGGAATCATTTTTGCCCTCAACAGTATTGCCTAGTAACACAAGTTACATTTCTACATTTAGCCACATTTCCAGGGGAACAGAGCTAGAAAGGTAACCCAGGGTCAAATTTGTCCAAGGGGGGTGGTTCTTAAACCTTTACTCTACTTAAAACTTACTACTAAGTAGCATTTTTCTAGGGATTTGTTCATCTCATCTAAAGTTTTAAATTTATATGCACTAAATTACTTGAGGTATCTACTGTCTTTGAAATTCTTTTTAAAAATATGAACATAAAAATGTGATCGTTTACAAAATGAAGATATTGCCCACATCCAGAAACCCCCTCTTCTTCCCTGTCCTTCTGCAGTGATTTTTGACTTTGGATGTATTTAGAGATCTGTCAGGAAAGAGTTCGAGGCCTGGGATGCTGCTGCTTTCCTCCAGAGAGGCGTCTGGTTGCTTCTGCCGTGTGTTTGGCTGCACTGCCAACCTGTACTGTTCTAGTTCAGGCTCAGAGCTTAAGGCTCCCTGGACTACCTGAGTGTGTGAGGGCTGGGGATCCTAAGGGGGTGGCCCTTGGGTCCTCTCTTACTGTGTGTCGCAGCCGATGTCCTGTAGATTTCTGTCCTGGCATTGGCTCTAGGCTTTGATCGCTGTCTCTTGCACTTTTTGAGGGTGTCAGAATTTGCTAATTGGAAAATGTGCCAAGTGCTGTCATATCACAGCACCAGGGAGCCTTGTGGACATCTATGTCCATATCTTCCTTGGAGGCAGAGTGCTCAGCCATGCCCATGTTCTCTGTGACCTTGCCAGGTTTCTGTTTTCTCTTCAGTTTGTCCTGTCAGGACCTCAGAGGGTTAAGATTACAAAGCCATCATATCAGTCTTGGTCCTTTGTAGTCTTGGTCCTTTGTAGTCGTGGTTTATGCTGATTTGCTCTGGGATGTCACAGCGCCTCCCTGCTCTGAGGTGCAGTGTGACATCATGTGCTGCTCTTCCTCCAGGCTCGCTCTTTGCCCTAGCAGAGTGCGCCTGGCGGAGCTGCACGTCAGACATGTGCTTTCTTTGCTCTGATAATACAGTTTTTCTTTTTGTTTTCAGTTTCTGGAAGAAAATGCTGATCCTTCTGCCTTTGAAATTCAGGAAGAGTTAGAACAGTACACAACCAAGGTTCTGCAGAACAACCTCCTGGGGACTCAGGGCGCACACGTGAGTTGTCACTGTGTCTCTTCCGTGACACCGGGTTCTTGGTGTTATTACCATGGTTCCCTCTGTACTTTCATTTGCAAATATTGGCTACCCAAAGTAGGTCTGGATTTAAATTCCAGCTCTAACTCTTTGGAGGCCTGTGACCTTGCAAATTATGTAACTGCCCCTAGATGCCCATTTTCCCATCTTTACTGCCTGCTGCAGGACCAAAGATAGGGGGTGACATAGGTCATTCAGTTATAGTGTCCACCAGCACCCACTCTGAGAATATGAGCTGTTTCCTTCTCTCCCTCCTCCAGTGCCTCTCTAAACCACTGCTGCCCTGGCCACCTCACCACAGCACTGTGTAAGCATCCATTTAGTCACTGAATGAACGAATAGGGTAGACAGTTGACTGCAGTACTGATCTTGAGACCTGGTTCATCTTGTGCACAGACCTCCCACCAGAGGTTCTGATTTAACTGGTCTGGGGCAGGGCCCATGTGTAGGTTGCAAAGCTCCTGGGGCCTGTTTGCACTGGGCATAGAACCATGTGGATGTGCCTTTCTCAGAGCCCAAGGCCACCTGAGGTGGCAGCAGCATAAACAGCAGCTGCATCCAGAAAGCTTTGGTTTAAAAATTAGAGTAACTGGCATTTGTTGAGTACATTTTGTGGTACTGGGGATTGAACCCAGGGCCTGGCTCATGCTAGACAAATGCTTTACCATGGAGCTACCCCTGCCCCCCCAGCAGCTTTGGGAGATTTTCATCTAAGAAAGTAAGGGTGATTTCCTGTGGTTAAAAATGGTGGAAACCATGAGATGAAAATGGCACTGCAAGTCCTCTGGTTTTTTGTGACAGGTGAAAAATGTGTGTGAGAGCAGAAGCAAACTCATTGCTTACTTCTGGAAGGCACACATGTCTGCTAAGCGATGTCCCCACTGCAAGTGAGTGTTGGGCACCTCCTTCCCTTCCCTAGGATAAAAGGTGCTGGCTGGTCTCTCGCCGCACTCCCGAGTGTCTTGTGGGGCAGTGTTTCCTTCACCACTGTGTCCTTACCCTCAGGACTGGGCGGTCAGTTGTTCGAAAGGAGCACAACAGCAAGCTGACAATCACGTATCCAGCTGTGGTGCACAGGAAGTCTGGCCAGACGGATGCCGAGCCCCTGGGTAAGCTGCTGGGGTCTGGAGGGGGCTCTTTGACAATTTTGCTCCTGTGTGGCCATCGTGTGTCCCACACCTTGGGAGTACCTGGTCCTGTTGCTACATGCTCCTCTGCCATGTGTTTGTAGGGCCAGCAGAGGAATGGCGTCCAGGCCTCTCACCCAAGAAACCCAGTGGGTCAGTGCCCCACAGTGCCTCTGTCCTCGGTGCTTATTTTTCTGAAAGATTTTTGAATAAGAAATATCAGAATATACCTTGCAAATATGTTGAAACATTTTAGTATAAAACAAATGTAGGTTTATTTTGGAGTAAAATGTGGGCAAATAATTTTAACAACTATAAGCGTTTAACAAAAAGCGCAGTTTGGTTCAATACTATCGAGTGAATTACAGGCTTTATTTGAAGTTCTCCAAAGAGGCTGCTGTGGCTGCTCACCAGGACCCTGTGGGCAGTCTCCTAGCTCTGCTCTGCCCTTGGGTAGTTGAGAACTAACTAGGACTGACTGAGGGTGTTCACTCTTCTGTTTCTGTAGTGGTAGGCTTCATATTTTTCTTAATTTATTCTGAAATGCTGAGGGTTACATAAAGTATTCCTGGGAGTACTGAGACTAGTGCCTGTCACTCAGTGTATGTGCTGTGGGTGTCTCTTTCTAGTCAAGACTAACATGCCAGGGCAGGAAAGCACATCTGTGACTGTAGTCGGCTCTGCTGTGTGCTGTGAGCGACTCAGAGATGGCTGCTTCTTGGAGCTTTGATTCCAGCTCCGTGGAGTGACCATGACAAATCTCTGGCCCAGGTGGAGGGAGTCACATGAACAGAGGTCCACAGCAAATGCTCTGTGCCTTTCCCAGGGTTCTAGGTGGAGCGGGCAGGGACATGATTCTTCTTCTGGACATGTGAGTTTTGTCTTTCACAGTGAAGATTCTGGCAAGGCAGGCAGTAAATAACAAACCTGCCTGTTATTTTGTAATAGCCTTTTTACTTAAAATCATTTGAGACTTACAGAGGAGTAGAAAACATGGTAAATAGAGTCCCTGTGTACTCTTTATTCAGTTTGCCCTAATGTTTCAGGTCACCATGTGCATTTGTCAGAACTAAGAGCTTGATACTGGCACAATACTATTGAATGAATTACAGGCTTTATTTGAAGTTCTCCAATTTTTTCAGTGTTGGCATTTTTTATGTTCGAGGACCAGTCCAGATACCACATTGCATTTAGAAAGCCAACTTAGATTAGTGGGTAACAGCAGCACAAGAATGGGTTTTCTTTCACTTACCCATAAATAGCCCATAAGACAGCTTTTTCTTAAAACCAGTAGGGATTTGCTGCTGTGGCCCTTAGGATGCTTTAGAAAGTGCTAATAGGTCGAGAACAGAGATGATCAGAATTCTGGAAGATGGCTGTTTTGGGGGCCGATTTCTAGTACTAGTCTCCAGTGCTTTCAGCTGTACGAGAATTCTGAAGTCTCTTTCACTGCCACCCTGAGCAGGGGTGGTGCAGCCAGAGGTCCCTGCCCTGGGAATGTGAAGCAGTAGTCTCTCAGCTCTGGGGTTAGATCGCTGTGTTTAACAGAGATTTGCTTGTTGGACACTCAGCATCATGCCCAGGACTATGGGGTCCAAGGGGGACACAGCTCAAAGATGGACACTAGGCCATGTGGCCTCTGCTCTTGGAGGAGGCTGCAGGTGACCAGTGGCTCAGGGAGCAGTTTGGTATCTTTCCATGGCCTGGTCATGTTCTGTAGACCACAGGAAGCCACTAAGTGAGGCCTGTTCCTGCCAGACCGCTGAGCCGTATGGAGTGCCCTCCATGCTTGAAGCACTCTGCGCCCCCAAACCCTCTAGCATAGTAGCACTTAATAAGGACTCTGGCACCCAAGAAGCCCCACCCATTGAGACCTGGGATTTCCCAGATTATCTGACCTCCAGACATTTCCCATTTAGCATCTGTTGCAGGCAAAGGAAGCCCTCAGGAGGCTCTCTGAGGTCCAGCTGGGCAGACGGCACTGTCGCAGGTGGTGGGAGTTCTTTGTGAGGAGCCCGTGTGAGGAGGTGACCTCTTGTGGCTGGACACATCAGTCTGCCTCAGGGTGGCCTGCACAGCAGTGGAGACACGACTGGACGGAGCTGGGGAGATTCCACCAGGCTTCCTGAGCCCTCTGGCCTGTCCAGGGGGCAGAGTCAGATGCTCACTTCCAGAAGGAGCACAGAGCTGTTTTGAAGGGAATGGGCTCCATTTTCCCACTGCATGCTCAGCTTTCCAAGTCTGTGGCTTCCCTGAGGTCAGAGCTGCTCCTCTTCCTGTGCCTGTGCTTCCTTCACTTGCGTTCACTATTGAAATGTTTTGTTTCATGGGTGTCAAAACAAGTGTGCAAACTCCTTGACCCAGCAGTTCCATATGACTTTATCCTAAGAAATTAAAAAACCCACAGCGACGTTTAAATAGTGGAAAGTAGGACGCGACTTAATGGCCCATTAATAGAGACTAGTTAAATAAATTATGATACATTTATTGTTGTCCAAACCACAGATTTCTCTGAAAGCTTCTGATGACACACCCTCTGCAGATTATAAAGAAAGTAATGAGAGAAATAGAGATAGAATGAAACTAAAATTTATTTATTTATTTATTTATTTTGGTACTGGGGATTGAACTCAGGGGCACTCAGCCACTGAGCCGCATCTGCAGTCCTGTTTTGTATTTTATTTAGAGACAGGGTCTCACTGAGTAGCTTAGCACCTCGCTGTTGCTGAGGCTGGCTTTGAACTCAAAATCCTCCTGTCTCAGCCTCCCAAGCTACTGCTGAAACTAAGATCTTAAAATATAGAAAAAGGCAAGAGGATGGGGTGTTCTCCCCCACTTTTTGTTGTAGTACTGGTGAATTGAACCCAGGGGCACTTTACTCCTGGTTCTTTTTCTATTTTATTTTATTTTGAGACAGGTTCTTGCTAAGTTGCCCTCACTGGTCTTAAACTTGTGATCCTCCTGCCTCAGCCTCTAGAATGAATCACTGGCATTGCAGGCGCGGTCATTGCACCTGACTAAGAGTAGAGTTTCCAGTATAGGTACCTTCAGGGTGCATCGTGCTTAAACCAGTGGCTCTTTAACATCTGCTGTGAGCCAGACGCTGTGTCAGGGCTTAGGAGCACAGGCAAGGCATGGTTCCTGCCCTGATTATTCCACAAAGATCAATCAGGTGGAGCAATCTCAATTTCAGTGAATATATCTCAGAAAAGTTTGGTAGTTTTGACATTAGAAAATGACACTACTTAGTTATCCTTGTCAGTCAGCTAATCGAGCTCTTATATAAACCAGAGGGCTAGAAAAGAGCATATAAAAGTGATAGGGCTGGGGTGTAGCTCAGCGGTAGAGCGCTTACCTAGTGTACACAGGCCCTGGGTTCCATTCCCAGCAACACCCACTCCGCCCAAAAAATAATGGTTGTGAATTTGATAGGAGAGTAGATATTGTTTTCTTTTGCTCAGTTTTTCAGGTTTTATAAGATAGCTACATTGTTTTCATTAATTTAGATTAGAGTAAGGGGGAAGTCCAGGGCTGAGAATATCCTGTCCTAAAGATTGACTTGTGGTCAAGTTGCAGGCTTTGCAGAATAAAGACAAAGAATTGATAAAATCAGCCAGGCATGATGGTGAATACCTGTAATCTCAGTAGTTGGGAGGCTGAAGCAGGAGAATCCAAGTACAAAGCCAGCCTCAGCAACTTAGAAAGGCTCTAAGCAACTTGGTGAGACCATGTCTCAAAAAATAAAATAAAGGCTGGGGATAAGGCTCAGTGGATAAGCACCACTGAGTTCAATCCCTGATTACCAAAAACATTGATAAATCCGATTACTGAAGGAGGACTTGGTATTGACTCACAGTGCTCTGATTTCCCCTCTTCTGCTGCAGGAATTGAGGAAGCTCAGATGGGAAAACGAGGGTACTTAACGCCCAGCAGTGCCCGGGAACATCTTTTCTCCATTTGGAAGAATGAAGGTGCTTTGCCAGGCAGCCCCTGTCATCTCCACGCTTGTTAACCTGCCTTATTAGTCCTGTTTTTCTTAAGGCTGCCCTTGTCATCGCTGTCTCCTGAAGTAGACCTGTGGGTTTGGGACAAGCTTCAGAGTACATTGAATTTGAAGTAGGGGCCCAGCACTAAGAACTCGGCCCTGATTGTAACTGAGCCTGGTCATTAGGTGAGAGCTGCAGTGGCCTCACTTAATGCAGATTGACAAGTGTTGGAAGGTCCAGAGTGATCCACCTTATGCTAAGTGCCCATTCGTAAAAGTCCTTTTAAAAGATTGGGGATTCCTTTTCAGAATTAAGAATGAACTTTTTTTTTTTTTTAATTAGGGTGTCTATACATTTTAGTTCCCTATAATAAGGAACACCCCGTTCCTCTCTGAGTCTGTTACGGGGCCTATGCAGCATGATCAGGCTCTGGCGCTCCTGACACACCAGAAGTAGTGTCAGAATGATGGCCCCACTAAAGGGCATCAGGAAAATCGCCAGGGACTGACATTCCTGTGACAAGCCCTGGCACGTTGGATTCATTTTCTCTGAGCACTTTTTTATATCACTAGAAACTTCATACATCTCTGATCACAGAAGAACCTCTTGACTGGCCTTTGCATGGGATGTTTTGTAAATGCCGGGGAATAGATCCTTAACCATATAGGAGTTTCAGGTTTGGGGAGGGCATGTGAACGGGAAGGCTTCCCAGGCCTGCCCCTCGGCCTCTGGGAAGCAGCATTTGCTGTCTTGCTGTCTCCGGTTTGGTTTTGGGAGAAAGGGTACCATGGGAGGGCGGATGTCCTCTATTCAAGTTTTCCTCTCATCAGTGGCTTCGTGGCTGTCCTCACATACAGACTGACGTGGTATGCTTGGTTTCTCTGTTTCAAACACAGGGTTCTTTCTGAATTACCTTTTCTCGGGACTGGTTGATGTTGGCATGGAATCCAGATTCAATCCGAGTATGTTCTTTCTAGATTTCGTGGTGGTGCCTCCCTCCAGGTAATGCCCTACCTTATGTCACCTGATAAGTTTGGCTGCGGCGTGAATACGGACTTGGGGAGGCCCCGGGAGGGTCATGTGCTAACCATCGCACAGCAGTCCTCTGTAGGCTATGTGGTGGGCTCCTTGCCTCTGACTACAGGCCCGGGCGGGAGGGTGGCCCCTGTTGAGTGTGGTGTGTGTGCTGCCCACAGCAGGCAGGGTGGGGGCCGCAGAACAGGCCCTTCTAACACTGGGCATTCCTCGCCCTGTGGTCCCCGCAGGTATCGCCCTGTCAATCGCCTAGGGGACCAGATGTTTACCAATGGCCAGACGGTGAACTTGCAGGCTGTCATGAAGGATGTCGTTCTGATCCGGAAACTTCTGGCACTGATGGCTCAAGAACAGCAGCTGCCCTGTGAGGTGGCAGCGCTCAGCACAGACGAGGTCAGGACCACACGCTGTGGAGAGTGCTGACAGGACCCTTAGTGGGGCTGTGGGTTTGGGGACATGCACGAGCCTGGAAAGGTCGGGCTATGGTCTGCGTTCTGCCCCTGGCTGCCATACCAGGTACCCTTTAGTTAAGTCCCTTTAATTCTGTGTGTGGTTTGTGGTGGGTTCACACCTCAGCTGTTCCGAGCCACCAGCTGCTGGCAGCTCCAGGAGAAACGTCCCCTTCCCTCCTGGGTCACACTACTGGAACTCTGCTTTGGGCTCACTGGATCCGGAAGCCAGTGTTTAGAATGGCAGTTTTACAGGGTAGGACTGTCACAGCTGCCAATCCTGTGGACACTCAGCTTGCTGAGATCACTCAAGGACTTCCCAGCCCAAGGGTACTCTCTGGGTGCAGATAGACATGGCCATCTCCAGCCTTGGGTAACAGGGCCCTCAGGTGCCTGCCAGCCAGGTCTGTCACTGGGTGACACCACTGTTCCCTGGACCTTGTGCTCTGGGTTGCCCAGACATTCTTCTTGGAGCTTTCTTGGATCAGCCATTGTAATATTTTAACACATCCCCCTGTAAGAGAGACCTGCCAGCTACAGGCTAGTCCAGTTTGAGAGGGAAGACTATAGGATAATCAGATACGATGACCAGGGCTGAAAATTTCATCTTGGTGTCCCTTGAAAATTGGAGCACACCTTTTTTGGGAAGAAAAGGCTTGGTCTCTGCAGAAACAGCATCCTTCCCAGTTCCAGGGTCAGTTTCCCTCTGATTGATGGGCATGTTCTTGTCTCTTCCCTTTGGCTCCCTTGTTCCATTGCCTTGATGGTGGGACAGGCCCTGCTCACTTCACCGGTAACCTTGGGGCCCTGAGCCAGTGAATGTCCTAAGCAGTGGGTCAGGCTGGTGGGGGACCACCTCGTCCTGTGCGGGGGACAGAATGCTGCCTGCAGAGATAACTGCCTTCCCTACAACTGAAGACTCCTCTGGGGACAAGCCCACTTCACTGCTGGTTCCCATAGGAGTCTCATCCACTTCCTGTGGACCCACCCTCCCCTGCATAGGTTTCTTCTCTCATGTGACCCATACTGGAGGACTCAGGTGATTGTCTCCTGGGTCATGTGCAGCCAGAGAGGAACAGATGGTGGCCAGCCACCAGCAGTAGGTGGTGCTATAGGGCAGTTTGTGGCCTCTGTGTATTTATCTCCCCTGTGCTGGTGGAGGGAAAAGAGGAAAAGACAGAACCAGGGCAGAAGTATCCAAATTTTCTGGCCAGGCACAGGGGCCATACCTGTAATCCCAGCTGCTTGAGAGGCTGAGGCAGGAGGGTCACGAGTTCAAAGCCAGCCTCAACAACTCAGTAAGACCCCGTCTATAACAAAATATTTTAAAAGGGGCTGGGGATGTGGCTCAGTGATTAAGCACCCCTGGATTCAATCCCCAGTACCAAAAAAAAAAAAAAAGCCGGAAATATTCAAGTGCTCATTGCTTGAACACTCAGAGGCCTAGGAATTAGCCAGCAACTTAGCCCATTTAGGGACCTAATCATAATTAATGGCGTAGAATACTGTGGCAAACATTATTCCTCTTCAGGAATTGTTCTGGCTTCATTTTTACAAGTACATAGGGTTAAATTTTTGTGAAACCATAATTAAAACTGAAATTCCATATGCAACTTAGTTATGTGGCAAGATAACAGCTTCCAGAGAAGTGTGGATGTGGGAAAAACTTGGGTTCCCCTTCCTTGGGCACCAGCTTTTGGTGCTCAGCATCTGCCCTGAGAAGGAAGCCTGTGTCCACACTGAGCTCATCCTACCCACAGAGAGGCTGGTGGACGCGTGACGAGCCTGCAGCCCATGGTGCACACTGGGAAGACAGGCTCCTCAGCACTCCCACCTGTCCCTCCGTTCAAAGGCAGCTCAGGGCGTGTTTGTCAGGACTGGGAGAGGAAAGAAAAGTAAAAGAAGCCAACCTGGGTTTTCCCCCACCATCCCTGTTTCTTGGCCTTATTTTTCCCAGGAAAAAGACTCTTTGGTGGCTATGGACCGGTCCTTTTTAAGTACACTTCCAGGCCAGACTCTCACAGACAAGCTGTACAACATTTGGATTCGCCTTCAGAGCCACGTCAACATTGTGTTTGACAGCGAGATGGACAAACTCATGATGGAAAAGTACCCTGGCATCAGACAGGTGAGCGTGGGTTGGATTCCCGTTACTGGCTGACGAGGTGAATAATGTTGAAACAAGGAAGCAATAAACAGTGAAATTTTTAAATGATGTTTCTGGTGGGCTTTCGCTCCATACAGATCTTAGAGAAGAAAGAAGGCCTGTTCCGAAAGCACATGATGGGCAAGCGGGTAGACTACGCGGCCCGCTCTGTCATCTGCCCAGACATGTACATCAACACCAATGAGATCGGGATTCCCATGGTGCGTGTTTTGGGAACTGCAGGCGGTAGGCAGTGGTGCCAAGGAGGACTGCTGGTGGTGCAGGAAGCCACAGTGGCTCACCTGGGGTGGTGCCCATCTCCTCCCACGTGGGAAAAGCGCTTTGGGGGGACTCGAGGCTGCCTGGTGGCCTCCAGACACCTGCACACGAGGGGACCTACGCCTGCCACATCACAGGCCCCTGCTCCCCTGTCTCTGTCTAGTCTCCCATTTAATGAGGGCATGACAGGAAGGGGGCAAAGGGAATTTCCTTCCCGTCAGCTTACATGCCCTTGTTTCCTGGCTGGGGACTGGAGAGAACCCAGAGGAGACCTGCGTTGATCAAAGGGCTGCTGCTAATGAGCACATGCTCGGACTAGGGGGGAAGTGAGAAGAGGAAGCCTGCTCACCCAGGGGACATGAATGGGTAGGGGGCAAGGCACTGACAGCAGGGGCAGCTGAGGGCGGGTGCTTTGAACTCATTGGCACAAGACGGAAGGATAAAATTTAATGATGTGCTAAAAATGTTTTACTGGGTAAATTGTAGCGTTCAGTCATGCTCCTTAGACTGCTGGAGGAGGAGGCCAGTGCATGCCCATAGGAGAGCAGGTGCAGACAGGACATTGCTTCGGTGGCTAAAGGGTTCTCTGGACGACGCAGACTGCTCCCCATATCGTGGGCATGTCATACAGACTGTGGAAGCAGATTTTGGGCAGACCCTGTGACCTGAATTTCTGTACCTATTCCTTGTTTCTAGGTGTTTGCCACAAAACTGACCTACCCTCAGCCAGTGACCCCCTGGAATGTCCAGGAACTGAGACAGGCAGTTATCAATGGTCCCAATGTGCACCCGGGAGCCTCCATGGTCATCAATGAGGATGGCAGTCGCACAGCCCTGAGCGCCGTGGACATAACCCAGCGTGAAGCCGTGGCCAAACAGCTCCTGACACCAGCCACAGGGGCACCTAAGCCCCAGGGGACAAAAATTGTGAGTAGTGGGAAAGTTTGGTCAGGGGCCCAGATAGCTCCTATCTGGCTCCCCCATGCTGCCTTCGCCTAGGGCTACTCAGAGGGTGGCCTCACATCAGCAGGGGCAGTATCCCCAGAGTGTCTGAGAAATGGGCACTTCTTGTGCTGTGTGATGAGCTCGGGGTAGGGCTCAGGCACCTTGCTCTATGGTGTTTCCAGAGAGGTCTCCATGCTGCACCTTAAGAAGTGCTCTACGCCAAGGAGACTCCTGGCAGTGAGTCTTAGGTGGTGCCTCAGTTTGGGGCAGTGGTGATACCCACTCATGGTGCTGTCACAGTCGTGTCCCACTGGGGAGAGTATGTGAGTGATAGCAGTTCTGCTGGGGGCCTCAGGGCTGCCTGCCTTGTAGGCGCCCTTCTGCTGGGAGGGGAGGGGAGGCCACCAGCCCTGGCCAGGCCACAGAGGCAGAGGTTGCTAGACGAGGTGGATTCGATTTGGGTTAACCTAGGGTCTGCCTGCACTAGGTGTGGCTGACTGGTTGGTTCCTCTTTGACAGTGGGTTCAAGTGCTCCAGTTTCTAGTGGCCTTGTAGAGACTCTGAAGGAACAGGTAGTAACATACTCTTGGCCTTGTCCCCAAGGCTGCTGGCCTGCAGGCCTCTGCTAAGCCTCCTGCTCTCCTGTCTTATGGCTGTGCTCAGGTGGAGTGACACTCTCCCCGGCACACAGATACCAGGTCGCCTCTCAGCTCTCTCCTGATACGTCAGGTGAGATTTGTGTTCAGGTTCGTAGGCTTGTTCTGCCTCCTGAGTGCCTGGCCTTCTGGCGGAATGTGCAGGTTTCAGCAAAGCCCCTTTTCCCCCTCAATCAGAGTACGATTCCCGGCTTCGTTGGCCACACAAGCTGCAGGTGAATGGTGTCTCTGCTGGTAGAAGTGTATGTATGAAACCAGGTACCAGCTGGCCGCTCCGACATCCCTCCTCATCACTCCACTGCTCTGTCCTCACCACCTGCACACGAACTCCTTTCCCTGGAGTTGCTGCATCCCAGGAGTTCCAGGGCAGGGTGTGTTCTGCGCCCCCTCCCGAGCACCTTGCGTGTAGGAGGCACTTAGGACACCACCTTGTGGCATACAGATCCAGCTTGAGGTGCAGGAGGCTCTGAGGTGTGAGGACATTGGATCTGATGATCAGACTCAAGAGGCAAAGATAGGAAGGGACTTTATAAAAGAAAACCAGAGCTGGGCATGGGGGAACATACCTGTAATCCCAGGGCTCAGGAGGCTGAGGCAGGAGGATCAAAAGTTCAAGCCAACCTGGACAACTCAGTGAAACCCTGTCTCAAAATGAAAAGGGCTGGGGATGTGGCTCAGGCCAAGCACCCCTGGGTTCAATTCCTAGTACTGGGGAAAAAAAGAAGTGGCTGTCCCATCAAGACCTGTGCACTCAGGACAGCCTGCTCCGTCTTCTACCGTCTCCATGATGCCCCGGTGCTTCATGGAGTTAAACACCAGTCTTCTGGGTGGTCACTTCAAGACTTTGGTTATTGTGTTACCTAAAGATTAGGGCAGGGCTGAGGCCAGGAGGCGTCTGGGCAGGACAGACTGAGGTCTGGTGAGAGTGAACAGCAGGTAAGTAAGAAGGAGAGAGGCTGGGCTCCATTCCTTTGTGAGGTGGGAAACTGACCTTTCTCCTGGGCCTCACGAAGCAGGAGGGAATGGACAGCATGGCCTTAGCTCACTCCCTTCCCAGCGCTGCAGAGGTCAGCCTTGGCCCCAGACCTGCCTGGAGACTGACCTGGACACTAGGGCATGCTGATTTTCACTACGATATTTGTTTACAGATGAGAGAAAGGAAGGGCCTTGGGTTTGTCTTGGCAGGGGAGTGCCTATCCTCTGTGGTGTCTGTTTGGGTTGTCTGGTGTCTGTCAGACTGGCCCACAGGCCTTCCCAGATGCAGGTAGTTGGCTGGACTCAGGTCTAGGCCCTGCCTGGGCTTTTGGGCCTAAGCCACAAGTCTGGGAGCTGCTCCCTAAAGAGGCTGAAGAAAGATGACTTTGGGCTATCTGACGTAGCCAGCGGCCAGTGCCCTAGGCACATGCCCACAGGAACCCTGGGTTGAGATCTCTGTGGAAATGTGGGGAAGGGAAGGCTCAAATTCCTCTGGGAGTGGTAACAAGACAGACTTGGTGTGTGAAGGTTCGCTCTCTCCATTTCCGGAGCCTGAGGCCAGCAGGCCAGGAAGCGGGAGGCGGGGGAAGCACCTTCTGGCCTCTCCAGTGCAGCCTCATCAACGTGGGCAACATGAGAGAACAGTAGGCTCGAGCTATCTGTTGTTTCCCCCAGCCTGTTGTCTGCTGTGACCTGGAGGAGATTCAGGGTAGGGGTAGTTATCACCAAGTGCCCATCACCCAGTTCCTATGGGCTGCTAAGGAGGGCCCTTCAAAATGCTCTAGGAGGACCTTGGCACTGTGGTGCACACCTGTAATCCTAGTGACTCAGGAGGCCGAGGCAGGAGGATTGCAAGTTCAAGGCCAGCCTCAGCAACTTAGTGAGGCCCTATCTCAAAATAGATAAAAAGGGCTGGGGATGTGGCTCAGTGGTAAAGCACCACTGGGTTTAGTTCCTAGTAGAAAAAAATGAATTCTAAATGCTTTAGAGTTCAGCTTTGTGCAGTTGTTTTGGGTGTCATTGCGGGGTGTTATTTGGGAAGCCTGGTCGTGAACGTGAGATGGTAGAAGGCTCTGCAGGCCTTGGGTGCTGTCAGAGGGACCAGCTACTGGTGGACTTGGGAAGTTGTCTTCAAGGGTAAATCACACACGGTTCTTGCTCTCTCCAGTCTGCCTTTGGTTTTCATTCCATGATGAGAACACTGCTTGTACACTGTTTCTTGCTTTCTTCAAAAGTAACTGAAGGTCTTTTAAAAATTGCATGGAAATGGCACCCGTGCACATGAGAGGAGGCGTCGGGTCAGGTGCTGACCTACGCCCTCATCCTTCCTGTGTGCCCAGGTGAGCCAGGAGGCAGGTGTGGATTGTTCTGTCCTGCTGCTCCTGTCCGCCTGGGTCTTTGGTCTGGCTGCCATACGTCCCTGTCGCCATTTACAGGCTGGTGTGTCAAAGTCTGTGCGTATGCACCCTATGATGTCCTGCCCCTCCTCAGGCTCCCAGCACTCTGAGTCTTGCTGCTGTGAGCGCTGCCATGTGCATGGAGTCTGCAGCTCAGTCTGGCGCTGTTTCTGCTCAGCAAGGCTCCGAGGAAATGTGGTTCAAATGGTCTGATCGTTATTTTCAAACAGCGTCCCCACACAACTGAGGCAGTTTATACCTTTTGTTTTTTTTTTGTTTGTTTGTTTGGAGGCAGGGCCTCGCTTTGTTGCCCAGAGGGGTCTTAAACTCGTGAGTTCAAGTGGCCCTCCCATCTTGCCTCCCAGCTGGCTGGGACTGCCGGAGCTACCACGCCTGGCATTTTACTGATTTTTCAAATGCAGAAAACGTGTGCAGGGGGCATGCGCCTGGGAGTCAGACTCCTGTCTTCCTGCCCTGGCTGTGCTGTGTGAAGTCAGCTCATTGCTTCTAAAACGTGGAAGGGACCACATTAGAATCACACGTTACATGACTGAGGGGTGAAAGGACCGCAGGTTCGTTCAGACCTGGGGGTTCCTTGGCTCCACACAGGCCCTCGGCCTTCAGGACTCATGTCCATGACTCTCAAGATGAGCTCTCGGGAATGCAGGACCCTGGAAAGGCTGCATGTCCCTGAAGAAGTGGCAGTTATCAGACAGACTGTGGCCTCACCTGCTCCTGGGGCCTGTGAGCACAGAACCAACGTGGGCTCTGCAGGGCCAGGGCCAGGAGCCAGAGCGTTTCTCAGATTTCTAGGGCTTTGTATTTAGTTGGCTGGAGCCTATGGCAGGTAGAGCCCACTCATCCGAGGTCAGGTGACCCCTGAGGGGCAGGGACACTGACTTCCCCTGGCCAACCTGCTGTCTGCCTTACACCAGGTGTGCCGGCACGTGAAGAATGGGGACATCCTCTTGCTGAACCGACAGCCCACCCTGCACAGGCCCTCCATCCAGGCCCACCACGCCCGTGTCCTGCCGGGGGAGAAGGTCCTGCGGCTGCACTACGCCAACTGCAAGGCCTACAATGCTGACTTCGATGGCGACGAGATGAACGCCCACTTCCCCCAGAGCGAGCTTGGCCGGGCTGAGGCCCGCGTGCTGGCCTGCACTGACCAGCAGTACCTCGTTCCCAAGGTAGGCCTGGCCCCACAGCCTCCACAGGCAATGCCAGCAGAATGGGGCACTCTGTACTGGGCCCCTTGGGCCACTCCAGGGCAGGGCCCACGAGATAGAGGGCTGGGTCCCTCTGGGTGGGTGTTCAGCCCTGCAGTGGCCTACAGGTAGGGAAGGGCCTCGGTAGGAGAGCAGCTGAGCTTTCTGACGTCGTCATCGGGCCGTCCTAGGAAGCCAGCTCAGCAGCTGCACAGCAGGGCTTATCTGGTGCTGATTTGGGTTTGGATTCCATGGCTCTCTGGTCCTCTGGGTTGTGTCTCGCCCGGGTTTTAGGAGGCGATTTGACCCTTGCAGCACTTGAGGGCGTCCTCTCCTTGAATCTCTTGCTTCACGTCAGGGGCAGCCCATGGGGTCACAGCTGTCCCTACAGACCAGGAAGGAGGCAGCCTTGCCTGGGCCACTGGCCAACCTGCTCCAGGGTCGGGAGTGTTTAGGGAGGAACCGGAGCTGGGCAGGGATACAGAACAGGTAGGGTGTTCCACCTGCGCAGAGGTGCGAGGCCCTGCCAGGCGCAACAATTCCCAGTTGTGCGTCATTGACTTGGGTTGTGGGGAGATTGGCAGGACTGGCCGTGGGATTCGAAGCACAGGTGCTGTTCCACCGGCCTTGCGCTCCACCTTCCCACAGTCCCGGGAGCGTGGCTGAGGACACCGGGCTGGGCAGGGCCGGGCAGGGTGCCCCCAGGTCTCCATAGGCAGGCTTCAACCCAGGGGTCCTGGGCTACCCGCAAATGCCCCCTGGGAGCGGCCCCTCCCAGGTGTCCAGGAGTCCTGCTCCCGCCTCAGCGCTTCGGCATCTCGTGGGAGCCAAAGGGGAAGGCAGGACGGTGCTGAGGGCCAACTCGGTCACTGGGCAGCTGGAGAAAGAGACGCGCTGACAGGAAATACCCTGTGGTCCTTTCCCGTCGGTGATCGCAGTTGGGCAGCTGCAGCAGTGGTTGCAGCTCAAAGGCGGCCCATCGCTGACAGGCCCTGGTACACGTTATCCTGCCAAGCCTCTCCACAGCCTTACGAGGTGGAGCGCCAAGAGAGAAGCCCGCTAGCCAATGAGGAGGCCAGGGCTCCATCCAGCTCCTGTGTGCCACTGCACATGAGCTTAGCCCCTGTCATGGCAGGGGTGGGTGGGAGCACGGAGCAGACCCCTCCAAAACGGCCACTTCACCCCCGGGGACTCTGCCAGGAAGCAACAGGTGCTGGGGAGCAACCTGTGGCCATTGGCTGTGTGGGGACTGGAGGCGTTCTGCAGTCCTGAGCCAGTGAGGTGGGGCTCTGCACCTGATGTAAGTGAGTGGGTGCAGAGCAGCAGGAGGCTCCCGCGCCCCATGTCCTGCCAAGCACAGGGCCCGTCGCCTGTGCGCCACGGGAGCCCAGGTGGGTGAGCTCACATCCTAGGCCTGAGAGTTCTATTCACTTTTGTCGGAAAACAAGCCTTTTGACGCTTGACCATAAAATTCAGTCTTTAGCATAAATACCAAGAAGTGGAACCCTTATTTTTGCTCAAGGTTATGAAAATGCAGCATGTCTTTGGTGACAGGGTCCTGAGATGACAAGTGTCAATTTGATTAAACTGGTCTTTTTCTTCTTGTGATATCAGGATCAAACTTGGGGCTCACGTGTGCCAGGTATTTTGTTGGTGTGTTCTTAATTTCCCTTTTATCGTTTTGAAGTTCTCTTCCTTAACTGATCATAGAACCAGATGGAAGGGTACTTTATTGTTGGCTGTGTGTATCAGGTAGAGTTTCATGGGCATGTCAGCCGTTTCTTTCCCAAGAAAACAACTAAACTTCGTTTATTTATTTTTAAGAGCATTATAATTATACACAGTATTTGGGTTCATTGTGACAAAGTAATACATTCAAGGAATTTGATTTCAACCCCCACCCCCCTTCCCCTTCCTCCCCGTTCTCTGTCCTTTCCTGTGTTAATCTTCTTTTCACTCCCTTATTTATGTTTGATTGGCATTTTCTTTTTCTTTTTTGGGGGGGGGGCATAACTGGGGATTGAACTCAGGCCCTCAATCGCTGAGCCACACCCCCAGCCCTATTTTTTATTGTATTTAGAGACAAGGTTTCACTGAGTTGCTCAGCACCTCCCTTTTGCTGAGGCTGGCTTTGAACTCTCAATGTTCCTCCCTCAGCCTCCTAAGCCACTGAGACTACAGGTGTGTGCCACGGCGCCCAGCTGGATTGGCATTTTCTGCGTAGACACAGAGCTGGAATTCCTTCTGGTACCTTCACACCTGTATGGAATTAGCTGCTGTTGTTTAGTTCCCAGTTTCTGCCTCTTGCCCTTCCTCCCTCTCATTCTGATTCTGCTGCTCTCCTGATCGCCCCATGTCTTTTGTTACCCCATCTTCTCCTGCCACCTCTTTCCCTGGTGTTGCTCTGCCTTCCACAGACAGGGGAACATTGCTCTTGACTTTCTCAGGCTGGCCTGTGTCACACAGCTTGCTGTCGGGCATTTTCACCCACTTACCAGCAAATGCAGTCATTTCACTGAGATTAAACTGCCCTCTTCTGTTCGTTGTGCTTTTTGAGGGTCAACACTCTGGAAATGTGGGGATTTTGTTTGGTTTTAGTACCAGGGATTAAACACAGGAGCACTTAACTACTGAGCCACATCCCCGGCCCTTCTTATATTTTATTTTGAGACAGGTTCTCAACTGAGTTGATTAAGATCTCAATAATTTGCTGAGGCTGGCTTTGATTCTCCTTTCTCAGCCTCCCAAGCTGCTGGGATTATAGGCGTGCTCCACCACGCCAAATTCTGTGGAAAGCTTTTAAACAAAGCTTCCTGACTTTTCCTTAGCAAATTCAAGACACAAAGTATTCTGTTATCTAAACATTCTGACCAGAGACATTAATTTTAATGTCATTTTGCTATGATGTCATGGAACAAGATAGCTGAGAATTTTCTGGGTTTTGAATCAGGTGTTTTTTCCCTCTGCTGGGCAGGAAGCCAAGGTTCACATGTGTAAGGCAAACTCTCACACTGAGCTACATTCTCAGCCCTTTTTATTTTGAAACAGTGCCTTACCAAGTTCCTGAGGCTGGCCTTGGTTTGAAATCCTCCTGCTTAAGCCTCCCAAGTTGCTGGGATTATATGTGTACACCCCTGCATCTAGCTTTAATTTTATTTTGAGACAGGGTCTCTCTCAGTTGTTTAGTCTTGAACTTGTGATCTTTCTACCTCAGCCTCACAAACTGCTGGGATTACAGGCTTGACTAACACACCAGATAATCCCAAATGGGATTACATGTACATCTTAAGCAATAGTTTTAATCCGAATTCCTCCTGAGAACTTGTGATTATTGTAATGAAGACCCTTTTAGTAATTTTCCAGTCATGTGTGAGTCTGCACTGAGAGAAGGCACCATAGTTATGGTCTCACGTGTAACTCCTGATTATGTTCTTTACAAGGAAAAACAAAGAAAGTCTGTGTCTTCCCCCAAGGACTTCGGATAAGTCAAATGCATAATGTTGGTCTGGATTTTCCCCAAAGCCCAACAAGACTGTCTTTGTTGCGGGAGCGAAGGTTTCACTTGTGCTAGGAACTCGGAGCCTTTTTGGAAGGACCATGTGCCCTGATCTTGCCTTATACCCTTGCGCCCTTGGCTCCTTCTCAGCTCATCTGGAATCATGGCTTTTGGGTTCTCTAGAACCTATCCCTGTCCTATTTAGATCCCTTGACAGTTGGTATGTGCAGTCAGATTCCTGTTGCTTCTCTGTAGGTGCAGTTCTGCCTTTGTTAGGAACTTGGCTATAATATTGGCTATGACTTAACAGTAATCAGATGAGAGGTCTTCAGAGCCAAGGTCAGGTTTCCTCAAGTTCCCGTAATCATGGGAAAGTCTGAAAGCTGCCTCTTCCTGATGAGCATGGTGACTTTTTGGCTTGAGTGTGCCTTCTGTTGTCATGCACGCGAGCCTGACAGGTGCAACCCAGGGCCTGGGGTCTCAAACACTCAAGTGTTGTGCCACCAGACTTTGGGCTTGATGAGGTCCCTGTTTGGCCCTCTGTTAGATTGTGGTCTGCAGGGCCCACCCTGAGCCACATGCGGCACTTTGGACATTGTGCAGGCAAGGCCCTCTGGCCCTACCCAGGACCTGCCTGGGCCCTAGCCCCTGGCAGCGCCCCCTTCCACCCACCCACATTATGGACTGTCCTGGGATTGCATCCCATGCCCATGGGACACGTGTTGGTCAGTGTGTGCTTCCCACCTGGCTGTTCCTTGTGTCTTTCTTGGTCCATGGAGTGGGCCCATGGGCCCCCATGTGTACAGTAGGCTCTCAGCAAATACTTGTTGAATGGATGATTGATAGGTAGGAGAACCAGGCCAGAAGTGTGTGAAAATACTAAAACAAAACCAAAAATAAAAAACAAAATTGCAGCTACCAACAGCCAGACCAGATTTATGCATACATGTCAAAAATGTGCTGGAGTAACTAGAACCAGATGGTATTAGGCATTGAAGGCCTGGGGAGCTGAACAAGTTCTAAGTAGTTTTCACACAGGACAGTGGCCGACTGGCCAGAGCAGGAACCATCAGTGGTCATGGCTAGGGAAGCCTGGTACGGGCATGAGCAGGGAGTTATGGGAGCTACTGGTGGGCTCTTTCTATCTAGAAAGTGGCTTCTGAGCCTGTGATTAAGAACTAGAGTTGGCTTGGAGTCCATCTTGTCCTTCTCGTGTTTTGGTTCACAGGATGGACAGCCATTGGCAGGGCTGATCCAGGATCACATGGTTTCAGGTGCAAACATGACCACTCGAGGTTGCTTTTTCACCCGGGAACAGTACGTGGAGTTGCTGTACCAAGGACTCACAGACAAAGCGGGGCGCGTGAAGCTTCTTCCTCCTGCCATCCTGAAGCCCTTTCCACTGTGGACCGGGAAGCAGGTAAGTGGAAGGAGTCGGTGTGGGTGAGAAAGGTGACCTTCCCAGAACAGAGGCAGGGAAGACGCCTGAGGCTGGGGTGTGGCTCAGCGTAGAGCGCTTGCCTAGCATGAAGGAGGCCCTGGGTTCCTTCCTCAGAGCCGCAAAACACAACAAACCAAAACCCTAAATCAGTCTGTCTGTTCGTTTGGGATCCCTCGATCTGAGTGGTTTCTGTCCTCTGTTTCTGACCTACTGTAATCCAAACATGCTGGTCACAGCCACGTTGGTGGCAGCAGTGGTGACATTTGCTAGACGTGATGAGAGCTTTGCTGAATTCGGTAGATGCCTCACCAGATTCACCTCTCATGGCCAACCTGCAGCTGGTGGTCTGCAGGAGGGAGGTGGTGATCTCACACTTGGGAGACCAAAGACACTCATCCCGGACTTCCCAACTCCAGAGCAGCACACCATACTTCTCTGGAGGTGACCAAGTCACTGTGTGTGACACTAGGGTGAGAGGTGTGTTTTCCACTCTGGCCTCCGCCTTCAGCTGCCCGCCCGCCCGGCAGCTCCTGCTCCCCCCTGTGGGCCTTGGCTTCTCCTCTGTAACCAGGGGTCAGGAGGGTGGTCTCTCCCGCCCTTCCTGCTCTCTGGGGGATCTCAGTGGGTGAGGTTCATCCTGGATACACTTCTGTTGGTCCTTGTTTGAGATTCTGTTATATTCAGTTTGCTGCTGTTTTGTTCAGCATGGAGTTTGCAACTCTGTTCCTGAGGCTATTGGACAACAGTCGTCTTATATCTTTGTCTGGTTGTGGAGTCACGGTATTAGGTGTCGTAGAATAGTGTCTGTTATTAAGTGTGCTGTTTTGGTATCTGGAGTCGGGTATCAGAGAATAAGGGATGTGTTCCCTCTTCCGTTTTCTGTAAGAATTTGTGTAAAATTGATGTCATTTCTTCCTTAAATGCTTGTTGAAAATCACCGGCGTCAGCATCTGGCCCTAGAGCTTCTTTGTATGATGATCTTAACTTTAAAAAGAAAAGAAGTTTGTTTGACTTAGGTGTGGGAAGGATGTTTTATTGAATTCCTGTTTCTTTAATAGATTGCTGTTTTGAACACTTCTGCAAAAGTTCATGTATAGGGAATTGGACTCCTGATCAGGAAGCGGGACCTGGGGTCCGTCAATGGTGGGCGCCTGCCTGGCCTGTGTGAGAGAGGCCCTGGCTTTGTCTGCAGCACCACGGAACAGCCATGAGCCCACGGGGCCACGGGGGCTGCTCTCCTGAATGGATTCTGGCTGCTGTTGTGGGGTCACTGGCACCAGAGCGGGGTCTCCAGGGGCTCAGGTCCAGCTTCTTGACATCCAGAGCAAAGAATCGTGCAAGGTGCCAGAGACTGGCAGGCAGGGCAGAGGTTTACCAGAGATAAAGGTAACACTGCGAGAGCAGAGTGGGTGGAGCTGTGAAGTGGCTCAAGCACCCACCTGCACAGTGGAGTTCGCTTTTATTGGGCTGTACTACTGCCCCCCACCTGCTTCCCTTGGTGCACTTGGGGTTGATTGGCAGCTTGATTGACAGCTAAATTTTATGTAATTTCTGCTACCCCAGCATAAGTTCCTTTTTCCTGTAGAAAATGGCACAGAAGGATAGCCAACTGCAATGCTAATAATACATTAACTAGCAGTAAGTTAACCCTTGGACAGTCCCTTGGGCTGTTGTGCAAGCCCAAGACTAGAGGTCAAGTCCCCTTCTGGTCATCTGACTTCCTCACTTTAACCCCAGGAAGGGGCTTCAGGTGGATTGTTGGGAGGGTTCTGGGTAGAGCTAGGAGCCTCCTCCCCTTGTCCCACCTCCTACCCAACAATGGGAGTCAGTCTTTATAAAGGATGAGTTTGGGCTGCATGTGCCTTCTCCCCAACCTCCAGAACTGGAAGGAAATCCATTCCTGTTCCTTATGAATCCCCTGCCTGTGGTGTGTTGCAGCAGCACAGACTTGACCAGGACAGATATGTGGCTATTTGGGCTTCTGTTTCTTCTTGAGTAAGCTTTCAAGGATTTGTGTGCTCCGTCTGAGTCGTTGAACTCACGGCATGAGGTTGTCCATGGTGTTTCTTTGTCATTCTTTTCCATCTCTCTCACTCTGACATTGGTGGTGTGTCTTTCTCAGTTCCTGATGTGTCTGTCTAGGGTTTATCAGTTATATTGTTTTAGAAGAACCAGTTTTTAGTTCCACTGACATCTCTGGCCTTCTGTTTTCTGGTTCACTGATTTCTCTCTGATCTTTATTAACTTTCATTTTGGCTTTGGGTTTCTACTCCTTTTCTAGTTATTTCAGATTGAAACTGAAGTCAGTGATTTTAAGATCTTTTTTTTAAATATAGACATTTTGTGAGTAAGTTTCCTACTTATATTCTGCTTAAGAGGCATTTCACAACTCGTGGTATATTAAAACCTTTGTCCACTTCAGAATACTTTCTAATTTCCCTTTTGATTTTTTTGACCGTGAATTATTTTTAAGTACCATATTTTGTTTTCAGATATTTAAGGATTTTCCCAGTATCTCAATACTGAGTTCCAGTTTGATTGCTTTGTGGCCAGAGACCATACCTGTGATGATTTGAATTCTTTTAAATTTATTGAGACTTGTGTTAGGGGTTGAAAATGGTCTGTCTGGTAGGTGGTTTGCTGTGTCCCTGTTGACCGTTTGCTTCCTCGCCTGGTGTCCAGTGTCTTGAAAACCGGTGCATATTCATGCTGCTGCTAGTTCTGAGGGAGGCTAAATCAGGTCACATGCTCTGTCCTGACCAGTCATAGAGGTTGATTTAGCAGATTGGATGGGGAATTTTGCAGTTTGAAATTTTTGTACAGATCAGCATTCTCAGGGATTAGTAAGTGTTTTCTGTAAGGACCAAGAAATACTTATTTTTGGCTTTGCTGGCCATCTTCTGGGCTGCAGCTACTCAGGTCTGCCACTGTAACAGGAAAGCAGCCGAGAACAGTGTGGAAATGGAAGGACATGGCCATGACCCAGCTTAGCTTCATTTGCAGAAGCAGGGAGTGCAGTGGGTCACATCTGGCCTGGAGGCCATGGTTTGCAACTCCTGGCTTAGTTTGCCATTTGTGTTTGTCCCTCTATTATTCCTATTTATTTGTCTTTATTTTATAAGCCATCGAATTATCTTGGAAGTCAGTGGATTTCTATGTAATTATTGTCTTGAATTTAATAGTATTTTGTTTAAAAATTAAGTAGTGTGTTCAAAATAGAACCAAACAGCGGACAGGGAATATATAGCCAAACCCACAGATGATTCCTTCCTTGTGACTGGGAGTCTAGCCTGAGACGGCATCGGGCTGTGGGCAGGCTGCTTGGGAGAAGCAGAAAGCCAGCTTGCCCAGCACCAGAGCTGCCAGGTATGCACACCCCCTGCTGTGGTGCCAGCTGCTAGGAAGGCAATTCTGAGTGCTGTGGGTGGTGCCGCAGGGCTCTCGGCACCTGCTCAGCCTGCACGGGCACACAGGGAAAGCGTTGTGGGAAGAAGAGCCCAGCAGGCTGCCTTGGGGGATCAGGGACAGCTTCTCTCTCTTTTTTAATATTTCTGGGTTGTGATGGTTACTTGAAACAAACAAAATTAGAACACAGACTCATGCTTGTTTCAGTGCCTCCCCCACCAGGAGGATGTCGGGCTGTTTCTTTGCAGGTGGGTGAGAAAGGCAGGAACACTTGCATGGTAAGGATTCCTTCAGGGGCCAAGGGTTCTGCAGAGAAGGCCGGCTTGAAGTCAGGAAGGGAGAGCTGAGTTTATTCTGCAGCCCCGTTTGTGGGTGTGGTGGCCTGCAGCCCTGTAATCAGTTGTTGGGGAAGCTGAGGCAGGAAGGTCCCAGGTTCAAGACAGCCTGTGCAATCTGCCTCAAACAAATGGACAGGACTGTAGGTGTGGCTCGGTGGCAGAGCACTGGGTTCAGTTCCCAGTGCCAAAAAAGGAAGGAAGGAAGAAAGAGCATCTGCAGGTCTCCGCAGCTCCCAGCAGGCAGCTGCGTGAAGGGCACAGAGGAAGTGTCCAGCACCCAGGCCAGCCCCAGCCTTCTTCTAGCCCCTGCGCAGCTGGGGCCGCGTTTGGAACCTCATGCGAGTGGAGTTGCATGGCTGGTCCTCCCTCTGAGCCACCCACGCCACTCGTGTGGTCACACACAGTGGGCTGTCGTCATCCTTGCTTTGTAGTGTCCCACATGTACATTTGTCACCTGCATTTGTCCATCTTCCTTGGGTGGGTGGGTATCTGGCCATCTTCAGCTGGCCTTTCACACAGGGCTACTCGGAAACCCCAGCACATGTCTTGTTGGTAAGTGTCATTCAGAGGCAGACACCAGGGAACACAGCTGCCGGGTCAGAGGCCATCTCACTTTTCCAAAGTGCTTCAGAGAGACACTCACCAGCAGGGCACGAAGCTTCTGGCTGCCCCATCCTCAGCAGAACTCGGCTTTACTGCTGGGTGGGGCTTGGGGGTTGGGGCCTACTGGATTAGCCATCTGGATGGGGACATAGTGACATCTTCTCGTTTCTCCACGTGCTTAGTGGCCATTTGGATATCATCTTTTGTGAAGGGCCTGTTAGAGTCTTCTGCCTGTTCCCTATTCTGTCATTGTCTTATTGTAGGTAAAAGGCTTATTGTCTGTCTGTGTGGGGTTCTTTGGTGCTAGAGATTGCACCAAGGTCCTCTTCCTTGCTAAGCATGCACCCTACCACTGAGCTGTCCCCCAGGCCCAGGGAAGAGCTGTAAAACATGTATTTTGGTGTCAGTCCATTGCTAGATGCATGGATTGGAAGCGCCTACTTGATGGTTACCTTTCCCCTAGTTCTAATGGTGGGTTCTGTAGCATTCCGTAGTCCTTGGACCTTGCACTCTGTGGCGGGACGGTTTGCCTGCCCCTGCACTGTCGCCCATAGCCTCATGGGTCCACCTGTCATGCCTGGCTCTGGAGTGAGGCAGGGTGGGGGGTCACTCCCTCCCGTGTTCGTTTGACGGCTGTTGTTGAAAAGTCCTGCAGTGCTCCTCAGTGTCTCCTGGTCACGCACCAGGCAGTGGTGTGGGTCAGTGCTAGACTCCTGCAGCTCCGCAGGTCTCGGCTGCATTCACTGTGCTACGCTACCTTCGTGGCTCTAGCTGGATGTGAAATCTAGTAAGAAGGGTTTCCTTTCTCACCGCATCCTCGCCTGCATTTGTTATTTTTGATTGGTTGGTTAATAGCCACGTAACTAGAGTAAAATGGAATCTCATTGTAGTTTTGGTTTGCTTTTCCCTGATGGCTGAAGATATGGAGTACATTTTCACATATTTATTTGCCATTTGTATTATTCCTTTTGAGAAGCATGTATTGAGGTCATTTTTTGGTTGAATTACTTGTGTTTTGTTGCTGATTGTGTGTGTGGTTTAATATTTTGGGTTTTTTTTTTTTTTGCATATTCTAGATGGAAACCCTCATCAGATAATTGGCAGCCACCTCCTGTGCTGCAGGCTGTCTCTTTTTTTTGATCGTTTCTTTTGTGTGCAGAAGCTTTACAGTTGGCTGTGATCTCGTTTGTCAATTCTTGCTTTATTTCCTGTGCTGTTGGAGCTCTACCCAGGCAGCGCGGCCTGTGCTGCTGTCTTGGAGTGTCCCCGTGTTCCCCTAGTAGTTTTCAGAGTTCCAGGTCTGCATTAAGGTCTTTTTTTTTTTTTTTTTAATTGTTGGTCGTTCAAAACATTACATAGTTCTTAATATATCATATTTCACAGTTTGATTCAAGTGAGTTATGAACTCCCATTTTTACCCCGTATACCGATTGCTGTATCACATCAGTTACACTTCCATTGATTTACATATTGCCATTCTAGTGACTGATGTATTCTGCTGTCTATCCTAAGGTCTTTGATCCATTCAGGTTGCCTTCGGTACAGGGTGAGAGTGAGTGTGGATAACCAGTTTGCCCAACACCATTTGTTGATGAGATAGTTGTTTCTCCCAAGTGTATACTTGACATCTTTGTGAAGAATCAGTTGGCTGAAAATGCATGGATGTCTTTATGGGTCCTCTGTTCTGTTCGATTGGTTTGTGTGTCTGTTTCTATGCCAAGAGCATGCTGTGTTTGAAACTGTGGCTTTGTGGTATGTCTTGAAATCAGGGATTTTGATGCCTCCAGCTGTGCTCTTTTTGCTCAGGATTGCATTGGCTATCTAGAATCTTTTGGGCTTCCATGTGTATTATTAGGATTATTGGTAATTGGGGGATTGCTTTGAATCCAGGTAGTTTTGGATAGTATAGCTATATAGTAGTGATTCTCCCAATCTTTTCCACCTTTTGGTGTCTTCAGTTTCTTTCTTCAGTGTTTTGTAGTTTGATTTTAAAGATCTTTCACATCCTTAGGTTTATTGCTAGTTGTGTGTGTGTGTCTTTTGCAAATGGGATTACTTTTCTTGATTCCTTTCTCAGTGAATTCATTACTGGCATAGAGATAAGCTACTGAATTTTGTATGTTGATTTTACATCCTGCTACTCTATTGAACTTATCAGTTTTAGTAGTGGTAGAGTTTTTAGGGTTCTCTATGTGTAGAGTCCTATCTGCAGAGAGGGGAGCCTTGACTCCTTCTTTTCCTGTTTAATACCTTTTATTTCCCTGCCTTGACTCATTGCTCTGGCCGAGTAAGACAGGTCAGAGTGGAGCCTGGCCTTGCTCCTGAGCTTGGGGGAAAGGCTGCTTCCCCTTCACTGTGCTGTCTGCACTTGTCCTCCATGGCCTTTCTCACGTGGAGCTATGACCTTGCTTACTAACTTTGTCATAGAGGATGATGAATTTTACCAGGTGATTTCTTTGCATCTTTTTTTTTTTTTTTTTTTTTGATAAACATGTGATTTTTGTCCTTGATTTTTTTTTAATGTTCTCTGTTACATTTATTGATTTCTGTATGTTGAGTCCTAAAAATCCTTGCATCCCTGGAATGAAACCAACTTCATCATGGTATGTGATCTTTTGAATGTGCACTTGAATCCAATTTGCATGTATTGTATTGAGGATTTTTGAGTCTGTGTTCATCAGGGATATTTGTGTATAGTTTTCATTTTTCATGTCCTTGTCTGGTTTCAATAGCAGGGTAATGGAGTGAGCTTGGTTCCTTCCCTTTTTTCTTTTTTTTAATATTTATTTTTTAGTTGTAGGTGGACACAATACCTTTATTTTATTTTTATGTGGTGTTGAGGATTGCACCCAGTATCTCACACATGCTAGGCCAGCATCCTGCCACTGAACCACAATCCCAGTCCCTGGTTCATTCCCTTTTTGTTTTATTTCCTCAAAACAAAACAAAACACTTGCTAAAATTCAGCAGAGAAGCTGTCTGGTCTGGTCCTGGGCTTTTCTTTGTTGAGAGACTTTTTATTTTGATTCAGTCTCATTATTTGTTATTGATCTACTTAGGTTTTTTTGTTTGGTTGGTTTTTAGAGATAGTTTTTAGTTGTAGATAGACATAATATCTTTATTTTGATTGATTATTTACATGGTGCTGAGGCTTGAACCCAGTGCCCCACACGTGCCAGGCAAACACTCACCACTGGGCCACAGCCACGGCCCTTCCTAAGCGTTTTTAATACTCTCTTGGTTCAATTTCATAGGTCCTACATGTACAGAAATTTGTTCATTTCTTCTAGATTTTTCCAATTTATTTGCACTTATTTTTCAATATATCTTGAATTTCTGTGGTATAGTGTCTCCTTTGACATCTCTAATTTTACTTCTTGGATCTTTGTTTTGGTTACTTTAGCTAAAGGCTTGTCAGTTTCATCTTTCCAGAGAACCAACTCTTTGTTTCATTTATGCTTTTGTCATTGTTGTTGGTTTTTGGTTTTGTTTTTAGCTTCTGTTTCACTATTTTTGTTCTGATTGTCATTATTTCTTCTACTGATTCAGGGTTGGTTCATTCTTGTTTTTCGAAGACCTTGAAGATGTAGCATCATTAGGTTATTTATTTGAGATCTATCTCTCTCTCTCTTTTTTTTTTTTTTTCTTGCTTTAAACTTCTTAGTTTTGCTTTTTGCGCTATCCCATAGGTTTTGGTATGTTGTACTTTCATTTTCATTTGATCCAAGGGATTTTTAAATTTCCCCTTTGACTTCTTCAGTGATCCTCTGTTTGTTCAAAAGTATGTTGATCAGTCTCCACGTGTTTGTATGATTTCTGAATTTTTCTTGCTGTTGATTTCTCATTTTATTCCATTGTGATCAGAGAAGATGCGGCGTGTGCTTTCAGTTTCTTTGAATTTGGTAAGACTTGCTTTCTGAACTAATATGTGGTCTATTCTGGACGGAGCCCCATGTGCTGACAGAGATCATGTGAATTCTGCAGCTGTCAGATGAGGTAGTCTGTCGATGTCTGTTAAATCCACTTGATCTAGAGTGTAATTTAACTCTGCTTATTCTGTTGTTTTCTTGGTTTTGCCTGGTAAGAGTGGGGTGTTGAAGTCACTGCAATTGCAGTGTTGGGGCCTTTATCTATTAGGTCTCTTTGTGTTTGTTTATAAAACTGGGTGTCCAACATTCAGTTCATACAAACTATAATTGTATCTTCTGGATTAATTGTTCACTTGAACAATGTATAGCAACTGTTTGTCTCTTCTAATTTTGTCTTAAAGTCTCTTTTATCAGATATAAGTATAATTATACCTGTTTGTTTTCAGATTCTGTTTGCTTGGAATATCATTTTCTATTCTTTTTCAATCTATATATGTCTTGAGTCTTGAATTTTTTTAATATTTATTTTTTAGTTGTAATTAGACCCACTACCTTTATTTTATTTATTTATTTTTATGTGGTTCTGAGAATTGACCCAGGGCCTTGCACATGCTAAGCAAGAACTCTATGGCTGAGCCACAACCCCAGCCCTGAATTTTTTTAATCCATTTAGCTGATATATCTTTTTAAATTGGAGAATTGAGACCCCTTACATTCATTTATTACTGAAAGGTATATCCGTGTTCATGATATATTACTGACTTTCTCCTGGTTGTCTGAATATTCTTTGTTCATTTCTTCCTCTCTTTGCTTTTCTTTCTTTCCACTCTTTGCTCTCCCCTTTCTTCCTTTGGCCTGCTCGGGAGTCTGGTTCAAGTGCAGGGGCTGCTTGGTGTTTCATCTCCTCTCATGTGTCGTTGGGCGAGTCCGGGGTGACCTGTGCCCTGGAGGGGAGCTGCCTCTCGCCTGCCTGAGAGCAGCACTTTGTGGTTGCAGGCCTACAGGGCCAGCTCCTCTTCTACCCTCAGCCTTCCCCTTTTCCTCCAGGTCGTGTCAACACTGCTCATAAACATAATCCCCAAGGACTACATCCCACTGAACTTGTCCGGAAAGGCAAAAATCAGCGGAAAAGCCTGGGTGAAGGAGACTCCTCGGCCTGTTCCTGGCTTTAACCCTGACTCCATGTGCGAGTCCCAGGTAGGGCGCCCTCGGTGCAGGTTGGAGACGGCGCCCCCAAGGCTGAGACAGAAGTGGAGGCATGATGGGACTGCCGCCTGCCTCAGGAGCCAAGGGCTGTGCCCAAGTTGCTGTCCACCATTGCTTTGGGCAGGATCCAGAGTGTCTCTACCATCTAGCCTGCATTGTGCGCCCTCTGGTGTGAGCCAGCCAAGCTTGAGATGCAAAGCCCAGGTTTCCCTCAAGACCACTTAAGAAAGTTGAATGCTCTGAGGTCCCAACACCCCAGCTGCAAGCCTCATGACAGGGTCAAGAGGCCTCCCAGGGCAGTGAAACCTGGGTGCCCCATGCTGGTTCAAGAGAGCAGGCCAGTAGAACATGCCCATGGCCACTGCATGTCACCGGTGGGCTTCATGGTGCTAGGAATCTTTTTCTTTTAATTAGCTTCTAACCCTTTAGCCCTGCTCCATGAGAGTGCAGATTCGGGTTGAGAGGATGCTCCAAGGGTTTTGTTCTTGCCCGAAGGGTTCCAGGGAGGTGCTAGGGAGGGATACCTAAGCCCCGCTCCCAGTGGCCATGTAGCAGCTCTGGTTCTCATTTCCACGTACTTGACCTCAGTACAGGGTGGGAGAGCAGGGACACTGAGCACATTGGAAAGTGTGTGTGCGGTCCCTGGAGAAAACTTCAGCAACTGCTGGTGTGTTTGCCTCCTGTTCCCTGAGGGACTCTAGGCAGGTCACCAAGAGGCACCCAGCTGGAGGGAGGCTAGTGCCGTCAGAAGGGCACGTGGAGATGTCCCTGCAACCTGGTGCTTCCCACAGGTGCTAATCCGCGACGGGGAGCTGCTCTGCGGAGTGCTGGACAAGGCGCACTATGGGAGCTCCGCCTATGGCCTGGTGCACTGCTGTCACGAGGTCTACGGGGGCGAGACCAGCGGCAGGGTCCTCACCTGCCTGGCCCGGCTCTTCACCGCCTACCTGCAGCTCTACCGAGGCTTCACCCTGGGTGAGCTTGGCCCCCCACCCATAGCCACAACGGATCAGCCACTTCTGCCCTGGCCCTCCCTGCAGCTTGCTCCGCTGGGCCTTTCCTGCCCTCACACCCTCCTGGACTCCCTCGGCCCTTCTTGCGCTGAGGGCTTTTCTGTTAGTGGTCACCTGTGCCTGGGAACTCCACTGGGGTAGGTGGGTCTGCTGACCCCGAGCCCAGTGTGTCCTGGAAGCAAGAGGCACTGTCGTGGGGAGTTGGCTCTGACACAGGAAACAGGTGTGCTGTTTCTCTGCACTGCCATCCTGTCTCTGGAGTGGAATCTGAGGGGGCCAGGGGATGCCGTGGTGGGCCCCGCTGTGGCAGAGGGAGGCGCTCTGCTTCCTAGGCTTGCTCAGTGCAGATGTGCTCCACAGGCTGCTGCAGGGGCCCAGCCCTGAGCCTGTAGTGGGGCGGCGCAGCACCAGTTCACCTCTTCAGTCACATGTTTCACATGGAACAGCTTAAACGTGTAATGTCCATAGGTGGGAACACAACACCCCGCTTCCATTTGCAAGGAAACACATTAGTATCAACTTGAAGTGTATCTTCCTAGACTTTTTTCCAGTGCAGATATATTCAGAGGAAATGAAACCCTTTACTACATACTGTCCTGTAATCTAGTCCCTCTCTACCACCACTCCAAATATATTTTAAAATGACCTTTGGAGTCAACTATTATCAATCCACACCCTCATGACTAGTGACTACAAGTCATTCCTTTAGTGTGGATGTTTACTTGTTTTTCAGTATTTGAGGGATATTGATTCCAAGCTGCTGACCCCCATAGCAAAATCCACAGATGCTCCTCATGTGCAGTGGTGTTTCCATATAACCTACGTGCATCCTCCCCTAGACTTGAAACCGTCTCAGAGTTCAGATACCTCCTGCTGCGTAAGTGCCGTCTGAACAGCTGTTAGGCTGCTTTGGAAGCCTCTGTGGCTGTTCCTATAGGTGTAATTATTTCTTCCTCAGATATTTGTGGTTGCAACTGGCGGAGGCCTCAGAACTCAGAGGCTGGGCTGTCCTGTGGGGTGATTATGCCATCCCTGTCACCACACATTTAGGCTGGTGTGAGTTTTCAGGCCATTGTGGTAATGAGGACCCTGGCACAGGTGTCTGGGCCCATACGTCCAGTTGATCTATCAGAATGAGGATTGCAAATTGCTGGTCTGCCTGAGCTGAGAGGCACCGTCCCCGTCCTGGTTCCTTTGATGGGCTGGTCACCCACTTCTCATTGGAAACTACACTGGAGGCCCCAGGGTCTCTAGGAAGGTACAGTGCGAAGCCTTGGAACCCATTTCATCCAGTGGCCTGGCACAAGTGGGACTGTCTGCTGGCCAGAGAATTAAGAGCTCTCTGGGTGGAAGCTGCAGCCAAGGGCCAGGCCGGCAGCCCTGCTTGGCTTGGCATAGAACACAGCTATGCGGTGACCACACATGCTAGAGACCTATTGGGGACAGGGCTCTAAATGCATGGGCCAGCTGTCGCCTGGGCAAGGTGGCCTGGAGAACCCATAGTAGGCCCACTCCTGGTCACAGCTTCTTGAAGTATGTGTCCCTCCCCACCCACTCGGGTTCTCTGCACACCCTCGTGTCTCGGGCTTCGTGTCTCCAGGCTCCATGCTTCAAGTCCTCAGGTCTCAGGCCACCGGGTCTCCAGGTCTCATGTCTCAGGCCTCCAGGTCTCAGGCCATCACATCAGACTTTGCAGACATCTGAGCCCAGTTCTGAGTGGTCAGTGTTTGCCTTCCTGTTCGGATGTTGGCCGGGGGACTCTGGGGTCCTACTGCACTTACAGGTGAAGGCAAAATGTGGTAAAGTAGGCAGCGAGTTCTACCGGTGTGAGCAGCTCTATAGCCCAGGGGCCCTAGGGTAGACCTGAGTGAAATCACCAGCTTTGGCCTCCTGAGGCTGCTGTGGCAGGGATGAGGGAGCCTGGCTCAGGCTAGATATTCTGTGCCTGCACACCACAGTCACCATACAGGTAGCCCGGGACATGAGGCTGCTGGGACCCCTTGTGGAGATATTCCCAACCCTTCCTCTACCCCTAAACCTAGCTTCCTATCCCAAACCCCCTCATGTCCATCTAACAGGCCCTTACTGGGTGACAGCACAAGAGTGGGTATCTACAAGCACAAGTTGGGGACTCAGGTCTCAGCCTGTTTTGTCACTCGTGAGAAAAAGATGATAAGGTCGGAGATAGTGGCGATCTGAGATGCCATGTGCCCAGCGCTCCTGTGTCTGGCCTTGGCCCAGAACATCCCCCAGTTCACGGGCTAGGAGAGGCTGGGCTCTCCACCCTGAGCATGTCTGTTTCATGTCACAGGTGTGGAAGACATTTTGGTTAGGCCAAAGGCGGATGTGAAGAGACGTAGGATCATTGAGGAATCCACCCACTGTGGGCCCCAGGTAAGTGGGCTGGGAGGCCATGGCCTGCCCTTGGGCCAGAGTCCTGCAGAATGAAACTCACACCTCCTCATCTGACTGCATCCCCGCATGTCCTCACTTCCTTTAGGCTGTCCGGGCTGCACTAAACCTGCCAGAAGCTGCGTCATGTGATGAGGTCCGAGGGAAGTGGCAGGATGCCCATCTGGGCAAGGACCAGAGGGATTTTAACATGATCGATCTGAAGTTCAAGGAAGAAGTGAACCGCTACAGCAATGAGATTAACAAGGTCAGCCTGGAGGTGTATGGACTGTCCCCACTTGTTTGAATGCTGTTTTTTTTTTGTTGTTGTTGTTGTTTTTAATTTCATTTGGTTGTCACTCTGGATTCTTTGGGGCAGATGGCTGTTTAAGAGGTGACTGGTTAGGATTTGAGGTGGGATGGCAGAATCCATTGTTTGAAGAGCCCAGGACCATGTCCTGCCTCCCTGGCAGGCCCGGGAAGGCCTTGGACTGGCGTTGAGAGGGACTGACTTGTGCAGTATTTCTTATGGAGTGACGACATCGAAGGGATCTGAAGGGGGGCTCTCCTGTGGGCCGCGGCAGGTGGACGTGCAGGGTGCGGCAGCGCCAGAGAGAAACCTGCTCCAGGTCCAACTACTCAGTGCTCACATGTGTCTATAGGCGCATGTGGGGCAGCCTGCTTGGGGCCTGGCCTGGAAGTGGACATGAGGAGCAGGAGCTTGTGCACAGGAAACCATACCAGGCCCCTGGCAGTCGGGCTGTGGCCCGGCTCCCTGGCCCTGCAGCAAGGAAGAGACGAGGCCTACCCCAGCTCACGCCAGCCTTGTCTGTGGGCCCCTGCACACGAGAGGTGGTGTTCTGGGCGCCTTCAGCAGGGCCAGGAGGCGCAGCTCCCTGACTGAGAAGGCTGGGCTGGAGGACTTATTGTCAGAAGTGGCCTTGGGTGGCTTATTGTCCCCACCTCCTGTCCTTCCTGTTTTTCCCACCCAGGCTCTGCCCCTCCATGTTGGGCTGGGTTTCAGGTGCCCTTGGCATCTTCCCATGTCCCCTCCTGTGGGTCTGCCAGCATGTGCTGGCCTTGGAGCCAGCCCACTGGGTGCTCATGTGGACACAGTATGACACTAGTGGTCTACCTGGTGGTGAGGACTGTGTCGGCCTAGCAGGGCGTCACCTCGATTTTATGCCCACCTAGTACCTTTTTAGAGCCACCAGCTGATGGCACCTCCTCCTGCTTCTCTTTGACCAGTGAATGGAGCCCGCCACTCCTGGCTGGGGATGTAAGGCGGCCAAGGGCCGAGGTGGGGGCAGCATGCGGGTGGAAGCCCACTGAGGCTTCCCCTGCCCTGTGCAGGGCGTGGCCTGTGCCTGGCACGTGTTCCAGCAGATGGCCTCCGCTCCAGGGCCCACCTGACTCCGGGGATGGGGCAGGAGGTGGAGGAGCCCTGACGCGCCCACTTCCCTCCACAGGCGTGTATGCCTCTTGGCCTGCACAGGCAGTTCCCAGAGAACAACCTGCAGATGATGGTGCAGTCGGGGGCCAAAGGGTCAACCGTGAACACGATGCAGGTGGGCACAGAGGGCGGGCTGCTGGCAGTGGGCGGCTCCACATTCCACATAGAACATGGTGAGTCTGAAGGAGTGAGGTGCAGAGCAGTGACTCGTCACACACAAACACACCACTCCTGACAGATCATAAGCTGAGTCCCCTTCAAAAACCCGAACTTGAGTGGGTCTTGCAGCACCCTGTCCCTGGGTGAGTGGTGAGCAGCAGGAGGGTGAAGTGACCAAGGGCCCTCCAGAAGGCCCAGTCGGTGGGGAAGCCCCAGCACTGCGCCCTCATGGGGCGTGCCCTCAGCCAGCACCTCCATCGCCTGAGGTTCCCTGGACCTAGGGTGAGGATCACAGTGCACTGCTGCTTCCTACACTTCCCACCAGCACCACAGACCCTCCACATATGCAGTAGTGATTCTGGTGGCGGCTTCCTTCCCAGCTTTACTCCTTCCGTGAGCCCAGATGTGGAAGTCTACCTCAGTCAGGAAAAGGGGACTCAGCTGCCGTGTTTTGAGGTGGCAGCTTCCCGGGTGTCCCGCCCCATCCTGAGTCGGCCTGGTTTCCTTCCCCAGATCTCATGCCTGCTGGGACAGATCGAGCTAGAGGGGCGGAGGCCCCCACTGATGGCGTCCGGCAAGTCGCTGCCCTGCTTCGAGCCCTACAGGTTCACCCCCAGGGCTGGCGGCTTCGTCACTGGGAGGTTCCTCACCGGCATTCAGCCTTCCGTATGTGTGGGTTTCCCGTGTGCCATCTCCTTATTCCTAGACTCAGTGCCGGGTGACCCGGGCCCCAACCATGGCTTTACATGAGAGTGGCCAAGGACAATGTCAGGCTACTTGCTACTTGCCCACCAGATCTGAGGGCCCGGAGGACACAACCCGGGGGGGGGGGGGGGACTTAACCCAGTAGAGGCATACCCATAACGAGGAGGTGCCCAGGACGGCCACACAGCCTCTCCAATCCTCTTGGCTGCCATAAGAGCTGGAGGAGGGGGCCTCTGTCTTCCCAGGAGCCTGGGCTGCCACAGGGAACCACATGCAGGTCTATTGCACAAAGCCCCCGTCCCTCCCTGGGCTCTTTCACCGCGGGAGGTGCTGGCCAGGGAACATGCCCAGTCCTCCTCTGGAAGGGAAGCTCCCTCTGCTCCCCACCTCAGTGGAGCAGCTTTGGGTGTTAGTGCCTTTCAATCCCCGTGTGTCAGGCCACCAGGGCAGACCGCCATCCAGTGCCAGTCATCCAAGGCCACGGAGGCCCCCAGGCTCTCCTGGCCATCGTGGTCTCTGGTGAGGGATGTTGGAGGCTCTCATAGGCTGCAGCCCTGAGCGCTTGCAGAGTCCTCCTAGTGGGTGGTGGCCAGCATTGCTGTATGTGACAGAGTAGGAGGGGGGTCAGGAAGCCACTGCCTTCCCCAGCTCCTATGGGGTGGGCTGAGGACAGCGGTGATGAGCTCTGACCGTGGGCTGCTTCCAGAAGCTTGGAGCATGCCACACTACTCTGTTTGCCTGTTGGGGTGGAAGATAGAGCGGGCGTGGGGCAGACAGTGCCAAGTGGGATGTGGGGTCCTGTCCTGAGGGTGGGAGCTGATGCTTCTGATCCTGCCATGGGCAGGAAGAGGCAGAGGCCACTGGAGCTGTCCAGTGCCAAGAGCCCTGGAGACTGGGGAAGGAGAGAGACACCTGTCAGGAAAGGCCGCAGGTCCCCAAGCGCACGTTCAGTACCTGTGGTGTTCCTGTCCCGCTCTCCCACAGGAGTTCTTCTTCCACTGCATGGCGGGGCGTGAGGGCCTGGTGGACACAGCAGTCAAGACCAGCCGCTCCGGCTATCTACAGAGGTGAGAACCGTGTGCCTACGGCAGGGCCTGCATCCCAGGGCCTTGCTTCCACCTTCAAGGACGATTCTTGGGATCATGACAACTTTTTTCTCCAGGGTGGCCAGACGCACCAGTAGGTGTCCTTCCCACCTAATGGTCTGCCATCCCTGAGGACATGGGTGCCGGCAAGGATCTTGAGTGGGAATGAGCTGTGCCTGCCTCTGAGCCTGCAATTGGTGTCCCTTTGGGCCTAGGTGTCCCTTTGGTGTCTTCCCCTGCCTGGAAAGGGGACAGGGAGTCCTCATCCCACCACGGTGGGCATGTAGGAGTCGAAGATCAAGTCCAGACGAGTCCTAACTCCAAAGAGCCAGCAGGACAGGTGGCAGAGCCCTGCCTTCCAGGGACCCTCCCTTGGGAACCTTCTGTGCCCAGAGAACCCCCTGCTGGGACCTGGGCTGGGAGTGGAGAGTGCTCAGGCTGGGTCCTGAGGGAGCCCCATTGGCCAGCAGGGTGGGGCTGTTCCTGCAGGCTCCAGCTCTGCCCTTCCTTCTGCTTCCCCCTGGCTCCAGAGGCTACAGGGGAGAGTAGAGTTGAAGTAGCCTTTGGGGAGGAGCCTGCATGCAGTCAGCAGTGTCCAGTGGGGAGTGCTCAGTGCACCCAGGCTCGGTGGCCACGCTCCATGGCTTGGCCGCACGGCCACTCCTTCCTGAGCAACAGTTCTGCCTCCATCCCCAGCCACTCAGAAACACACGTGTAGCCTAGGAAAACCAGGACATGAGTGGTCAGGCAGGTCTGGTCCTGCCTGGCTCCATGTGCGGGCAGGAGTCCCAAGGCCCACTGACGTCAGAGTGCGCACGAGGAGGCACCAGGCCCTGCTGGAAGAGAAGGGCAGGAGCCATGGAGGCCAGGCACAGGCATCTGCGGGGGCACTGCCAGCAGAGAGGGTGCAGGCAGGCTGGCTGTTGGGGTGCAGGGTGGATGCTAGCAGCAGGGCTGTGTGGCCAGCCCTCGTAGAGCTGGCCCTCAGGTGGCCTCCTGACAGGTGCATCATCAAACACTTGGAGGGGCTGGTAGTCCAGTACGATCTGACGGTCCGGGACAGCGACGGCAGCGTGGTGCAGTTCCTGTATGGGGAGGACGGTCTGGACATCCCCAAGACGCAGTTCCTGCAGCCTAAGCAGTTCCCCTTCCTGGCCAGCAACTACGAGGTAATGCCAGGCCCACTGCCCGGGCCTGCCCTGGCTGCACTTGGGGTCTGAGGGCCTGAGCACCCTGGGTGCCACCATGGCCGTGTGGCCTCTGGAGTCCAGTGGGAGGGCTGTAAAGCAGGATCTCAGAGCCCTGTGACCTGGATCATTTGAGAAGGTGCGACAGCCGCGGGGTGGAGGCAGGTGCTGTGTACCAGGTCCTGAGCTACAGTGCTCGGTGGACACTGTCCAGGGGCGGCCTCACCGCGGCTTGGGAAGGTAGGCAGTAGCCTGCCCGTCTTACAGCAGAGGCAGCCTTTGAACCCAGGCCCCAGCACTCATTCCACGTGGCCCAGTAGTGACCATTGCCTTTGACTCAGCATCCCATAGTGCAGACTGGGAGCGGAAACAGCCAAGCCCTCTGAGAGTGCTGGGCTGATAGCAGGGTTGAGAGAGTGCTTGGGTGCAGAGTCCTGCCTCTCTGGGGCCATCCCTGTCCCCACATTTTCTTCCCAGAGGCTCCCCCTGTTCCTGGAGGGCCCTGAGCATGCCCGCGGCTCCTGACACCGCCCCCCCCCCCCCCCGGCTCTGTTAACACACTGAGGCCCTGATTGGCAGTGGTGCTTCGTCTTCATGGGGGCACTTTGAAGGCTCCCTGGGGCCCCAGGAGGCTGTGCTCAGGCCCTCTGCCACCCCTCGTCCCTCACGGTACCTGTGTCCTTTGTCTTCGTCATCAGGTGATAATGAGATCCAAGCACCTCCATGAAGTCTTATCCAGAGCAGATCCCAAAAAGGCCGTCCGCCACTTCAGAGCTATCAAAAAATGGCACAGCAGGCATTCCAGCGGGCCGCCGAGAAGGGGAGCCTTCCTGAGCTATTCCCAGAAGGTCCAGGACGCTGTGAGGGCGCTGAACCTGAAAGGCGAGAACAGGAATGGTCGCAGCCCAGAGGCCCAGCAGGTGACACTAGGGTGCTGTGTCCCCAGCGCCTAGCATTTCCAGGCTCTGGGCACCATCAGGGCTGAGGGTGGGGGCTGCTCCTGAGAGGATGTGAGGTGACAAGGCCAAGACCAAGTGGCACTCACTGGGTAGTAAGTTGGGTCTCTGACAGGGTGTCTTGGGGCTCAGGGTTCTCCTGGGCTGGTGCAGATGTTGGAGGCGGGCCCTGGTGGGACCCTGGGAGGGACAGCAGTGGTGCCCAGGGCCTCTCCCTGCTCTCTCCCTATGCTGCTGCATCCTCCTGTGGTAGAGCACAGCTGGGAGCCAGAAGCTGGCTCTCTGCCTTGGGGACACCCGTGTGGGAGGACCTGATCAGGCCTCCTCTGCAGCCTCGGTGTGGTTGGCCCAGGGCAGGCCCGTCTCAGCCTCTCCTGGGCCTCTCACTGCCCTTCTGACTTCATAGAGGAGTCGCAGTTGGGCAGTAAACGCTGGAGGCGGTCTACCTGTGCCTGCAGCCAGGACAAAGGGTCCCTGGTCATGGTCACGCAGTGGGCCCTGCACAGAGGGCTGTCTCGTGTTAAGTGTTGGGGTGCTTCTGACCTCACACAGGCAGGCTCATCCTCCTCTCGCCCTCCCCTCTCCTGGAACCAGGGCCTTTAAGCCCCCATGCCACTGGAACCCCAAGAGAGCCCTCCCGCAGCTGATACCCTCCTGCCCTCCTGCAGGTGTTGCAGATGTGGTACGAGTTAGATGAGAAGAGCCGGCAGAAGTACCACAGGAAGGCGGCCCCTTGTCCTGACCCCAGTCTGTCTGTCTGGCGCCCAGATATCTACTTGGCGTCTGTGTCAGAACATTTTGAAAAAAAGATTGATGACTACAGTCAAGAATGGGCACTTGAAGCAGAAAAGAGTTACAAGAAATCGGAGCTTTCTCTGGACAGGTGACGACCTTGCTTTATTGCCTGGTGCCTACGGGAGGAGCTCTGCCTCTCAGGCCCTTCCCCACCCAGCCTAGGAAGAGGGCCGCCTCCAAGGTTGCCTCTAGCAGGAGGGAGGGAGGCGAGACCGCAAGGGCACTGAGCACGCCCTGAGGCTGGCCAGAGCAGGGCAGAGAGCACTCCTCTCGTCTGGACCAGTACCTGAAAGGGGCACCACTGGGACAGAGGTCTGCAGAAATGACGCTCTATTTGGCAGGGTAGACGTGGCTAAGAGTCAGGGTCAGTCTGTTCTGCTCCTGGGTACTCTGTGGCCCTGGGTAAGTCACTCACTGCCCAGGGATACTGTCCTCAGCTTTCCATGAGGACATGGATCCCGTGACCGCAGTGATCCTTTGAGCTGCGGATCTCTGGCCTATGAAGGGGCTGCGGGGAGGCCTCAGTTCAGAGGGATTCTGCAGAAAGGGAGACAGCCCATGGGCTGAGTGAGCCAGCATGATGGGTCACTGCATCAGAAGGGCCCAGGAGTGCCTAATAGACGTTGGTCCTGGTTGTTCCCACCAGCTTCCTGAGGACCTTGAGGCCATCTTCCCTGGTGAAGCACAAGCCCAGGCTGGTGGGGTCAGGAGTGGGCTCACACTGGCCAGGAGGTGGGGAGCAGTGGAGGATTTGGGGGGACCAGATTCTCCATATGGACTGTGACATGGTTACCTCAGCCACCAGCCGGGCTGTCCCTGCAGCTCAGGAAGGGCCTGGAAGGACTTACCAGGAGGTACAGCTTTATTGCTGCCTGCCACACACTCCCATTCACCCGCAGCAGCTCATACCGCCTCTGTCAAGCCCTGTCCTGCCTGGGCAAGGTCAGCAGAAGCACAGCATGGCTACCCCCGTGTGGTCTGCAGCCACTTGAGTAATGGAGCTCCTCCTGCCACTGGTGCCTTGTGAACCTTCCTGACCTCTCCTGTCTGGACCAGGAGGCTTCGGCCCTCTCCAGACTGCCAATGGGAAACAGGAATGAGGGATGAGCCACAAGTCCTCAGAGCCGAGGGGACCTGCAGTCACTGGTCTGGGTGGATGTGTGACGTTCTCATGAATGTCTGGTGCTGCACCCCTAGCTGGAGACGTCATCGTGTTATTTTAGGACACTGCAAGGTCACTAGCCAGGACCCAGAGGTTAATGGGATCTTTCACCTAGGAAGCCTAGAAAGAGGCTTCTGGCATTGTGGCCACTGCATGCCTGCCCTGTCCACCTCCAGGTTGAGGACCCTGCTGCATCTCAAATGGCAGCGCTCGCTCTGCGACCCGGGTGAGGCTGTGGGCCTGCTGGCCGCCCAGAGCATCGGGGAGCCGTCCACGCAGATGACCCTGAACACCTTCCACTTTGCAGGCAGAGGAGAGATGAACGTCACCCTGGGTATCCCAAGGTGCGGGCACAAGGGTATAGGGCTGGCCCTCTACGGAAGAGGCTACTTCGTGAGAGTGAGCGAACATGTGACAGACAGGGTTCTGTCAAAGTGGAGGTCAGCACTGGAACTGGGGGAGCTGGTCTGGTTTCTGTGGCCAGACGGATACCTCGGCCTTTGAGGTTCGCCGCTGCTTCTCTGCCAGTCCAGTTTCAGGTTTCTGGGCCTTCTTGTGGAATTGCACAGGGCCATTTTGCTGCCCAGCTCCAGGAACACCGCACATGTAGACCCTGACCCAGACCCAGACCCTGACCCTGACCCTGACCCTGACCCTGACCTGCCAGGTGCATGCGTGCACACTGCGGTAAGACAGCCACCAGGCAAGGGGAAAATATGAGTCAGTCCGCCATCCTGCACTCTCATTGATGGCTTCCAGCCTGCGGAGTGAACGAGGCCTGATGGACATGCTAGATGGTCCTGAAGGCTGGCTAAGTGCCCTGTGTCCCAGTCACCCTGCGAGTTAGGCTCAGCCCTACCCTTGAGAGGGATTCGACAGTCCCTCGCCGTCTCACAGCAGGCAGGAGCTGGGGTCTGGTTCAGCATATTGCTCAATGAGATTGCAAGGCCACTCCCATCCCAGCACACCACTGATGTTTCTAGAAAAAGCTTCATGCAAACAAGGAATCTGGTTACCTGTCATGAGCAAATTGGGCCCTTGTTCTGTGACAGGTTGAGGGAGATTCTCATGGTGGCCAGCGCCAACATCAAGACACCCATGATGAGTGTGCCCGTGTTCAACACCAAGAAAGCCCTAAGGAAAGTGAGGAGCCTGAAGAAGCAGCTCACCAGGGTGTGCTTAGAGGAGGTAACTGACTCAGCCCAGCTGCACTCAGGGTAGAGACACTGTCCTGAATTGTCCCCTCTGCAGCAAAGACCATCCCAGCTGCTCAGCCCTCGGCTGTAGTCCCAGCAGTGGGAGAGATGCTATCTCTACCAGGTGCTGAGCAGGATGAATCAGGAGGCTCTGGAGATAACCATTAGTTCTAGGGCACCCCATGTCCCCACAAGAATGGCTTACCAGCCCTGCAGGAGCCTGGGCCTTGAGGCCCCGCCGTCCTCTGGAAGCTGCTGGAGTCCGCTCCCGCCACCCCCAAGGATCCATGCTAACAGAGCTCACTGGAGTTTCCTTAGAATTTTGGCCTGTGGCCCAGCTGCTGTTCCCCCCAGAACCTACTAGGTTTCCTGTTTGCAGTGTGGTCACTGGGGCTGGGACGAGTCAGGTCCATCTGTCCATCTGGTTCTAGGTGTTGCAGAAAGTTGACGTCCAGGAGTCCTTCTGTATGGGAGAAAAACAGAACAAATTCCGGGTGTACCAGCTGCGGTTCCAGTTCCTGCCACATGAGTACTACAAGCAGGAGAAGTGCCTGAGGCCCGAGGACATCCTGCACTTCATGGAAACGAGGTCAGGGCTCAGGCCATGCTTGTAACTGACCTTGGCCCAAGAGCAATCCTGTTCCAGGGCTCCAGGGGTGGGGTGCATTTGTCCATTGAGCCCTACAAGTACGTGTTCAGGAAAAGAGTGGGCCCTGCCACTTAATCTGGAACCCTTGTCCAGTCTGGCTTGTGGGGATGACCCAAAGACCTTGTTGGCCCTTATAATCCCTGAACCCGGGTCCTCTCCTGTGCCAAGGGGCGGGAGCAGTTCGTCTCACTGTAGCATGGAGGCGTGGAACTGTGCCCAGCAGAGAGGAGGAGCCAGCGTGGTGTTGGTGTTGGTGTTGGTGTTGGGTGGGCTGTGGGTGCACGCAGCAGCGAGGCCTGGTGAGCACCCAGCAGTGTCTTGCTGCCCAGGAGCCCACCTCTGTAACCAGGGTTGCCACCAGTATCACAGAGAGCCTCTGGCCCCTGATGGTCACGGGAATGAACTTCCTTGGACATTGGAAAGGCATAGGCTGGATCTCTCGGACTGCAAAACTAAATAGCACGTGTACATATTTGTATCAGATGAAGGAGAGAAGGGCACAGGCCATATGCCAAGAGTGCTGGTGTCAGGACAGGCGGGAGGCCCATGCAGGCTTGAGTGTGTAGGCTGTCTTAGTGAGTGGCTATCTATCCCTTGCAGGTACAGGCCAGACGTGGCCAGATTTTCTGATTTTTGAAACAAAAAAGCCTTCCTCCTTTTTAAATTTTCCTTGGTGATATGATCACATGCTTTTGCTTTTAGAAATACCACCAACTAATTCCCATTTTACGAAGGCTGCTAGGCCTACACAGATCCCCTGTCTTGGCAGGACTTGACCCCTGGCCGCTGGCTCTAGTCCCAACCTCTCCCGGGTGCTCCCAGAGCTGATCTCACTTGTAAGACAATGGCAAGCAAAGGAGCGCGCTCCCTGCCCTCCACCCACGCTCTTCTCTGTCTCTCGGCCCCCACCTCCCTGTGCCCTAAAGACGAGGTGGCCCTGTACACTGGCCCTGTGGCATTCAGGGCAGGGGCTGTGGGGATAACCATCTTGGGTGTGCACTCAGCCCTGTGGATAGTCCCTGGCTGGGCGTCCCGGGCAGGAGGTTTACTCCGCCAGGCAGTCCTCATGCAGGCTCCAGCCTGCCAATTTGCCCATCGGCAGAGGAGCAGGTATGGCCGAGTTCTGTGCTGTCCTGGAAGTCCTCTTCTGAGAAGTGGGACTTAGGAGCATAGTCCATGAGGGTGAGTGGGCGGGCCAGCCCTCTTCTCCTGAGGCCCTGGCCTCCCCAGGACAGACTGAGCTCCTTCTGCTGGTGGTGCCTCTTAGAAGTGGAGAGAGTAAATCACGCTTTGTTTTTTGTGTTTATTTCTTCCTGTAAGTGACGGCCCTGCTTTGTTCAGAAGTGAAGGATTTTTTTGAGCTCCAAGTTGGGTTTTGCTTGTGCGCTTGAAAAGCTGTGATGGACGCGGCCAATGCAGGCACTCTGAGGGGCAGTAGTCCTGGTGACTCCAGCAGAGGGGCTCCGAACGCCCAGGCAAAGATAGAGAAGGAGCAGGCTGTGTCTGGCCTGCGGTTTGCAGGGATGCAGCCGTATGACCGCCTCAGAGAGCCTTCAGAACACCCCAGGGGCCACGAGTACACTCAGAAGATCCAGCCTCCCTGGGGCTGCCCTCCTCGCTCCACTTCCTCCCTGCTCCCTCTCCCCCTTTCCTTTGGCTTCTCCCCTCCCCTCCCCCCTCCCCTCCTCCCTCCCCTCCCAGCTCTAGGACCAAGACAGGGATGCATCCCTGGAGGGAGATGCCTGAGCAGTGGCCCTTTCTGCGGGTGCCTGTTGCTTGGAGACTCTGAGAACCGTCTGGAAAGCAGACCAAGGGTGAAGCAGAGAGCTGTCGACGCTGGCCTCTGGTCCCAGCTGGTGTCTCTGCTAAGTCTGACTCTCCGAGCAACAGTGCTGGCCGTAGCCAGGCCCCTGTGGACACTGCCGAGGGTCATGTTCCCAGTGTGTTGTCAGTTGTGTGGGGTGGGAAGCTCCCTTCAGTTGCTCACTGACAGCTGACCTTGGAAGCTGTCACCACGGGCCATCGCTTCCCTTGCTCTGGGCAGTCACAGAGGCAGAGCCTATGCACACCAGGAAAACGTCCTGTAGCACGCCTTCCACGTGCTGCCCAGTGGCCCGTCCACTTCCCTCAACCAGTCCTGGTCGCTGGAGACGGGGATGGAGGTCAGGGAGGCTAAGCTCAGGCTGGGGCCAGGGAGGCTGCTTAGGAGTTACGTTGGCAGTCCCACTTCGCCTTGAGGAGTGGTGCCTCCAGCAGGTGGGCTGCGAGCCAAGGCCCCACAACACCTGGGGCTGAGGCCAGCAGCCTTCTGGGGAGGTGGCTTCAGAGCTGAGGCCACCACAGTCTAGACAGTTCAGGGTCATCTGAGAGATGATACAGTGACTGCTGTTCTGCAGAGCAGCCTCTGAAGCTCCTTGCAGGCCAGGAGCCCATCTTGCCACACCTGCCTTGCCCTGGGCCAACTCAGGGTGGGCTCAAGTGGACCCCTGGCTGGATGTGCAGGCTTTGTCCCCCAGTTGGGTGTGCTTCGGTGGTCTGATGAAAAGCTCCTGTGGGGACAGGATAAGCAAGGCCCTGAGGGACCCTCTAAGTAGTGACTGGAGGCAAGGCCCCAGCCTCTGGGTGACCGTTGACTTTGGTCATACTGACCTGCTTCCAGCCTGTAGACATGGTTGGTTGCCACAGAACAGGTTGTCACTTGTCCCAGGCCTTCCTTCTCGCAGTCAGGAGCAACTCCTCTGGTCAGAGTGGGTTCTGGAGATGCTGCTCGGGGAGAGGCAGGGAAGGTCCTGGTGCCACTGGGTTCCTGACCTACAGCCAATTCTGGCATCCTGGTTAAATGAAAGCCACCGGGGCTCCCCTGGCAAAGGTGTGCAGGGAGTGAGTGAAAGCCTGCGGAGTGTCACCTCAGAGCCGTGACACTGGGTCCAGCAGCACCTTCTGCAGAGCAGGCCCATTGCCGTGGGGCTGGTGCTTCCTGACATGCTGAGTGCCACTCAGATGAGGGCAGAGCGAGCAGACAGGAGAGGCTGGCTCTGCTGGGTGCTGTCCCTGTGGGCATCACTCACCTCCTGCCTGGCAGTCAGGGGAGGGCAGGCATGCTGGTGCTGATGGAGGCGTGTGGCCGCCTTCTCACCGCAGGTTCTTCAGGCTCCTGATGGAGTCCGTCAGAAAGAAGCACAGTAAGGACTCCAGCTTCAGAAGCGTGAACACTCGGAGAGCCACACAGCAGGACCTGGAAGGCGCAGGGGAGTCGGAGACAAGGCGGGTGAGTGGAGCCACGCAGCCAGACCCAGGGCTGGGCGCTGGCGGGCTCGAAGTCCTCTCTGGGAAGGGCCGTCCCTGCTCAGTGCTCTGCGGGCACTTCCCCAGGTAGGCTGGTCTTCGGCATTTTTTTTGCTGGTCTCTGAGCACCAGCAAGCCACATTTATTCCTGGATGTGATGGTCCCGCCCAGCCCTAGGTTGGGGCCTGGGGACACGCATCTCTGCTCTCAAGGAGCCTGAGGGTGGGCGTTAAGTGTTGGCCTGCACTGAGCCTTTGAAGTCCTTTTTCTGACCTCTTTTTGCTCTGCCTTTGACTTGGAGCCAGCCTGGGCTGCTCAGCGAGTCCCTGTCTGAGCAGAAGAGCTGGGGTGCAGCTCAGTGGTCGAGCACCCCGGGCTCAATCCCCAGGACCATGAGAAGGGGGAAGTGCACGTCTTTGAAGTGGTGCGTGAGGGGGTGAAGATGAGGGAGGAGGCTGATTCCCAGAGCGCTGGGCACTGGAGCCAATCACTGCTCTCCTTGCCCCAAACCGCAGGGTGAGCAGGAAGGGGAGGAGGAGGAGGAAGAAGGGGACATCATGAACGCTGACGCCGAGGAGGGGGATGCTGACGCCTCCGATGCCAAGCGCAAGCAGAAGCAGGAGGAGGAGGTGAGGCTCTGGCTAAGGCGAGCATGGTGAGGCCCTGTTCCCGACACTCCAGGGCTCTCCCCAGCTCCCAGGCCTCACCCTGTGTCGTGCTGGAAACCCCCAGAACTAGGGAAGCCTGGGCAGACGTCAGGCCATCTCTGTGTTACGGTGCAGGTATGGCGCACCCCTTCCCCAGCCAGTCCCCGTCACAGTCCCTGCCAGGACATGGCAGGCTAGAGGACTGAGCGTGGCCTGGGGAAGGGCAAGGGAGCTGGGAGTGTGGGCAGCAGGGGGCACGAGCTCTGCAGGGCTGGTGAGCCCTTGTGGCAGCCGTGCACTGTCGTCTCCACCAGGTGGATTACGAGAGCGAGGAGGAGGAGGAGGAGAAGGAAGGGGAGGAGGAGGACGCACAGGAGGAAGGGGACGCCGACGGTGAAGGTGGCCCCCAGGCCCGTGAGCCAGATGAGGCCACAGGCTCAGGCCCCAATGAGGACACGCCCCCGAGCCCTCCCTTCTGCCCAGGGCCCCAGGGAGCCGAGGCCGTGGAGCGTCGAGTGCAGGCTGTGCGGGAGGCCCACTCTATGATAGAGGACTACCAGTATGACACCGCGGAGAGCTTGTGGTGCCAGGTCAGCGGCGCCCAGCTGGGCCCAGCCCAAGGTTGGGCTCCCCCTGCACACAGTCCCTGAGAGCCTGTGGCCTCTAGGCCTCATCCCAGGGCCCTTCCAGAACCTGGAAGTGACACAGACCTCTACCCAAAAGCACGGCCCACACGTGTTCCTCTGGTGGCTCAGGGACGGTGTCTTCTACACATGGGGCTTTGCGCAGTCCCCCAGACACTGAGGCTTGCTTCCCCCCAGCAGCAGGACCCATCAGCTCCCCCCAGGGACCCTGGCCACCACCCCTCTGCAGGTGTCCCTATCCTCCCTTGGGTCCAGCTGAGGGGTTCCACTGAGAGGCAGCAGGGTGCAGTTGAGTGCCCCTAAGTCTTGGCCGCCTCTGGCGTCCCACCTGGAACGTGGTGGTGGGGCTCAGCACCCTGTGGCCAGGCACCATCCCCTGCCTGGCCACGCCTGGGGCTGCGAGCGTCCACCTAGCTCTGCTCTTGCTGTAGGTGACCATGAAGCTGCCTCTGGTGAAGGCCAACTTTGACATGGGCTCGCTGCTTGCATCCCTGGCCCGCAGCACCGTGGTCTACTCTACCAGGGGCATCACCCGGTGCCTCCTGAGTGAAACGACCTCCAGTAGGAACGGGAAGGAGCTCATGCTGAGCACGGAGGGGATCAACCTCCCAGAGCTGTTCAAGTATGCTGAGGTACTGTGCCCCTGCCGGACCCTGTGTGCGCCCTCGCCCCCTCTGGGGCTCCTGGGCACGCCCCTCCTCAGCTTGCTGAGTAGATCGAGTTTCCCAGACCCGTCTGAGTACAATTTTATTTCTTGAAATTACAACCTTTTGAAAGTACTTGTCAGAAACTTTGCTGCCCTGCTCACCTGGGTACCCCCAGCCTGCTCATGGGCACCAGGGTTTCTCCGAAGTCTGAGATGCCTTAGGTTGAACAGGAAGAGCCCACACTCCCCCAGCCAGCCTCGGGGCTCCACGTGGCTCCCTTGCAGGGTGTGTTGAACAAGGACCAGGCAGGTGCCTATCCCTCCTGGCTCCTGTGGACGGTGGCTTCTGCTGAGGCCATGCCCCCTCCAGCCTGGGTGCCTGCAGGAGGCTTGGAGCCACAGGCCTTTGCAAGGCCTTGCAGAACCCCGTGGCCAACCTGTCTGCTGTGCACCCTGAGGAGGCCTGTGCAGTCGTCTGCTGAGGGGGCTCTCCCTCTCTAGTGTGTGTTAGAGGAGTAGTGAAGGAGGTCCCTCCGCCCTGAACCTCCGCACTCTGGTCGTGACAGCGAGCAGTTGGAGCATGGCCAGCCTGCCTCTCCTGACTCCTGCCATGCTGCACCCAGCCACCAGCTCCAAGGGTGGGGGTCAGAGCACTACTCCTTCCTTCTATCCTCAGGTGCTGGACCTGCGCCGCCTCTACTCCAACGACATCCACGCCATGGCCAGCGCGTATGGCATCGAGGCCGCCCTGCGGGTGATTGAGAAGGAGATCAAGGACGTATTTGCCGTGTATGGTACGAGCGCCTAGGGAGACCTTCAGGGTGCAGCCCCTCAGAGTGCTGGCAGCCAGCCCCCACCCCGGCGGAGACCTGGTGTGGGTACCCGAGGCCCTGGCTGCGTCTGGTCTGCCATCTCTTCAGGGAGCTCCCTGCAGGGCTTGGCCTGTCCTGTCGCGGGGCTCCCTTCCCAGGGAGAGCTATGGTTGGTTCTCGCATCCTGCGCTGCTGCGGGGGAGTGGGAGGCAGGAGGGGACAGGGAGCTGAGGAAAGCCCAGCGTTGGCCAGGCCCCAGTGCCGACTTGGAGGCAGTCTGGCCAGAGTCCTCCGTCTGTCTGCTTGACCGCAGGCATTGCCGTTGATCCTCGCCATCTCTCCCTGGTTGCTGATTACATGTGCTTCGAGGGGGTCTACAAGCCCCTGAATCGCTTTGGCATCCAGTCGAACTCCTCCCCTCTCCAGCAGATGACATTTGAGACCAGTTTCCAGTTTCTGAAGCAGGCCACCATGATGGGTCAGTGCAGGGCTGGTGCCAGGCCTGCCCCCTGGCCTCGCATAGGGACCTTTCCACTGCACCTTGCATGCGAGGGCGGGCTCAGGGTAGAGGGTGGCAGCAGATGGGACGGCCTTCCTGAAGCTCCCCCTGGAGCAGACCCACACACATGACCTCAGCCTCAGGGACTCAGGTCCTGGGCCCAGTCACACCACCTCACGTGGAGTCCCCAGTGCCCTCACCTCACCCCCAACTTTCCCTCGGCCCTCTGAAATGGGTTTCATGTCTCTTGCAGGGTCCCATGATGAGCTGAGGTCCCCTTCAGCCTGCCTCGTGGTCGGGAAGGTTGTCAAGGGTGGAACAGGCCTGTTTGAGCTCAAGCAGCCCCTGAGGTAGCAATGGTCACTGCTGCACAGCTGCCCACCAGGAGGCTTCATGGGCATGGCTTGGCCCTCACCCGAGAGCACCAGAAGCTCCAGCTCCAGGGCAGAGAAAGCAGCTTGCCATGGGCTGGGCACCAGCAGCACTCATCCTTGCTTACCATCTCGGGGTCTCTAACGAGGTTCCTGATGTCCCCTGTGTCCCTATGGGGCCAGGGCTTCCCTCTTCTTGCAGGAGACCTGGCAGCAGAATCCCAGACAAAGCCCAGTTACTCACTGGAAAGGGTTTTCCAGAGTAGGAAAGATGACCTGGCTGCGAGTGGTCAGTCACTGCAGGCAAGATTTCTGGGGTCTCCTGAGGAGCAGGAACATGAACACTGCTGCCCCAGGACTCCAGGCTGAGAGCAGCATGGCACCTTGTGCCTGGGGTGGGGCCCTGGCCCTGCTGCTGTGCCCAGACCAGACTGGCCCCACGGCTGGGAGCACCTCTCCAGGGCCCAGAAGCTCACTCCCACCAAGCCCGAGTTCCCCACTGGGGCTGGGCTCTGCCAGCTGTGCCCCCAGCACCACAGCAGGCACCCTTCTCAGACCAGAGCCACTGAGAGGACCAGTGCAGGCGCTTGGGGGCACCAGAGGCAGTTTCTGCTTTTGTCTGGTGTTCCAGCTCAGGCTTGATAATAAACACCGCGCACTAGCTGTTGGGAGGAAGGACTGTTTCTAGAATTTTTTCCCCTGTTTGTGGTTTCTGTGTTTGAAATTGAGAAGTCTGAAGCAGGAATTTCTTGGCAGTTGGGCCTCAGGGCCTTCCTCCTGCATTGGTTTGGGAATGTGTTGGGAGATCTAGCCCACTGCCTCTCCCGCCTGCCCCTACAGTGCCCCTTGCAGACCAGTGCCAGACAGCGTGTAGGAGGACCTAGGCCAGCCTAGGTGTGGAAGTATGTTGGGCTGTGGTCAGGGGTTCAAGGTGGGCCTTGCCAGGAAGAGGGGGCATCGACCTGTGGTGGGACCCAGCTGTGCCACCTCTGCCCACACAGGCAAAACTAGTGGAAACCAGGACCTCATGGTGAGGTCTTCCAGACTCAGCAAGGCTTGGGCACAGGAGTGGGGTCCCTGTGGGGGCCTGTCCTGAAGAGGGACAGCCTGCTAAGTGGAGACCTCCAGGTGATCTTACAGCTGAGTGTTGCCAGGTGTCAGCCCACCCAGGCCCTGGGCATGAGGTACAGGAGCAGGCTGAGGTTCAGCACACCCTCACTCTGCTGAGGTCCTGGTCCCTAGGGAACCACCTGCGTCCATCAGCGCTTGCTCTGTGGGTGATGCCGGGCAGCATGAGGGGCTGTCTTGGGGTGCACTTGCCCTGCGGGTGGTGCTGGTCGACAGCAGGGGCCATCCTGGCCTGTGGGTGGTGCTGGTCAGAGGCAGGGATTGTCCTGTCCTGGAGGTGGTACTGGTAAAAGGCAAGGACCATCGTGGCCTGTGGGTGGTACTGGTCGGCAGCAGGGGCCATCCTGGGCCTGGGGTGCTTCACCAAGACCAAGGAAGAGGATCAGGCTGCAGAGTCGTTCTAACTGAAACAGGAGACTGTAGGGCGTCCATGAATGGGGCCAGCCAGCCACAGTTCCTGGCACCCCCTGGCCCTGCCTCGAGCATGGCCATGTTCATACCTACTTTCCTCTCAGAGTAGTTCATTTTCACTTACTCTCTCCTTTCTGGGTTCTCGGTGACAGTGACAAAATCATCTCAGCAGCCCTGCAGCTGTGCCCATGACCTTCCATCCTCAGTCATGTGAGACTTAACAGGAATGCATGAGGCACCTTCCCAGTCCCCGTCCCAAACTGGAAACGTTCCTTCTCCTGAGTCCATTCTGTGTTGCGGGACAGGACCCCCCAGGCGGGCACTCTCAGCCAAGGGTGATCTGCCCACAATTCTGCAGGTCCTGGACCAGAGCAGGCTATTGAGCAGCTTGTCGTGGACATGGTGCTTGGTATCTTCAGGGACCCTTCTCCCTGTCCTGTGCACCCAGAAGTAGATGCTGGTGTGAGACCTTCCCACAGCAGCCACTCCACTCTTCCCTCCAGTGTGCGTGGGGCTCGTCCTCTGGCCCTGTCTTGTTGGGCCTGTTTTCGGTAGCCATTCTAGTGGGTGTGAGGAGGTTTCTCCTCTGTGGCTGATCCGGGCTGTTTCAATGAAGGGTCGGGACCTTCCGTGGACCTTCACCCACAGACCACCTGAGCTTAGGAACCCACGTAGGAAGCCTCAGACTTCAGTTTTGAGCTTAGAGTTGAGCAGAGCCTTGTCTGTGGGAGTCCAGAAAGTGCTCTTGAGGTAGGAGAGACCTCTGCTTGGGGGCTGGTTAGAGAGTGTCCTGGCCCTGGGGTAGCAGCTTAGGCAGCAGAGCTGCTGACCCCCCACGGCTCCCTCTAGCCTGCCACCAGAATAAGCAGGGCCAAAGCTGCCAAGGTTCCCAGGCCACCCACCCCCCTCCCTTGGTGTCCAGGTCCACTTAGATTGGAGGAGCCTGTAAGACTGTTCCAGGCCCACACCCAGAAGTCCTGATGTCATCGGCCTGGCTGGGCCTAGGAACCCACAGTCCCAGGGTGGTCCTATGTGCAACTGATTAGCCCTGGACTTGAGCCCTAACTGGAAATGGCAGCCTCATCACCTTTCAGTGTGGTAATCTCTCCTAAGTGATGGTCCCTACCTACACAGCATGGACTGTGGGCAACGGGCAGGGGTTGGCAAAGCTCTCCACAGGTACCCTGTGGGTGCCCTGCTAAGGGGCTCCCGGGAGGCCTGGCAGCTGCCCCAGGGGCCCCTGGCAGGATGGACAGGTGCAGGGCTCTGGCAGCAAGGAGCCAGTGGCTGCCTCCCAGCTCTGGGTCAGGAGTTGGGCTTAGAAGTCTCCAGGGGGACACCTAGCCACAGCAGCAGCGTGAGAAGTTTGCACCTCAGGAACGGAACCTTCACCAGTGGGAATCGGACCCAGTCTCTAGGCAGCACCTTTGTCCTCAGGCTCTGGTTGTGAGGGAGCCAGACCTACTAGGACCCACAGTGCCCCAAGGCAAGGCCTGGAGTGTCAGGCTGTTGAGGTGACTGTCCTCAGGCAAGTGTAGGAACAGCTGGTTGTGTGCTCATTGGCACTTCGCCATTTGTTCCCACCCAGAGATTGCAGGCATTCCTCTGCACCAGACGTTGCCCCAGCCCACATCCATCCACCTTGGTGTTCCCTGGGCAGACCCTGCCCTCCTGCAGCTTGGGGCTCAGGGTTCCAAACAGCCAAGAGGAAAGGGGCCTTGTGGTTTCGGGCCAGATGTTGAGGTGTACAGCAGGCATGGGGTGACGGGCACTCTGTAGGACCAGGTGTAGGGTGGATGAGCACATTGTCCCCTCTGCATCCATGTGCCCAGCCCACCCTCAAGACAGTGGAGCTGTGAGGCTGTGCTGTAACAGGTCAGTGGGCTGAGCCACAGGTGCTAGACTTCCCGTGTGACCCACTGAAAGTGACCTGGCCTCTGCACCTCTGTTCCCTGACGTGGAATGGCAATTAAACAGTCTTCGTGAGGCTGTATGCAGCCCAATGTTGGCCTAATTCCAAGTGGCTCTCAATTGGGGCTGTCCTGGCTCCAGAGGATGTTGGTAGTGTCTGCTGACATTTTGACCATCACAGCTGGAGGGAGGTGCCATGGGCCTCTGGCGAGTTGAGGCAGATTCCACTGAGCCTACGGTGCCCAGGCAGTGTACACAGCAGTCATCCAGCCCCGGTGACAGAGGTGTAGAGGGGACCCCTGCCCCGGTGACAGAGGTGTAGAGGGGACCCCTGCCCTGTGCACATGGACAAGCAGTCTCTTGTGCCCGCTGGACTATGTGCACCCCAACCACCTCAGTTATTCATCAGCGCTCCTGGGTGCTGCTGCAGCTTGCGGTCCTGTGAAGGAGCCCAGCGCCTCTTCATGCTGTCGGTGGTTCTGATTTTCACTGCTGAGAACTGCCTGTTTACATCCCCTGCCCATTTCTCCACCAAAGTGTTCCTGTTGCTTTCACTGTCGATTTTAAGGACCAATAATAACAAAACAAGAAAGGTCCTGTCCAACCCCCCAGCAGTGGTCACCCTTAGACTGGAGTTACAGCAGCTAAAGCATTTTCTGAGGTGATCTCATTTTCTGAGATTGGCCAAAATAGCAAACTACCCATTGAGGGATTAACAGAAGACTGCCCTTGTGACGATGTATTCAGGCATGCCACAGGACTTTGGGAAAGTGGAAGATGACCAGAAGGCAGGAGCCATGTCACCACCCCTGCCTGCTCTGCCTCCTGCTGAGCTGGGTCACATACCTCACTGGAAGCTCGCCACACCTGCTGGACAGCTGCCACTCACCCTGTCTTTGGGACCCTAGCCAAGGCCGTCCCTCCCCAGCAGCAGCCACTCAAGAACGTAGTCACAAGTGTGCCATGGAGTGCGGGTCCAAGACCAGGCCACAGGCCTGGGCAGCTCCAGTCTCCCTAGGCCTGCTCCTTTGCTGTCCTGGTCAGTGGCTGCCCTGCATGCAGCCGGGTAGGCCCTTGGCAGGCCCAGGAGTGCCTCTGGGAGCTGCAGATGAGGTGTTGGGGCTGGCAGCTCCCAGGGAAAATCAGTGACAATCACCTTGAGGTATGAGGAGCCTGAGGCTATGGCCAAAACCACAATCAGGGAAGAGGTGTCATTTGAGAAAATGTCACAAGGCTTGGCAACTAGGTGTTATTCAAGGTCTCAGGACCTGGGTGTGGCTGTACCAGACTCAAAGGACTTCTTCAGTACATCCCATCACTCCCCACAGGAGACCACCTGGAGGGTGCTGGCCTCTGCACTCCCTGTGTCTTCCTGAAAGCCCCCAGCCAGCCAGGAGAGAGCTGCCCAGGAGTGGAGGTGCAGACTAGGTAGGCGAGCCTTCCTAGGTGCTGTGCTCGGGGACACCCCCTGGGAGGTGTCTGGGAAGTGGCCAGGCCTCTGAGGGTCCCAGGTGTCTCTTCTGTCTCCTGCATTGTAAACAACGAGGTTTTTCACATCTCTTCCTGCCCGTCATGTATCGTCAACAGGGGGCTCTGGGAGGGGGACCAGGGCTGAGTGGCCCCCCCAGGGACCTACAGCAAGGCAGCTCGTGGAAGCATCACCCCACTCCATACAGACCTCCTGCCCACACTGCCTCTCTTGCCAACAGCCTAGTCTCAACCAGGCTACAGCATGGCTGGCCATAATGGGCCCTCAGTGATCCCAGCAGCCCCCGCACCTTTGCTCTGGCCCTCCATCCCTGGCCAGTGGCCCACAGGTAGCCTCTGGGTGCCACAACCAGCATGGCCAAACTAGCAGGTTCCTGTGAGGGGCAATGGGAGGTCAGAGAAATAGAGACAGGTTGTGAAGACAACAGCTGGGATTGGTGGAGTGCTGCTTTGGTGGAGAAGCAGGTCTCTGGAATCACACCAGCAATCTTTATATATATGTCTCTAAATCAGATTAAAGACTATGCAAGCATCATTCTTAGTATTTGTGAAAGTTAGAGTCAGCAACAGGATGCGGCTGTTTCCCCAGTTACATTCTGCAGTTGCAATGTGCAGTGTTAGGAGTTTTGTGCAGCTCTCGAGAGTCCAAGAGCAGCAGAGCTGGGGAGACACTATAGTGGTCTAACAGGGAATTCCCTCCTTCCCAGGAGCTGTGGGCCTGAGAGCAAGGTCGAGGCCGACAAGACTCCAGCGCAGAGCCTCCTCGTGGAGGGCTTTACCATAGCAACTTGCATCTGTGCGCAGAAACTTTCCCAGGCACCACGCATGCCACAGCCATGAAGTCATCAGGAACCCTAATCTCAGACACTGGTCTCCCATTCACTGTCACTGCTCCCCACATCTGGGAAAGCACGTTCTTACACATCCTTCCATTCCTGCATGTTCAGCCTGTTGAGTCCCACTTGGATTCTGCATCAGATCTTAAAGTCAGGATGTTGGCCTCACTTGTGCCTTTTACCATGTCCTCTTCCGTAACTTGAGAAGACAGGGCGAATTTGGAACACTCCCTCCAGGCCTCTGATGCCTGGAACAGGTCAACACCTTCCTCTGGGTTCCTGTCACCTGCAGCTGAATGCACTCCCCACAGCACAGGGACTTCTCCTGAGGATTCCAGGGCCCTCATGGGACCTCCTGTCGCAGCTACTCCTGCCTAGCACCTGGGCACGTCATCGACCCCCTTCACGCACTTCGAAGAAGGGTTCAGCCCCCTGCTCTGGGCTTTGCCCCCCACCCTCCCGGCCACACTCATCTGCATCTGCCACTGCTCAGTCTGTGGTGATGGGTCACATGGCAGTAGGACACGGGCACACCCAGGATAGCCGCAGGTGCTGTGAGAGTTGTGGTGCCACAGTCACTGTCACAGCTTTCAAGGCCACCGGCCACCCCAGGAGGCTGAGGGGTGGGGGGAAGCCAGCTGTCACAGAGCCTGCAAGCTGCTCGCGGTTCCCCCAGGGCCAAGGCTCTTCAGCTGCCCTGTGGTGTGTCCATGTCCTACTGTGACAGATCAGGACGGACTGAGCAGCCGCAGCAAACGTGCCTGCTCCAGAGCCCTGCAGACTGCTGGCGGAGTCGCCTGGGGCTGTGGTCCCCTCTGGCAGGTCCCTGAGGTGCAGGACAACCCTCAGCCCCTGCAGGCGCCTGATGTTCCTGGCACGGGGTCTTCTCCCAGTGTGGCAGTTGGCTAGGAAGAGAGCGCCTGCCACTGCTGTCTGCCTCTAGACTGCCTTTACTGTGAGGAAGTCCACCTGGTTTTACAATCAACCATCTCAGCCATTTTCAGGGGTACAGCAACATTAAGCAAGCACAGGCTGGTGTGTGACCGTCACCACCATCGACCTCCAGACCCCCCGATCCTGAGAAAGGACCCCTGCAGCACTGAATACCAGTTCCCGTGCCCCTCCCCCAGCCCTGGGCACCCAGCCTTTTGCTCTCTGTCTCTGTGACCTCAGTCTCTGCAGGACCTCACCTCAGTGAAATCTCAGGGGTTTCCCTTCTGTGACTGGCATATAGACCCTTCCTTAAAGGGCTCACCTATCTGGGCCTGGTGACCGTGCCCACCATGATTCCCTCCTGATCAACTCAGAGTCAACTTAGATCTTAATTACATCTGCAAAATCCTCTACCTTGACATGAATGTAACCTAAGAACAGGGTGACAGCCCATCATTCTCACAGGTCCACTTACACTCGAGGGGAGGGGCTCCACGGGGAGGAACATTGCCTGCCATGCACGGCCTCTATGTGAGCAAGCTTTCTGTGCCTGTAACACAACACCTGAGAGAATCTGCTTATCAAAGGAAAAGGTTTGTCTCAGCTCAGTTTCCGAGGTCCTCTTCGGTATCAGTGGGCCCATGGCTTTGGGCCTGTGGGGAGACAGCCCGTGTGCTGCCAGGGTGAGGGGGAGCAAAAGCAGCCACCTCATGCCAGGAGGCCAAGAGTGCAAGGAGGGCTGGGATCCACGGTTCCCAAGTGACCCCCAGGGCCTCCCCAAAGATCCCACCCCATCCCAGTGGCTTCACACGGGGCCAATCCTGTGGGGACACTCACCCTGTGCACTACAGCAGCCTGTGACGCTCTGCGTGACCTGGTCTGTGTCTCCTGCTGCTCTGCCCCAGCCATCATGCTCACCTTCTGTCCTCTGCCCACCAGCCTTCCTGGGCCCAAAGCTGGCCGCCTCCTACCTCTGACCCCAGCCTGGGTCCCAGCTCTGGGGCCAGGCTCTAGCAGCCCACCCCTGGTCACCGGAAGCTCCTGGTTTTGTTTAGCGCCTCTTTGTCTCCGAAGGCCATTGCTGGCTCAGAGGGGCTGAGGCCATGTCTGTGGAGGAGGGGGCATGAGGGATGCCTTGGCTCCCTCAGCCCCATGCCTCCTCCCACCCAGCGCATTGGCCAAGACTGCTCACGCATCGGGCCCTTGGGTGCATACCGGCTCCATGAAGCCTCCACCCTCCAGGAGACTCGAGATGTTCCCAGGCGTGGACCGATGTCCTCAGTAAAGCTAGTCCCAGACTCCAAGAAAGGAAAATGAAAGGCCTTGGGCAGCTGAATTCTTAGTGAACTCTTGTCAGTGCTGGGGACAGAACCAGGGACCCCGCACGCGCGCACACGACGAGCCCTCCACCCCCACCTGTCTCCAGCCCTGAGTGAATGCACTCTGGTTTCCAATGCCCCTTCTACTTTCTTCTAAGTACTCAGGGTAACCAACCATTCTAGGGTTTTCCCAGGGATAGAAAGAAACGTGCAGGTCTCTTCAGGTGTGTCTCATGGGTCATAGATTGCGTGACATCTATCACCACAGTGTCCAGGGATGGGCCTTTGTTATGTGGGACTGTTGCAGCTCAGATGGAGGCATCGTGGGTACTCAGAGCTCTGCGTGTGCGTGTGCGGTGTGCGTGTGTGTACGTGTGTGTGTGTGTGTGTGTGACCACAGATGGCTGAAGCCATCCGATGGTTGAAATCACCTCAGAATAGCAGAGCACTGGTGCTTCCCATGTGTGCAAACGCAGGCGGTGCCAGGGCAGCCAGGGCTCGCCGCCTGAGATGGCAGATGAGTCACATAGGCATCACCTGGTGACACCAGGAATCCCGCAGACTTTGACCTGACCTCCAATCCCAGCCGCCACTTGAGACAAGAGGGGCCCAGATTTGCCTGTAAAGAGGGAGATTTGATGAGACCAGGGAGCAAGTCCAGGTGACAAGGTCCTGGTGAGGGTGCGGCCCAGTCTGACACCAGCAGGAGCCAGCAGCTCCTCGGGGACAGACTTGGCAAAATTGCAGTGGGGTGCTCACAAAGGGGTGCTCACAGTGGGGAGCTCACAGAGGAGTGCTCACAGAGGGGGTGCTCACAGAGGGGTGCTCACAGAGGGGTGCTCACAGTGGGGTGCTCATAGAGGGGTGCTCACAGGGTGATGCTCACAGAGGGGTGCTCACAGGGTGATGCTCACAGTGGGGTGCTCACAGAGGGGGTGCTCACAGAGGGGAGCTCACAAAGGGGTGCTCACAGGGGGGTGCTCACAGAGGGCCCCTAGGGAGCACAGACTGCTGTGGTGACTCCTCCACCCCAAGAGCCTGCTCCTCAGGGTGGCGGGGGCTCAACAGGAGGGGTCTCCTCCCCGGGGGTAAGGTTCTGACGGGCACTGAGTGGCAGGTGGAGAGAGTGAGGCCAGGGCAGTGGCCTGGCTGCCAGGGGGGAAGTTCCTGCAGGAGGATCCTGAGCTAGGGACTGACAGAGGCCTTGACAGACCGGAAGCCGTGGGACACTTTGATCAGGACTGGCATGGGCAGGCAGGCTGGAGCCAAGACAAACTGACAGAGGTCCCAGGAACAGACTGGCCAGAGACCAGAGCCAGGCTCCCGGGCCAGAGTCATATGCAGCCAAGTGAGAGGTGCAGGAGCCAACGGGATAGGGCAGGGAGCTCGGGAGTCCTGGGACCAGCCCGCGAAGGTCAGGCTGAACACAGGAGGCTGGCAGCCTCCCCCCTGGGAAGTAGAGAGGCCCGGGTCTGGAACACTCACCCAGGCAGGCCGTTGCCTCAGGGGTCAGGTCCTTAGAGAAGAGGCTATTCCAGGGCAGGGCCATGGCTTTCTCTTCCAGATGAGTTCTGGAGTCTGCTCAGTTCCCAGTGCTCCTCTCCAGCCCAGAGCTTCCAACCCTCACCTCCACAGGGCGGGAAGGGCAGGGAGACAAAGGCGCCTCCCCGGGTCTTATTGCAGGGCGAGCTGGAGGAACAGCACCAGTCACCCCTCACCAGGCAGCGACTTGGGCCTGAGATCTCATCCCTGGGAGGCTGAGGCAGGAGGATCACAAGTTCAAGGCCAGCCTGGGCAACTTAGTGAGGCCCTGTCTCAAAATGAAAAATACAAAGGGCTGGGGTGTGGTTCAGTGGCAGAGCACCCCGAGTTCAATGCCAGTGATATCCTCCCTCCCCACCCGCCAAGAAAGTCACCCTCCAGTTCCTGGAGAGCCTAGGAGGACAGGGTGGCCCGCAGCACGGCGAGACCAACGGGAACTAACAAGAATGGCAGCCAGAGCTGGGGTGCTGCTCCCCGAGGGCCAGACCCCCACCACCTGAACCCCGCCACCTCCACCAGTAGGGCTGGACCTCACCACCTCCGCCAAGAGGGCCACCTCCACCCGGAGGGCTGGGCCCCCACCACCTCCACCAGGAGGGCCAGACCTCACCACCTCCACTGAGAAGGCCAGACCCCCGCCACCTCCACGGGGAGGGCCAGCGCAAGGGGTCTGGCGGCTGCCCCTGCCCTCCCAGTCCTGCTGGCACCTGCAGTGGCCCAACTCAGCCAGAGCCCTGGGGGGCAGGATCTCCATGGATACAGCCCCACAGCCGGTCCTGGGGACAGGCCAGGTGGAGAAGAGCATGGTGGCTCTGCAGCAGGAGCCTGCCGACCTTGTCCTTAACAGCAGCAGGGCCCTCCTGAGCTCTGCCTTCCAGCTCCAAGTCCACTGCACACTGTCTGGCTCCCGGTGGGGAGGGTCTGCGGGGAGGAGCTGCAGGCCCTCTGGTTCCTGGTTCCAGTTTTTAAGAGGCCCGTGTGTGTGTGTGTGTGTGTGTGTGTGTGTGTGTGTGTGTGTGGCCTTTTTCCACAAAAATCCCCTGATCCCACACAGATTTCCCCTCCACGGAGGGCAGCTGGAGGAAGTCCCCTTCTTGGGTGCACATCACTTGAAACAGGGGGATCAGAGCCTGGAGCCCACTGAGTTCCCAGGAAGCCACGGGACCGCCCTGAGAGGTTGCGCCACTTCCCCCCGCCAGCAGAGGACCCAGCGGGACCAGGTGGCTTGGTAGGGAGCTGCACCCACTTGGGCTGGACTCCACACGCAGGCTGAGCTGGCCAAAGCAACTTCCAGAACCAGAGGGGAGCCCCACTCCCAGCCAGGACACCCAGCGGGGAGCTGGCCGGCTGTGGGCACTGGAGCATCCCATCGGCACTTGCCCAGCGGGACACACACACAGAGGAGAGTGGACAAGAGGGGTCACCTTGGACCTGCAACCCCAGCCAGGGTTCTCAAGCCCGAGGCCAAGGACGGGGTAGCCTCAGCATTGCCCCACGGCCACTGCTCCAGCCCTACAGGAGCCCAGGGGCACGGGCTTCCAGCACCGCAGCTCCAGGCCGCCCCTGTCGGCCTCCCCTCCTCAGAGCAGGAAGGTGAGGCGAGGTACCGTCCCCACCAGCCTCAGTGGCAGGAAGATGAAGGCATCTCAGAAACGCTGTGTCTGATCTCAAGCAGCCCTGGCAGCCGGGCTGGGCCGCAGCTTCCCTCGGAATAACCAGCTTGTTTTTCTTGGACATTCCAGGAACTAGCCGGCCACCCCGGCTAAGCCCCACAGGAATGTCAGGGGCCCTTGTCGGGGAGGGCCGCCCGCACCTCCGCCCACTAGCCGTCTCCTTCTCCCCACCAGCTCCACACTGGGCGGCCAGGGCACTGACCCACTTCATAGACGTCCTCAGCAGGACCCACCGGCGGGCCTCAGGGGCACCAGACCCTTTAATGTAGAGGCTCAAAGTCGATCCCCCACCACCCAGTGAGGCGAGGAGATAGGCATCACTCTACAGGGGGCACAGTGAGGTCCCGAGGTGACACAGCTTGTCCAGGTCACCAGCTGGGGCTTGCGGTCTCCCAGCTCTGGTCTCATGCCCAGCTGGACTGTCCACCCACAGGGCCCCTGCGTCCCAGAGCCACAGAGCTTAGGGCCCATTTGCTCCAAGGCAGGTGCCCTGCTGGCCCTGTGGCTATCTGTGAAGGTGGCATCTGGGGACAGGGCTGGCTGCAGGTGGGAGAGGGGGCTGTGCCCTCCCTTTCGTGTTGATACCTGCTTTGGGTTGGGCTAAGGATTTCCACCCTGGCTGTGGCTGCCCTTGGGATCCACTGGGCTCCAGGCTCCTGGTAGCAGGAGCAGGGAGAAGGGCCCTGGTGGGAGTCCTGCCAGTGAGGGCTGCTCCCGGGCTCTTGGCCAGCACCTCCCTTCAGCCGCTTCCCTGTAGGCAGGGTGGGAGGACTGGGCACTTCCGCAGCTCAGCCTTGGTCAAGCAGTCCCCAGGGCCTGGCCTCCTGCGGCGAGGGCCTGCTCAGGGCCCTGGCCGCCTGCTGGCGATCAGGGCCTCTGCTTTCCAGCCTCGCAGGGGACAGCAGTGTACTGCCCCTCCCCTCCCAGGGCCTGGCCTTATTCCTGGGCTGACTTTGGCTTCCCGAGGAAGGGGAAGGGGCCAAGGTGGGCAGGGTCTGCATGGGCAATCTTGCCCCTGGTGGATGAGACCTTGGCCTCCTCAGCCTGGGCCAGTGAGAGGAGCTTCAGGAAGGTGCTGAAGGGGGCTCCCGGGGAGGGGCCCGCTCAGGGGACAGTGGGCTCATTGTGGGAGGACTGGGCTCCCGGAGGTTTCCACGGTGGCCAGAAGCTGTCCGTGGCCACAGTCAATGAGTCCTGCCTCTCCCTGGGCTGGGGACAGGGGGGTGGGAAGGACCTGCCCCTGTGGCCTGCAAAGGCCCCTGCCACCGGGCTATGGGATGGCATGCAGGGGCCGGGGAGCCACCGGCCACCCTCTTCCCCTCCAAGTGGGACTAGGAGGTCCAGGCTGGCCAGCTTCAGGGGTGCTTGCTGGGGAGGGATGACACCCACTCTTTCATGCATTTCTCCCAAACCTAAACCATGAATCACCCGCCTCTGAGGACTCACTGCAGGAGTGGCCAATTGTGGTCCAGGCCCGGCTACTGAGCCCCGAGGCCAGGCTGCACCCCACTGTTTTCACCCTTGACTCAGGGCAGTGGATGGCAAGTGCAGTCGTGGGTACACAACAGAGCACTGGGCAGCGACCTGGGCTGTGGGGAGCCCTGGCCTGGAGCGGGGCCCTGCAGGCGGAGGCCTGGGCTGAACTGAAGTGCATCCCAACTGAGAGCCCTCATCCCCAGCAACCCGCCCGCCACGGCCTCCCTTTATGGAGTGTGCCCTGCCCTCCAGCAGTGAGGGTCATGTAGAGGGGTGGAAGCTCCTGGGCAGAGACCCAGGAGTGGGAGGCAGGGAGGCCAGGAGCCCCATGCCCAGGGGCACGCCACATCCCCACAGTGAGAACCAAGGGCCCCGCACCCAGGGGCATGCCGCACCCACACAGTGAGAACCAGGAGCCCTGTGCCCAGGGGCACGCTGCACCCACTCTGTGGGTTTTCCTCTGTCCATTTCCAGAGCTGTGCTGAGAGGGAGGAAGGTGGGTGGTGATGGTCGGCCTACAGGACAGGGCCATGGACAGGCAGCCCCAGATATGCCTGGCACAGTGAGTCCCTCACTACCAACTCCAATGAGGGCTTCGTCCCTAGCAGCAGGGGGACCTTACGGGCACCGTTCAGCAAGGAGGCCAGGCACCAGAGTGTCTGCCAGAGGGGCAGCAGCAGCCCTGAGCGGCAGCAGCCTTCCAGGGACGGAGACCTCATGTGCCAGCCCAGGGGATGCGTGCACAGCCCCTGAGCTGGACTCCGAAGACGCCTACTCTTTACACGTGGCCTTTAATTAGAGAAAGGAGAAGTGCGATTTCTCCGGAAGTCGTTTGCATGTGAGGGGATCTAGGCTCTGGTGGCAGTGGAACCAGTTCCTCCGGAGGCCGGAGGCCAGGGGCCTGCAGATCCCCCGGAGCTGGGGCTTTCCTCTGGGCCAGCTCTCACTTCCACATCTGAGCCTCCGGGTTCCAGAACCTCCCCCGAGCAGGGGCCGTTTAGATGAAGAGCTTCCTCTCAACCTAGAGTGACCCTGGCCTCCAGTCCACAGCAGGGCATCCTGCCTGCACACGGGTCCCTTGGGCTGTGCTGACCCCACAGGACAGGGCGCTCAAAGGCCCCTGTGGCTTGGGCCCCTGCATATTTTTCTCCAGAATCCACAGAATTTGTGGGTGGGTGGTGTTGGCTACTCTGTCCCACTCTATAACTTCTGACGTTCCCAGGGGACCCATACTATATGTCCTTCTCATTCTTTCAACTTGTCTTTGTTTTTGTTTTTTTTCAGTCAGGGCTTCACTAAGTTGCTGAGGCTGGCTTTGAACTTGTAATCCTCCTGCCTCAGCCTCCTGAGCCACTGGGATTACAGGCGTGCCCCACCACACCTGGCTTCAACTTTTTATTACACATGGAAGATTTCCACGCTGGAACGAGTTCACCCACATCAACCCTATTCTGCTCAGCTTTTGGAGACTCATAGTTTGGTCCAAATTTATAAAAATGTAGTAGGCTAAAAGAAAAAAAAATTACCTAAAAGAAGCTATCGGCCCAATCAAGAACGGCTTAATATTATTCATTTTCTTCTTTGAATGTTGTTGTTTTGTTTTGTTGTTGTCCTGTCTCTCTAAGGTGCTTAGGTCCTCACTGAGTTGCTGAGGCTGGCCTTGAACTTGAGATCCTCCTATATCAGCCTCCTGAGTCGCTGACATGGCGCCCACCCCTGAACACAGTTCTTAAGAGCTATTTTAGAGCTGCTCGCTCAGGGCTCCCTCCACGGGCCTCGGTTTGTTAATAGCCTCTAGATTCAAGCTCTCTGAGCGTTTCCAGGTGTGTCCAGAGTCTCCCACGTCCTCCAGAGGCTGTGCCCAGTGTTATAAATCGCCTCTCTCTCCGTTCTTGGCATCTGGGTGTCATCAGGCCTCCACCAAACCCCAAGAAGGAAGACTCCCCACTAGCTCCTATCCAACCTTGGTTTTCCCAAGTCCTTCCTTCGCAGGGCCGGGCAGCACAACCATCGCCAACTTGGAAGGCTTAGATCTTTGTAATTGAAAACATCTTCACGACACCTGCTGCTCCTCAGCTTCATGCTCCCCTTCAGCAGGACAAGGGTACTGCCCACCTCCAGGCCTCTCCCTGAAGCCACTCCAAGAGCAGGTGGGTGAAGTCCCACTGCCCTGGGCACACTAGAGGCGAGACTCTCTGAGCCAAGGAAGTGGGTAGACACCACGGCGGGCAGCCCGGAACCCCACAGAGCGGAGCCTCGGCCTCTGGACAGCCAGTGCCACCTGTCTGTCGAATTCGATGGTGATCTGTGGTTTTCCTTCCGGAACTTCCAGCCCAAGATCAAACACCTGTCAAGTCTGGGGACTGAGTAAGTCTGGGCCTTCTTGAAGGGTTCCGGGCTGCTCCTCAGTCTCCTCCTCATTTTTGATTTCACAGCGGATTTCCCTATTCAAGTCGGGTGGGTGCCCTCTCTCCTCAGCGGGTTGACAGGAGTCCTGAGGTGTGTGTTCAAGGGGGTTCCGCGGCCTCACGCTCCACGCCAGCCCAGGGCAGTCCCTGCATGATTTGAAAGACCCACCCCAACACACCCGATAGAAGCCACCGCGACGGCCCTGGCACCCTCGGGGACTGCTTCTGGCACCCATGGGCACTGACACAGGTGCTCCAGGCCCCGGCACTGGCATGGCATCTGCACGGGACCTGCAGGCCCACCCCTCACCCCGCGCTGGCTGCCGTCCAGTGCCTAACGCGGGCGGCATCCAGGCCGGGACACGGTTGTCACCCCAGCTGTGGGGGCTCGTGGGAGGGCTGTCAGATGCTCATGGCCGAGTTCAGATGGTGACAGCCAGCTGCCATGGGGGTGCGTTTTTAAAGTCCCAGCGGATCTGAAGATGGCTCCGGTGGCTTTGCTATAGCCACACAAGGACACGAGGGCCTTTCTTCTCCTTCCTTCTCGGCCCTCCCTGGGCAGGTCGTGCTGGTGTAGGGAGGGTCCAGCAGGCCAGGTCAGTTCAGGAAGTTGACCTAGTGTCCACTGTGGGGCACTCAGCCAGACCTGGATCTGAGTCCATCCCCCAGTTTCTCTTCAGATTTTGGAGTCAGTTACTTTTCCCTGGAGGTTAGACTTGCTGTGAGAGAACAGCCGGGGGCCAGCAAGTCCATCTTTGGCCCCATGGTGGCCAGCCAGGCCTCTGCAGCCCCAGCAGGAACAAGGGCAGCAAGGGTAGGCAGCTCAGAGAAGAGGGTGTCCCCAGTCCTCCACTGCGTGACACCCATGATGTGGAGGCAGGGAGGCCAGGAACACACACCACACACACATACCACCTACACACACCACGTACACACCAAACACAACACACACACCACACAACACACACACCACACAACACACACATCATACAACACACAACATACAACACACACAACACACAACACACACATACACCACACAACACACACAACACACACAACACACAACACCCACACCATACACACATCACATATACCACACACATCACACACACACAACACCCACACCACACACACACACATTACACACACCACACACACACACACACACACACACACACATGTGCCCACCATGCTGAGAACGTGCAGGAGCGGTGGCCATTGGGCGGTGCCGTGGGCACTGCGGCCTCTGATGAGCTGGGCACTGTCCCCAGGCCTGTGGGCTGGGTGCTGAAAGTCCAGCCCATTTAAAACACACACGGAACTTGGGAACACAGCCCCTCGAGAGTGGTGAGGAGATCGGAGGCACTCCCGCAGGCTCGGTGGCCTGCAGGGATGGCCCCCCATCACACAGATGCAGGAAGGGCCATGGGGTGCACTTAGGCTGCGCATGGCCAATGGCCGTCGCGGATATATCCTCGCTTTCTCCGCTTTGTGGATTCTTGACCTGTTTAGAGTTGCCATGGGTGATGTCCCAGCCTCTGTACTGCAAAGCAAGTGGCCCACTGCCTTGGTGAAGTGGCAGGTGATCAGAAGGCAAAGCTGGAGACACTCTCTCAGGGGTGATGACCCTTGAGGGTGAACATCAGGCCTGGACCTCCAAGGCCATTGGCTGCTGGTTTCTAGTCCCCGTTCTTCGGCGTCCCCTGTGCCCAGCTGGAGGACATGGCTCTGTCCAGCGGGAGCCCAGGCTGAGCCGTGGTGTGACTGGGAGCCTGCTGTGCCTGGCAGGCCTGGGGAGAGCCAGGGCAGGCAGTGTGGACAGGTTGGCCGGGCCCGTCTGCACACTGCTCGGGACTCATTTCTTTAACGTTTTTCTCTAAAGCAGATCCACGCTAAGTCAGCAGACCCCAAGAGTGGACTCCCAGGAGTCTCCGGGGCCTGTGCGGCCTTCACCGCAGCCTGCCCTGGGCTCCTGCACTCCACTCTGGCTTCTGGCTTTGCTGCCCAAGGCCAGTCCCTACAGCTGGCCAGGGCAAGGGGGCACCCGCCGCACCCTCCTATCAGACCCACAGACAGAAACTTAAAGATGCAGCCCCTAGACGCTTCCAGAAGTGACCTCCACTTCAGGGCCCTTTGGGGGGTGAGTGCCCTCCATGAGGCGGTCCTGCCCTGGGGATGGCCGTGGTGGACGACACCCTCTTCTGTGCCACTGTGTTTCCCCTGGGACAGCTCACAGCAGGGATGGTGCACTGGAATGTCTGGCCGCTGGTGGACGGGCATTTTAAACTGCTGCAGTCTGGCTGTGCACAAATCACGAGCCACTGAAGCAGGAACAAACTTTATTTCTGAACTCCACCAGCACACTCCACACATGCTCCTGGGGAACGCTCCCGAACACCACACGGCTCCTCCAGGAACCACCAACCGGAAATTCCCTCCTCCGGCACTTCCCCAACCAATGTGAACTCTTCAGGAATCCCCGCGAGAGCTCAACCGGAACTCAACTCCGGGAAAACTTAAAAGTCATTATCTTAATGGTGCTGGCGTCACCTCTCAACCACTACTTCTGGCAAAAATGCCATGCGTCATCCCGACTCAGCTGTGGCCCTCAACATCTCCCCCCTTCTGTTTAATTAAACAACAAGCAATGTGGCTTAGGGACCGTGCCTGTTAGGCTGTCCAATACTACATATGGTCCTTACCCGTCGTCGGATGAGCTGACCTCAAGGCATCAGCCTCCTGTCTTAGGTTGGTACCACTGCAATTGGATCACTGACTACCGGTCCAGCATACAGCCATACTTGTGGATAGGGATTCCTGTTATATGAGTAATGCCAAATGATGAGCAAAATTGTTTAAAAGAGGTAGAAGTATAACCAGGACCATTATCTGTTTTTAACAGTTTTGGAATGCCCACAGTGGCAAAATTTTGTAAGCAATGAGCTATAATATCTTTAGTTTTTTATCCGGCATGAAGGGAGCCCATCAAAAATCCGGAAGAAGTATCAACTGTAACATGCAAATATTTTAATTTTCCAAATTCTGGCAAGTGTGTGACATCCATCTGCCAAATATGGTTAGGTATCAGTCCTCTAGGATTGACTCCAAGATTAATTTGTGGTAAAAAGGTCACACAATTTTGACATTGTTTTATTATTTGTCTAGCTTGTTCCTTAGTTATTTTAAAATGCTTTTGTAAAGTATTAGCATTGACATGGAACCTTTTATGAAAATTTGTAGCTTCTTCTAGTGTAGAGAAAATATGTATGTCATGTGTAGTTTTCTCTGCTAAATCACTGCCCAAACTAAGGGCTCCAGGCAATCCTGTATGTGCCCTGATATGTCTTATAAAGAATGGATCTTTTCTGTCTCACACAGGTGGGGCCTGCAGGGTAGGGGCGGGCAGGAGACACTGGGTGAGCTGAGCGTCAGGGTAGAGTCCGAGGCCCAGCCAGCAGGACTTGTCTCTCTGGGCTATGAGGAGGGCACCAAGAAGTCAGAAGCTGCCCATGTCACCCAGCAGGAGCCTCATGTGACCTGCCGTGGTGACGCCAGAGCCTGTACATGCCCTGTGGGACCACGCCGCCTCCCGTCCACTGGGGTTGGCTGCCTGCTCTGGCTCGTCAGGGAAGGCCAGCTGAGGGGACGCTGGAGCAGATGCAGTTGGCACCCCTCCGTGCACACAGGGACCTTCTCCAGCGGGTGCTGTGACCTCTGCCTGGGGCCACGAGTCTGAGACACTGCCCGTGAATGTCCCTCCCCCATCCTCGGGAACAACTCAGAGGCGCCCCCCTAGCCTCTCCCTGAGATGTCCCTGCTGAGCCTCGGGTGCCACCGCAGGTGCCTCTATGGCTCCTTTCTCCTGCCTCCTGTCCAGTCTCCCTCCTCCTCTCACCCACCTCTGGTGTCCCTCTCAGGGAAACCATGTGCACAGGGACAGGCCCTGGTGCTGTAGTCTCCTGGGGAGCCCCATCCATCGTGGTTTGGATCTGCGATGTCCCCCGAAGCTGATGCCGTGGCCCCAGATGGTGGCACTATCAGAGGTGGGAGAGAACTCAAGCCATGAGTCAGAAGAGGCAGGTCTCCGGGTGGCTCTGGAGGGCATGTTCTGTCCCTAGGTGTGGTTCTCTGTCTGCTTCTTGGCTGCCAGGAGGTGGGTGGCCTCTGCCACCTGGTCCTACACCATAAGGTTCTGCCTCACATGGCCCAGGAGCAATGGAGCCAGCTGACCATGGAGCCAACTGACCAGGGCAACTGACCAGGGACTGAGACCTCAAAACCATGGGCCAAAGTAGATCTTCCTCTCTCCAGTTGATTCTCTGGAGTTTGGTCACCTCGGCGGCAGGCTGACTGACACAGTCTAAGTGGGCATGTCAGAGGAGGGAGCCTGTGTCTAGGGGCAGGGCTGTGCCTGGGTAGTTCCTCCCTCTGCCCAGGCCCTGGCAGACCTTGCCGTCAGATACCACCTTCTCTTCTAGAGGTGCACCTGGGACCACTGACGATTCCCGTCCACTGGGGACAGGGCCAGCTGGGATTAGAGCACCAAGCCCCCTGGCCTCCAGTCCTTGGCTCAAAGCAAACAGACCCCCAGGGTGGTGGAGGACGTGAGGTGAGGGGAAGGCAGGGGTCCATCCACAGTGGGCTGACTTCCACCAGTGCCGTTCTTAGTTGAGCATCAGGGCGGGATGAGCAGAGCTCACAGCCCCTGCGAGATCTCCCTAGGAATGCAGCTGCAGACCAGGGGGGGACCTCCTAGTCCTTGTGTCCCGACCTCCTTTTAATCTACAAGTAGCATGACGTCCATGCGTAGGACATGATTTTCTTTTTTGCAGGGGTTACTGGGGATCCAACTCAAGGCCCTGGACAAGGCACTGAGCCACAGCCCTATTTTGCATTTTATTCAGAGACAGGGTCTCCCTGAGTTGCTTAGTGCCTCGCTGTTGCTGAGACTGGCTTGGAACTTGAGATTCTCCTGCCTCAGCCTAGAACATGAGTTTTTGATACGTGCACATGCGTTGGAGAAGGAGGAAATCAAGCGCACACTTGCTCCAGGGAGGAGAGTGTTTAAAACCTGCTCTCCTAGGGACCTCCCAGTGCTCACATTGGCCATCGTCCCCAAGCGCACGCCAGGCCTTCAGGACTCCTCCTGAACTGAGACTCAAGCCCTTGACCAGTGTCTCCACCCTGCATTTGCCACTCTAGCCTCTGCCCTGTGAGTCCAGGTTTCCAGGTTCTGCTTGTAAGGGAGACCAAGATGCTTGTGTCTCTGAGATTCCTCTGAGCAGAGTCCTCCAGGTTCATCCACGTTGGTCACAAAGGTCACAAAGGCCCCTGACCTTTTTCTATTTTTTAAGGCTGAATAGTATTCCATTGTGGGCACATACCACCTCATCTCTATCTATCTGCTGTGGATGGCATGTCCTGATTTCCAGATTTGGACACTGGTGACTCCATGCCTGGGGAGACTGGGGTGTGAGGGGCAGTGAGGGCCTCGTCCCTCCGGAACTCCAGCAGTATCGTTCCTTCTCAGAGCTCCTCTGAGCCTCTGGCTGCTGGAGGCCTTCCCTCCCTCGGGGGCTCCTTGGAGGTCTGGACACCTGGGCTTTGGGAATAGAGAATCATTTCCTTTCTGAAATGAGACATTTAAAAGCTCAGCACTTTTGCAGGCTTCCTCTTTGCCTCTAAAGCATTTCTGGAAGTGCTACAATCTTTCATCTTAAACACATTTTTCACAGCATCTGTGCAGCAGGCGGTTGGGCCCCTGTGTCCCCAGGCGGCCTGATTGTGTCCAGCTTCCGCCCGGCACAGGGGGATCTCTGCTTCTTCTGCTGGGGGGCTGCGGCTCCAGGGGCCACCAGAGACCCAGGTCACTGTGGAAGCCTGGCTCAGTGTCCTGACGCCCCAGCTGGCAATTCCAGTGTGTCTACCCCGTTCCCTGCAGACACGGCTTCGGCCTTTTTCAGGACAGGTCATCTGTCCCCAGCATCTTTGGTGAAGCCCACCCTTGAAAGGCCCTGGGCAAGTGGCTGGGGGATGGAGAGAAGGCTGGGGCTCTGCGGGCACCATGCTATTCTCCTGGGCAGCACTCCCACCCTCTGGGCTGCCCCTGGGTCCTCGTCCCTTACGACCCTTACTTACGGCGTCTACCTTATCTGTAAGGGGGATTCCAGCCCCTGCAGGCCCTTAGAGTGGATGGAGGATCCAAAACAAATGAGAGAAGGATGTGGGCGAGGTCCCGGGGAGGCCCCTGACCTGCGTTAGCCGCTGTGTCCAAGGCTGGAAAAGGGGCGGCTGCATTTCCTTGTGAAACCCTAATAAAGACCCTGTGGGAGCCTCCACTGGTCAGTGTGCTGTTTGATGGCCAGCCTGTCCTGAGGAGGGCTCTCGGGGCCCTTCTGCCATGGTGGCCAGCACGGCCACAGTGTCCCTAGGCAGCGGCACCTCAGGACCTCTCGCTGGCCGCAGCAGCTGCTGCTGCAAGCCTCAGCCTCGGGATGCTCTTTGGTCTTGCACCGGGTCTTTCCCGCGCCCCTACTCTGTGCCGGTGACTGTTGTGGGCACCAGGCGTCAGCAGTGGGCCGAGGAGGCCAGCCTGGCTGTGGGCGTGGGGCTGGGCAGAGGTGGTGGAGAGGCCACTGGAGGAATTGGGTTTAGGGGTCAGCCTTTGACTCCCAAGGGCAAGGAGACAGGAGGGGCTGGCCTTTCATACCAGGTGAGGGGCCAGACACGGGACGGGACGGGGACGGTGGTGGGGACTTGGTCCTGGGGAAAGCCCAGGGCCCTTGGGGCCTCCCAGGAGGGCGGGGCAGGAGGCTGGGGCAGGAGGCTGGGGCAGTGGGTGTGGGAGAGGCTGCTGTTGAGGATCCGGGCTCTCATTTTGCAGTGTATGGTCCCCTCCTCCACAGGAGATCTTAACTAGGCTCACCAGGAACCCTCATGATAATGGTTCTGATACTCTCAGCAAAAAAGTTCTGTCAGAGGATTTGCAGCCTTGGGGGTAATGGGGGGCTTCCCAGAGGCCGCTGCCCTCCAAAGGAGCCCGCAGGCAGAAGGAAAGTGGAAGGGGCTCTCCCTTTCCTGGGTGCTGGTTTTAGCGGGGTGCCCTTGGTGGGCACCAGGCCTGGCTCCACTGTTCTGGAGACGCTGCTTTGTGTGGCCCTGGGCAGACGGGAGCCCCTCACCCTCCCCGCCTGAGGCTGTCTGTTTCAGGCTTGGGGGGTGATAGCGAAAGCAGTTTCCTTCTGAACCTGGCTGCCTCCGATACACCTGCTTCCTGCTTTTTCCTCAGCGTCCAGCTGTCTGTCCCCCAACAGCAGGAGATGAGAGCCACAGGGGGGTTTTGGACAAAGGGGGAAGATGTTCTGAATTGAGTCTGAAACTTAAAAAACAAAAAAATTGACTTCAGGCCCTTCAGGGCTCCTCCCCCAGCTCAGGCTGCACTGGGAAGGGAGAGGTGCTGCTGAGGGCCTCGGGAGGGAGTCCTGGGCAGAGGCAGGAGGGAGGAGCAGGCTGCGCAGGCCTTCCAGGAGGCTGGGTCCCAGGGGAGGAGACCAGGGGCTCGTGCTGGGGGCGAGGGGGCTCCTTCAGCTCCCTGGAGTCGGGAGTCCACTGATGTTCAAATCTGGAGTCTGGGCAGAGGTCTAATTGCAGCCCTGTCCATGACCAAGGAAGGGTCCAGGCAGCTCCTGGGCACCCGATGTCTGCAGTCAGAGGCCAGGGTCGTAGGGGGAAGCCTGGGGCAGTGAGTCCAGCTAGGGCGTGTCAGGAGGCTGGGTGGGCTACCTGGCCAGGGACCATGCCCAAGGGTCCTGATGGACAGCAGGATGGGCTGCCGGGGCCTACAGCAAGTGGCAGGGTCAGGGGCGCAGCATGAGGAGATTCCAGGTGGGTGGCAAGAGTTTCTTAGGAGGGTGGAGGGAGGTGGCCTGAGGAGAGCAGGGGAGGTGCTGCCCACCGGGGCTGGGGCCTGGGCTGGCCAGGGGAAGCGGCTGCCTGGGCTTCCCAGAGCCCTCCTTTCACTTCCCATTCCTGTCTGCAGGGCTGCTTTTTAAGCTAAACTTTAAAAAACTTTGTTTACAAAAACACTCTTCTCCCTGAGGTCATGTCCAGGGAGATCACTAAATCTGTGTTCCACCCCACAGTCAGGTGACCTTTAGAAACATGCAAACCAGCAGGACTGAGGTCAGCTCAGGCCAGGGCATCGCCCTCTACAGCCATTGAGGAGGGGAGGAGGAAGACAGAAAGAGCAAAGGAAGAGGGGGAAGGAAGGAGGGAAGAAGGGGAGGAGAGGAGGAGGGGGGAGGGGAGAGGAGGAGGAGGGGGAGGGAGGAGGGGAGGAGGAGGAGGGAGAAAGGGAGAAGAGGAGGAGGGGGAAGGGGAGGAGGGAGAAGGGGAGGGGGAGGGGAGGAGGGGAGAAGAGAAGACGGGTGGGGGAGGGGGGAGAAGAGAGGAGGGGTGGGGGAGGGGGAGGGGAGAAGAGAGGAGGGGTGGGGGAGGGGGGAGGTGGGGAGAGGAGGAGGGGAGGAAGGAGGAAGGAAGTGTGGGAGGATGGAGGCTAAGAGTCCCACCAAGGCTGCTGGGAGGTGGTGTTTCCTGCTGGGAGGAGAGTTTTCAGAGAGAAGCCCTGGGCTTATCTCCCACCACCGGTCACACATCTTTGCAGCCCCAGGGTCCAGAACAGATCCAGTAGTGCCTGTGCCACAGATTCATGATCCAGCCAAGCCAAGAAGTCTCTGACCCTGAGGACCTGGGGCCCCAGCTCTGCTCTGTGGCTACTGAGCTCCAACTGCCTTTTTTTCCTCCAACACGCGTATTCGGAAGCTCTTTGGCTTTTATTAAATGCAGTTCTGCTGCTAATACCCTGCAGAACCTCGTCTCCCAGCAGCCCCACGCTGGCGCTGGACCCGGCTGGACAGGGGGCAGGAGTGGAAGGAGCTTCTCCCTGCCAGTGGCCTTTGATAGTCCCTGCCAGAGGCAAGGATCCCAGAAGGTGCCTCAGCTGTGTGGGACCCTGGTGGCCTCACTGGGGGAGGGGAGTTTGAACAGGGAATGAGGCGGCCGGAGAGCAGTAACAGAAAGACTGGAGAAGCCCATCTGTCGAGAAGGGGCTCTGAGACTCCCCCAGAGGAGTCCCAGTAGCGCTGATCCTAGGACCAAAGCCTAGCGAGGTATTGAGGACACACGGCTGGTTCTGCGGTGTCTGTGGGCTAGGGTCCTGAGTGTCGTGGGGCCCTGTGTGAGGACCCCTGTCCTAGGAGCACCAGGAAAAGGAAGAGGAGTGCTCCCAGCCTGAGGCCCTGGAGCAGCTCAGGGAATGCCCATGAACCTCCATCTGTCCATACCAGTTGGTGGACAGCCAGGCATCCCTTGCACCTGCCCCCTCCCTGGGGCCGGGGGACCACTGAGGCTTCTGCCAAGAAACTGAAGCTCAGGAAGAGATGTTTTCACTGGGGACGTGGAGGAGTGCCCCAAGAGGCCAGCCTTCTCAGGCTGGCCTTGACCTTCTCTTAGTGCCATGCTCCAACCGTGAAGGGAACTCTACTCCCGCGCCCCTTGGCCTGCCCACAAACCAGCGGTGGACACAGACACAGCTGGGAAGGCCACGGTCCTCCCGGAAGCAGGCACAGGGCCCGAGATGGAAGTGCAAGGAGAACCAGGAGAGACCCTGGGGAGGCAGGGAGGTCTGGGCTCAGGAGGGAGGCTCATACCGCTCTGCAGATGGGGCATTCTGCCGGGTAGAGGAGCCATACCAAGCCCCAGCTCTGTGGGTTCTCCATGGGACTCTGGGACCCCGGGACCCTCCCGTCCTGCCCAGGCTAACAGAAAGGCCAAGAGCTTGGATCTGGCTGCCCTCTTACCACAAGGGCCAAGCAAGGGCTTCCCTCAACTGTGTGGACCCATTCCTGGCAGATCAGGTACCTTAGCACCCAGGGCTCCCCCCGCTGAGGAACCGAATCGTGTGCCTAAGGCCACAACTTGGGAGGGACCCCATCTGTCACTTTGTCCTTGCTTGCTTTAATGAAGTATCTGAGGCAGGCTGACTTTAGAAAGAAAAGAGGTTTATTTAGCTCTTGACTTTGGAGGCTGAAAGTCCAGCAGCTCTGCACAGGCTCTGAGAGGGCCCTTGAGGCACTCTGCAGTGGCAAGCCAGGAGGAAGGCAGCGGGAGGGAGCAGGTCAGCTCCAGTGTGATGGCAGCTCAGCCCCCTGCCAAGAGCAGGTCCCCGCGTGGGCCTCCTGCTGAGCCATTCCTGAGGACCCTCTCAGTGCCCCAAGTGCCACACGGGGATCAGTCTCTCAACCCAGGGACCACTGGGGGACTCTGGAACCATATGGAAACCACAGGGCAAGGGCAGTTAGAGGCAGGCCGCCTGACCTGGACGCTGGCAGTCTCCTGGCACAGGGCAGTGGCAGCAGCTGGTGGGACGTTATTGGTATTTTCGGCATTGGCTGGGCCCAGCTCTGGCCTGAGTCCTGTCCTGAAGGCCACCCTCCAGCCCTGCTCCTGGCCAGCCTGCTCCCGACCAGCCAGGCAGTGCCAGGAATAGGCCCCTTTTGCACACCTCTCTGGCCCGTTCCTGTGGCCATGGAGCACCCTCACTTCCTCTCAGGCAGAAGCAGCTGGGCTTCCCCTGCTGCACCCTGCGTGTCCCTGGGCAGCCTCAGCCAGACTTCGGTGCTGTTTGGGGAAGGGCAAGACTTCAGACTGTTTCAGACGGTCCCTCAGAACAGCTGGGCTGAGAGTCCCCTGCAGAGCGGTCAGTGTGTGACCGCAGGCCTGCCGCTGACTGAGCGGGTCTGGGTGCGTGTCCCCAGGTGGCCATGCACTGACTCCCTAGGGCAAGTGAGGCCTATCTGTTAACTGGCTCGTCTGCCAGTGAGGGACCAGTCAGGGTCGTTCTAGATGGCTCCGGATGCTGCCAGGAAATGTGGTTTCCTATGCCGTCTTCTCATCCAGGGATCAGTCTGTCTCCCACTATCCCCTTCCTACACCCACTTGGCGTGGGGAGAAAGACAGAGGTTGAGGAAAGATGAAGGAAGCAATGAACATTATCTGTCTGGGGTAACCGCTACGGGCACCCCTGGGGAGCACGAGAGGGAAATGTGTTGGTGTCTGGCCCTGAGCTGCAGGCCTGGGTGGTCCTGAGGACAGAGCCACCTGCTGGGCACAGCAGCAGAGCCAGAGCCGAGCTCTCTGGGCAGGTCACAGCCTCACACACAGCTCCCTGGACGGCGCTTCCTTTGGACTTCAGGGTCCCCCAGGGTGGAAGGCTGTGCTGCTCTGTGTCACTGAGGAACCCAGCCGCAGAACAGGGCCTGACCCAGAAGGAGGCTGTTACCAGCTCACGGACCCCAGGAGTCCTCCCAGCAGTGCCTCCCAAGCAGCAGAGGTGGAGGTCCCGGGCGTCGAGCCATATCAGCTACCCGGGAGGCTTGGGCAGGCCACTGGGCCTCGTGGACCTTCTCCTCCTATGAGAGTTGGTATCTGAGGTTCTCCAGGGGCTGGACACATCAGGACCCTGCTCTTCCCACAAGGCATTGTTCCAGAAGTTTCTACATTGCCAGGGTACCACTCCGGAGCTCCTGCAGTGGCAGGTCAGGAGGTCTGTTTGGACGCCTGGCCCAGGAGAGTGCTGCTCCCGGGAGGGAGGGGAGTGCAGGGTCCCTGGCATCTCCGGGGCTTCTGAAAAGGGAAGGTGCTAGGAGCCACAAGCAAATATACGATGTATGGCACCTTTGGTTGTAAAGTGACGCCAGCTAGCCACTGAGATATGATTATGTTAAGATTTACATTCATATGGAAATTGGACTCCCGCTGTTCACCCTGGCCTGCTACCGGACTCATGTTACGGGACTCATGGAGAGTTCCCATTGGTTGGGGAAGGATAGTAGGAGGAAATTCCGGGGGAGGTCCGGGGGACCCCCGTTCCGGGAGACGGGAGGTTCCGGTAGACGCCCGCGTGGGAGGACCGGGTTTGGCTTGCCGGCGCCTACAGAGTCTTGGCGGCTTTTTCAAAATAAAGTTTTGTTCCTGCTTGAGTGGCTCGTGATTCTGTGCCCAGCCAAGACTGCGGCAGGAAGGTGTGTGCCCCAGATGAAAGTGTCCATGATGTTCTCCACACGTGAGGCCTGCTTAAATACAGAGGCTGGGTCCAGGTTGTAGGCTGGGCCCACAGCCACTCAGGTCAGTGCTGACCTCGGGCAGAGCCTGCCTACTACCTTCCTGTTGTGGAGGACACCCCTGCCTGGGTTTCCCCAGGCACTTCCTATTGTTTTATATGACAGGGACTTAGTAGGTGGCCCAGCCTGGCTGGGATTAGAGCTGTGGCCACAGCTCGGGTCATGTTTGCTCATCTCTTACCCAGGTAGCCATTCGTGGGTCCTTCTTTCCTATTTCAAAATAAAGTGGACCTTGGTGCCCTCCCATCTCATTCTTGGAGTTGGTGATGGGCGCGTCCTCTCTGGTGTGAATTCCCTTTGTGTCCTGAAATGCACACACCTTGGAAGTGCTTTAGCTGAGTCTCTCGGGATGTGTTAAACTGAGGATCGCAAACCCTTCCCGGGGGCCTCCCCTGCCTCCTTCCATCACAGGTTGTTTTCCCCACTAAAGATTAGTTTTCTCTGAAAAGCTTTTTTAAGTTAGCTGTATTGAATTAAAAGTCACACGTGGTAAAAGTCACAGATTTTAATTTTCAGAGTCTCAGATGTAAAGTACACATCTTCGCAGCTGCCATCTCTTCCCTGTGACGTTTCCCATGCCCCATGCTCCTCAGTGGCCAGCTCTGCTCCCCACCAGGCCTGAGCCCACGGATTGCTGTCTGGTGCTATAGTTTTGCTTTCTCAGAAGGTGAGGCGAACGCTGTTGGGCAGACATGGTGATCCTGCCTGCGGCCCCTCCATGGAGCAAGGCCCTCTGCAGATCCGCCGTGCCGTGAGTGGTCCCTCCTTACAGATGAGGAAGAGTCCCTCCTGCTGACTGCACCATGATGTGTTCGATCCACTCACCCGTGTGTGGACGTGGGGTTTCCAATTCCTGGAACTCAAATCTCCCCTAAACGTGGCACCAGGGTGACGTGGAGGGAGGCTGCCAAGGAGGAACAGCCACCTTCTTGGGATGGAGGTCCAGGCACAGTAGATAAGGGGCCAGCTCCTCGTCAGTGAAGGGCCTCCTGGCTAGTTTTCGTGTCCACGACTGGGCTCCCCTGGCAGCTCGGGAGCGGGCTTGGCCATGCTCCAGGGGAACTTCAGGGACCAACACCGAAGGCAGAGCATCATGAAGTAGTGCCCTTCTTTTGATTTTTTAAAATTCTTTAAAAATATGAAAACAGTCATCAGCAGGACACAGTGGCCATGCCTATAATCCCAGTGGCTCAGAGGCTGGGGCAGGAGGAGCGCAGGTTCAAGGCCAGCCTGGGAAGTTTAGCCAGACCCTGTCTCAAAAATAGAAAATAAAACGGCGTGGTGCTCAGTGGTAGAGCACTACGGGTTCAATTCCCTATTCTGCAAAAAAAAAAAAAGAAAGAAAGAAAATCCAACCCAAACAGGCCTGGAGGGTTTTACTGGGGACCCATGACTTCCAGGAAGCCTAAATTGTACCAGAGCCCAGGAAATGACTGGCAGTCTAGCTGGCTTCGAAGCTGGCAAGAGTGGTGCAGGTACTGGGGCGCCGGCCTTGGGAAGCAGACTCTGAGGTTAGGAGGGAGCACTGTCACCCTGGGAAAGAGGAAGGGCAGGGAGCTGTCAGGCTCATCAGGTCTGAGGGGACCCTGGCAGAACCCCAAGATCTCCAGCGCAAAGGCTGCTGGGCAGGAGGCCTGCCTGGGGAAGTGCCCACCCGTTCCTCCCTCTGCTTGCTTACTCATGGAAACACCCTGAGAAAAGAAAGCCCTTGTCTTGCCACTGCACATTAACAAAACCAACGGAAACCCACAGCCTCGTTTCACTAAAAACCTAAAGGAAAGAGATAATGCCCCCAACAAAATAAAAGCTATTGGCAAAATGCCAGGCACGGCGGTGCACACCTGTCATCCCAGCAGCCTAGGAGGCTGAGACAGGAGGATCTTGAGTTCAAAGCCAGCCTCAGCAACTTAGCAAGGCCCTAAGCAACTCATTGAGACCCCAAAATAGGGCTGGGGATGTGGCTCAGTGGTCAAGTACCCCTGAGTTCAATCTCTGGTACCCCCTCCCCAAAAAAGATTAGCAAATAGAATTCAATGATGTTTTAAAAGGATTATACATAAAGAATGCAAAAATAGTATTAAGCAGAGACTCTATTAAGATAATTTGCTACATTAATAGATTGAAGACATTCCCATTACAATAAGTGCTTTCATAAGTGGATTTGGTAAAATGTCCGTGTATTTCAGAATACAAATGTGAAATTCCTAGGAGCTAGACATAGAAGGGAACTCTTGCACCTTGATCAAGCCTAACTACCAAACACTTGCAGCCCGCATCCTACTCAGTGATGACAACTAACAATGTTCCCAGAGAAAATTCAGGAAGCAGACAAGATCACCCGTGTTCACTTGTTAGAGTCTGCCAATGGTCCTCATCACTCCAGTAAGAAAAAGAAGAACTTTCATGAAACTGCAAGTTGCCGCCCATTGGCCTTGACTGCGGGTGGCGGGGGGATGGCAGCTCTGCAGACCCCCAGCACCAGCAGAGGCCCACTTCTGCTCTGGAGTCCTGGGGACTGCTCCGGGGTGGCCAGGCTCACTTGCTTGCTTCATTTTTTCTTTTTAAAATTAGAGCATTATGGCGCAGCCCTGCCTCCCGGGCCCTAGGGCAAGTCACAGGTGTGCAGCCTGTGCATAGACCTGTCTGAGCCAGCCCTTCTAGAACTGGCCTTTCCTCTGGGGAAACGGACGTGGAACTCTATGTCCCCTTCAGTTTCCAGGGCTCCGAGAGTCTCAGCCCTGAAGCAGTCGCAATGGACCGGGGCGGTCCCAGACCGGCCAGCCTGGGCATGCTTCTCTGTTGGTGGCCAAAGTGTGGAGGACTCTGACTGACAGCTGCGGTTCTGACTAGGGAGGGGCAGTGCCCTGGGGTGCCAAGGCAGAGGGGGTTGCAGCAGTGGGAAAGGCCAGCCAGCTGCCGTCCCCTGGGCTGCCATCCCCTGGGCTGCCGTCCCCTGGCTGCCATCCCCTGGGCTGCTGTCCCCCACGCGACAGCAGCTGGTGCAGCAGAGGGAGGTGCAGGACAGGAGACAGCGTCCTTCACAGAGCCTCAGAGAGGACACTCCAGGACCCGGCGAGGAGGAAGCTGCAGAAACTGACTCCACCGGGCGGAGGGTGCCACGGTGGGAGGCCAGGGCCAGAAGGTCTGCCACAGGCCACCGCCAGGCACGGCTAGCACCGCAGCTGCCCTGGCCCTTCACCCCCAGAGACCTCAGCATCATGGTCACTCCGCTGAGGCTGGCTGTCCTGAGAGGGGACCAGCGCACATCAAGGGCAGCTCGGTCTGGGAGGGCCGGCCAAGCAGGTGTCCACCTTGAAAGGGCAAGAGTGACCCTGGCCCAGAGGCCTGGAGGCAGAGCTGCATTCTAGGGCAAAGGGAGGCCTGCATCTAGCTCGGGGTGATGCGGGCCACGGGCGAGCCTCAGCTGGAGACGGGGACTTGCTCTGCACCTGGGCCATGCGTGGAGGGAGCGGCCCTTGCCTGCCTGTCCTTCCCTGGCACGTGTCACCCGCTGATGACGTGTTTGGGGTGGGAGATCTTAGGCTCTCAGAGGCAAGGCCGGACCTCCCTGCCTCCACCATCCCGGGCCAGGAACCGGGCCTCGCTCTGCCTCAAGGGTCCTCAGGCTGCAGCTGGGCAGCGTGGGCAGTGGTGGGCAGCGTGGGCAGTGGTAGCCTTGCAGTTTCTTGCTTGGATCAAACCCAGGAAGGCCGTGCCCACAAGTGGCAGGGAGAGAGGATGAGAGAGAGGGACACCACTGAGGGACCCCAGGGAGCCCCCTTGACCCTGTGGCCAGCAGCACTGACTGGACCCCCCCAGGCCTCCTGAGCCTCTGGCCAGGCTTAAAATCCAGCCGTGCTCTCTCCTAAGGAAAGGGAGGAGCTCGTGGGGACGGCTGTGCCCGCAGCCTGGCCCTGACAGGCCTCCTGCCACCCTCCACCTCCCACAGGCCTCCCATGTGTCACAGCCCAGGCTGTGTCCTTGGGAGAGGCAGTGGTCCCCTGGGTGAGGTCAGGTGACCTCACCCAGGGGACACAAAGCCTCTGGAGTTGCTTGTCTGTGGCTAGCGGAGCCCTGTGTTGGCCAGGAAGCCTCAGAGCCTGTGGACCAGGAGGCGTCCATTCAAGAGCCTGGTGTGTGGCCTCAGGGAAGGGAGTGAAGAGGAAGGAGGCCAGAGGCAGCACTTCCCTCTGTCCAGGCCTCAGGGCCCCACCCTGACGTGAGCCCCTGGGAGGCCAGGCAGAAATGCCCCCAAAGAGAACAAGGCTGAGCATCCCTTACCAAAACGCTCGGGACCAGAGGTGTCCTGGATGTTGGATTCTGGGATTTAGGAACATTTGCTCAGGGAGCTCAGGGAGGGGCCAGTGCTGACCTCCCGGGACCTTGGCTACTCCATGTGTACCTGACTGTTCTCACCCTCCCGACCTGCCCTGCGGCTGTCCAGAAGCATTTCCCTGAAGAGCAGGGGCACCTGTGCCCAGCAGGAGGAGGCGGCTCTTGGGGGTGAAGGTCCCCTGCAGTGTCTGGAGCCTGGGACATGCCAGCTTGCTGCCTGGGTGTCTCCTGTCTGGGCAGCCGCTCCACGGCCACAGAAGGGGCTTGCCACTCACCCCACCCTCTGAGTTCTTTCTCCAACACGGGCTGTGTGACGAGACCCCCCGCACGTGCAAGCTGCGGCCCTCACTTCCCCTGGGCTCTCTGGGGACATGGCCCCTCTGGAGGGTAAACGGAGGCAGGCAGAGACCTGAGGGAGACGGCCTGTTGGGAGTTGGCACCATGGGATTCTCCCGGGGTCCTGGGGTCCAGGCACAAGAAGGTCTGCATAGAACCTTCTAGACAGCAGGCTCCTGGCCGACCTCCCTCCTCCTCACGACCAGCCGGATCTGTGTGAAACCCCACCCTGAGCCCTCCCTGCCCATGACAGCCAGGGCTGATCTCTCCATCACCTCCCCAGCCCTGAGCACTCTCTGTCCCAGTGGGGGAGACAGCCCACGTGGCTCCACCTCCTTCCTTCCGCCCATCACATGCCACATTCCTGATGACTCCTTATTTGCAGATGCCATGCCTCTGCTGGAAATGGCTACTCGTCCTCCTAGATCTCGAGTAGATGCCACTGCCCTGTGTCTTCACCTCCCACGGCGGTGGCCTGTCCTCCAGCTGAGTGCCAGAGCTAGCAGGTGCACAGGGAGGTGCAGCAGGGGGTCTGAGCTCTGCCCCATTCATAGGAAGCCCTTTATCTGCACACAAGGCCAAAGGGGCAGTGCTTTTGGCTGAGTCAGAGCTCGTGGACCAGTGCAGTTCATGGACTTCGGCCAGGCTTAGCTCTCTGGAGTTGGTTACTGCTTAACAGAATTTCTGAAAGTCAAGCCCAACAGCAGCCCACTGGGATGAGGAGATGTGTCCCCAGCAACCAGTGCTCTGCAACACCCCACCCCAGGGCCAGTCCCCTCCCTCCCATTACAGAGCAAGTGGCCATCTAAGGAGCCCAGGGCAGGTTGGGGCTGGCGTCACCCTAGCAACTGGGAAATGTCAACCCTGTACTTTGCAGAGGAATGTGGACTGTGCTACCTCTGTACGGGGGAATCTGAGCACAAGGGCACCAAGGTCATCAGCTCATCAGGCTCCTTGATTCACTCCCCACAGGTGGCCACAAAGACCCTGGACAGGGGCTTCCTGTGATAGTAGACACGGGGTGAGGGCGGCAGGGTGGGCTGCCCGGCTGTCCCAGCTCCTGCCTGCAGAGCGTGGCACCCCTGCCTTCCATCTCCCCCACTGCCCGTGGGGGTTGCATTGCTGTCTTTCTTGCCTTCCTGTCCCCAGACCCTAGGCTTGCATGGATGGCAGGTTTGGTGGCTGACTATCTTTGTCCCAGGGGCTGCCAAACCCAGGCAAGGCTGGTTTGGAGTCCCGTGAAGGGGGAAGACGTCATCCGGGACTGGTTGGCTGGGAACTGGACTGGCACCAGGAGGGATTTGGTGGCTGGATTTGTTGTGTGGCCGTGGTATGACGCTGGGCGGGGGAGTTAGACTGCTGTCTGTGGGAGAAGGTGGCTTTGCTTGTCCCCTTCCCTCCCAGAAGTTCCTCTTCTCTGACCTGGGCAGGAGCCTGTTCCATCTTCCAGAGGAAGCCCTGGCCCAGACCAGCCCTGAGGCCCTCCTGTCTGTCTCAGGTGGACGGTGCCACTGCGGGTGTGTGAGCTAGGCCAGGCCATAGGACTGACACGTGGCTGTGGGTGCGAGGGGACTTCCTTGCTCTACAGAAATGCTAATTCTGGAACCTCATTTAGACTTTGCCCACTGAAAGGCCAAGGCTCATCGTCGGAGATTAAAACGCACACACAGATAGCAGTGACAAAGATTAAGCACCTTATTGCAAGCTGGTGCTAGCTTATATAGAAAGTGAGAGTCAGTTATCTTAAACCAGGAAGCTCCCCGGGCCAATCATAGTAAAGGTCAGGTCATCACCTACGGTGCACACACGTCCGCCCTGCATAAGATTCATGGAGGGCACAAACTGTTCACGAGTGCGGAAGACTGGAGGGCCAATTAGAAAATTTTCAAAATAACGTGTTATCCACCCACTGGCAACTTGCCCGTCGCCATGTTGCAGTAGGGGCTCCTTATCTGAAAGGCCCCGGGAGTTCTAGCCATCCACGGGCAATTTGCCTGCCGCCATGTCTGAAAGGCCCGGGGAGTTCTCAGGGAGACTCCCAACACCCACCAGTCCAGCAGACCTGAAAAACTATCTTGAGGTTTTTTGATTTTCTTTTAAATTTTTAAAAAGTTGTTCTAATGAGCTCTACATGACAGTAGAATGCACTTTGACACCTCAAACATGAACAGAGTATAGCTGCACAGGCTTCTGGTTGTTGAGACGTGCATCCACGGGTCACGCACTCAGATTCGCACCTGGGGGATGTCCGATTCCTTCTCCTCTCCTTCCCAACCCCATGTTTGGAGTCCTTGGAAAGAGTCTTTTCCTACATGGAGGTTGTGGGGTTCCAGCAAGTGCAGACTTGCTTGTTCAAACCACCGCTGTTCTCATTGACTTTTAGTGGAGAAGTCAACTTTGTCACTCTGCCCGTCTGCCCTTAGGGATCTCAGTCCCTGGGGTTCTGCAGTTCCACCACGAAGTCTCTCTTATTTCTGCTGCCCTGGATTTGGGGGGCTCCTGAATCCGACAATTCATGGTGGACGGTTAGAGGCAAGTCAAGAACATGTGACAAAGAACTCAACATATCTGTGACCTGTAAAGATAAGACAATTGCTCTCACGGTCAGGCGGCCGAGTGCAGGGGAATGCTCTGCTGTTGCGGGCTGGCCATCTCTGCTCCACTGCCCTGGGGCCCGAGGCCTCCTTTCTCAAGGTCCCATTGACTTCTTGAGCTCCAGCCCTCACGCCTGCATCCCAGTCCTCAGGGTGGCGCGGGGGAAGGAGAGCTTGTCCTTTTTTCTTCTAGAAGTCTTTCACACTACCACCTGTACTTCAGTGCCCAGAACTTTGGTCACATGTCCCCGCATAGGTACGAGGAGACTGGAAATCAAAGGACTGTGGTAGGTTACATTGCGTCCCTGTCATAAGGAGGAGGAGAACGAGGCTTTCAGGGTGGCAGCTCACAGTCTCTCCCAGGGCTTCCACTTGGCCACCAAACCCCACTTCACATCCCTTCCTGCAAGCCGCCACGCTCAGCCTCCAGGGAAAATCAACGAGGTCCAGATGTCTGGACGCAGACAGCTCCTCCCATCAGTGCCGGGCTCTTCATGTTCTAGTGGCCTGTAAACAAGACAGTCCATCCAAAAAACTGCCACTGAGGGGAGAGCCAGGGCGATGGCAGTGTCTTAGATGGCGAGGAAGGAGCATGGTCCACAGCGACCGCCAAGTCCTGCTGGGTGGGACTAGTGGTGACTCAGCCCTGGCAGTGGGGACAGACATTGGGCAGCCCCACAGTGGCCCCAAGATCTCCCATCTGGGGTGAATGCCTGGCTCCTGTCCTTAGTGGCATGGCTCCCCTTCCCTAGGCTGTCCCCTGTCCCCGTCCCCATGTCCCTGTCCTTAGTGGCATGGCTCCCCTTCCCGAGGCTGTCATCTGTTCCTGTCCCCATGTCCCTGTCCTTAGTGGCACGGCTCCCTTCCCTAGGCTGTTGCCTAGGCTGTTCCCTGTCACCATGTCCCTTTCCCTGGGTGCAGAGGACGGGGTGGTTCTGGAGCTGGTGGTGTGCCCAGGGGCCTCTGGCCTGCAGGCTGGGAGCAGGAGTGTGCGGGCTCTCACCTGCCACAGGCTGGGCGGCCAGGCTTGGGGTGGCTTGGCAGACTGGTCTCCCTGATAACCGAGCAGGCCCCCGAGCCTTATCCCTCCTCTGGGAACCAAGGGGACTTCTTCCATGGCTGGCAAAGTGCAGCAGGTAACCAGAGCCCCATAGGCTGCCCACAAAAGGGTGCGACCAAAGCTGGCATGGAGACCCGGGAATGAAGAGATGCCAGAGATGCGGACTGTGCTGAGAAGAGCTGCCAGCCGCAGAGCACAGCTGGGGGAGCCCCTGGGCACTGCCAGCAGCACGGCCGGAGGGAGGCTGCCAGGCTTCTGAGAGCGCCCGCCTGGCCACGTGCCCTGGGCTTTACATGGACCCAGGGAGGCAGGGTCTGTCGCCCATGTGGGTTGTGGTCTAGCTTTGGCCCATCTCGTCTTCCCATGCCCCAGCCCCACTTTTGAACTGGGCATGTTTCTTCTGTGCCAGTGCCTACTGGGCATGGGTCATTGCGGGGCTCATGGCACGAGCTCGCCTTGAGCCTCAGAGAAACTGGACTTTGGCCACGCTGGAGCATGAGACTGGGGCCCTTGGAGAGGTACTGGTGCACTGTCACTGTGATAGGGACATGGGTGTTTAGGGCCCCGGTGGCGTGCTGTGGTTTGGGTATGAGGTGTCCCCTGAAAGCTCCTGTTAATGCGGGAATATTCAGAGCTGAGCGATTTGAGGGTGAGAGCCGGGACCTGAGCAGTCTGTCCTAGTTTACACAGCTGGGTGGTGGCTATAGGCAGGTGGGGTGCGGCTGGAGGAGTGGTCACCTGGGAGGGTGCACCTTCCTGTGGCCCCTTCCCTCTCTCTGCTGCTTTTTTTAAAAAGCCTTTTGACTTTTTATTACTCAAAGAAGCTTCATTTTTTAATTTAGTTTTCTGACTCTGTGCTTGTGCCTTCAACACTTTCACAGTGATTTTCTGTTCCTCGATAAGGAAGGCCCGCTTGAACCTGTTCACCAACACATTTCGCACACAGGGGACCGTCATAGGCCCTGCTGACATATTTTTTTTGTTTTGGACGATCTCATGAGGACTTCAGGTCTCACAGCACGAGCCCTCGAGGTCTGCCGGGCACACACCACACATAGATTCTGGTGCTTTCCCAACTTCCTTGTGTAAAGATCAGCAATTCTGTTACCAGGGGTTGGAGACAGCCTGGTTTTGTTAGAGGCTGTGTTGTAGGAAAGCCTATGACGGTTGTCAAGCGCTGAACCGTTCTGAGTGCCTCAAGACACCGTCCCTGGAAGAAGAGCTCTCTCTGCCTCTTGACCCCCATGAGCTGAGCAGCCTCCTTTAGCTGGATCCTTCCACCCTGTTGTCCGGCCTCACCTGGGGCCCAGAGCAAAGGAGTCAGCCACCTATGGACTGAGACTTTGAAAACTTGAGCCCCAAATAAACTTTCCCTCCTCTAAGTGGTTCTTGCTGGGTATTTGGGTTACAGGGAGGAAAGCTGACAGGCCATCACCCACTTGGGGTTAGCGTAAATAGTGGTGTTATGAACTTTCTTGGATTTCTCACTTGATTAACTTACACGAGTCTCCTTTGGGTGTTGTCCTGCCTACTGCTGCTGAAAAACCGCCCCAGAATATCATGGCAGCAAACTTTACTGGCTTACTGTACGCAAGGAGTGTGGGTGAGGAGCTGGGGTAGGGTGCAGAAGGTATGCCCGTCCCTGCCACCTTGCCCGGGAAGCACAGGGGGTGATTTGGCAGCCGTGGCACTTACAGACTGCTTCACTCACAGGTGTGTGAGGGAGGGCGAGCAGGTGAGGCCGCCTTCCCATAGCTGGTCCACCTGCTCAGGTTCCGGGTCAGTGGGGAGCCGTGTGCAGTCAGACTCCTTGCCTGGGGTCCGGGGCGCTGAGTCCAAGAATTCTGACAAGGGAAGCAGAAGCTGGGGGGCCTTTCCGCAGCCATCCTCAGGCACCCCACGGTCTTCCCCACCCTGCCTTCCACGGAGCGGACGGTCTGAGCCTCCAAGAGGCAGACAGTGATGCAGACGCCCCTGTTGATGGAGGGCCTGGGAGGACTCTCACCGCACCTGCAGGGACCAGAGCTTCTGGGTCTCGTCACACTGCTCGGCTGCCATCCTGCCAGCCAGCGCCACAGGGTGATCCTTGCAGGTTGACCTGCTTTCCCAGAGGGCTGCGTGGGAGCTCTGGTGGATCCCAGGTGCCACCTGCCCGGGTTGCCCTTGGGCTTTTGCTCCCTGTGGGTGTGCCGAGACTGTAGGGGATGGTAGTTTGCATCTTCTGCGCATTTCCCTGAGGACAGTGACACCAGCCTTAGCGGGCTACACTGTGCTCCACGTTGCACAAGTGATCAAGTTAGGGATTTCAAGCAAACGAAATTGTCCCGGACTTTCTGATAGCCCCTGAGTGCCATCGTAAGTCTTTCTGTAAGAGAGGCAGCGGGAGCTCAGACACTCACACAGGAGAAGCATGGAGAGACGGGGCCAGAGTGGACTGGCCCAGCGTGAGCCAGGTGCCAGCAGCCACAGGAGCCCAGAGAACCCCAGGGACAGCTTCCAGGAGCTTCTGGAGAGAGTGACCCCAAAGTCTCTTCTAAAAGATTTTTTGAGAAACTTGTTGCATTTAGACCCACGTTCCCCCGGAATTCATCGCCAGGGGTCTGTGAAGGTGGGTTTTGCCATCTCCCCATTCCACCACTCTTCAAGAGGCCGAGACCCTTTCCTGCCTCCTGTGGCTTCTCTTCTGCCAGCCGTCAGCCGACTGTGCTGGTCTCTGTTTCCCTGCTTGCTCAGGACATGTGGCACGTTTTCAAGGGCTTATTGATCGATTGTGCATCTTCTTTGGAGAAATGTCCATTCAGACCATTGTCTACTAAAAAGCTGGCTGGGGCTGGGCTGGGGCTCAGGGTAGAGTGCTCGCCTGGCACAAGCGAGGCCCTGGGTTCCATCCTCAGCACCACATAAATAGAGAAAAGCTTGGCTGTCCTTGCATCACCGAGTGGTAGGAGCCCTCTACATGACATAGTCTAGGTACAAGCCCTTGATCAGACCCACGATCTGCAAAATCTCCCTCTCCATGGGTCGTCTTTCCACTTGAGCGTGACTTTTGAAGCGCCAACGCTTTTAACCTTGAGGAAGTCTCATGTGCGTGCTCTTTCCTTGTGTCACTTGTGCTTGTGCTGCTGCCGCTAGTTCGAGGTACTGAGGATGTATGCCTGCTGTCCCCAAGGGCTCTGTGATGGTGGCTGCCACACCGTGCACACGTGTGGGGCGTGAGCAGGGTCCAGCCTCCACTCAGCATGCGCACAGCTACCTGCACCGCTGGCTGGAGACCTCCTTTTCCCTGCTGACTTGTTTTGACACCTTGTTGAAAATCAATGTGAGGATTTGCTTCTGGGCTCTTAGTTCTGTTCCAGGGATCTATGTCTGTCTGTTCTGGTATACCAAACAGACCCCAAATCACTGCAGCTTTGAGGTTAGTTTTGAAATCGGGAAGTGCAAGTCTTCTGACTTGGGCTTTGTTTCTGCAATGGTTTTGGTGACATTGTTCAGAGATGCACAAAATGTCCCATTGACTCAGCAGGCTCCTTCCTCATGAGACCATTGTGGTTAACCATAGAATCTGCTCCCTTGGTTGCAGTTAACAAAGGGTTTGATGAGGACCAGGGATTCTGGATAGGAAATGATTTGTGCCTCCCTTTCCTCCAGGGTGTGTTTGGCAACGTCTGCAGACATTTTCCACCTGGTGACTTCCCATTTGGTACAAGGACATCCTGTATCTTTATTTGCTAAATCCAGCAACCCTTCCCGCTGCGTGCAGCCAAGTGCCCAGTCCCCAGCCAACCTGTGAGCCCCCTGCCTGGGCCAGAACTGGGCAGGCGTCATTTACCACCCACTCTGTCCTGAAAACCAGCTTCTGCCTGGCCAGCTGTGCCTGTGCCATAAGTGACCAGGTCACCACTGTGGGGATGTGTGGAAAGCCAGCTGCCCTGGGCCTCTGCGTGGTCTTTGCGGTGACATGTCCCCAACACTGAGTGAGTTTGTGGCACTGCTAGGCAACCAAAAAGAGTTGCTAGTGGACACTTGTACATTACTCCTTTGCTGAGTCCCTGGAGGCTCTGGAGGGGGCCAGAGCACAGGGAGCATGTCCTTCAGAGGCTCAGGAGCAGGGACACCCAGCCGCACAGAAGAGTTTCAGTATTTTACCCAGTTGCACATTCTAGCTGTGAGCATTGCTTCCTCGAGGTGACTGGCCACCGTGGTCACCGGCAAGATGGAGCAGGACTGGACAGGCTCAGTAACAGGGAGAAGCTTGCTGCTGGTTGCCTAAAGCAGCATCGTGGGTGGAGACCAGTGCACCATTCACAGCTTAATTGAGGAGACAGTCCATCATGTCCCTCCCTGACCAGGGGCTCAAGAAGCACTCAAGGCTCAGGAAGCCCCCACCTGGTTCCTACCTAAAGAAGTAGGGATGTGGGGGGTCTGGGTGTTCAACCTGGGGTGTGGGGTGTGTGGCGTGGAGGTGAGACCATGCACGCATGCCCTGAAGGTCCTGGAGATAGCGGAGCGAGGGCTCCCACCTAGCCAGGTTTCACACCTCATTGCACGTGACCAGCTGAGTGAGTAGGGTGGGCAGGGACTCAGTGGACAGGGAAGCCTCCAGGTGTCCAGATGGGCCCCCGCAGTGCTGCCACCTGCTTAGGGGCTCCCCGGCTCTGCAGGGTGAGAAGGCAGCAGGTCCTGGGGCAGCAAGACTTGGCCAGATGGAAGGAAGGCTCTCCAGCGCCCTCCCACTCCAGCATGGCTTCTGTTTGGTTTTGCTGTGGGAACAGCACTGTGCCAAGGCGCTGGCCCAGCCGAGTGCCTTGGGAAATCAGGGTCCATGCCAGGCCACATCAACAAGGCAAGGCCTTCAGCTCAGGAAGTTGCTCCTTCCTGGCAGGGACAGTGGCATGTGATCATGAGGGATTTGGGTCAGGGAGCATCCTCCTGGGCACCTGCTTGAGGGGGAGGCCAGGCCACTCCTTGGTCTGGCTGTGATTGTTGGTGGATTTATTGGTCTGGGCAGTTTATTAGAAGGGCAGAGTCACCCCACATTTCCTGGGCCCCTTCCGGAGCTAACAGGAGATCTGCGGTCTCCTCCAACCCTCTGGCACCCCTGACCTGGTGTGCTGCCTGATGCCTCTGCCCAACCAGAATGTCACAGCCTGCCAGGCCTGGGCCTGAGGACTCAGACCAGCCCTGCTCCCCACAGAGGTGTGTCAGAGGCCCTCCACGTACAATCCACCTACAACAGCGACACTTGGGGTTTACTGAGGTCCATTTGCAAAATCATTATTGTTGTTTTGAGACAGGCTCTCACTGGGTGGCCCAGACTGCCCTGGAACTCTGGGCTCAGGTGATCCTCCTGCCCCTGCCTCCCAGGTAGCTGTGATTATGGGCAGTGCCACCACACTGACTCATTTGCAAAATGAGTAGTGAAGTATTTGGCTGGAACCTAGGGGTCTGAATGTGTTGGCAAATGTATACGATGGGTAACCCCCACTCCCTTCAAGACCCGAGCCGCCCTATCTTGTAGAAATGAGGGGAATGGGAAGGGCGTAGGCGGCCAGGGCAGGATGGCAAGCCAGGAAGTGGGGGCCGGGCCAAAACAAAGGAGCATGGAGAGGGTCTTCTGATGAGGTCAACCTCCAGCTGGGTGAAAGTGCTCGTGGACACAATCAGACAGACACCTCCATACTCGTGCCCTATGCAGGGGAGCTAATAAAAACACTAAGATAGTAGCATGGTCACAGGGGACACCGATGAATGGGAGTGAGGTGGACAGGGAGGAGACAGGAAAGGAGGAAATTCCAAAGCCATAAAAAGAAGAGGCCAGAATTCCCCCACTGGACTCCCAGCTCTGGGGCCCCTTCTCTTCAAAGTCTCTCTCTGTCGCTTCTGCAATAACCTGCTGCTGGCTGGCTGGCTGGCTCCGTGTCCAGTTCTTCAACTGCTTGCTGAACAGAGACAACCAACCCAGCACCCCAGACAGTAACAGAACTGGGGGCTCAGGTAGGATCAAAACCATGACTCAAAGGTTAGTGACAGTCATGTGAAATGGCTGATGAGACCTGGACAGTGACTGGTGATCGTCCGGCACTTCTGTGGCTCTCTGAGGCTAGGGAAGACCCCAGCCCCAGCTAGCAGGGCTGAATTCCCAGCCTGACTAATTTTTCTTTCTCCCCTCTCTCCCCACTGCCCATCACATTGTAAGGGACCGGCGAAACGTCAGAGGAAGAGACCACAAGAGACCGGCTTCATCAATAGGCATAAGGGGTTTGTTGAGGATCCTAATTCAGCGCGCTGAGGCTCTAGGCCCACTCAGGAAGATAGAGTAGCCCAGAGCCCAGAGCAGGGGTTGAGCAATGCTTAAGTACACTTTTTTGGGGAGGGCGGAAGCTTTGCATACATCAGGGCAAATCATCATGAGGCGCGGGAAAATCAAACAACAACTCTTAGACATGATTAGTACATTCATTGGTGGGAACAGGCTGGGCAGGGGTGATTGGTCACTTCTAAGCGGGGTACACATTCAAACTGATTGGTTTTGGGGCCTGGATGCCTACGTGCCGGGCTACACAGAGCCCTTAGTTATTAAACAGCCAGAGGGTCAGGAGGAATATTTGCTGGGCAGTTCGGGTATTGTCCTAACAGAGGAATTTAACAATACCTGGTCCTTCACTTTTTAACTCAAGCCCTGCAGCTTGGAAACTTTACAATGCCCGGTCGTTTACACTTTAACTTCAATTTCTTTTACTCTTACAACATTATGACAGAATCAGCGACATTCCTTCCCCTCCTTATGGAAACGCAGTTTGTCAGTTACAACTAGACTTCCCCTAAGTCGCCTTTACCTCATGCAGAGACCTTGTCCTTTCTGTCAGGATAGTTACCCCTGGTCACCAGGTCCTGTAGGGGGGCTGGGGCTGGGGCTCAGTGGCAGAGCGCTTGCCTAGCCTGTGTGAGGCCCTGGGTTCCATCCTTAGAACCACATAAAGATAGATAAAATAAAGGCATTTTGTCCATCTACAAGTACAAAAAGAAAAAAAAACTATAATAGAGGAACTCCCTATCTTTTGAGACACTTGGGAAACCACCCAATTATTTCCCAATGGCTTTAAGGACCCTCCAAAAGAAAGAAAGAAAGGGGAGGTCATCATGACCACCCCAGGATTTCTCTTGAGGCTGACTTATAGCAGCTGCTGGGAACCTCCTTGCTCAGGAAAAAGACCTGTAGTGTGGGCTGGGCTGTCCGGTTACCGTTCAGGGGCTCTCTTCATCGCAGACTCCAGTGTAATGGTTCTTCAGAGGAGGCCAGCTGGTTAGAGCTTGGTGCTGATAACGCCAAGGTCGTGGATTCGATCCCCCCCCCACGGGCCATCAAATGCCGCAGTCTGGCTGGGCACAAATCACCGAGCCACCACAAAGCACTTGTATGTTCAAACAGGAAACTTTATTGCCCGAACTCCACCAGCACTCCACGCACACTTCTGGGGAACTCTCTCTCCTCTCCACCGGGCTCCACCCCTACTCTCTCGGACCCCCAGGAGAACTCAACCGGGAACTCCAAAATAGCAGGTGCCTGAGGCAGCAAGAGCTGCCTTATTGCCGGACAGCAAAGGTATAGACCTGAATACACAGCTTAACATAACCATCATCATCTCAATGGCTTGCTGGCATCACCTCTCAACCACTCCCTTCTGGCAAAATGCCATGCGTCATCCTGACTTGGCTGTGGCCCTCAACAGCCTCCCCTCAGATGCTTGTGCTCCTGAGAATTCTGAACCCCTTTCTGGCAGGATTAGGGCGGGAATTTCATGATTTCTGGGATGAAAGCATCAGAAAGATCTGGGTTATAAAAAGAAATACTGGGGACATGGACAGCAGGCCAGGAGTAGGCTTGGCTGGTCCCTACCTGGACACCGTCCCCCGTGGGCAAGCCAGTCCACCCTGTGGACTTGTCAGAGTGAGGTGGGGGTGGATGGCCCCCATGGGGGCCTCTTTCTTTTTGTTTCCAGATGGGATCCCATTCTTCCAAAATCCTGCGAGCTCATCCCTCTCCCATCTGCTCTAGAACTGGGATAGTTTGGGCTCCAGTTAAAGAGAAAACCTTTGATCTTTTGCACTGAGGCCTGGCCCCAGTACCCAGAGGAGATGGAGGACAGTGGCCCCCTGAGGGGACCCTAAATCACAGAACTATTCAGCAATGAGACCTTTTCTGTAGCAGGAGGGTAAATGGATGAAGCTCCTTGGTCCACTTGTTCCTTTACCTGAGACATCGTCCTGAGCTAGCAGGACTGCAAGCCTGACCCTCAGACCCTAGTCTGCTGCCCTGAGCCAGACACCAAACCCCAGAACAGGAAAACTTGTACAGAAGAAAGGGGACCAGCTGCACAGGAAGTCCCCTCGGCCCCATCGGAAGGAAAGGTAATGAATCCTAAGACGGCTTCCCCTTTACGTCCCAACTTAGAAGTGTAAGGGTCCGGAGAATGTCGGAGGAAGAGACCACCAAGAGACCGACTCATGCAAACGCAGAAGGGGGTTTATTGATCCAGCGCGCTGGGGCTCCGTGCTCACTCAAGAAGGGAGAGCAGCCCAGAGCCCAGAGCAGGGTTTGAGCAGTGCTTAAGTATACTTTTTGGGGAGGGCAGGGACTTTACATATATCACAGTCTCCTTTAACAAATCACCATACACCGCGGGAAAATCAAACAACAATTCTTAAACTTGATTAGTACATTCATTGGCAGGAACAGGTCGGGCTGGAGTCATAGGTCATTCCTAAGGAAGGGGTTACATTCAAACTGGTTCGGGCCCTGAATGTCTATGTGACAAGCTGCACAGGGTCCTAGGCTATTAATCAACTAAATGGTCAGTGGGGCATTGTCTTAACTGCCTCAGGAATTTCAGGTTCTGTGTGCAGTTCAGAAACTTTACAATACCTAGTCCTTTACATTTCAACTCAGGCTTTGCAGCTTAGAAGCAGCTTTACAACGCTTGGTCCTTTACATTTTAACGCAGGCTTTGCCGCTTAGAAACTTTACCCTTTCAGAAGGACTGGAGCCCAGTCCCCCTCCTCCAGGGACAACTCCACCTGTGATCCCAGAGGTGCTGGGAAATCGGCTGCTCAGGGTTGTTTCCTCTCAGGGCAATGCTGGGGCAGGGGGTTTGGACCTGAGATAGTACATGTCCCCTTTTCATTAGCTGAATTCAAGGACATAAAGAAAGACCTAGGGAACTGCACTGAACCAGAGCCGCCTTCCGACCTTCCAGCACCTTCCAGCGGTTATCAGTCTCTATGACTGTGCAAGAAGGTGTCCTGTTGCTCTGAGTCACACTTTACCTTCCTTGAAAAGCACAAGGTCTTAGAGACGGCTACGCTGCAGCAGGAGGACAGCAACCCTGGCTGGCAAGAGTGGGACCTCCCTGCGGGAGCCCGGAGTCCCCACCCTGAACCACATTGGGACGCTGACAGAGAGACAATGGGCTGGACGTCACTGTATACACTGGGTGTCAGGAGGGCTGAGGACGGGGATGGAAGTCACTGTATACACTGGAAGTCAGGAGGGCCAAGGACCGGGATGGATGTCGCTGTATACACTGGCGTCAGGAGGACTGAGGATGGGGACAGATGTTGCTGTATACACTGGGTGTCAGGAGGGCTGAGGACCAGACAGACATTGCTGTATACACTGGCGTCAGGAGGACTGAGGACACGGATGGACGTCGCTGTATACACTGGGTGTCAGGAGGGCTGAGGACCTGGGATGGACATCACTGTATACACTGGGTGTCAGGAGGGCTGAGGACCCGGGATGGACATCACTGTATACACTGGGTGTCAGGAGGGTTGAGGACCTGGGACGGTCGTCACTGTATACACTGGGTGTCAGGAGGGCTGAGGAGAGCCCATGGTAGCCTTCCATTTACGCCCCGCTGGCCACTGTGATTCCAGGGGGAGAGGAGCCACGGTGACCTTCCTCTGGGAGGCCATTTCCAACACACTAGCTCTGTGTCCCAGAGGAGGAAGTCACTCCTACAGATAGACTCTTACCCAGTCCTCTCCAGACCTGTGGAGTTTGCTGTGCAAACGGGCTGTGGAGCCAGACACAACCTTGGACCTTTGGTCCAGGCTGCTGTGGTCTTTCATAATAGAGGCCTGGGAAAGGAGGACAAGGAGGACAACGGACAGGGACGACAGATGGCAGCCTGTGAGTGGGCTGTCCTCCTTGTTCTCCTTCTCCAGGCCTCTAACAGGAGTGGAGCCTCCTCCACTCCTGTTTCTCTTGAGGGAAAGAAGGCCATTCCTAAAAGGATTGTCCCCGGAGGTGTCGACCACCTGCCGGACTGCCTCCCAGACCTGTCCTTTACGTCCAAAAGCCCACCTCTATTTGCCTTTGAGGACCCTACCCGTCAGGCAGGACTGGTGCAAGGCCTCTGGACTGGTCATACCGGACACAGTGTTCCTTCAGTGTGAGGGCGACCTTCTTTTGTGTGGACCTTCAGAAGAATGATCTCTGAGGGCACTGGCTCTCTTTCCAATTCCTGGCCCTGGGGATATAAAGTCTCCCCAGTTGTGCCGACCCAGGTCTGACTTGGACATGATACTGGAAGGGGAAACTCGAAAGCTTGACCCAGAAAGAATCCCAGCCGCACTCCCGCACCCCCTTCCTTGGACAGTAAAGCAGCTCAGGGGCTGGCCAGGACAACTAGACATTGTAGAATTGGATGCCTGGATGTGCTGAGAGGTGAGGCCCCTCTGTGAGTGCCTTAAGGGGGCGCAGGGACATTCACGGGCAGTCCTTAGTTGGACTCCAGAGGCAGGAAGACAGCGCTTATCCAGGCCCCTGCTCTGGGCTGGCCGCCCAGTTGACTTTTCTATGTGGCAGAAAGGGACGGAGTGGCCCACTTAATCACTGGGGGCCCCTCCCAGCCAGTGGGGTACCTAAGTAAGGAGTTGGATGAGGTGTCCCGGAGCCGTGGCTGCAGTGGGCTCTTGGTGCCTGAGGCACATAAACTCACCCTGGGAGGCTCCTCCTATACTGCCCTCCCAGGGCATCAGAGGCATCCTGAGCTGTAAGGGTAGCTCTGGCTACGGACAGCCGCACTCTCCAGCAGCAGGCCCTGCTGGAAGGACTTGAAATGACCCGAAAGACTTGTCATGACCTCAGTGCAGCCACGTTCTTACCTGAGGTAGAGGAAGGCCCTCCACTCCCCTGAGGAGTTCTAGTGGACACTTGCGCTGCCAGGCCAGAGGTACCTGATCATCCTGTAGATATTCCGATCGCACCCTATCCACTCCTGGGAATTCATCAGTGATCGACGGGACTCAGAGATCTGGGTACGCAGCAGGGACAGACTTTGAGGTGGAATCAGGGCCACTTCCTACTAATGCCAGAGTGCAGGTGCCAGAATTGGTTGTCCCCCCAACCTCTGGCCCTAGAGTCTTCTAAAGACAAGAGGGTCGAAATGCACAGGGAGCTAAACAAGCCTCTCGTACCTATGCTCACGCCTGGGGGAACGGGGCTTGCTCACCACCGCACACTCCTGTTGGCACGCCGAGGAGCTCTTCACTTCCTGAGGCCACCTCCTGCCGTCTCAGGTGGCAGGTGTCCATGCTCCTGGGCATCAGACGTAGCAGCCAGGGCAGCTGTGGGACCCTGCCCTGCTCCTGTGGGAAATTCTTTCTGGTCCTCTGAACGCCCCAGTTCTAGCTGAAAGAGGCCCAACAGGCTGCGCCTCAAGGACCCCACCTGAGTCGTAGAGGATGGGGTTTCTCCTGAGGGCACCCTGTTACTTCCCCAGCATCTGATGGAAGGTTTTGAAGTCTCTTCCCCAGCTCTACCATTGGGAAGAGACATACTCTTACCCTAAAACGAGATGTTTTCAGGAAAAGTCCAACAGATCGTCCACAGCTGTGGCGTCTGCCGGCAGGGTAATTCCTCTAACAAATGCCTCTGCCCTCCTGGACACCAAGGAACAAGTTGTCTGTCATCCCGGAGGGGACTGGCAGCTGGATTTTACCCATGTGCCCAAGGGACCAAATGCGAAGCATTTACTAGTTCTGGTGGACACATTCCCTGGACAGGTGGAAGGCTTTCCCTGCAGAACTGGAAAGGCGACTTGTAAAATGTCTACTTCAGGACATCATTCCTCAACATGGTGTCCCTCAGAGTCTTCAGAGATATAATGGGCCTTTTTTTTTTTTTTTGATATTTTTAGTCGTAGGTGGACACATACCTTTGTTTTATACATTTATATGTGGTGCTGAGGATGGAATCCAGTGCCTCACACGTGCTGGGCAAGCACTCTGCGCTGAGCCCCAGCCCAGCCCTGGACCTTCTTTTAAGGCAGAAGTAACACAAGCATTAGGAATTAGGTTTCATCTTCATTGTTCATGGGACCTCAATCTTCAGGCATGGTAGGAAAAAAACAATGAGCTTCTTAAGAGACACTTAAGAAAATTGTTTCAGGGGACTAAAATTCTGCCCTTGGCCCTGATAAGGCTACTGGCCCACAGGATCTAACTCACTTGCATCCCCGTGCAGAAGGCCTTTTTCGTCTAACGATTTACTTGCAGGTTTTGAGACCTCTCCATTAGTATCAATTAGTGGGGGTTTCAACAGATGCTTCCAGAAATCTGACTAGAACTTCCTGAGGGAGACGATCAAGGGCCCCTCTCTTCTGCCATGTAAAAACCATAAATCCAAGTAAGGGGCTACATACTCCCAACTGGGAGGGTCCTTACTTGGTAATCAGGTTTACCCCTTAGTGGCCGTGTGGCAGCAGGACAAGACCCCTGGTACATCATACCCCATACATCCCTCAAGCCTTTTCCTGAAAACATTTCCTATTTTAGGGTAAAAGTATGGCCTCTTTCAAATGGTAGAGGTAAGGGAGAGTTCCTGTTTAAACAAGCTAAGTGGCATGTTTGGTTTTATTGGTTTTTTGATTGCAACATCAGTGGCTGTGTCGCTTGCTATCAGGTTAGTAGGGACAGCTCCACAGGACGGAGGTCCTTCACATGAGCTATTCCTAGCTTTAACCTATCCAGGCACAACAAGGATCCCCACTTGTGTGTGCCTTGGCCCAGGGAAGGCTTCCTTTTACATTGGACATTGGGTCTAACCTCACTGCTCCCTCTTTACGGCCCACTTGTCCTGCCCAGGGTCGCTCTTATCTGCATTCGGTAGGCACAATCGCTTCAGCTATCCTGTCTTTAATTGCACTAATGGGAACATTACATAAACAAACGACAGACTGTTTTATGTGCTAATGCTACAGCCACCTGCAACCGCACAGCGTGGGTGGAGGGCGCTGCTGTTTAATCTCAGATGACAAAGTACAGCCTCCCCAAATAGAGTCCCCAGATCTTGCGTAAATGTCACTCAAAATTATCGGGAACAGCAATTACATTTTAATTTGACTTTCCCTACTTTAAAACAACTAAATTGGAGAAAAATAATTTGGTCTGATACACCTGTCTTGGTGGAGCTGAGACTGGTTTGGGCCTAGTGAATTCCATGGACCTGGAGAGCTGGGTGGGCAGAATGCAGAGCGGGATGAGACATGGCGCCAGTCCTGTGTCACCAAGACGCCCTTGACCTGAGGAGCCGTTCCTGGCCTGTTTAGCAAGTCTACTCTTACTAGTCTGAATGTACACACAATGTCAGCGTGTTGTCTAACTGGACGGCCCTGAAAGACATGTACACCTTAATACAGAAAGAAAATGGACGACTGGTACCTGCCAGACACGAGGTCACTTTTAGGAACTTATTTGCCACTTACATTCCTAGAGCTCCGGGGGACTTCACAGCCACCTAATTGACAAAGCGCTGATTCACTTTGCGCTGCGACTTCCCAGCACTGTGAACGCCGTCCGCAGGTGCTCTGTGTCGTTCTCTGGCCTGTCACCTACACTGCCCATTGCTTTGGCTGGTCCCCATCTGAGTGTGTCAGGTGTGATCAAGGAGGAGCGTGTGGTGGCTGAGCAGGCGGGCAGAGCCCCGTCGCCATCGGTTCCTCTGATTCACGTGACCTCACTATGAATCCTGTGCGTGGCTTTCTGTGCTCTATGAAGTAACTGCTCCACGTGTCCCCTTGGCCACTAATAGTCAACCTGACTTAAATGTCCTTAATCAACTCGCTCCTCTCGCTGGTTGTATGGCGCACCTCGAGGTCCTCCCATGGCAGGGTGACATCTTTTACCTTTCTCCTGACCAATGGATGTTACTTAACTTGGGCCCCAAAACCATTACCTTTACCCCACCTGGGAATTTACAACCCCTAATAGACGTCCTTAATAAAAGTACTGTATGAAGTTAAAGATTTAAACATAATTAGCATCAATTAAATCAACACAAAACACATGCAAATTACGAATTAGTCTGCACTAATTGATGTTTCACATTTAATAATTACTGACACTGATCATTGGTATGATTTTCTATTTCCCCAACTGCACGATGACATTTTTCTGCTCTGTTTAACCCTATAACAGTATTTGCTTTAGTGTTGATCTCACTTTGATGTTGTGATATGTATCTGTATGTTAGGATCTAAAGAAGGGCTGTACAGATAAACCCCAAATAACTGTGCTGGCCAGCTTCCACCAAGGGCCTCTGAACTGTCCTCACAATGCCTCCTTGCCTGACCTCTCCCTCGGGAGAACCCCGAGACTCAGGCCCTTAATGCCCCTTTCCAGCCTGAAGTAGCCAGAGTAGTAGCCAGAGTGGCCCCAGCTCCCAGCAGTAGTCAGGGTTTCCCCTGAGCGGGGATTGAGGGAGATGGAGAAGGGCCTAGGCACCCAGGCAAGAGGCAGTGAGGAGGTCAGGGCAGGGCCAGGACAAAGGAGCGTGGACAGGGTCTCCTGGTGAGGTCAACTTCCAACTTTACGAAAGTGCTCGTGGACACAAGCCAGGACCCAATCAGAAAGGCACCTCCGTACTCGTGCTCCTAAGCCAGGGATCCAATAGAAAACCTTAATCAGAGGCATGGGCAGCAGGGCACAGTCAATAACAGTGAAGAGCACGTGGACAGGGCAGGAGACAAGGACAGGAGGGAAGTCCAGAGACCATAAGAACAGGCCCAAGCTCCCACCAGAGTTCCAGCTCTGGGACCCCTTCTCTTGGGAGAAGTCTCTCTCTATCTCTGCTGTGTTTGCAATAAATCTGTTGCTGGCTTGCTATCTCTGTGTCCTGTTCCTCAATTCTTTGCTGAAGAGAGACAAGGAACCCAGCATCCAGACAGCAAGAGAAAGCTCCCTCTTGCCCTCTCCCAACACCCTGACTGTTCTGATTCCTAACACTCTTGATTTTTGCCTTCTCTGGTGTGTGGTGTAGTAGAACTGTGTAGCACACGGGCATTTGTGTTGTCCCCTCCCACCTGCAGGATTCCCTGGAGCCTTTCATCTCTGTTGAGGAGGTATCCATTGTACACATCCTCTAGGACTTGTTTATCTTTTCATCTGTTGATAAACACTTGGATTTTTCCATTTTCTGACTATTAAGAATAAAGTTACACTGGGCGCAGCGGTGAACACCTCTAAACTCAATGGTTCAGGGGACGAAGGCAGGAGGACTGTGAGTTCAAGGCCAGCCTCAGCAACTCAGTGAGGCTCTAAGCAACTTAGAGAGATCCTGTCTCTAAATAAAATATAAAAAGGGCTGGGCATGTGGTGCAGTGGTTAAGCACCCCAGGGTTCAATCCCTGGTACTAAAGAGACAAACGAAAAATAACCTCACGGGAAGAGGATGGTGGTGACTTTATTGGAAATGACTGTCACTTGCTGAATCAACCGTCTCCTGGTAGGAGTCCCAGAGGGCTAACTGTGGCCTGCACCCAGGAAAGAGCTCCTTCACATTCCTGGGAAGTGGACCAAGCCACACAGCAACGTCGAGCTTTGCTGAAGGTTAGGCTGAAAGGTTCACTGCATTTCCAGAGTTTTGCCTGAGCTCAACTGACTCCAACTCAGCAGGATGACATTGAGAAGATGAAGTGGGGAAAGTGGCCTTTCGAAAAGCTCATCTGAATTCTGAATCTTCACCGCTGTAAACTTGGTGTTTTCCTTGCCAACATACACAGCATTCTCTGATTCGAGGGCCTCATTGTCTGCACCCTCGCCCTCTCAGAATGTCTCTCTAAGCTGCATCAATGATTTCTGAATAGAGACTGGCATCATGGAGACTATGTCTTTTGGGGGATGGGAATGGGCAGGCTCTGACACTGGCTGGACCTCTGGGGATGCAGCAGAGGAAATGTCTGTGGGTCCCGCGAGAAGGACTCCTTGGAGGCCCGTTTCCCTTGGCAGGACCTCAGAGGAAAGCCTGAGGGGCGGCTGGTGGGGCTCCAAACAGGATTCGTGGCCTCAAAAGCTATTGTGAGGCCAGGCCAGCTTGGCTACCACCTGGAGAGCTGGAGCTTCAGCACCAGGAAGTAGATCAGGAGTGGTGCAGGAACAGCAGGGACAGGGGCTCCGGGAAGCCTCGGTGGGGGGCCAAGGGCAATGCTGCCTTTCCCAGCACTGCTGACAATCCGCAAGCGAAGGCTCATTGTTCACAGCTGAGATGCTTCCTGTGTAGGCCTTCACCCAGTTCCTGTTCTGTGGCGTTGGTAGCCAACTACCCACAGCTTGCAGAGAGCCAGGGACCAGGCCAGGGAAAAACCCAGGCCCCCGAAATCCAAACGCAACATTCTTTTTCTTACCTTGCACGCGTGCTTACTCATCAGTGTTCTCTTTGGGACTCCCACAGGTGGGGGCAGAAGAGCAGTTACAAAGGGATGAGGAAAGAATAAGAGAAAGCCAGACAGGGAGCATCTTGGGGAGAGCAGGCTGTGCCTGCCCTACAGACTCCACAGTGTTCAGGACAGCAGTCCTCAGGCTGCACCTGTATTAGGTGGCTCCATGGTGTGTAGAATACCAGTCCTCAGGCTGTGCCTGCCCTAGGTGACACCATGGTGTGTGGAACAGCTGTCCTCAGGTTGTGCCTGCCCTGGTGACTCCATGGTGTGTAGGACAGCAGTCCTCAGGCTGTGCCTGCCCAGTGACTCCATGGTGTGTGGAACAGCAAACCTCAGGTTGTGCCTGCCCTGGGTAACTCCATGATGTGTAGAACAGCAGTCCTCAGGCTGCACCTGCCCTGTGTGACTCCATGGTGTGTGGAACAGCAGTCCTCAGGCTATGCCTGCCCTGGGTGACACCATGGTGTGTAGGTCAGCAGTCTTTAAGCTGTGCCTGCTCTAGTGGTTCCGTGGTGTGTAGGACAGCAGTCCTCAGGCCGTGCCCACCCTGAGTGACTCCTTGGTGGGGAGAACAGCAGCTCTCAAGGCTTTGCTCCATACTCCTAAATTACTCCAAGGTATATAAAAAAGCATTTTTCCAACTCTGCCTAATCCTGAGTTCCCCATTTTGTAAAGTGGAAATTTGCCATAAACTAGTCCATTTTAAATGCAAGCCTCAATGTAGGACTATTGTTTGTACAAATAACCACCATTTCCTAAGGACAGCTTTAAGGAACAAACTGGTCAATGTGCCAACTTATCAAACTGATTCAGGAGCACCTGGACTTGTGGACATTCCAGATGCTATCAGGAACACCAGACAGGGAGGCTTATCAATATCACCTAAGACCCGTAAAAGGAGGAGCCCCCAAGCCTGGGCACAGCAGCACCCTGACCCCAGCACGTGGTCACTTGCCATGAACCTTCCCCAGGAAAACTGCCACGGGGACAAATCTCCCCTTTCCTGTCCTATCAGGAGGCAGCAGAGCACAGGTTCACCACACAGGGCCCACTCCAACCTGACACCCTGAGTGGACACACCAAGCTGACACTCTGCAACTGAAAGTGCCACCCACCGTGACTCTACCCCTGCCTTGCTCGGGCTCAGCGTGCTGTATAGCTCTGTGGCCATCATAATCCTTCTTGATCTTTCTGTGACCTATGAACCTGGACAACATTATGTGAAGGCTGGTGTGTCACTCGCGTGTATCAGGTTTAAAATCAAGGTTGGGATAAACAAGTCTGTGATTGCCTACTAGTGAGTGCGGGTGACCCATGGTCTGATTCAGGACTCAGACAAGCTTTTCCGAGGCGCCCTTTCCATGTCCACAGCCTCGTTCTCCTCAGCATGGAGGAAGTCAGTCTTCAACTCCAGCCCAACGTGTGCAGCAGGAGACTCTCCCGGCTTTCAGAGGGGAAGAGACGACTCCCTGTGTTCACAGAGTTTGGGCAGAGGGCAGGAGGGGGACAGGGGAAGAGAGCGGGAGAGGTTTTGCTTCATCCTCTTAGAGGTGACCCAAGGTGCTGGGGATGGAAGCCAAGAAAGTGGGGAGGCAGAGGCTGCAGGCAACCAGGGCCCCAGAAGAAAGAGGGACACTGCAAAGGCCGCACGCATGCTGGACAGTGTAGTTGCTCTTTCGAAACCCTGTCCTACAGTGTCACCCACAGGATCTTGTGTCCCGACAAAGTGGGCTGCAGGTAGGTGGGCACCAGGGCCACCCACTGGCTGCACCGTGTGGCCTCTTACACATGGTGTGCTCCAGGCCCTGGTACCACCCAGATGCCTTGGCCGTTGGGATTCCAGTCACGTGGCTCCATCTAGATTCAAAATGCCAGTGAGGGGAGCAGTGCGACCCTCAGCCCGGCCTCTCTGAGCTTGGCAGGGCAGGCAGACGGCCTCTGGTCCCCAGCTGCTCCACCTCTGGCGCAGCCTTCCTCCTCACCTCCGCAACACAGTCAGGCAGCCACTCAGAGTGACAGCCACCAGGGGTGACATCGACACCAGCCACCTGAGTGAGGCGACTCCCAGGATAGGGCATGGTGCCCAATAAGACTACCCCACCCTGTGATCCACATGACGGGGCCTCCAGGCATCTGTGCTGTTCATCACTCGCTACAGATTCAGGGTCCCCACCACCTCCTGCTCTGTTTTCTAGACCAACTCAGAACTAGGGCAAGTACTTGGTGATTTCAGTTTTATCATAGAAGACAAGATCAAAGTCAAATGAAGAGGGCGTGGGGGGTCTGGGGAGGGTCCTAAAGAAGGCACGCACCTCCCAGCACAGGGATGCACCCACGACTGGCTCAGGTGTGGTCAGGAACTTTGGCCACCCTACCTTAAGGCTGAGTCACATGGCTACACCCCCACCCCTGCAGTCTCAGGACTGCAGCCCCCACCCAGGAGTGTTGTGGCCACCAGGGGTCCCCTTGTTTGTATGAATGGAGCACTAGTCCTGGGGTCCTCAGTGAGAGGGGAGACTGGACACTCAGGGAACCCAGGACAAAGGCCAGACAGTGCTGTCGGCCTGGCTATCACAGGCTGAGCTGTTGTGGGGAGGGCGCCTTGGTCCCCACCTTGTTCCTAGTGATGGGTGGTGTGTGTGGTGGATTCTGGGTGTGTGCAGCACCAGCTAGTCCGGAGAACCCTGCACAGAGAGGGCGGGAAGGCAGGCGAGCAGGTCTCCTCACAGGTTGCCCACCTAGGGTTGGGGATTTTTTGTTTTTTTACACAATAACTTTATTTTATTTGTTTATTTTTTATGTGGTTGTGGGGATCAAACCCAGTGCCTCATGCATGCTGGGCAAGCGCTCTACCACTGAGCCACAACCCCGGCCCCTGGAATCTGGGGATTAAAAAAGGAAATGAAATTTGATTAGATAGTTATAAAAATGTGCCTGCTGTTTCCAAACAACCACTTGCTCTTGGGCATGCGACCCACTCCCTGTTAGCTCCAGTCCTCAAACCGCATGTCCCCTGGAACCTCCGCTGCCAGAGGTGCGTGTCTCTGGATGGTCACAATCTACACTCAGCATGGACACAGTGTCATCTGACTCCTCGCCTGCCCGCTAGCTTCTGCCCTTTGATCCTGGTTTCCAAACTACGTGAATTATTTGGGGCTCACCGTGGGGACCACCCCTGTGGGGACCCTGTCAGCTGGTCAGCACTGGAGGCTGCCCCTCCTTAAAGACCGAGGCACTTCATGCTGGTGGGTGGGTGGATGGGTCTGCTGCTCCTGCGCCCTTCCCCCAGGACATGAGCTCCTCGGCCCCACAGTGCGGGCAGTGAGTGGCCTTGGGGTTTGAGAGTGAAGACTGGGGCGGAAGGAGTCATGGGGATAATGTGGAGCCTGCTGACCCATTAGTGAGCCAGGCACTGGCCAGAGACCAACCAGAGGAAAGCAGGAGGGGGACTCGGGCTGAGGGGGTGCATTGTGGGCTGGGCAGGCTGCTCCCCTTTCCCAGCCACGTGCCTGGCTGAGGCTGCCCCCTGGAGGGATGAACCCTCTGCCCTGGGTCTGCTGCCCTAAAGCGGGGCTCCAGAGGTGGGGGTCCACTCAAGAGATAATGGGGGACCTGCTGAGAGTGAGTGAGCTTTGAGAAGCAATTAATTTGCAAGCCAGGCACTGAGAGAGGTGGTGCCAGACCACAGCAATTGAAGCTGTTGAGTGTCTATTCACAGGGTGTGGAGGCCGTGGGAGGCCAGGGCCCCTCAGCCACCCCTCCCTCGTTCTCTGCTCCTTGGAGGGCCTGTCCTGGGACGCCAGCTGGGCCGCCATCAGGACTGAGTCTCTGTGTCAGAGGCAGGTCACTCTGGAGCGGCCCCTCCTGCAGCATCCTCATTCAGAGCCGAGGTCCCTCTGAGTTGGGAGGTGGGAGCTGACCTCTTGGAGTGGCGGCCACCTGGTGCATGTGGGAGACTGCCTGTGGTACAGAGCTGGATGCTGTGCACAGATGAGGCTCCCTCCCCAGCCAGACTCTAGACAGCAGCTCACAGGAACTGGGCCTGAAAGACCAAAAATTGGCCTTAATTCTGATTCAAATACCTAGATCCCAGATGAGCTGGAATTGAGGCAAAGCCATCCTTCTTCAAGGACCCCTGGGAGATCCATGTACAGAGGAAGATGCCAAGGGAAGGGACAGTTTATAACTTGTGGGGACTTTGACCTAGAAATGGAGACCAGTATGACTCTCTTTAACTCTAGAGAAGGCCAAAGTGCTCTCTGGAGCTGGGACCCTTTGGGCACCCAAGGAGGACCCTGCGCTTTCCCACGTGCTCCTATGCCGTGCACGCCCATGTCCCCCTTTGCATGCCCTGCTGGTCACTAGCAGGTCCAAGGCTGCCCATCCAAGGACTTCAGCTGCAGACCCAGGATGAGGACATGGCCACTCCTCCTCTGGCCTTGCCACAGACGGGGAAGTCCCACCCTTGCCTACCTTTGACCCATACCATGTCTCCAGCACCTACTATATTTAAAAATAAATATCATTAAGAATTAGGGCCAAATGCCCACGTGTGACCCACAAAGTGCTTTTCGTGCTCAGGAACCCACCACATGCTGAGGGCCTCCCAGAGTGGGGCTCGGTGGAGCTGGGATGGGAAACAGAATCCACTGTGAGCAGAGCAGCACACAGGGTGCTGGTGGAGGGCAGCAGGTGCACTTGAAGCCAGGGCTAAGTAGTCATCGGGAGGGGAGAGGATCCCTGTCACAGCTACAACCAGGGCCCGGCAGGACACTGATCAGGATGGGACGGGAATGTGAAGGAGAAGGATTGGTAAGAGGACTTGGCCATCCTGGACTCCTGGGCGTGGTCACCAGAACTGTGAGGGACAGTGTCCACAGTGAGAAGTGCATGGAACCAGGGTGGCCGCTGCCAGCCCTGCTGTCCTGGCTGGGGTCTTGGGGAGGGAGAGTGCGCCCGCCCCTGTGGTGTTTGATACTGCACTCTTCCCAGCAGAAAGCAGGTGGCCTGAATGGGGACACCAAGGAGGGCTTACGGAAGGGCCTGTTTGTAGAGAGTGGCCTCAGGGAGCCTACAGGGATGGGAAACACAGGAGTCTACAGCAACAGCCACCGCAGAGCCATCAGCACTCCTGGACTTGAACTCCAGCTGGGAGAGGATGAGGCACCACTGAGGGGCCCGGAAGCTGGTGGCCACAGCAACAGACCCCGTGGGTCTCCTCCAGGGCCCCTCACTGCATGTCCAAAGACCAGAGGGCAGGTGTGCAGGCAAAGGGGCCTGCGGACACCCCCTCTTTCATGGAGCTCTGCCAGGCACAGGGTGACCCAGCTGCCATGTGATTAGCATCAGGGTGTTCTTACTTCTAAAGCCAGTTCTACCTGGTGGACCAGATGACTAATGTTGGCCTCTAGCTTTAGAAGTGCCAGTAAAACAGGTCAGGGGGCCTGCTTCCGGCCCATGGTTGGTGTCTCATTACTGTTTACTTTCATGCCGGGCCCTGGATACCTGCTACTCTGGTCCAGAGATGCCTCAGTCACCCCAGCCAGGCAGGGTCTTGACCACAGGGCCTCCAGCTTCCCGGGTGGGACCATGAACTTCCTGGAGTTTACACCACGGCCTGCCTGGACACTTCAGCAAGCTAGTGCCTGCAGAGGACATCTGGGGCAGACCTTTCCAGCTGAACTTCTCTCCATCTGCCAGGGTTCCCACGTGGTCCCCCTTAGCCCTGCAGAAGTCACGGGCCCTCAGGGAAGTTCTGTTGCACCCACACAGTGTTCATTTTCCTTGAAGTTGAATTTTTAAATTTTTTTTGTGTTGCAACATTTAGAAACTGGGCAAATTCACCCCCAGATTCCAACTCCTGGGTTTGCTTGGGAGCTCTGACGACCTGGAAGCCCAGGGTGCTGAGAGGCCGCGACAGCACCGGCAAAGGTGGAGCACAGGCAGCCCCTTCCTTGGGGCTGCAGCTGCCCAGCTCCTGCTTCCTACCCCCTTGTGCCCCTCTCTGTGCCCTCGGTCTTAAAGATGACTCCTTTATTGTACAAGCTGAGCCAACAGCCATTTGTCCCCGGACGCTACAGACACTATCTCCCCTCTCCCAGGAGCCCTTGGGTGGCTGCTGCTTCTTTGCTTGTCTCCTTCCTCCGGCTGCCTCAAAGGTCTTTTCTTTTTTTAATATTTTTTCAGATGTTAATGGACCTTCATCTTACTTATTTATTTTTATGTAGTGCTGAGGATGGAACCCAGGGCCTCACATGTGCTAGGCAGGCGCTCACCACTGAGCCCCACCCCAGCCTCTGTTGTGAGATTCGTCTGCTCACTTCCTGCCTGTGAACTGCTGTCTGCCCTCATCTGAAGACTGTGTCTTTCATTAGTTCTGGAAAAGTCTTCGGTCATGGCTTCCTCAGTTCTTGCCTCTATATCATTTGCTCTATTTTTTTTTCTTTCTAAAAGTCTGGTCAGGCATGTGCAAGCTTTTTCCTTACTCATTCTGACCCACCTCCCAGCTGCTGAGCCACACACCTGGCCTGCTACTCCCCACCAAGAAGCCATGGCCGAGCCAGAGCCGTGGAGAGCAGCCGGGGCAGGCTGGGGCATGAGTGAGGAAAGGACAAGGCTGCAGGGAACCAGCCAAGCAGGCGCAGGCCTGGGCTCAGGGAGCCAGGCCAAGGCAACCCATGGTAGCCAACCTGGTGCACCGCAGTGGCCCAGCCCAGGCCCAGGGTTAGCCCTGACCCTCCCGGCATCTGCAGTCCACCAACCTCAACCTCCTGCATCCTGGTGAGCGTTGAGAGGTGGGGCAGGCCTGAAAGTTCAGGCTTAAGAACTAACCAAGTGCTGAGCCCTGCTGTAAACCCCAGGCTAGCGCACTCAGCCCACAGCCCTTAGGCCCCTCTTGCCCTAGGAGAGCTGTCTCTCTTCTTCACAAGTGACTAGATTCTACTGTTTTATTCACCCTTCCTACTCTGTAAATTTGATTCTTCGAATTTGTGAGACAAGAACCCAGAAAGAAGTTGCCAGTGAGTTGCTGAGGTCTGTTGTAACACAGAGGGGGCACAGCCCGCCCTCAGGGGCTGCAGCATGTTACCCTGTGGTCGGGAGGAGAGTTGGCCTTTGCCGGCTACAGCCTCAGAGCTGGGGCAGGCAGACATCCCCTGCCTTGGTTAGCTGCGAATGCGGCCTAGCAAGTCCAGACACAGGCTTTCCTGACTGCAGAGGCCTGCAGCTTACGCAGAACCCACCTGCCAGTAGGAGGGGAGAAGCTCTGGTTTCAATCCTATCCTCGGTATCTATTTGCCTCATTTCTATTCTCTGCAGTACTAGTCTCAGTACTGCATTTGGGGAAATTTCTCTCTCTGCTGCTCATCCTGCGCACTGAGTCCCTGTAGGTGACCCCCTGCTTTTCTTATCCCCCTGTTATACTTTTGACATCTGTCTTTCTAGAATCACCATGAATAGCCTCACTTTTTCACTCTCCTAACTCCATTCTCTGAGCCTTTATTCTATTATTTCTGCTGGATATCTTGTATAGGGGCTTCCCCTTATGAATATTGTGAAGTTTTAAATTGCAAACTCAGATTCCTTGGAACCTGGGATGGACTATCCTAGGCTTAGGTCCAGAGAGCATGCCCCTGGAGGTGATTTGCTCTTTGCAGGTGCCCAGGGGAACTACCAACCTGGGACTGCTTTAAAGTAATGTTCAGCTTGAAAGGTTTTGAGTTCCAGAGGTGGTATGAATTTCAGCGCCAAGCCTGCAGGAGAGTGGCCTTGGGTTAGGGGAAATTTACAGGGGAAACTTTTGGTTTGGTTTTGGTGCCACTTTGAGCTCACAGGGGGCATCTCCACGCAAGCTGCCATTTATGGTGCACTTCCCCTGTTTCCTTGAGGATCAAGGTCCCACTGCCACCTCTGGAGTTCTTGCCCTTTGGGGCTCTGGGTGGGCACTGAGATCTCCAGTCCCCCCAGCACTGGCTGCCAGGCTGTCTCTCCTGCCTCAGATAGCTTCTTCCCACCCTCCAGCTCAGCCCTACTACGTAACATGGACCTTTTAACAATTTCCCCAGCATCTTAGAGATTTTGACTCAGCAGATTTTTCCAGAATCTAGTCCACCATGTTGCCGCCAGCACGGCCTTCACGTTCCTATCTTCATTCCCAACAGTCTCTCAGAGTTCTTTGCTCATTCTGTTTCCTCTTCCTCCTTTGCATGTCCGTGTCTTCTGCATTTGCTGAATTCTACTGTAGTAGTCAGGGTTCCAAGATGGCTCTCACATTCCTGGCCGATGGTGCGCACACACTTTCTCCCTCTTTCAAGTGCTAACCTAGATATTGCTATGATGGGAAGTCTGCAGATGTAATTAAGATCCTAAATCAGTCGACTGTAGAGGAAAAGATTATCTGCCTGGTCTCAGCTAATCATGTGGGATGTTGAGTCTTGTCTAACAGGTGGTGAAGGGAAAGCCATAAACCATGCTGCCTGGTAAAAAAGCAAACATCCACACCTCGAACTTCCTTTGAGGCCACACGACAAAGAAATATGTATGGGCAGCTCCCAGGAGCCAAGGGCCCCCTGCCAACAGCAAGCAAGGAAATGAGGGAAGAAATCTGAGAAAATTAACTCTTCCCAAGACCAGTGAGCTTGAATGAAGACCCCAGGGCCCAGATGAGAACCCCATCCCAGGCCACCATCTTGGTTTCAGTCCCTCCAGACCCTACAGAGTCCAGTTGCACCCACAGATCTGGTCTGTGAGATAGCGCTTTTATGTTGTTTTAATTTAAATTTGTGGTAATTTGTGACACAACAGTAGAAAGTGAATACAACCCCCAACTAAACTCCCTTGGAATCACCCTCAGGAGCCTCCTGGAGCCCTGGGCAGGTGCCTGTGCCCCGCCCTGCTGCCCCGCCCTGCTGCCCCGCCCTGCTGTCCATCTTGGTCAAGAGTCCTTCCCTCTGTCTGGCTGAGTTCCTGGGCTGGCTAGTCTGTTTTAAAGTGTCTTTTCTTCAGTGAGGCCATTTGGACCTGTCAGTAGATGGGCTCTGGGGTCCTGACTTTGTGACCTCTTAGCTGAGTGACCTTGGGCAAGTTATTCCACCCTCTAAGCATCTGAGTCTCAACTTCCTTACTGTAAGATGCAGGGATAAGAGGACTGTGCCTCAAAGGGGTGCAGAGAAGACAAAATGAAATGACTTAAGGGACCTAAAGGGCTGGGATAACAGGCACAGAGCAAACCTTCCTGCAATGCACACCCGGGTGAGGGAATGATCCTCCACCACCCTCGAGGCCTGCCCAAATCCGGGGACAGTGTCTGTGCTTGCAGAAGGATCACATCCCTGCGTCCCTGCGGGGCGTCTGCTCAACCCCAACCTCCCACTGCCAGGAGCCTGCCCTGCTTTGTCTGCTCCCCTCCTGCTCCAGGTGGCTGCTCACAGGAAACATTCCCAGAAAAGCCTCAAGGGGCCACTTCCTCTGTTCCCCAGGAAGCAGACAGTCTGCTGTGTCTGCAGCTGGGCTCCAGTCCCTGGGGGCCTGAGCAAGGGTCAGGAGCTCAGGAGGAGCCAGGGGGTGCAGTGCCACCAGAAAAGAAATCAAAGCACCTCAGCAGGCCCCGTGGAACCCACAGGGAGGCCTGTAGGGGCCAGGGCCCGGTATGCAGCCCCTCTGACTGCCTTGGCACCCTGCCCCCTCACTCCCTCTTCCTGGCGCCACCAGCACCACCCCTCCTGCTCTGAAGGCCCCAGGCCCTGAGGGAGGCTCAGCTTCTCCTGGCGTGGGTGTAGGCAGGGAGCTTTTGGTAGGCAAAGAGAATAAGGCCATCTGGACCCCTGGGGCATCAGTAGTTTGTACCAAGAATTCCCTCATTTTATTTATTGTTAAAAACAACATTGTAACAACATTGAAGAAGCTTTTTTGAAAAGGGGGGATGAACACCCCATTCATAGTTCCCCCACCCCAACACCCTGTGGTGGGTGTCATTTCTCCAAGTTCCCTTCCAATTGGGGGCTGCAAAATAGAAGGTGGCACACCATCTGTGTCCTCCCCTTTATTCTTTTCAATGAGTGTCACATCCCAAGCCTTTGCCATGTTGCCCGAGATCTTCATACTGCCCTCTTTTTCTTTCAACTGCAAAATTCCAGCCAATTGCATTGAGGCATAATTAAGAATTCCTTAACCCATGGCATCTGGCTCCTGGCTTTGATGTCCAAGGTGGGGTCTTGGCAAAGCTGTAAGTAGTTTGTTTTGGGAGCCATCTGCATCCCTTTCCCATCTTTCTTCCCTGCTAGGCACCGTAGCCTGGGAGTTCTCTTGCCCTACCCTGACCCTCAGAACCTGCTCCTTGAGATTGTGTCCCCAGGAAGGTGCTATTTAAAAAGTAACAGTAGAGGTTCTATTTGTTCCTCATGTAACAGCAATGCATGCTTCTCCAGATAGGCACTGATGGGGGCCCAGCAAGCCTGCAGTGGGGAAAGCAGGACTCTAGGATTGTGGTTATAGGGGGTGGGGTGGGTGGGGGTGGAGGTGGGGATGTAGGGGTGAAGGTGGGGGTGTGGGGTGGGGAGAGGTAGGGGTGGAGGTGGAGATGGGGGTGGAGGTAGGGGGTGGGGGTGGAGGTGAGGTGGAGGTGGAGGTGGGGGTGGAGATGGGGGTGGAGGTGGGGGTGGAGATGGGAGTGGAGGTGGAGGTGGGAGGTGCGCTGGCCACTCCCCACTGAGTCTCAACTTTCTTACTGTAAGATGTGGAGTGTACTCACAAACCCCGAGGAAAGCCACGGCACAGTGGGCATGCACCCTGTCCCATGAATCCCCCCAGGAAGCAGGCACGCATGGGCCTCTACTGTGTCCCACTGCCCCCAAGGAGCATGTGAAGAATGTCCAAACCTCTCCCTGGGTCCTCAGTGCAGCAGGGCATGTGCAGCCCTGGGCTGGACGATGCTCATGTTTCCAACTTGTAAACAATGAAACACCACGAGATCAACTCTGCTCTAGTATGCCAGTCAAGCTCAGAGTGGTCACTGGGTCCCTCTCCTCTCAGACTGTGCCTCCTCTCCAGCCCAGTCTCAGATCTGCGCTGCCATGATGACAGCTGAATGTGAATCCCAGGGATCCTGAGGTCTACCGCACTGGTCTAGGTAGAATACAGGTGAACAGGTACACAGGGCCTCACATGCACCTGAAGCTCTCTGGTTTAACCCACAGAGGAATCCATTGTCTCCTATAACAGGAATGTATAGAGGCTGTAGGAGCTGTAGGACTGGTTTGATCTAGCAACTCAAAAATGTCTTAAAGGAAAAGGTTTCTTTCAAATCTCTCTCCTCTGCTCCCAGCTTCCTTCCTTCCTAGGGTCAGATCCTCTTTTAGACTGTATGGTTTGGCTATAAAGTGGCCCCCAAAGTTCCTGTGTTTCTGCAGGAATATTCAGAGGTAAATGATTAGATTCTGAGAGCTGTAACCTAATCAGTTCATCTTCATTTAAATGAGTGGATAGTAACTCTAGGTAGGACAGGCGTGGCTGGAGGAGCAGGTCTCTGGGGGTGTGCCCTGGAAGGGTGTATCTTCCCGTGGGCCCCTTCCCTGCCCCAGTCCTCTCTGCTTCCTGGTCCCACCATGAGCTGAGCAGCTTTCCTCCATGGGGCCCTTCACCATGATGTGCTGCCTCACCTTGGACCCAGAGCAAGAGTCAACTGTCTGTGGACTGAGACCTCTTACACTGTGAGCCCCAAAGAAATTTTCCTCCTCTAAGTTATTCTTTTCAGGTGTTTTGTTCACAGTGATGCAAAAGCTAACTGAAGCAGAAATTGGTCCCAGGAGTGGGGTCATTGCTGTGATTAACCTGACCATGTGGTCCAGGAACTTTTGGAACTGGTTTGTGGGAAGAATTCTGAAAAGGTTAGAGACACAGACTGGGAAAAGCTTTAGAATATTGTAAGCAGAGTATAATAGATGATTCTGGTGGGAGCTCGAGAACCAGGATACTCATAGGAATGTGGACTGTGCTCATGAGGTTTCAGAGGGAAATGGTTGCTACCAGGAATTGAACTCATGTTATATTCTGGTAAAGAACTTGGTTATATTTCACCCATGTTCTGAGACTGTGGGACTGAATTTAAAGGTAGTGGACTAATAAATCTGGTGGGGGATATTTCAGGGCGGCACAGCCTTTGGTCAGTGGTATGGATATTGCTGGCAGCTTTTAGTAAGGCTTACTGTGACAATTAGGAACAGAAAACAGATCTAAAGGATTTTTAAAAACTTGCAGTTTGGCCAGAACAGTGCATGAAAAGCTGGGGCCAATGAAAGTGTGCTTTTTGAAGAGATTACAGACCCTAAAGAGATGCTAAGTAGTTTGCACAGAGAAAACAGGAAATATGGTTTGAGAGCATCCCAGGAATTTACAAGATCACACTCACTGAAGGCTCAAGGGTGTAGAGGGAAAATTCCTTTGAGATCACGGAAGACCCTGCTTGCCTAGGGAGGCCTAGGAGTTGTTTCACTCATCATGCTGAGTTGCAGAGGTATGCAGAGACCACTGCAGCCAGGGTTCCAGGGGGTCCAGGTATTGCACAGGCTGGTAGCAGACCTTGGACTCCTCCACATAGTGCTGGTTCAGCTGCCCCTGAGAGGGTGACATGTGAAGCTGTGAAGGTGAGATGCCAGTAACGTGGGCGTCTGCTGAGAGAAGCTCCTGGCTGCAGAGAGGGCCAGGCTGAGAGAGAGCCCACATGCACTGCAATGAGCAAGGCCAGTAGTGTGGGCTGCTTAAGCCCTATGGAGAGCACATCATGTGGCCATGTGTTCCAGGTGCTGTATAAGGAGCTACAGACAGAGTTCTGTAGTGGGTAGTTCTCAGTGTGTTTCAGGCTAGCTTTGGTCCCATTCTTTCTTCCTGTGCTCTTATACCTCCCTTTTGGATAGCAATGTTCACTCTGTGTCACTGTATATTGGATATATGGAACTTGTTTTCTACAGGTGCTCACAGTTCGCTTTGACTCTCAGCAGACACTGGACTTGAACTGGATCTGTGGGCAATGCTGCAACTGTTAAAACTATGGGGCCCTTGGAGATGAACTAATGCATTTTGCATTGTGAAATGGACATAAGCTTTTGGGGGCCAGGGATAGGATGCTGTGGTTTGCATGAGATGTCCCCTAAAGTTTCTATTAATGCAGGAATATTCAGAGCTGAAGTGATTGGACTATGAGAGCTATAACCTAATTAGTCCATCCTAGTTTGAATGAACCACCTGGTAGCGTAGGCAGGTGTGGTGTCGCTGGAGGTGGGTCTCTGGGGGCATGTCCAGGAAGGGTGCATCTTCCTTGTCTCTCCGCTCCCTAGCTGGCACAATTAGAGCAGCTCTCCTGCGCTGTGCCCATGCGCCATGACATACTGCTTCACCTGAGGCCCACAGCAATGGACTGAGACCTCTGAAACCTGAGCCTCCAATAAACCTTCCCTCTTCTAAGTTGTTTGTATTGGGTATTTTGGTCACAGTGACAAAACATAGTTCCTGTGGCTACCTTATCAGCAGCTCTGGAGCCCACTTACTGCCTGATTCCTCTCTAGCAGGAAGTGGAAGCATCTCTCATCCTCCAGCAAATCAGACCTGAGATTTCCTTTGATTGGGTTAGTCTGGCTCCTGTGGTCACAGATGGCACTCTCTCGGTCGCTTGGACAGTGAGTTTCAAACTAGCCTCAGGACCCCTATGTACTTGTAGAGATTACTGACGATCCCAAAAAAATCTTTTTTATTTTTTTGGAGGGGGGGGGGTGGGAAGCGCAGTACCGGAGATTGAACTTGGGACACTTGGCCACTGAGCCACACCCCCAGCCCTATTTTGTATTTTATTTAGAGACAGGAACTGAATTGCTTAATGCCTTGATTTTACTGAGGCTGGCTTCAAATAAAAAAAAATATTTTGAATGTAGTGTCTTATCTCTTGAAATTTGTCAGATTAGGCCTCAGGACCCCCAGGGGCCCTCAAATGGGACTGTGAACCCAGTGGCTCATACCCATCAAACTCACTCAGCACTCAGAGGGCATACCTACCTACGTGGGCCTGGGCCCCTGGGATGCCTGCTATCAGACTGACCCAAGTAATAGGCCAAGGAAATAAAAATTTAGGAAACCATACTTGCCATCCCAGATTTCTCCCTCTTGCCAGTCAGAATCTAGAAGCTTCTCTGAGTTCAGACACTGACCTGGAGAGATACCAGCTAGGCTCTGAGACCTGGCGGCTGACCCCATTTGGGGATCTTTGGGGAAGGGCTCATTTGGCAGTTGGAGTGAGTCAATTCCTCACTCCTTGCCAAATGTGAGTGGATGAATGAGGTAGTGGGTGCTCACGAGAGGTCCTGGGGGCTGGAACGGGAGGCGGTCAGATTTCTTTCCATCCTCACCCTCCTTATACCCATCCTTCCAAGCCAGGGTGCAGCAGGCACCCACGACAGCCAGGACCTGGGAGATGGGGGACCTGGGAGGGAAGCAGAAAGACAGCTGACCAAGCAGGCAGGCCTCAGCTGTCCTCCAACAGGGACAGGGTGAGGTGCTCGCATTCTCCTCGAAGCCGCCACTGCCCAGGGCAGCTGCTCTGTCTGGCTAGCTGGGGCCAACCTGAGGCCATTAGCTGCCAGCGACAGCTCTTCCTCCATTTTTGTTCTAAATGTTCCCACATCCTCACCTTAGGATAATCCAGAAATATTTTTACAGCACGCCCCCTTGGGAGGCAGGAAGCAGAGTCCTCCCCACTTCCTTCAGTGTCTGCTCTTGACCTTGATCACCCAGATAGCAAATGTCCCAGCAACCCTGCCCCACCAGAGGAAGAACAGATAGCTTCAAACCAACTGCTCCTTACAGGCTGCCCAAGGTTCTGGGCTCATGCAAAAGCATTTGGATAAGGGCTAGGATCTTCCTTTTCATCCGAGAGGGGTGTCATAGGCACGTAATGAAGCAAAGACCACATACATGAAGAATACATAAACTCGTCCTCTATGATGGCTAGCGATTCTGCAGAAACCTCTTCACTCCTTAGTGGGGTTTAACAGCAGAACCAGGAGCGGGGGCCTGGGAGGGACTAAGGGCCATCGCAGACTAACCCTCCCAGCCGACAGGAACCCCAGCCACACGGGGGAGGGGTTTTATTTCATACATGTTTTATTTCTTGTATGTGGCCTTTGCTTCCTAGCACTAATGCTGGGGGAGCAAAAATGCACACACTGATGCGTTAAAGAAGTACAAGTCAGAACTCTAAACTTTTATTAATTCCAGTTGAAGGGAGATCAGTCACATAGAGGAAGGGAAGGGGAAGGAGGGGAGGGAAAGGGGGAAATACTGGGAATGACACTGGCCAAATTATATTGTTACGTTGTGTGCACGGACGAATATGTAACAAGAAATCCCACTATTATGCTCAATTGTAAAGCCCACCAAAAAAAAAAAAAAAAACTTTTTTAGTTTCTTAATTCTGGGGCTAATATTTATGCTTTAAAAAACAGTATGATCTTTCTTCTCCAGAATCAAACACAGGTGAGGAGGCCTCTGGAGTTGTGGAAATGAGCGCTACCGAAGCCCAGGTCCCGACGCGGCAATGACTTAAGGTCACCACGTTCCCCGGGGCCTCAGCGAGTCTGCTGGCGGTAATCAGCGCGCTCTCTCCAGCACGTGGACCAGCACAAGGCGGCCGCGCAGCCCCACGGACACCTACCCCATCCTAGGAAGCCGGGGAGGGCTGCGGAGCGGCGCCGGCGGGCACGGCACGTGACTGCGTGAAGCCCCTGGTCCAGCGGCCCAGCAACCACCCACCTAGGAGTCGCACGAGCCCCTGTCGTCCAAGCACCTTTTGTTTCTGTATGCGCTCCACCACGTCACCGCGTGGAGCCCGGGGAGCTGCGGGACGCGGGACACCCGGCCAGCCGCGCGCGCCCCCCGCCGTCCCAGCGGGCGCCCGCCCCCGAACGGGTGGGGACCCCTGGGGCGGGGCCTCGGACTCCCGCGCCCCGATTGGCCGCCGCGGCCCCGTGACACCGCCCCGCCCCTCGCGTCCACGGGCCTCGGGCGGGCGTGAATGGGCGCGCGGCGCCGGGGCGGGCGGGGGCGCAGGGCCCGGGCTGGCGGCCGGCCGGCGCCCGCTCCCTAGGATGCGCGCAAGGCGGCGGGAGGCGGAGCGGCGTCCCCTGCAGCCGCGGGCCCCGGCGGCGGCACCTGCTGGCCGAGGTACGTGCTCCGCACTCCCGGCGCAGCGGGCTGGGCCGGATCGGTGGGGGGCGGCCTTCTGCCTCGCGCGGCTGGCCGACGGCTCCTCCCAGCCCGCGGGCGGCGTCGCTGCGCGCCGAGGACTAGCTTGGCGGGGGCCGCGGGCGGGGGTCGTGGCCCGGCCCGCGTAGACCCGGCAACCGCGCAGGTATGGATGCGGCGGAGGCAGAGGCCGGCGGCAGGTCCCGGTCCAGCCGCGGTGGCCTTTCGCCGCCGCTCCCCGCAGCGGCTCTGGATAATTCATTGCTGGAAGCTTCCGAGCTGGCGGAGCCGAGTTAACTCGCTCCCCAGAGGGTGCGGGGCCCTCTGCGGGGCCACCGCAGCCCCGAAGCCGCCTGCTGCCTGGTCCCGTAGGCGCGACGCGTGGGTCCACGGTGCGGGTCCGCTGCTGGCCCTCCCCGCCCCCTCTGCGGACAGCCCTGTGGAGGAGGCACGATTTGGCGACCTTTTGGGTTCTGGGACCCGTGAGCTGTGGCTCGACACGGGCATGCCTTCGTTGTGCGCCTTCTGCAAGGATTTCGGGAGCGTCTCCCGGATCTCAGCGATGGACAGGAGGGTTCCTGCCCCTACCCACGCTGCTGGTGACCTTGGTGCCTCCCTCCTCCCCGGTGCGGCTGGGGTTCCTGTCAGCTGGGAGGCTTAGTCTGCGGTGGCCGAGATCCCTCCCAGGCCCGGCTCCTGGTTCTGCTGTTAAACCACACTAAGGAGTGAAGAGGTCTCTGCAGACTAGAGGATGAGTGTGTTTGTATTCTTCTGTTTACTTCATGTATGTGGCCTTTGCTTCATTATGTGTCTTTCATTTAAAAGGGAAAACGGTTTTGTGTGCTGCATGTAGCACCCATGGGTTGCCTGCCCCTGGTGGCAAGGGCCCGGCTGGGCTGGGGTCACAAAGAGAAAGGAGACTCATCTCCTACCCCCTGGTGTTTAGCAGAGCCCTCCCCTTGGCTTAGGACCGTTAAGCCTCTTGAGCGAGCGGAAACGATTCTGAAACTGGGAAGAGGGATCCTTTTCTCCTGAGTAAAGGGCATGAGCTCCCACACAGGAAAGGTAGGGTTTCCCAGGGTAACTGAAGGCCCAGGCTCAGAGGGGCTCCAACAGTCCAAGTAGCCACAAGGAATCACCTGACTTCCAGCCTTTGTTTGGACAGGAGAGATGGCAGTGAACCTGAGGGCTTAGTGCTCAGAATGTCCTGTCTTTTCACACATGTGTCCAGCATGTGGGTGCTGCTGTTTGTGTAGGATGAGATGACCCTTGCAGCCCTGGTGATGTGTGGCATTCTTTCTCTGGGCAACAAAAGGAATGGGCTTGATGAGAAGGCACAAGGGTTCTGTGGAACAGAGGGGACTGGCCTGACTCAACTCTGAAAGCTCACATTTGTGGAAGATTCTTACAATTTGGGCACACATTGCAGATGGTCCATGTAATCAAAATAGATGGTGTTGTAAACATTAAGGGTGCATTCAAGGCAGACTGAGGACAAACCTGTTCTTCCGTTAGCCCCCCCCCCCACACTCTTCTGGCTTCCCACATGGGCTCTTCCTAGTGGGGAGGGAGGCTGGCAGTGAGTGGCAGATAGAAGAGGATCCTCCCCTATAGGCTAGCTGCCTGTGGAGACGGGAGGGTTGAAATCACCCAGAGGGCAGGCTCTGTGTCTATAGTCTAGCTAGGACGCTTTGGTTCTTTTTTTTTTTTTTTTTTTTTTGTCTTTTTTTTGGAACTGGGGGGCTAGGACGCTTTGGCAGGAATAAAACAACTGGGAATTGGCACGTGTTAATAATAATGCAAACACTCTAAGAGCTGAGGAAGGGGAGGCCGGGTCTGGATCAGCATGAGTGGCATAAGGTAGCCCAGGCATCCCCAGGAGGTGTGGTGAATCTCAGGCCTGGGTGGAAGGAAGCCATAAATACAGATGGTCGCACAGGCCCTCCCAGGAGAGAGACCACGCTGAAGCACATGTGTAGCGGGGGGGAGGATGAACAAGGGGCAAGAAGACACTGCACGCCTGTCCTACCCTGACTCCAGACTGGGGAGCTGTTTTATGTTTTTTTAGGTATAGCATAGATACCAGAAAGATAGACATATCCTAGCGTTCTGCCCCGGGGGTTTTCCATGCTGAACCCACCCATGCAGTCACATTCAGATCCAGGACCCTGGGATCTATCTCCCTGTTCTCCCTCCAGCCATTGTCCCCTGCCCTGGGTTTACCCCATCTACCTGCCTTCCCCAGGTGTCATGTGACTAGAATCCTGCAGGTCTGTGTGTGAGTACCAGTCGTCTGAGAGCCCCTCCTGGTGCCATTGTGGCTGTGGCATGTCCACACTCATTGCAATGGAGGCCGATGGTGAACACGTAGGTACCCACACATGGTCTTGAGCTTTGGACCCTTCCAGCGTCTGACTGTTGGTGCTGCAGCTGTGGCCGCTCAAGTGTCTGGCTTTGGTGATGCGCACTTCCAGTGGGTCTGTGCTGAGGAGTGGGATTACTGGGTCCTAGGCATGTATTGCTCCTTCTGGGGACTGCAGGCAAAGCTGTCACCCAGTCCTGGGGTAGCCACATTGGTAGGTGCTCACTACCAGATGGAGAGGCAGTCTCCAGGGACTGAGGCAGGATCTCCCAGAAGTCTGGTAAGGTCCGGGAGAGGCAGTCCCTCCAGCTGCAAGCTGCCCTCAGGTGGACAGCAGACTAGCTGCACGGGGGGCCTCTGGCCCTGATACCCCCTGGCACGAGGGAAGAGTTTCTGCTGCCCTTCGCCTTACTCCTGGCAGCTCCTGCCCCTCTTGTGCAACAGACCATACCCTGGAGCTGGTGACACGGTGGTACTACGTGCCTTGTCAACTTGCTGTGTCCGCCGACCCCTAGGCTCTGCTCAGGAATTCCCCTGACCTAGAAGGAGAGCCACTTCTTGTTTGGGCTTTTGAGCCACACAAGACCCTTCTGTTCTGTGACAGCATGGAGAGACATCCAGGAGCCAGTGGTGAGATTGCCACCAGCTCTTGGACCCATGAAGTCACCATTTTCCTTCAGTTTTAAACGTCTGGAATTATAACAATTAAATATCATGTGATAGAATTTGGTAGGCTTGATAAAAATAGCCAATTAACTTTAAAATGCCTACCCTGGTGGGGTGTGCTTACGTCTGAACGCTAGGCTGTTTCTAAGACTGTTATCTTCATGATGACAGGCTTGTCGCCACCCGGGCAGAGACGGTTTTTCTTTTAAACCCGGAGAGTTTGTTTTTTTTTCTTCTCCTGGGCCTTAGCGTTGCCTCCCTCTCGAGTTCTGTTCTTCGCCCTCCTTCAGTTTTTCACAAACATCTTGTTCTCCTTTCTTATCTGGACGTGAGCAACAAGAACGTCAGGAAGCCAGTGTGGCCTCCGATACTCTTCTTGGCTTGTCATTTTCTGAGTTCAGATTCTTGGTTATCAGGGCTTAGTGGCTGGTGTGGGCTTCTTGCTTGTCCTTCCACTAGGTCAGTGCCATGCGATGGACATACCACCTGAGCTCACCTGCAGTGTTAAGAAAGAAAACGCAGATCCAAGCCTGAACGTTCCAGGAAGATGCAGGCTCCTGGGCGCTCAGCCCTGCTGCTGCAAGGTATCGAGTCCATTATTGATGAGCTACTTTGTATTCTTCTGTATTCTTCAGACTAAGTCTTCACAGACTTCTCCTGCAGACCAACCTGGCTGGCACAGGACAGGCAGGGCAGGAGACTGGGCTGGGCAGTTTTACTGTGGCCTGTTGTAGATGTGTTGGCACCAGCTCGCTCACTCCTCAGCACAGCCCTGAGCTTGGTACCATTGCTGCCCCCCTAGTGGGGCGGGGGGGTGAGTCAGAGAGGGCCAGGAGCTTGGAAACAGTGAAGGCAGCATGGCCTTCAGGCCTGGAGATGGCCAGGCGACTGGGCCGTGTCTGTGCAGTTGGTCCCACCACTCACCTTGGTGAGTCCCAATGCCTGGTATGTGGCGGGGAGGGCCCTATCCTGTCTAGGGATGAGGGCTGGGCACCACTTGCCGCCCCTACATGGCAGCCTCCTCCCAGTCCAGCCCCGCAGGAGGACTTCCTACCCCAGTCCAGCCCCGCAAGAGGACTTCCTACCCCAGTCCAGGCCCGCAGGAGGACTTCCTACTTCAGTCCAGCCTGAGGTGGTCTCTCCAAACCCCAGGTCCAAGTCACAAACCCTGTACTGCTCCTGTTGCTTTTCGGGTCAAATCCCAGCCTGTGGTGGGCACTGCCTGCTTTTCCAGCGTCCTCCCAGCATCTCATGCCCTCCTGGCTGGTCCCTTCTAGAGCTCTGCGCTCAGACTTCTCCCCGTGCGCCTGCTGTCCCTCCCTGTGCCAGTGACGCCTGCCTCCTCCTCCTCCCAGATTCCTACTCAGACCACGGCAGACTTCCTTCCCCAGGGAAGCCTCTTCTAGGACACGCCCTCCCCAAACCTCTAAAGTGTGACACTTGGGTGCTTGTTCTGTCCAACGTGGAATGAGAAGAAAAACCGTGGCTGGGCACAGAGGTGGCACCTGTCGCCCAGCTCCGAGGAGGCTGAGCCGGAGGATGGAGCCCGGAGCCCAGAGCTTGAGGCCAGTCTGGGCAGCACAGTCAAGCCCGTCTCAGAAAAGAGGGTTACACTCTGACACACTGACAGGTCCCATCCTGCCCTTAGAGGGGGACCCTAGGAGCGTTGGACCCTAGGAGGAGGGGCTGTGGCTGCTGCTCATCACACCCTCTCCATCGGGAGCCTGCCAGATGCTGAGTTCCCGCACGTGTGGAGCCAAGTAGAAGGGCTGTGTGACTAGTGTGAGAGGAAGGCACTGGCTGTGGTCACTCCTCCCACAGGCCCGGGAGCATGTCAACTTTGTGTGTTTGTGTGGGAAAGGCATCTTCCCTGTCTCCCTCTCCTTCAGCCCCCAAGTGGCCAGCTGCTGCCTACCCCCTTGTTCTGGTCACCTTCCTTCCGTGGTTGCTTTCTTGCTTGGGTCCTTGTCTGCCTCCTCCGGGTCTTTCATTCATTCCCACAGGACAGGAGGACCTCTGAATGTGTGGGAATGACCATAGGGTCATTGCCAGGCTGCCTCCCACCCCAACCCCTGCCCCCAGCCAGCTGCTCCCCGAGGACTGATTCTGAGGCCCACTGGCAGCGTCACTGCCAGACACCAGCACCTTGTGGCCGTGGCCTTGCCCTCTTCTGGCGTGTGGCATCCCAGTCACTGTGATTTCCTGCAGATGACTCCTGCCGTCCTGTCTCGAGTGCCCACTGGGCTGTGGCTGAGGCAGCTTTAAAGCCGGAGCCCTTCCTGCTGGTCATGCCGTCACTCTGTGGACTGCCCATCCTCCTGAGGTCCTCTCTCTCCCTTCAGGTCCTGACTGTTCAGCCAGGGACTTGTCCCCTGCAGATTAAGAGGGAAGCCTTGTGCTGAAAGGTCAGCTGGTGCCTGGCTTGTTGGGGGCTTGTGGGGCTGTGGTGACTTGTTCTTCTGCATCAGGTGGCCATGGCATTGTGCTGTGCCATCACAGCCCCCCACGGGCAGCTCTTTCATAAGGCACTGGTTAAGGCTACGGGAACCCCAGGGTGGGGAATCCTGTGGGCAGCTCCCTCCGACCCCCGGTGCCCTGTCCTGCTCCTCTGGCCTCTTTCTGCCTGAGGGCTGCGTAAGCAGCTCTGCCACGAGCACTCCCGAGCCTTCTTCTTGCCTCTTAAAACGTTTCCCTTTGTGACCTGAACTTGCTCTGCGGCAGACCTTGGCTGCCCTGGTGCTGAGAGCAGCCCCCAGGCCAGCATCTTCCTCTTCTGTCTCTGCTTGGCCACCCTGGCCCTGCTGGCTCTGACTCAGCCGCTCTGTCCCTCCGGTGGCCATGATGTCAGTGGCCCTGTGACCCTGGTAGGGCTTCGCCGTCTCCTCCCCCAGCTGCTGTTGGGAAGCCCTGCTTCTTCTTAGCTGCGTCTCTGACCACTCCCTGTAAGCTGCGGTGGGGGCAGCCTCAGTGCTCCTCAGGTACCTCTGACTGGCTGCCCCACCAGGGCCATTCACATATCACCACCTGGGCAAGGCCCCTGGTTCCTGAGAAGGCCCAGGCTGAGCCGCAGCTCCTGTTCGATGTTTCCATAACCCCAAGTGTTTGGGTGCTTTGACTTTCCTGGTGGATTCTTCATCTGAAGAGGAAAGGGGCTGCGTCTTACTACTTCTTGTATTCTCAGTTCCTGGTATGTGAGGATTGCTGTGCTTACTAAATAACCTAAATGATCATCAGGTGAACAAGACAGGTTACACAGTGGCACAGATGAGCCCTTTCTCTGAGGCCCGAGTGCCCCGGGCTGCCTGTGTTGTCAGGAATTAGCTTTCCCCAGGTTCTGAGATGATCCTCAGGCACTGTTGAAAGGAGAAAGGAGAAAAGAGACGCCCCATCCTCTGCTGTGGGCTCCTCCCCACTAGCCCTGGGCCTACAGGAGGTGGGCAGAGGACGGCACGATTCCTGTCGCCACGGGGTGCGTACGTTTGGAGGCGAGTGGCGGGTGTCACCAGGTGGGAGGACAACAGGGCCTTTTATGGGTCTTGCTGCCTTCGTGCACTTGTGAGGCTCCTAACTTGCTCTAGCAGTTTTTAAAATGCTCTTGGATCAGGCTAGTTGGAGTTCCTAATCCTGTCCTGCAGCGAGTCTGAGTCGCAGGGAGTTCCTGCTTTTAAACTCAGCCCCACGGGCTGTGCAGTGGCCCAGGAGTCACCAAGTAGAGCCACCCTGTTGTCCCTGGAATGCTGGGCATTGGTATGACCAGGGGCTCTTGCTGCTGGGGACACCTGCCCCTGAAGGGCTGGGTTTGTAGTAGGCAGGAGCACCAGAGGGCCACTGGCGTGCTCCTGACACAAGCATGCTCCCAAGCAAGCCTAGAGCCCTGTGTTTGCTTGACTCTTCATGCCAGGAAGTTGGGGTTGTTGGCATTTAGTGGATAGGAGTCTCACTTCCTCTCTCTCTAGCCACTGCGTCAGCCAGCCCCAGTTTTACTCCTAAGTGAACTTGTCTGACCTTACACCAATTTTACCTTCACCTAAGAATCTACCAGCAGGCGCCCAAAGATTCAGGCGTGATGAAGAGGGCACTTCCTGGGCCTCTGTGTCTCCCCGCAAGTCACCTGCTAATTACGAAGGGAAAGCAGTAGCTGGACTAGGAGAAGCATGGCCCCTTTAACTCCCCATCAGACCAGGTGTCCCTGAGGTGGGGACACTCAGCAGACATGCCTGGACAGCGCTGCGGAAGGCACGGCCTCTCTCTGGCCTCATCCAGCCAGGAGGGCCCACCTCAAGTCAAACCATGGGAGCAGCAGTGGACAGCCCAGCTGGGAGACTGTCCATGAGTAGGTGGCCGGCACTCTGCAGAAGGACAGGGTCAGACAGATAAAGGAATGGCCTCAGACATGACAGTGAATGTCATGTGTGGCCCTTGACTGCATCCCGGAGCAGAAAGAGCCTCCGTTGGCAGTTTTGTTCTAAGGCCGTCAGTGGAGCTAGTGGAGAATTCTGGAGGAGCTTTCTGCTAGATTCCAGTGTCAGATCCACCATCGTTTCCTGACTTCTGTCACTGTGCTGTGGTGGTCTAAGGAATGTCCATTTTTTAGGAAATATGGAATACTTAGGGTAGCTATCACCGTGTTGTCCCCTCACTTTTAAGTGGCTCAGTGATGGGTGTTTTTCACATTGAAGGAGCTGCAGGGCTGGTGGTGGACAGTTGGGCTGAGGCTGGATGAGACTTCTTTGTTCTCTTTGTGTAGGTTTTATGTAAATGAAATCATTTCACAAGGGAGTTTACAAGCCCGCCAGGTCCCAGTGCTGCACATTCCCTGGGAGTGATCACTCCCGGTCATAGCCAGCATCCTTTCCCACATTGTCCAGCTCCCTTGATTTGTGCTTTGCCTCTTCTGGCCTTGGCAGGACTCAGGCAGAAGGCCTACAGGTTCTTCTTCCGGCCTGCTGTGGCCCCGTTCCTAAACGCCATTGCCCGTGGTTGACCCAGCACCTGGCCTCTGACGAGACCTGCCCTGTCCTGGGAAGAGACTTCCCATGCAGGCACTGAAGCACGGTGGAGGTGTTTATTCACAGAGGTCAAGCCTCCTCTGAGGCTAGCATTTGCTGGTAAAGGGTGGCCTGTCCCCGGCCTGACTTCCGGTGTATGCTTAGGCTTGTTCTGCCTGGGGACAGGTGCTTTTCCAGCACCCGCTCTATAACGCAGGGTGGGCAGGCGTCTCTGCTTTTGGCTGGGCTCTCCTGTGGAGACGGTGGCAGGGGTTCAGGGAGGACATCTGGCTGGGCCTGGTAGGTTTTTGGGTGGGTCTGCTTATCGCAGTCTGCAGGGCTCCAGTGATACTGACCAGCCCCAGGGAGCAGCCGCGGCACCAGTGCGGGTGTGGCCTCTGCTCCTCTGTCCTTCCTGTCCTCCCACCCTGGCTCCTGTCCCCCTCACTGTGTTCTCACTCCTGTCTCCCCCTCCTCCGATCCCCCCGACTCCCCCTCCCATCCCCCCCACTCCCGCCCCCCACTCCCATCTCCCCCCTACTCCCATCTCCCCCCCACTTCCGTCTCCCCCCACTCCCGTCCCCCCGTCCTGTTTCCCCTCTCCTGTCTCCCCCCACACTCCTGTCCCCCGTACTCTTGTCCCCCCACTCCCATCCCCCCTCCTGTCTCCCCCCGTCTCCCTCCCTCCTCCCTAACTCCCCGTCTCCCCCCTCCCCCCATCTCCCCCACTCCTGTCCCCCCACTCCTGCCCCTCCACTCCTCTCCCCTCACTCCTCCCGCCTCCCCTCCTTCCTCATCTTCTTGGGTGCCCTCTTCCTCTTCCACAGGGGCCTGAAGTGCTGGTGCCTGTGGGACTGGCGAGCTTTCCTCTTTCTGTGGAACAGTTGGTGAGTGAGAATCTGCCATGTGAGTGGGGCCAGGATGGTAGAAGTGTCTCTTCCAACACTGCTTTTCACAGATTAGCAAACATCCTCTAGGGTTGAGTGACTTGGCCGCTATGAAATTGCCCACAGTTGAGCATTTGATCTCTTCTTTTGTTCTTAAGGGGGAAAAAAAAATCAAACAGCGGTAGCTGCTGCTTCTCCCCGAGGTGGTGGGCAGTTGGGGGATTGGCTCTCCTGCCCTTCCCACCAGAGGCCCACCCCGTGGATCTTGATTGAAAAGGGGCCTGAGCCCTGTTCTCCACGAGCCGGTACTGGTGGGACCCGTGTAGACACTCAGGAGTCTGGGCCTCCCGCCGGCCTCGGCACATGGGGTGCTTTGGTCAGCTTCCTGTGGGCACCCAGTGGCAAGCTCTGGTGCCAGCATCGGCTCACATATGCCCCAGGTACTTGTTGGACACCTTTTCCACAGTGGGCATGGCTTTAGGTGCCGAGTTAGCCTAGTGAACAAATAGACAGTCTCTGCCCCTGGGGAGCATGTATTCAAGGGACAGCAGTGCCCAGTAGTGAGTGCTAAGGAGCAATGGCTGCTGGCTCTCTGCAGAGGGCCCTAGAGGAGGACAGGCTTGTGCAGACACCAGGACGGATGGTGGGGGACGTCTCTGGAGGGCAGAGGCCTGCTGTGGGTGTGTGCCAGCGTGGAGCGGGGAAGAGAAGGTGAGAGGGTGGGAAGGCGGGGGGGCCCTGAGAGCCCCTGAGGAGAGATCTGTCTGGCGCAGAGCGCCGTGGCTTGGTGGGTCAGGAAGAGAGCCACGCGGGGTCGCTGGGCCAGTTCTAGTGTGGGGGACATTTGTGTTTCTAGGGGCTCGGAACCTCTGCCCTTTGCGCTTGATAGTGGTGATGGGGTCCCAGTCAGAGGAGCACCAGTTGGATAAAAGGCCTCAGTCGGTGAAGTGCTAGCATTTTGGTGGATGGTCACAGTGGGCTCCGTGGGGACTATAGTGATGGCATCACGGTGGGCTCCTGTGGACTGTGGTCATGGTGTCACAACAGGCTCAGGGTGGACCGTGTATCTGGACAGCAGCACCTTCACTCTCCATGCAGAGGACTCACCCTGACCACTCTGCCCAGTGTGTGGGAGAACTTGGACACCTGTGGGCTGAAGCCTGTTGCTGACCACTTGCTTTGTCCCTGGGGAGAGCTAGCTGGGGAACAGGCTTCTCAGTGCTGCCCATCCCTGGCTGGAGGGACCCTGTTTACCCATGCCCGCTGGGTGTCCTTGCCTGGCCCTGCCAGCTAGGAATGGGCCTGGGGATCTGCCCACTTGCCAGCAACCTGCAGTGGTCTTGTGCATGGTCGGGTAGGACAGACCCTGCCAGGGATGGTGGCGGATGCGTCTATAACTGAGACTGACCCAGGTTTCCTGGGCAGTGGTGGTCAGGTCTCGGCACCTCCTCTGTGGTTTTGATCTCCTGTGTGATTTCACACTCCTGAGAGTCCAGTGAGATGCTGCCACCCAGTGGAAAAGGGGAAGGGTTGGAATAGTGGCCTGGGCCTACCTTGGTGGTGGGCTGAGGCTGCCAGAGGCACTCTGCTGGGGTCCTGGGCGCCCAGGAGTGAGCCTGGGTCTCCGTCCACCACAGGCCTGCTGCTGGGGCCCCACCTGGCTCAGGACATGGACTTGGGCCTGGCTGTGCAGTTGGCTTGCATGCCCCCAGCAGGTGAGGACAAGACCACACGTGTGATGAATCAGGATTCTCTAGATGGTGTAAGGCAAACAGACCTTGGGAAGGTTAGATACTGAGACTCAAAACCCTGATCTCAACCCTCCATCTCAGTCTTGCTGTGCACAGTCACCCATTGACTTTAAAGTAGGACAATGTTGAAATTTTAATGTACATGATGATGATCTCAGTGGTCAGGGCTGGGTGATCTTGTCCCCAGGAAACATTTGTGGTGTCTGGAGATGTTTTTGGTTGATACCACTAAAGGGTAGGTGGGGAACCAGGGGTGCTGCTGGCATCTTATGGGTGGAGGCCAGGGGTGGACAGCCCCCACCTCACAGAAATGCCCGGCCTGAGTGTCGGGAGCCCCGTGGTGCAGAAGCCCTGCAGGAGGGCCTCTGGGGTCCTGGGAGTAAGCCCCGTTGCTATGTGTTAGGATTCTCAGTGAACAGTCATAGGAGAGTTCTGATGACACCAGTTGGCACGTTGCCAGCGCAGTGGAGGATGGAAACCTGCCTGTTCAGGGCAGGCTTGCCCTGGACTCCTCAGAAGTGCGTGTGAGGGGCTGGCAGGCTTAGGGCCAGGCCCCAGTGGGCAGGTATACTGCTGCTGTTCAGGTGCATGTGTGTGGCTCACATGTGATGCTGTGGGACGTGCGTAGGTGCAGAATGGTTCTGTGGTGAAGCAGGTAGGTGCCTCCGTTGTCTCATGTGGTTGCTTTTGGGGACAATAGCAGCTGCGACCTAACTTCTCAGAAGGTCCTGCCTAGGCAGCAGCATCAACCCTGAGATCTCTGGGCTTCTCACCCTCAGCCTCCTACCTGCATCTCCCCACTTCCTCCCGCCCACGCTAAGCCCTGTTCCACTTTGTGTCTTGAGCTCTTTAAATTCCACATAAAGGCAAGCTCATGCAGCCTTTGTCTGTCTGTCTGTCCGGCTTACTTCATGTGGTGCCCTGTTCTCTACGTCTGCCCTTGTTGTGGCAAATGGCAGTATCACTGTCCCTGTCCCACCAAGCAGCCTGTCCTCTGGGGCAGGAGTGGACCTGGGTCCCAGACTGCTTTCATGCTGGTGCCCTCAGGGGGGCATCTGCTGGCGGCAGCCACACCCTGGGCACAGCTTCTCTCACGCCCTCCCTCCATGTCCTCTCTTGGCCGTAGGTCTCCTGAGAGTAGGGACCAGTCCATCACCTTGTCTCTGCGTCCTTACAGAGCACAGAGCACGGCACAGAGCCTCGTGGAACTTAGACCAGCCCCTGTGTGAGTCAGCGGGGCACTGAGTGGCCGTGTGATGGGGGAACTTCAGAGTGTCCTCACAGTCGCAGGTCTTCTTGGTCTCCCTCCTCAGCCCCTTCGGGGTGGCTTTCCCAGGGCAGGGCTCATGGGCGCTTCCCTTCTGCTCTTGGGACCTTAGCTCTCTGGGTAGCCATGGCCCACCCTTCCACGTGGCCTTCCTCTGGCTGAGCAGACTTGCTGTGAGCCCCCTCCCTCCTGCCCTCTGGGCCGGCTCTGCAGCTGGGCAGCCGTGGTACCGATGACCAGAGAAACCTAGGTGGATGCAGTTAGGGTCTCCAGGCAGGTGCCCTCTCTTCCCATCTTCCTTTATTCCTATCTGGAAGGGGGAGCAGAGAGGTCAGCCTCAGGTTGATGCTGGAGGAGCCCAAGAAGGCAGGGTTTGGGGACACTCAGACATGGTGGAGCCGCCTGGTCTGTGGCGTGGCCCAGGACCTTCGTGGTCAGGTGTCTGGTGTGCAGCCAGAACAGCCCCTGGCTGACACCTCAGCTCTTAGCCAGTCAAGGCAGCCTGGGTTTCCTGCTGTCCCTGCCTTGTTGACCTGGAGGCTGCAGATGTTGGAGACTCCTGCATGTCCTCCTCTGCCTCCCTCCTACCCTCTTGCCTGTGTGGTCCCACCCCCAACCCTGCCAGAGCTGCAGCCAGAAGCCTTCTCTCACTGGGAGCTGTCCCCGCTCACCTTCCCAGACGCCCTGTCCCAACCCAGCACTGCTTTGCTCTCTCTCAGCGTGTCCTGGCCTGCCTGTTACTCAGTCACACCTCCCTGATCTTCCCCAGATGCGGGTGCACAGGCAGGGTGTGAGGTGGACGTGGAGTGGACAGCACCGGCTGAGTGCTCAGTCCTGTTGCTCTCCCAGGTGTCTGTCGCCAGGCCGAGTGCCCCCACAGTGCAGGGGGCAGGTGTTCTGGGACTTGGTGGGGCTGTGTGCAGGGGAGTCCCTCCCAGCAGAGGCTCTGCCTGCCACTCCTGTGCAAGGGCCATCCAGTCCTGTCGTTCCTGCTTGTCCTGCTCGTCAGTGTTCATCGTTAACTTGTGAAAGGTTGGTGGTCCACAGAGACGCATGCCGTGTGCTCACCAGGACCGCGAGCGGCCGTTTCCTCATCAGATCTGCAGGCTCCTGAAGACCCCGGTGTGTCTGTGGGTGGAGTAGACAAGACTTCCCTGCACAAAAGTGGCTGGTGCAGCCGTGACATGGGGGCTGTCGCCCTGGTGGCCCGTGGAGAGGGTCAGAGTGATGTGCCGGGGCCCAGCACTTAGAGAGGGGGAGGAGAGCAGGAGGACCAGCCCACTGTCCCTGCCAGCAGAAGCCCAGGGGCAGCCCCCGCAGCCTGAAACTGAGGATTTACTCAGTAAGTGTGGACACCCAGTCCCTGCCTGTCGGCAGGGGACCACAGCAGTGTACACAACAAAGACCCCACTGCAGGAACAGGCATGGGGGGCAGAGACATATCCTATCATGAAGGGGAGACGAGTGTCTCCCAGGAGTGTTAGGAAGACAGTAAACCTGGGGCAGCCACGTTCCTGTTAGTCCAGCCCAGGCACTTTCCTGTTATGAAAATTAACTGAGTTGACTCCTGCTGTAAATTGAATTGACAGGAAGATGGATGGGGCTGTGTGCACACATGGCCTTGGCCAAGGGGTGGCTTTGGAGTGCGGACATGTGTGTGACAGCTCCTGCCCCAGCTGGCCCCGTGATGCAGTCCATGTTGGGCGGCTGTGCAAGCCCTCTGCAGGGAGGGCCCATCGTTCTCTGTTGGCCAGCGCTTTGGAAGCCCAGGAGGCTTTGCAGAAGAGGGTGGGCCATCTCTGCTGCCCAGCAGGCTGGACTTCCTGGTGTCCAGCGCTTTTTTCTCTTTAGATGTGTGTTTTCCAGCTCAGCAGACACATGGTCCTTTCTTAATGAAGCTCCCTCTGAAATCCAGGAACTCGGTTCCTGCTTCTCCACTCCTGAGATGCTGTCCCTGACATTCTGGAGGTGCTCCAGGGTTCTGAAAGGCATTTTGTTTGGGTGATTTTTGTATCTCCTGATAGCATGGCATCGGTGATAGCTTAAGGATTCTCCCCCCAAATGAAAACGTTTTAATCTTCTAGGAATGAAGATAGGAACGAGCGGGATTCAGTAGTAGCATTGAGAGGAAAAGGTGAGGTGTGCTCCCCGCTCCTCGTACCCCTGTGCCCGCTGTGAACCAGCGTCCTGATCATAGTCCTCGGCTCAGAAGCTCGGCTCTATGTGCGCTGGCTGTGGGTAACAGGTCCCCGCGCTTGGCTGCACTGCACCAGCTAACCACAGGTCACGCTGTCCGATGCCATGCCTTGGGTGTTCTCAGTGCTCATGGGAGAATTTGGTAGATTCTTCAGCAGAGGGGTCCTATTAGGTCTTGGGCGCTGTATTTCAAAACTACTCAAACAGAATGACAGTCTAGAATTGGTAGCTCTTGCTTCTTAGTTAGACTTGGAGTTGAGATTGTTTTTAGTGAGGAGAAATAAAAAGAAATACTTGAGTGTTCGTTTAGTTTCAGATTAAAAGGTTTTTCCACAAAAGAAAATGGCAAAACCCTAATGGGGAAAATAAAGAGTTATGAGACATACTTTGAGTGTATTTACTCTTTATTGGGTCTGATGGTTAATTTGAATTGTCAACTTGATTGGATCAAGAGATGCCAGGGATTAAGTGGCTTCTGGGTGTGTCATTGAGGGTGTGTCTAGGAATGATTGGCATGTGGAATAGCCAACTGAAATGGAGACTCTTCCTGAGTGTGGGCAGTACTGACCAATAGGATGATGGCTTGGATGGAACAAAAGTTGGGAGAAGGGAGCAGCAGCAGATGCAAGCTTCATTCTTCCTGAAGGGGCTCTTCATTGCTGCTGCGATCATCTGAGGGTATCAGACTCTCACTTCTTCACTTGTCCAAAGTGGACTCTGCCAGTGATTCTCCAGAAGGCTTGGGTCTCAGGCCAGGGCAGAGAAGCCCCTCTTGGGGCTTCAGCCTCTTGGACTGCGCAGCTACTGGTTTCTCCATCTCTCTAGCTGCAGATGGCCATGTGGACAATCCAGCTTCTGGTCCCATAAGCCAACCTAATAAGTCCCCTTTTATAACCATACTTCCTGCTGATTCTGTTCCCCTGGAGAGACCTGACTAATACAGACCTTGGTACAGGACTGGCTCTGGAGAAGCAGAATTGTAAGGATGGTTTTCCTTAGTTGGTTCTGTGGGTTCTGGAGTTGGTGGTTTAAATTGTTCAGACCTAAAGTTACTAAAGTCTTTCCTCCTGGTACCATGGAGAGCGCTGATAATCCGTGGTGTGAACTGTTGAAAGAGATTTTTTTTTTTTTTTTAAAGAGAGAGAGAGAGAGAGAGAGAGAGAGAGAGCGAGCATTTGTTTTAATATTTATTTCTTAGTTCTCGGCGGACACAACATCTTTGTTTGTATGTGGTGCTGAGGATCGAACCCGGGCCGCACGCGTGCCAGGCGAGCGCGCTACCGCTTGAGCCACATCCCCAGCCCCTGTTGAAAGAGATTTATAAAGTAAATGCATTGGATGCTCCCAATTTGCCACTTGTAAAAAGTGAGGCATTTAGTGACTATACGTCATACCTTTGAACAGTTCTGGAAAACTAAGAGATATGATGACATTGGTTGGCGCTCCTGGCTTCCCTGGACAAAGTCACAAAGGAGAACCATGAGCTCAACAAGTCAGTTTCTCAGCTGAAGTCGCGCATGACTGATCTGAAAGCTGCTCAGTGTGTTCTGAAGGAGACTCTCCCCTCTTGTTGTCATAGGGCTAAGGTTGCTGAAAACCAGACACAGACTCTAATCCTGCAATTGGTGAATTAAAACAGAACTTTAACTCTCAGCCTCAGGAGGTGTCTTTGGTCAAAGTGAGGGCGCTGCTTTGGAAAGAAGGGATCCTGCAAATTGGGATGGTGACTTGTGGGAGGAGCCTAAGGCGTGGGTCATTGAACTCCGTATTCTGATGAGTTTATTTGGCCAGAAGTTGTTGAGTCTCCACCCTTAGCCAGGACAGTCACTCCTACCCCACCCTCTGTGGCACTGGCTTCTCCACCTTCCCTGGAGGGAACTAATCCTGCTTTGCTTGTGGAAACAGTAAAAACCTTCCTTGATCCAGTTGCTCAGCAGGAGAATGCTGCTGCTTCTCAGGACCCAGCCTCACCACCCCTTTTGCCTGAGGCCTATAACTAGAGCCCAGTCTAATCAGCCCCTAGAGGTGAGGTACTGAGTGTGACCAGCAGGAGCTCCGCTCCACTCCAAGGAACTTCTTGAGTTTTCTAATTCATACAAGCAGAGGTCGGGTGAACATGTGTGGGAATGGATTTTAAGGGTGTGGGATAATAGCGGAAGGATCATCAACTTGGATCAAACTGAGTTTATTGCTATTGGCCCATTAAGCAGAGATTCTAGGTTTAATGTACTAGCCCGCAGTGCTAAAAAGGGTACTAATAGTTTGGCTGGTTGGCTGAATTATGGGTCCAAAGATGGCCCACTGTAAATGAGCCGGAAATCCATGACATTCTTTGGTTTACTGTTGATGAGGGAATTCAGAGTCTCAGAGAGATCAGAATGCTCGAGTGGGTTTGTCCCGTGCAACCTTCTCCTCCATTCTTGGGGTGTCTGCGCTTCACCAGAACTGTAAGAAACAAATTCGGGAGGGGAGCCCCAGCATCCCTGAAGGGCTCTGTCATTGCTCTTTGCGTGCCAGGCCTTACTGTGGGAGCTGCCGTCAGTCAATTGGAAGACTTCAATGCGATGGGCATGATTGATCTCGGGGAGGAAGAGGCCAAGCAGCAGCCCTCACTTGACAAAGACAGCATGGTCATAGTTACCATAATGGACAACAAAGGGAAGAAATGGACACAATACCCTGACTTCTGTAGATCTCTGGCATTGACTACTTAATCAAGAGCCAAATAGATGAAAACCCACCACATTCTTACTTGACTTATATAAGCAGAAAAACTCCAGGGCAAACGTCCAACAGTCTGCCCCAGATCATAAGAGCAGAGAATCACGACCTCTCAACCACTTCCCGGATTTGAGTCAATCTACTGATCCGGAACCCCTTGAATGAAGGGAAGGCCAGGTCCTCTTGAGGAAGCACCTTGGTACAGTACCATAAATCTTTCCTGTTAATGTGTCTCCCATCCTTCCCTAAAGGGACCTAAGGCCTTTTACCAGGAAGACTGTGCACTGGGGAAAAGGCAGTGATCAGACCTTTCGGGGACTACTAGATGCAGGCTCTGAATTGACATTGATTCCTGGAGATCCGAAACGTTCTTGTGGCCCTCCAGTAAAAGTGGAGGCTTATGGAGGTCAGGTGATCAATGGAGTTTTGGCCAGTGGGTCCAGGGGACCCCCAAACTCATCCGGTGGTTATTTCCCCAGTCCAATAATGTATAATAGGGAAAGACGTGCTTAGCCCTTAGCAAACTCCCACACTGGTTCTCTAACCTGTGGAGTGAGGGTTGTTATCTTGGGCAAGGCTAAATGGAGCCTCTGGGGAAATAGTGGATCAAAAGCAATATCCCATCCCAGGAATTGCAGAGCTTAGTGCCACCACCAAGGACTTGAAGGGTGCAGGGGTGGTGATTCCCACAACACCCCACTTAACTCTTATCTTTGGCCTGTGCAGAAGACAGATGGGTCTTGGAGAAGGACAGTTGATTGTCATAAACTTAATCGGGTGGTGACCCCAACTGCAGCTGCTGTACCAGATGTGGTTTCTTTGCTTGAGCAGATAATGCATCTCCTGGTACCTGGTATGCGGCTACTGATTTGGCACATACCTTTTTCTGCATCGAGGTGCATAAGGACCACCAGAGACAATTCCCCTTCAGCTGGCCAGGCCAGCAGCCCTTCACAGTCCCTCCTCAGACGTGTCTCTGTTCCCAGCACTATGTCACAGCTTAGTTTGCAGAGACCTTGAGCGTCTTTCTCTTCCACAAGGGATTACACTGTCCATTATACCAATGACATTGTGTTGATTGGGCCAACTGAGCGGGAGGTAGCAACCCCTTTGAACTTTCTAGTGAAGCATTTGTGTATCAGAGGGTGAGAAACTAATCCCACTAAAATTCAAGGCCTTTGAGTAAAGTTTATAGCAGTCCAGTGACATGGGGCTGTTGAGATATTCCTTCCAGGTGAAGGAGAAGTTGTGGCATCTGGCCCCTCCTACAAAGAAAGAAGCACCAGGCCTGGGGGGCCTGTTTGAACTTCGGAGTCAGCACATTCCTCACTTGAGTGTGTCACTTAGGCCCATCAAGCGAGTGAGTGGCAAAGCTTCTTGCTTTGAGTGGGGTCCAGAACAGAAGGCTCTGCAGCAGGTCCAGGCTGCTGGGCAGGCTGCTCTGCCACTCGGGCATGTGACCCAGCAGACCCAATGGTCCTTGAGGTGTCAGTGGCAGATAGGGACGCTGTCTGAAGCCTTTGGCAGGCCCCCATTAGCGAATCACCGAGGAGGCCATTGGGTTTCGGAGCAAGGCCCTGCCATCATCTGCAGATAGCTACTCTCCCTTTGAGAAACAGCGCTTGGCCTTCTACTGGGCCTTAGTGGGAACTGAACGCCTGACCTTGGGCCACCAGGTTACTATGTGACCTGAGCTGCCCATTATGAGCTGGGTGGTATCAGACCCACCAAGCCATGAAGTCGGACATGTGCAGCAGTACTCCATCACCAAGTGGAGGTGGTACCTACGCCATTGAGCACAGGAGGGACCTGAAGGCACAAGTAGGCTGCATGAAGAAGTAGCCAACTGTCCATGGCTCCTGCTCCTGCTGCAGTACCTTCTGTCCCTCAGAATGAACCTGTGTCTTCGTGGGATGAACCTTATGCTCAATTGACAGAGGAAGGGAAGACTGGGGCTTGGTTCAGGGATGGTTCTGCATAATACCCAGGTACCACCCAGTAGTGGACAGCTGTGGCACTGCTGCCCCTTTCTGGAACAGCCCAGAAGGACACTGGTGAAAAGAAACCTTCACAATGGGCAGAACTTCAGGCATATGTGGTAGCATCTGGCTGGGCATTTTACCTGGAAGGAAAATGGCCAGATGTGTGATTAAACACTAGCTCATGGGCCACAGCCAAAGGGTTGGCTAGCTGGTCAGGGAAGTGGAAAGAACATAATTGGAGAATTGGTGACAAGGACATTTGAGGAAGAAGTATGTGGGTAGACCTGTCTGAACGGGCAAAGGATGTGAAGATATTTGGGTCTCATGTGAATGTCCACCAAATGTGATGTCAGCAAAGGAGGATTTTAATAATCAGGTAGATGGACAGCAGTCCACCTCTTTCCCCAGCCACCCCTGCAATGAACAGTGGTCATGGTTGCAGGGATGGCGGTTATGCATGTGCTCAGCAGCATGGACGTCCACTCACCAAGGCTAATTTGGCTACAGCCACAGCCCGTTTGCCAGCAGCAGAGACCAACGCTAAGCCCCCTAGTGGCATGATTCCCCTGGGAAATCAGCCAGCAACCAGAGGCAGGTTGAATATAGTGGACTGCTTCCATCACAGAAGGGGCAGTGGTTTATCCTTACCAAAATAACACTTATTCTGGCTATGGATTTGCCTTCCCTGCACGTAGTGCTTCAGCCCAAACTACCATCCATGGACTTTCAGAATGCCTTATCCATTGCCATGGGATTCCACACAGCATTGCTTCAAACCGAGGAACTCACTTCATGGCCAAAGAAGTGCGGCAGTGGGGTCAGGCTCATGGGATTCACTGTCTTACCATGTTCTGCTCCATCCTGAAGCAGCTGGTTTGGTAGAACATTGGAATGGACTCTTGAAGATGCCGTTACAGTGCCAGCTAGGTGGCGATACAGTGCAGGGCAGGGACAAAGAACTTCAGAAGGCTGTCTATACTCTGAATCAGCATCCACTCTATGGTACTGTCTCTCTTATTGGTAGAATTCATGGGTCCAGGAATGAATTCATGGATGGAGATGGAAATGGTACCTCTCACCATCACCCCTAGGGACCCACTAGAAAAGTTTGTGCTTCCTGTCCCTGCAACATTATACTCTGCAGCCTGGAAGTCTTAGTTCCAGAAGGAGGAATGCTTCTGCCTGGAGATGCAACAGTGATTTCATTAAACTGGAAGTTAAGCTCCCCTCCCCCGCACATACATGAACTGAGTCAGCAAGTTAAGGAGGGAGTCACCGTGCTAGTGGGGTGACTGATCCAGAGTCCCAAGGGGACATTGTCTGTCACTCCACAATGGAGATAAAGAAGCACACTCCTGGAGTGCTGGAGATCCCTTAGGGCGTCTCCTGGTACTGTTGTTAAGTACTTGGGAAACCACAAGGACCCAATCCAGGCAAGGTGACAAAAGTCTCAGACCCTTCAGGAATGAAGGTGTGGGTCCCACCTCCAGGGAAAGAGCCAAGACCTGCTGAAATACTTGCTGAAGATTGAGGGAATACACAGCGGGTGGTAGAAGGTAGTCATAAATACCAGCTGTGGCCACATGGACAGTTACAGAAATGAGGATTGTAATTGCCACTGATGACTCTTCCCTGTTCCATTAACAATATGTTCAGGTGTACTTACACATACATCAAGAGGAAATGTTGTTATTCTCCTGTTATTCATCATGTAATGTAATACTGTAATGACTTAACATCAGTAATGTTTGTGTTTTTTCTATTCTGGAGAAAGAACTAGTGTATTCAGTTATAGGAAGGATAATTATGTTAGTCAGAATTATCACCTGGCTATTGTGTTTACTTGGAGATTAAGTATGATATAAAGAATCATACTTGGATATCAGATTGAAAAAGGGTGGACTTGTAACAGTTAATTTGAATTGCCAATTTGATTGGATTAAGAGATGCCAGGAGTTGAGAGGATTATGGATGTGTCTTTAGGTTGTGTCTAGGAATGATTGGCATGTGGAATAGCCAACTGAAATGGAGACCCTCCCTAAGCTTGGGCAGCATCGACCTATAGGATGGTAGCTTGGATGGAATAAAAATTGGAAGAACAAGGAAGCAGCAGCAGATGCAAGCTCAGTTCTTCTTGAATGTTTTCTTTTGTTTTTAATAGTTTTTAGTTGTTGATGTACCTTTGTTTTCTATTTATTTATATGTGGTGTTGAGGATCGAACCCAGCACCTCACACATGCTAGGCAATGCTCTGTCACTGAGCCCCAGCCCGAATGGGTTCTTACTGCTTCTGTGATCATCTGAGGATATGGAACTTGGGCTTCTTCACTCTTCCAAAGCGAACTCTGACAGTGGTCCCCAGAAGCCTTCCCTCTCAGGCTAGGGCAGCACCGTGAATCCTCTTGTTCTGGAGCTTCAGCCTCTTGGACTGCGCAGCTACTGGTTCTCCCATCCTGCAGACGGCCATGTGGACTGTCCAGCTCTGGTCATAAATCAACCTAATAAGTCCCCTTTTATAATCATACTTAGGTGATGGTGAGATTACAAACTGAGTTGATCTTAAAGCAGGAGATGGAAACTTTATTCACCAGCCCGTGGTCTGGATCCACCAGCTGGTGGGCCAAGGGGCAGGCTCCAAGTCTATACCCTTCCACCAGCTCCCAGGGTTAGAGCACACCTTTATAGTCCAAACCATATTAATCATAAGTGGCTGTTGCTGTGATTCAAAATCATAAACAAACATCACAAGATCTAAAATCATAAGCAGAAGGGGAAGTATGCTGAGAGCCACAACCAAGTCAAGATGGCGCCTGGCACTTTGCCATAAGGAGTGGTTTGAAAAGTAATGCCAGCGAGCCATTAAGATGATGGAGATTCCTTAATGACTGACTGCTGTATCTAATGATGTTAATTAAGTTAAGCTGTGTATAATTATTAAGATGATGAGGATTCCTTAATGACTGATTGCTGTAACTGGATGATGCTAAATTGAAACAAGCTGTGTATTCAGTTATGTATAAATACCTCAACTGTCTCGCAATAAAGCGGCTCCCGCTGTATCAACCTTCACAAGTTGCTTGTCACCCACTGGTTGAGCACAAGTTAAAGAATGATTACTAACATCTAGATAATCGTTCTCTGACAGGGTTTCACTAAGTTGCTGAGACTGGCCTCAAACTTGCGATCCTCCTGTGCCGCAGTCTGGCTGGGCACAAAATAACTGGGAGGTCATGAGCCACTTGTAGGTTCAAACAGGAACTACTTTATTCGAGAACTCCACGGGAACTCCGAGAGAACTCAAAAGTAGTGGGCACCCGAGGTAGCAGGAGCCGCCCTATTGCCGGACAGCAGAGGTCCATATGCACAACTGAATACACAGCCTGCCCCAATCCAGCATCATCCAGTTACAGCAATCAGCCATCATCCCAATAATTATACACAGCTTAACTTAACCATCATCATCCTAATGGCTCGCTGGTGCTACCCCTCAATCATTCCTTCTGGCAAAATGCCAGGCGCCATCTTGACTTGGTTGTGGCTCTCAACACTCCTGCCTCAGCATCCTGGGTTCCTGAGATAATAAGTATATGCTACCACATATGCTTGAAAGGTCACAAATAAAAAATAAAAAGGTCTGGGGATGTAATGAGACCCTGTCTCAAGATGGAAAATGGGGGGCAGGAGGCTGGGGCTCAGTGGTAGAGTACCCTGAGCTCAAGCCCAAGTACTGAAGTAAAAAGAGTAAACATTTTGGAATAATCGTAAATTCACGAGATACCTCGGGGTGCCTCCGTGCCTTTCCTAGTCCCCGACAGTGGTGCCTGTGAGGCTCCCGTCATAGCTGGGAGGCTACATGGGCACCAGACAGGGAACATCTTCATCACTGAAGCCCCCGACACCCCGATGTGTCCCCACCCTCCAGCACCAGACACCCCCCACGTGTTCCTATCCTGCAGCCCTAGACACCCCAACGTGTCCCCACCCCACAGTCTTAGACACCCTGATGCATCCCCACCCCACAGCCCCAGACATCCCAACACGTCCCCACCCTGTAGCCCCAGATGCCTTGATGTGTCCCCACCCCCAGTCCTAGACACCCTGATGCGTCCCCACCCCCAGCCCAGACGCCCAGTTGCTCACCCCTCAGCCCCAGCTGCCCTGACACATCCCCTACCCATGCGTCCCCACCCCACAGCCCCAGACACCCCATCACACCCCCACCCCTCAGCGCCAGTCACCCCGTCGCGCCCCCACCCCTCAGCCCCAGCTGCTCCGACACATCCCCCCCATGCATCCCCAGCCCCAGACATCCCGATGCATCCCCAGCCCCCCAAGCATCTCTAGCCCCAGACACCCCGATGCATCCCCAACCCCCATGCATCCCCATGCATCCCCAGACACCCCAACACATCCCCACCCCCCAGCCCCAGACACCCCGACGCATTCCCCCCATGCATCCCTCCCCAGCCCCAGACGCCCTGTCCTCCCCAGCCTCAGACACCTGATGCGTCCCCACCCCCCAGCCCCAGGCATCTCGATGTGTCCCCCCCAGCCCCAGCCTCCCTGATATGTCCCCAGCCTCAGACACCCTGATGTGTCCCCCCCCCCCAGTCCCAGACGCCCCCACGGGTCCTCTCTACTGGGCTGTCATTCTGGAGCTCAGGAATCATGGCCTGCAGCTCTGCTGTCACTACCGACTCCCTCTACCTAGGCCCAGGTGGCACTTTCCCCAGTTTGTCCCCTCACTGCCAGCCCACTTCGGCTCACACACCCTGTGCCCACTGTGCCCTCTCCTGCAGCAATGCCCAGTGAGTGCGACTCTCTGAAGCCCAGGAGTGACGGTTCAAGGACCCCCCTGCAATGGTACAGCGGTGCACAGAGCAGGATGCGGAGACCCAGCCTGCTGCTGAGAGACGTCATCAAGTGAGTGCCCGCCCAGGGCCGGCCAAGGCGTCCAGAGGGGAAATGGGGCAAATAGGAGAGGCCTCGGGCACTCAGCATGCAGGACTCTGGGGGCCAGGGAGAAGGACACCCACGTCCCAAGGCTTGAAACTCAGAAGACAGCACAGGGACTCCACAAGTCCCCCAGCCTGCTCCCCATGTCCCCTCCACCCTTCAGGACCACCGTGCTGCAGGGTTCTTGTGAGTGCGTGTGTGTCTGTGTGTCCTGTCCTGTTCCCACACAGTAGTGGCAGGATCCTGGTCATTCATGGTCTTTAGTCTCAGGGAAGAATTCAGATCTGTGTCCAGGTGTCCACAGGGAGCCTGAAATGAGAGAGAGGACCCTGACTGCCCAGTAGGCTGGGCAGCTGGGGGTAGGGCACTTGCCCATGTGCCTGGGGCTGGCTCCACTCCCAGCACCGAGAACCAGACCAAAACCTGCCTGCCACGCCTCCTGCCTGTGCCCAGCTCTGCCACCGTGGCACCTACAGAGGGCGCTTTGCTGGGTGCTTTGCTCTAAGCTGCCCCTCACCTGGTGCAGGGACCATTCCCCGTGGCCCGGCCCCCTCCTTCCATGTCAGACGTGGGTCCTGGAAAGCTGTGGTACTTAAACCTTAAACCCGTGTGGGTGGTCTTACCTTTAGTTCATCAGGGCCCTGGGGAGCTCGTGAAAAATGAGACCCCTAGAACCTAGACCCAGCTCTTCCTCCAGACCTCTGTGAGTGTGCACGTGTGAGTGGACATGACAGTGTGGATGCTCACATCTCTGAAAACAGTTTTTGGGTGGTCCTAGGGAGATATCCAGTGCTGTCTCCCTCCAGTCAGCCTCATTTCTGGGTAGAACTTTCTAGAAGTATTATGAGTAGATTGTTTCTTTCGTGTTCCTGTTTTTGGAAGGACTGACAATATTTTAAAGAAGCCAAAACCCGGAAGCTCAGATTCTGTGGTCCTGACCCAGAGCGTGCTTCTGTCCAGTCTCTGATCTGCACTGTGGCCTAGGTTTTATCAAGGTCCTTGGACAGCCGGGTGACCAGCTGGCTTTGAGGGAAGTGGCACCTTCCACGAGCTGCGTGGGGGTCGGCGTCACTGCCTGCCTGGTTCTTCCAGGTGCTCCCTGCTGGTGTTGGGAGTGTGGCTCCTTTACATCCTCAAGTTGAGCTACACCTCGGAGGAGTGCGGCGGCCGGAAGATGCAGTATGTGGACCCTGAACGCATGAAGGTGAGCTGCCATCCCCGGGTGATGGACGTTGGATGCAGGAATCCACCCAGATGCCTCCCCACAGGCCCCGCTGCCTGCAAGCTGCCCAGCTGCCCCTCACTGCAGCTGCAGGGTGGGGGTGGGGGTGGGGGGTCCACTAGTGTGCCAGCGCGGGGGCTGCTAGTGTGATACTGCCCACCCGTTCTGAGCAGAGGGGAGCATGCGCCAGGGTAGCTCTCGTCCCTCCGGTGGTCTCTTCCATTCTCACGAGGTCCTGTGTTGAGTTCTCTCTCCATCCACTTTTCTAGCAGGTAATGGATTGACGGTTCAGCAGAGATCCCGCTGGCCATGGACGAGGTTGGATTAGTAGGCCTGGGGCCTGCCTGTGGGAAGAGGCGCCTCACTAGGGGGCACGTTAGGGACGGTGGCTGACACACTGGGCTATGTGGCTCTCTCCTGAGACTATCACTGCCTTCTGCTGGGGAGGCCAGACCTGGAGGGCTGAGCTACTTGCTCAGGCCTCATTAGTCAGTGCTCGCTGTGTGCTGGACCTGCCCTGCAGTGGTCAGTGGTGCTAACTCACTCATCCATGTGCCATGTGGAGCAGGTGTGTGACCTTACCCCTCACAGCCCACTACAGTTGATTATGGCCCTCTGCCTCCTGGGTTCACAGTGAGCCACAGCACCAGCACCCATGCCCTGTCTCCCCTCCCTGGAATGTCTGGGAGGTGAAAAAATGATGTGACCAACTGTGACCAAGGCAACATTACTGGTCTCAAGGCTCTGGAACGTCCCCCCACCATGTCTGCCAGATGTGGTTTCCTTAAGAGTTGGTGATGGTAAACTGTAAGTGGTAGGACTCATTCCCTTGATGAGAATAAAGGTCATTTATAGGGACTCGCCCCTGTGGCCGCAATTAGGCTGGGGACATTGCTTCACGCATGTCAGTGTATGATCCCTCACAGTCAGTCCTCAGCTCGGCCCCTGGCCCAGGCAGCTGGCCAAGTTTTCACTGTAGTATTCTTTCTGTGACTTGGTCATTTAGATTGTGTTGCTTTAAACCTGGTGACATTGCAGAAGGCGCGTCAGTGTGGGCTCATGACTCAGGAGCTCCAGCCCTCCCTGTGTCAGGCTCTGGGCGGGTGCATGGGGCGTCTCCCCTCGAGTTTCCAGACGGGGAGAAGGAAGTGGTCCAAGGCAACCGAGGCCCCAGGTCACGGTGCCCGGCAGGTGGGCTCCCTCCAGTGGTTGCCTTCCTCCTGAGCGCTGTGCCCTCTCCTGAGTGCTTTTTTGAAGTGATGACCGTAACAGAATCTCGCCTCTTACTAACAAACATGCCCCGTGCCTATGCTCCTGAGATGGACGATCCTGAACGTCACGGAGTGGAGTGAAGTGGAGGCCAGGACCTTCACCCTGGTTCTCCGTGGCAGACTGCCACGGCGTTGACCTCACAACTGTAGGTACCAGGCGTCGGCTTAGTTTTAGTTGTGAACATCCTGAAAGACGCTGAGAATGGGATGGACAGGCATCATGTGTCCTGCATGAGCGTCCCATTCCCTGGCCGCTGCCTAGGCCCTGCACCAGCTCCTCCTGGGGTGCCCCTTGCTGGCTGCACTGGCTTCCAGCTCTGGAGCTGTCAACGGCAGAGCTCGCTCAGGGTGCCTCTCCCAGGCGTTCTCCTCGGAGCTTTGGGCCCAGGCAGCAGTGAAGGGGTGCCCGGGTGGAGCTCAGGAAGGAGGCCCTGACCTGTCCCTTCCCTGCTCCTTACACGTTTGAGTTGAGGTGGATGAAGGGAACGGCACCGGCTGTCCCAGCTTCCGTGGCATTTAGAAGGCACATTGGCTCAGACTGACTTCCTGCACCAGCCTGCTCCAGGCCCACGAGGGCAGCAGACAGAGGTGACTGCTGGGCCTTGCACTCCGCTCAAAGCCTAGAAAATGTGGCTTGGAGCCTGATGTTGAACTCTTGGCCAGAATGGAAAAGGAATGAAGTCTTACCCCTTCCAATGAAACTCCTAGAGCAGGCTCGCAGCCCCAGAGCTGTGCCCCTCCCTGGCCTGCGACCTCACTTTCCACCACAGGCAGGGGAAGCTTCCCAGGTCTCTCACGGTGCTTCCCAGATATTCCCTCCACCCAAGGAGATATGCAAAGCCAGATGCCTGAGATGTCACTGTGATGGGAGGTTTGAGCCTTTGTTTTCTAAAAATCACTGTTTACAACCTTCAGACCTGGAGTCTAGGGATAAGTGAATACAGTATGGTGGGGTGTATACAGTAGGGGTGGGTGTAAACAGTATGGTGGGGTGTATACAGTAGGGGTGAGTGTATATAGTATGGTGGGGTGTATACAGTAGGTGTGGGTATAAACAGTATGGTGGGGTGTATACAGTAGGTGAGTATATACAGTATGGTGGGGTGTATACAGTAGGGGTAGGTGTAAACAGTATGGTGGGGTGTATACAGTAGGTGAGTATATAAGTATGGTGGGGTGTATACAGTAGGGGTGAGTGTATACAGTATGGTGGGGTGTATATAGTAGGGGTGGGTGTAAACAGTATGGTGGGGTGTATACAGTAGGTGAGTATACAGTATGGTGGGGTGTATACAGTAGGGGTGAGTGTAAACAGTATGGTGGGTGTGTACAGTAGAGGTGAACGTAAACAGTATGGTGGGGTATATACAGTAGGGGTGAGTGTATACAGTAGGGGTGAGTGTATACAGTATGGTAGGTGTATACAGTAGGGTGGGGTGTATAAAGTAGAGTGAGTGTATACAGTAGGGGTGAGTGTATACAGTATGGTGGGGTGTATACAGTAGGGTGAGTGTATACAGTATGGTGGGGTATATACAGTAGGGTGAGTGTGTACAGTATGGTGGGGTGTATACAGTATGGTGGGTGTATACAGTAGGGTGAGTGTAGACAGTATGGTGGGTTATATACAGTAAGGTGAGTGTGTACAGTATGGTGGGGTATATACAGTAGGGGTGAGTGTATACAGTATGGTGAGTGTATACAGTAGGGGTGAGTGTATACACTATGGTGGGTGTATACAGTAGAAGTGAGTGTATACAGTATGGTAGGTGCATACAGTAGGGTGAGTGTAGACAGTATGGTGGCCCCACTGCTGGTGTGGCTGTCCGGGTGCAGGGTCGCGGTGTCTCCTCATTGGCCTGATTCCTCTTGGAGCCACCGATCGCGTGCAGACTGCTCTTCTCGGGGGCTGCCGTGTGCTGTTTCTGTGGGTTCCTGTCGCTCCAGGGGCTGCGAGTCAGCCCGGTCGGCACTCCGCACACACCTCTCTGGAGGCTGCCTTGCTCCACGGTTGGCTGGATCCGTTGCTCCGGGTCTCAGATGAGGCACAACCTGACAGAGTGGAGCACACTGCCTGCAGCCTGGTGGCTGGGAAGCAGAGAGAACAGAGGGGAAAGGCCAGGGACAAGATACACCTTCCAGGGCACGTCCCCAGTGACCCCCTTCTCCTGCCTGTGATCCACCACCCTCTGTGGGGCAGTCCCTTGTCAAGTCCAGAGCCCTTGGGATCCAGGCGCTGCCTACCAGTCCCACCTCTGAACGGGCTGCAGGACAACAAGCCTGCAGCGGGGAGCCCTGGAGGTCACTGCAGACCAAGACTGGGACAGAGCCCTGGAGGTCACTGCAGACCTAAGCTGGAATAGAGCCCTGGAGGTCACTGCAGACCTAGGCTGGGACAGAGCCCTGGAGGTCACTGCAGACCAAGGCTGGGACAGAGCCCTGGAGGTCACTGCAGACCAAGGCTGGGACAGAGCCCTGGAGGTCACTGCAGACCAAGGCTGGGACAGAGCCCTGGAGGTCACTGCAGACCAAGGCTTGGACAGAGCCCTGGAGGTCACTGCAGACCTAGGCTGGAACACTGGGGTAGCATTTAGAACTCGGCTGCAGTACAAGTCCTCATAAAACAACACTGGCGGAGTTGAAAAGACCTGGTAAATCCCTTATGTAACACCCTGGGGAGTACAGGAGCGCACACGTGCGCACACGTGCACACGGCAGCATAGAAGGAGGTGCTCAGAGGAAGGCCGGGGTGGCAGAGAGATGGAGAAGGGCCCCTGGCTCAGCAGCTGCCCCTGGCTGACACGAACCACACAGGTGCTGCTAACAAGCCACTGTCCCCAACCATGTTTCAGGTCACTTACCCCCCAGATTGTGCACAGCTTGTTACCCAACTGCTAAAGAAACCTTTTCCTTATCCTGCAGGATGGGAATCTACAGAATGAAACCTTTTAAAAAATTGTGGTCAAATGAAAACTATGATTGGTTCCTCTTGGCCACTCTTACACCTGTAGTTTTGCACCTTAGCATGGTCACTTGGAGGCCAAGCAGCTCTCCAGATATGGGTCTTGCCAGAATAGCCCTCTGCAGCTGTGCCAGCTCCCTCTCCCCGCAGGCACTGTCCGTCTGTGGGTGACCAGATAGGTCACGGAGGGGTCACATGAGCCAGCTTTCCCCGTGGGCTGCGGCAGGTGCCCCTGTCCAGCACACCAGCCTGCTGGCATTCCTAGGTGCTTTCTTCCCCGGGTCCTCTTCAGCTAGACTGGCAGGAGGCAGAGCCCTTGCCGCCTCCAGGAGCAGTGAGATGGGCACCCTCGGACTGTCCCCCGGAGGGGTGGTGCTCCCAGTAGGGGCGGCTTCCACTCAGCCTGCGCTTGCCTTGCAGAGAGCCCAGAGACATGCCCAGCAGGTCCTGCAGAGGGAGTGCCGGCCGGCGTTTGCCAAGAGGGCGATGGTGCAGCTGTTCGAGGGCCGGTACAGAGCGGACCTGGCACCCTTCGTGCAGAAGGCCCCTGACGCCAGCGGGGCCGAGTACAAGTACGACCCTCCCTTCGGGTTCCGCAAGTTCTCCAGCAAAGTCCAGAGCCTCCTGGAGACGCTGCCCGAGCACGGCTTTCCCGAACACTGGGAAGCCAAGGCCTGCCGGCGATGCGTGGTCATCGGCAGTGGAGGGATACTGCACGGCCTGGGGCTGGGCCCTGCCCTGAACCAGTTCGATGTCGTGATAAGGTACCTGGCTTTCCAGAGCCTCTTGCTGGGGTTCAGGCCACTGCTGGGGACAGTGAGGGTGGAGCTCGGGTCCACGCCCCCAAGGGACTTCTCAGCACCCAGGCTGCAGGGGCAGCAGGCAGGGGCCGCAGTCAAGGGGGGGGGGGTCTGGAAGGATGGGCAGGTCCAGGGGAACAGAGGCCCCAGAGGTCAGAGCAAGGTGGGGACCCTGTCTTCAAGGTGGCGAGAGGCTGGTGAGGCCGTGGGGCTGGCAGGCAGGACCCGCAGTGAGGAGCTGGTGTCAGGTCTCTGCTCGGGTTAAAACTTGTTTTCCGGCGGGGTAGCTCAGTGGTAGAGCACCTGCCTGCCCTCCCCAACACCACAGAAAGAGCAAATGAACAAACCTGTTTTTCCAATTATACTAGTAAAATATGTTCATTATTAAAATTCAGAAGAAGAGGGGAGGAAATTGCAGCCGCTGCTCCCCACAGAGTTCCCACCGATCCTGAGTGACTCGTGGATTTGCAGGGTGCTTCTGAACTCGACACTAGGAGTGGTTTCTGAGGTCATTAAATTCCTGGCAGATCTTCCAGGAAGGTGTTGTGAGGGCTCAGGGGTTCTTTGGGGGCACTTGGATGGTCTCAGTTTTCATTACTGTGGAGTATCCTGCATATCCTTGTCCCTGCGTCTCCATGTCCCTCTGCCGTCATTTCCTTGGAGACCTTCCTTAAAGCAAGGTGGTGGGTTCCAAGACAGGTGGCTGTCCCCAGGTCCCGGGTCACTGCACTCAGCTGCCTGTCTCCATTTTACAGAGAAGCAGAGCCTGGGCCTGGGGGGCCACAGCCCACCTCAGTTTGCCCAGCAGCTGCACATGGGTGGGTTGAAGGCAGAGGAGAGGGACCTGCGCATGGAGGGCCGGGCTCAGGGTGTGGAGCCTGGGGACAGAGGGAGCCCTCCTGGGAGGTAGGGCAGCACTTCCTGACAGTCTGGTGGTGACAGGGGCATCTAGATTTCCAATCTGGGGTCAGAGGCATTAGTGGAATCACTGTCAGAAATGGGGAAAGTGAAAAAGTCTATGGTTGGTGAGGGACAATAACAAAATCTGTTTTGGACATTTGAATCCTGAAAGTGAAGATACGCCCACATAGTGCCCTGTGGTTTGGGGCAAGTTTCTTAACTGCTCTGCACCTGTTTCTTATCAAGAAACGCTGCAAGAATGGCACAAAGAGCTTCCCCCCCTCTGGTCCCCAAGTCTGGCCCATCGTGAGTAGGAAGCACTGTTAGGTCCCAAATGCATTGGAGCCACCTGCCCTCCAGAGTGCCCTGGCCCAGCCATGTGGCCCACTGGCCTGGCCAGTTTCCCCTTGTCCTGAGGCTGCCTGGAGCCGTGGCTTGCTGCCCAGCATCACAGCTGAGTATTGAACCACGTGTCCTTGGCCTGGGACGACATTCAGGCTTCTGCTGCCTGCATGTTCTTCTGCGCCACCGAGAAGTCAAGGGACTGAAGTTGGACTGTTGACAGGGACCTACCTGCATTGCCATTCTTTTCTGGACTCTTTGAGAGTTGCAGATAGGTTCCACCCACATCCCGCATGGGCAGTGGAAGTGGGGTTGCCCTCAGTGGAATGGGCTGGCTGGGAAGTAAGAGCTAGGAAAAATAGAACGGCGAGAGAACCACAGGGCACAGAAAATGTTTCCACAAAGCAGGGGCAGGACAGGCTACCCCACAGACGGGTCCAGCTTCTGGACTCTGCAAAACGGAGCCACGCTGCTTTATTTACATCAGGAAACATCAAAAGCCTTCCATAGAATGTTCCTCACCAAAAAAGGCTAAATGTGGGCTGTCCAGTTCCCAACAGGTTAACACCCATCTCCAGAGCTAACAAGAGTGGAGATAAAGATCACATGCACTGGGCACTCTGTTGCTGCAGGAAAGCCATAGATAGTGCACAGTGCCAAACCTAAATGTCCCTGGCTACCGCACCGAGAGAAGATCCTCCTGTAATCCCTGGTGGCTTCCTGCAGAGAGCAGCCCTCTGCCCCTAGGCAGTGCAGTGTGCTTGTCCTGAGAATAGGCCCCAGCGCTAATATAATGTACTCATTAGGAGACAGGCCTTACCTGAGCCCTCACTTACATTCCACCCATGGTCCCCAAATGAGCTTTATTTAAAACAGAGGAAAGAAAGGACCGGAGTGCTGCCAGCCCAGGACCTTGGCATGTGGTACTATCATGTCAAGTGACGGGACAGCACATGAGGTCAGGAGTTCCGGAAGAGGAAGTGGCCGCAGGAAGGAGGAGAAAGGTTAAATGCAGGTGTGATCAACACACAGGAAGAAGCAAAGGCATGTTTCTTGAGATTTCAGAACAGTGTAGCTGCTTGTGGCGCTGCTTCTGCGGGGTTCGTAGAACCTCCTGGAAATAGTGCCCTGGTGAAGGCTTTGGTGACATGCCAGGAGCCCCACCTGAGCCCCGCCTCCTCGGCTGCTGCACGTGCGTTTGTGCCTGCCTTGTGCTAGCGTGGGGGATTGATTCCCTCTGACTTCCTTTTGAAATTCTAGCAAGAACCAGGAATATTTTGAGCACAATGGGAATCTTTCAAGGAAACTTTACTGGCACCCCAAGAAAGCCCAGGATGGAATATGCGTTCGTGGGCTTAGGTCCTGGGTAGGTAGAATCGCTAGTCATTCAGAGGTGAGGTCTGGCGCTCTGTTGTGACTGAAGCTGCGTTTGTCATACCAGCCAAGGTGGCAGGCAGAATGCCCACCCCAGCATGTCCTGGTCCCAGACAGTGTGGGAACATGGCCTGGGTGCTGTGGGGTGTGGCCAGGTGGTGGCGCTGGCCTCGTCACTGTGTCTCTCTTTTTGTTTGAATAGGTTAAACAGTGCGCCCATTGAGGGGTATTCCGAGCATGTTGGAAATAAAACTACCATACGGATGACTTACCCAGAGGGCGCCCCACTCTCTGATGCTGAGTATCACGCTACTGACCTGTTTGTTGCTGTTTTATTTAAGAGTGTTGATTTCAACTGGCTTCAAGCAGTGGCAAAAAATGAAACCCTGGTAAGCAGCAGAAACCACATCTCAGGGGTCCTTGGTGGAAGGCATAGGCGTATTTGAGCCCTCCATCAGGAGGGCTTCCTGATGGACGTTCCTGTCCTGTCCAATGCACCGTTTTTGTTGTTTTGCTTTGGTTTTCTTGTGGTGCTGAGGATTGAGCCCAGGGCCCTGTGCCCAGGAGGTGGGCGCTCTGCCAGCTGAGCCACACCCAGCCCTGCCGTTCGTCTCTGGGCCTTGCTGCTTTCCTGGTAGCTGGTTCTGAGTGGCTCCACGGTCTTCAGCAGCGGCTGAGCTGCGGGTCCTGCGGGTGGGCGTTTGCTCCCCTCTGCTGGCGGGGTGACCTTGTCCAGTCCCTAACAAGGGCTCACTTTCTTTCCTTAGCCATTCTGGGTGCGACTCTTCTTTTGGAAGCAGGTGGCAGAAAAAATTCCCCTACAGCCAAAACATTTCAGGATTCTGAATCCAGTTATCATCCAGGAGACGGCCTTCGACATCCTGCGATACCCAGAGCCCCAGTCGAGATTCTGGGGCCGAGACAAGGTACTCTCCTGCTGCGTAGTTCAGCGTTGTCCACGTTCAAGGGGAGACAGTCCACAGTTCCCGCAGGCTCCACTAGAAACCCAGGAGCCTCCCCAGAGGAGGAGCCTCAGTGGGCCCTGGCTTCCGGGCGCCTCCTGGTGTGGTGACTGCTGGCTGGCGTGGTCAGCACTGTGTCACTGAGGTGTGAGGGACAGGGCTCTTTTTCCAGGGCTCCATGCACTTCGCTGGCCAGAAAAGTTCTCTCCTTTGAACACGGTGAGCCGCTCAGTGCAAGGTGGCGCTCACCATCACCTCGGTGACAGTGATGGTGACTTCGCTCTCCAAGCCTCGCTCCTCATGAGCCCGTGAGCTGGTCTGCAGGATCCGAGTCGCTCAACTGCGTGTGTAGAACTGTGAACACTTGCATGGAAGTTGTTCTTAAATGAAGTTTAGCACAGGTGTAATAAGCACTCCCAGAACACACAGAGCTCCTCACAATCCACGAGAAGAGGTGTGCCAGTGACCAGGGCAGACACACCAACAGGCGTCCCCAGGAGAGATTGGCATGAGCAAAGAATGCTGTGCAGGGGACTCGGCACTACCAGCCCCGCAGGCACCAAGGAGCCGCCTGGCCTTCCTGCCTCCTCCGTAGCAGAGGCTGGGAAATCTGAGAGGTCTTTGTCAGGATGGAGGTAGAATAAGCCAGCACGGTCCTGGAGGGTGGCTCGCAGTGCGGGTCCAGGCTGCCCAGCGGGAAGGCGCCCTGAGCCCTCACTCCTCTTAGTTTCCATGGCAACCATGCAGGCTGGCCATGGGGTTCCTGCCTAGCCCCAGAGGGAGTCTGAGGGAGATGAGCACATCACGACAGGGAGCAGTTTCTAAGGAGTGATGAAGGTCCCTGTGTTCGCTGTCCCCACCTAAATCAGTGCATGCCGGAGAGAACCCCATTCCCATGTCAGGGTTGTTTATGGCAGCCCCCGGGGCCCAGACAGCAGGAAGGCAGCCCCTCTGCACGTGAGAGCCACACAGCAGAGCTTGAGAGGTCACCCATCCCCAGTCCAAAACCCAAGGCATCCTGAGCACCAACCCCACACCCCAGGGCAGAGTTCATGGGACCTCGGAGGCCACCACCCTGAGGGTGCTGGTGAGGTCGCCTTCAGGCTGCATGTGAGATGCACAGGAAGCCACGGGTGTTGTGTTTGGACTTGGGTCCCAGCCCCAAGGTGTCTTATGTATGTGCAAATATTCCAAGGTCCCCAAGTACCCAAAGCAGTGCTGGCCCAGCGTGTCTGGAAGGGCTGCTTACCCTGGGATTGGCTGCCAGTTCTGTTCTCTGTGTCTTCACCCAAGACCATGCTGGAGGGCGGGAAGCAGAATGCAGAGTCACACCCTCCAGGTGGCATGGGCCACTGGGACAGGAAGAGAGCAGCAGCCCAGGGAGCCACGAGTGGCCTGGACCTGGGCATGCTGGGCCAAGTGGGGAGGATCCAGTCTAAAAGGAACAGACAGGAAGCCCTTGATTCAGGTCGAAAACTGCGCTGGCCTGAGCGGAGGGTGGGAAGGAGCTGGCTTCAGCTGGATGTGGTCTGCAGTGTCGTCTGCAGAACAGCATCTGGCCAAGTGGACGTAGAGCAGCAGGACTGATGTTCATGGGACAGCCTGCCCCCCACAGGGTCCCAGTGGAGGTCAGGCCCTGGGAGGGACAGGCAGGTCCTCTGGTTGCCTGGGGATATTTGTCACATGAGAAGGCGGTGGGCCTGCCCTGGTTCAGGACGCCCAGCAGAGGCAGAGCTTGGGAAGCAGCTTGAGCTAGGACCAGAAGCCCTGTCCAGCTGTGCCTCAAGGGTACATTGGGAGCGTCCACAGACTACATTTTGGAGATGGGTTCCTTGACCCCCATGGGGAGTTGTGCTGTCCAGGTGAAGTAGTGTGAGGTCCACCCCTGCAGCGGGCAGTTTTGTGCCCACACAGCCCCTGCAGCACCACAGAGCAGCGAATGAGGAACTTGGTCTTTGCTCTTTTTCAGAATGTCCCCACAATGGGCGCCGTGGCCGTCATCTTGGCCACACATCTGTGCGATGAAGTCAGCCTGGCAGGCTTTGGGTATGACCTCAGCCGCCCCCAGATGCCCCTGCACTACTTCGACAGCCAGTGTATGGCGGCCATGAACTGGCAGACCATGCACAACGTGACCACGGAGACCAGGCTCCTCCTGCGGCTGGTCAAGGGAGGCGTAGTGAAGGACCTCACGGGGGGCATCCACTGTGAATTCTGAGCACACCGACCTCACCAGGAAGGGTGCCTGTGCCCCAAGGGCTGTGTCGGGCCTCCTCTGTGCAGTTCATCCTGCAGATAATATGAAGAGCAGTTGGTATTTTTAACCTTAATTTAAAAGATGTCCAGGTCTTCCCACTTCTTTTCCTATTTATTTGAAGTCAGTATTTGTTTTTGCACAACATTTTATAAGTTAAGTTCAAAAATGGAAAGACTTTTCAAAGAGAATTGTATGAAATATTTTATTGGATTTTTTAAGAAAGTAATTTAATCTGTAGAAGCTCTGACCATGCACATTGCACGCGGAATACCAGGTGGTGCGGTGGATGGCGGGCTCACTCCTTGAAGACCTGCTGACTGCCTGCCTTCTCGGGTCCTCTGCTCCTTGGGTGGCACAGCAGAGCGGCTCTGAGGAGGGCACTGGGCACTGAGCCACTGCAGCCTGGAGGCCTTGCTGGGGGAGGGACACTGGCCAGGGCCCAGCCCTCTGAGTGCTGTGTGGTGCCCAGGGCCGTGGAGGCCACGGTCGTCCCGGCAATCACAGCGACTCTTGGCCTTCTTGAGGACATTAGTCCTGCCCTTCCAGAGCACTTAGGTTCTGTGAGATGTTTGAGGTGGCTCATAAAGACCAGCACTGGTACCCAGCGTCAGGGAGTCATAAAGACAAAGAAAGAGCCTCTGGTATCCAGCGTTGGGGGAGACGCCCTTTTCAGGAACAGTCACATTTTCTGAAATCTCCCAGTGTTATAATTTCCTTATTAAAACATTTTTTTAAAGATGTGTGAATGCTCACCTGGTGGGGTGTGCCAAGCAGTGTGCTGGCCAGAGAGGGAGAACAGGAACGAATGAAGTGTGTGAGGGCTAACGAGGAGGTCCTTGCAATGCTTGGTTATTTGTTCAAGGAAATGAGTCTGAGGCTCCCTGAAACTGTCTGGCTGGGGGCCACTCCTCGCAGGGACCCTGGAGGCTACAGCAGCGGGGACAGGGTCAGGGTGCCTTCCTCACGGGCTGCTTGGCCCCAGGCAGGACTTTCTGGAGAGGCTGTGATATCCTCTGGAGGGCCTGGTCCCTGAAGTCAGCAGGCTGGCGCTCCTCTGGCCCCGTCTCCACCGTGTGGCTGCTGGTGTCCACCTCTCCCCTGTCCTCTGCTGCCCTGCTACACAGCCAGGCGGCCCTGCCTATTCTGAGTCTGTCCCCCTGCCTGGGTGGATCAGGGCCATGGTGCATCAGTGCCACTACAGGGCCCCTCTGACCCTGGGCTCTGGGTCCGGCTCAGGCACCATAGGGCACCACACTCTTCTGTAGTCTATCTCTCTTCTTAAACCTGTGTGGGTCCCGCATTCTTCTCTGTAAGGCGCTGGTTGCCTAGAAGAGGGTTTTAAACTTCCCACCAGTTACAGGACTTCATCTTGGAAACGGGCTCTGAAGGCGATCCAGAGCTCCCTGAGGGCCCCGCTGACCCACAGCCCTCAGTGCTACTTAGAGAATCCCAGATGGTTCTTTTTTTTACAAGGCAGAATTAACCCCCCGTGTCCTTCCTGGGTGCTCAGCCTCCAGACCTCAGCTGGTGGCCTCCCAGCACCTGCCCCACACGTCCGTCTTCTGTACTGTGCTTCCCCCTCAGCCCGTGTGTCCTCCTGGGCAGTAAGTAGAGGCCCTAAGTAAGTCCGAAGGCTTGGTTTTGAGGGTTGGGGTTGTGTCTCAGTGGTAGAATGTTTGCCTACTGTGTGTGAAGCACTGGGTTCAATCCTCAGCACCACATTAAATAAATAAGTAAGCTGGGTGCATGCCTGTCATTCCAGCAGCTTGGGAGGCTGAGGCAGGAGGATCTCAAGTTCAAAGCCAGCCTCAGCAACAGTGAGGTGCTAAGCAACTCAGTGAGTCCCTGTCTCTAAATAAAATACAAAACAGGGCTGGGATGTGGCTCAGTGGTTGAGGGCCCCTGAGTTCAATCCCCAGCACCCCAAAATAAGTCAATAGGGAAAATAAAGGTATTGTGTCCACCTACAACTAAAGAAAATTTACTGAACAAAGAAGGTTTGTCTTGGATCTGTGATGGTGTCCAACAGCCTGCCGGTGCTGGCCTGAGCCCATCTTGGGACTTCGGACCCTTGGTGTGTTTAGCTGGACCTTTCTGCTTTGCTCAGAGCTGCTCCCCTGTGCCCAGCACAACTGTCTTCCGGGGAACAGGCCCCTGGGCCTTGGGTGCAGGGAGGCCGATCCCTGGTCTCTGAAGCTTTATGGTGCCCCCGGCCCCTCCTGCAGCAGCCCAGGTACCAGCCTCCTGGGGGTGGAACCGTGTGAGGGTGCCTTCCCCGTCTCGTGTAGCTGGACAGACTCCATCCGGATCATTCCGGCAGCTTCTCCTGTCTCGGTGTCCCTTGCTGTCTTCCTTGCTCCCAGTGCTTGTTCATGTTCCCAGGGACCCTGCAGGAGCACGCGGTGTGTCCACTGATGGTGGGTCTCAGCACTGGCCACGCTACTGTGAGTCACATGCGTTGCAGAGCCAGCACTGTGACTGGACTGCCTTCTGGAGACCAGCCGGGCACCAGGCTTGAGTGGCGGAGGCTGCACCATGTCCAGGTCACCAGGGCTCCCAGGTCTTCGGTACTTGGGCAGCGCTGAGCCCAGGTCACACCACACCTCACTGGACACAAAGGGGTTGTGGTGTCACCTTGTACTGGAGCACCTGTGGAGCAGCTCACTAGAGGACAGGGCGGCAGGGACCCGACTCCGCTCAGCCTCCGCGCCAGGTGTGGGCGCGATCCATGCGCCTGTGCGACCCTGGCTGTCTGTTGGGAAGGCTTGAAGGCTGCGGCTGCGGCTGCGGCTCAGGGTTGAGTGCTCGAATGGCATGTGGGAGGCTCCATCCTCAGCACCCCATAAAATAGAGAAGTAAAACAAACACAGGCTGTCTACCTGTACACACTGACCCTCCTGAGGCACCCTGATGGCCACACACTCCACTCAGGCCCCAGGAAGGAGGCAGATGGGCTCCTGCCTTATGAACAGAGGCAAGGAGGGCCTGCCCAGGCTCCTGACTCGAGCCCCTCCGCCCTCCAAGGTCGGGTCACACCGCACCGGGTTTGCCTTGTGCAGGAAGCGGGGTATGGCGGGGTAACCCTGGCCTACAACTCACAGTCAGCAGACGCCTGAAGCTAAATTGGGAAGAAGGTCTATTCACCACCCATACACAGATTGATTGATTACAAATTAATGTTCTGAAGTGAAATTGCAGTCTGAGGAGGTTTTATGCATGTACACACTTCATTAATCTGCATTCTAAGATATGCGAGGCCAGTGTTGCCCATAAGTTTCTATTATCATTCCAAAAGCATTTATCATGGAACAGTGATTATATGAATCAATCAAGCAAAAACAGCGTCTGTGGGATCATCTTACTGTATTATTTCTTGTACTTGTTAATAAATAGAGCTTGAAATATATAATATAGCATTAGAATGGGAAGAGGGGCCAGGCACGGTAGCATACACCTGCAATCCCAGTAGCTTGAGAGGCTGAGGCAGGAGGATCTCAAGTTCAAAGCCAGCCTCAGTAATGGTGAGATGCTAAGCAACTCAGTGAGACCCTCTCTCTAAATAAACTACAAATTAGGGCTGTGGATGTGGCTCAGTGGCCAAGTGCCCCTGAGTTCAATCCCTGGTACCAAAAGAAAAACAAAACAAAAATAATAGGAAGAAGGAATTTTAATTTGTAATAATAATCACTTTTTTTTAAGAGAGAGAATTTTTTAATATTTATTTTTTAGTTATCGGCGGACACAACATCTTTGTATGTGGTGCTGAGGATCGAACCCAGGCTGCACGCATGCCAGGCGAGTGCGCTACCGCTTGAGCCACATCCCCAGCCCAATAATCACTTTTCTATTATTAGACTTTATATAAAAGTAAAGGGGTGCTGTCCAGAAAGTTCAGCTGTGGGTAGCACATCTCTTATCAATTTCAAAACAAGCTCTGCACAGATCTAATGTTTCAGCCCGTTTAAAGAATAGAAACTGCAAATGACTCTTGGTTGAACAATAGAGGGAACCATGTGCCTCCAGTTCTCATGCCACTGGGACAATTCCTGCTTTCTCCCTCCCTGGATTTCAAACAGTATTTAAATATCACCACATTTCCAAGGTTCTGTCCTAATATCCCACCTGTGAGCCAAGAGGGTCTCCAAGGCAAACAACCCAGTGGAGTGAAGGTGGAAAAATCTCCTGAAGGATAGAACCATCGTCATTACAGGAGCAAGAACACCTCAACGTGGCTGTCACAGAACAGATACACCAAGTGTTCTTTAAAATGGCACACAGGGGACAATGACATTAGTTTTGAAGGTTGTGGGCTTTGCACAGGCGAAAGCAACAGGAGACAAAAGCTTTCAGTGGCTGTGATGGCAGTGATTACAGTTCACAATGAAGGACACATCACATTCTGAAACAGGACTACCACAAGCCAGGTGAAGTTCCCCACAACCGAGGAGAACAGGTTTCCCTTCCAGCCATTCTGTCACCAGCTGTGAGCCTTCAAGGCACCATCTTCCTTTAAAATCCAAGGAGCTTTGCCTTCGAAAGACGCAAATGCAGCAGATTTTGCTTCTTACATTCATTTAAAAAATGGAACAGGGCTGGGGCTAGAGCTCAGTAGGTAGAGTGCTTGCCTCGCATGCACAGGCCCTGGTTTCAGACCCCAGCACCACACACACACACAAAATGGGACGGCATGATTCTAGCAGGCACTCTGCATGTTAGACAATCCAGCTGCAGCGTCTGAACGTGAAAAGGACACGGCACTTTACACGGTATAATTGACAAATAACATGACCAGAGCGTATACTCAGATTTCCTGAGGCGCTCAGCCAGGAGTTTCCTTCTGGAAAGATCAACGGGGTGCCCTGCACTTACGAGTGGCCACAGTGTGTGCAGCTCAGCTGCTTAACAGCAGGAGGCACAACAGCATTGACTTCAGCTCCTGGAAGCTTCCTCATAGAGGTCCAACTGCCCCTCCTGTAATGCAGCATGGACACACACTGGATTCCAACTCTGGTGGCACCACGTAGCAAAACATCTGTCACCACGTGTCAAACAAATCCAATGACAAAAAGAAACCAGAAAGAAAGCAGCAACTGAAACAATGTGGCTTCGACACTCACAGCCTCCTCCACCCCCCCCCCCCTCACAGCACGACCACGTACCCAAGCCACCTCATAATGCCACCGAGACCGGACAGCTCTGAGGACCATGCGCTTTGTATGCAAATGCATTATTCATTCGTTTGTAGATGCTCCACACCTGGTCAAGGTAGGACTTTCCTCTTTTTGATGACCCCATGTGGAAATAGTAACAGGACTTTATATATTTTATGTAGTCCTCAGACCAGCAAGTTTGGGAGGAGAATCGCCAACTGGGGCAGCAAAGTCGTGAGGTCCTGGGGGCCCGGCCCAGGCATCCTGAGTTTCATTGCACTCTCAGCTCTCCGACTCACCCTCCTGTCCTACACACCACCAGCAAAGAAGCAGCAAGGACCGTGATGGAAGTGACAAGACATTCCTTTCCTCTGTGAGAAATGATAAGTTAGCAGCATCTCACACAGGAAAAGGAAACCAAATGATGTGCTTTAAGCTGATGCAGAAAACTAGAAATAATCTGTTCAAAAGCAACTTGCATGGGCTGGGGTTGTGGTCAGAGGTAGAGTGCTCACCTAGCATGCATGAGGCTCTGGGTTCCATCCTCAGCACCACATAAAACAAAAGATTGTGTCCACCTACAACTAAAAAACACAAATAAGTATTTTTTAAAGAGAGAGATAATTTTTTAATATTTAGGTTTCAGTGGACACAACATCTTTATTTTTTATTTTATGTGGTACTGAGGATCGAACCCAGCGCCCTGCGCATGCCAGGCGAGTGCGTTACCGCTTGAGCCACATCCCCAGACCAAATCAATATTTTTAAAAAGCAACTTGCATGGCTCTGGGAAATAAAGATAATGGAAATGATGGAGTCAACAGGGAACAACAACAAAACCTCTCGAGCAAGAGAATGTCTGACCAACTTGATCCCATCACCCCTGGGAGAGAACAGGACAGCTGTCCACATTCGTGCCACGCTTACGCATGCAGGCCCAGAAGCAGGTGCCCTTTGAGGCATGAAGGAAAAGCAAATCTTCTAAGTGATCAAAAACCAGTATTTTGAGATGCAGTCTCTAAATACAAAATGAGATCAGCAAAAGCAGACACGATGGTAGGAAATTAAACTTGAGAGGGGAGAGATGCCCTCAAGTAACGGCATCAGAAGGGCTAAAATCTGTCTGACGCCGATCCTCAGTATGCCAAAGTGCCCTGCCTTCCTCACCTTCCTCACCTTCCTCACCAAGTGTTTTATGTGGGAAACGGCACTGAATTAAGTTAAAAAGCACTGAATCCAGAACGGTGAAGTCACTTGGGCGAGAGATTATCCATCAGGATGAAGGAGGAGCAAAAGAAGCAGCCGGTGGGTGAGTGAGAGGGTGAGCTGCTACTTGGACCACCACCTAGACACCCGACCTGAACTGAGGTCAGACAGCATGCTGGGTCGCGGGCGGCAGGCTGGCCAAGCCCTGGGGGACTGGCTTTCTGTTTCCATCTCACCTTTTCTTTTAAGAGGACCGAGGACCCTAGGCCTGATGATGTGGGACTCTGACTCCTCCCACTGGGAACCTGACTTGGGTCAGGAAAGGGACTTGGTATTTGTAAGGATGGTGGGAAGCGTGGGGAAGGTGCTGGCGAGCTGCAGGAAGGACATGGGAGAGAAGGCCCCTCCCACAGGCCTCCTCTGCACTGCGGCTTGTCCTTCCCTCTCGGGCAGCTCTGTCCTCTCTTCCAGGCCTCCCTCCTCTGATTTGAAGCAGTCTGTGACTAGGAGCACCATCAGGGACTGTGACAGTACAAGCTGAGGCAGCTCCAGTCATTGTACTAGGTCCTCTGAGTTCTGAATGTGTGAGGCTGAAAAACCCATGAGAGGTCACTGCAGCCTCTTGCGCCACCCCATCAGAAGTGGGAGCCTCAGCGGGGCCAGTTGTCCCACGTCCAGGCACCCATTGGGTCCTAAGCACTGCCTGGCAGCCTCTCCAAACCAGTGGTTTCACTTTCATAATCTGATTGATTAGATTTGACTAATTCCCAATACTAAGGGCGATCCGTTTCACAAAGAGGAAATCTCCGTGGTAGCATAATACGGTGCCACAAACATGCCCAGACTTTCAGTGGTGACTTTCCCAAGAGCAAATGTCTTGTAAGTGGAGAGAGGGTCCTGCCTCTGGAGCTCAGCTGCCACGCAGGGCTCAGCAGGTGCGGGGGCCACAGGCTGGGTGCCAGCAGACACGGAAGGCAGGTTTCCTGAACCATGCAGGAGCCATCAGGAGACCCCCAGGGGCAGCACACAGACCCTGGAAGGACCTGAAGCTGGATTGCGCCAAACCCTATGTATACCACATCCTTCCGGCACCCATGGACATGGCAAGGCTGGTTTATAAGCGAGGCACAAAGATTGGCAACCTCAATGACAAGAGAGAGCGATCATGACAGTGTGCTGTATTAAAGCTATTTAAAACTTACAAATTGCTTAATTTCCCATTTGCTAATTTCTGACTGTGGTTGACCACAAGAAGCTGAGGTCACAGGAAGCAGAACCCTGGTGAAAGAGGGGACTCCACCACCAAGAAGAGCTCACAACCTAGCTCCTGTCGACGTCACAGAAAGTCAGTTCCAATAAAAGTTGATGACAAGCTCACTGGAATCATTAGGCCCCCTGAACTACCCAACAGCAGTGTGACTGTGACAGACGACTGAAGATGGGCAAGGGCCAGGTAGAGCTGACTGAGAACAGTAGCTAAATGAAAGCCGTAGCCAGATGTGGTGGCCCACACCTGTGATCTCAGTGGCTTGGGAGGCTGAGGCAGGAGGATTGTGAGTTCAAAGCCAGCCTCAGCAAGGGCGAGGCCCTAAACAACTCAGTGAGACCCTGTCTCTAAAATATAAAACAGGGCTGGGGATGTGGCTTCATGGTCAAGTGCCCCTGAATTCAAGCCCCGGTACAAAAAAAAAAAAAATAAAATAAAAAGAAAGAAAGCTGTGGCAGGCTGGCTCCCCCTGATAACACATCAAGATGTGACTGGGTCATTCCAGGGGAGGAGAAGCCGCTAGCAAAAGGGACAGGCCATCATGCACATCTGTCATGTCACAACTCGTGCATGGCAGTTTGATGCTGGCTTCATCTGAATGCCCACCACAGGTCCTACCTGCTATGCGTCAAGAGTGTGTTTTGATTTGCTTCGATTCCGAGTCTGAAGTGGACCATGGGTTCTGAGGCTGGTCGAATGGAAGCTCTTGGGTGGAGATGCTGGGCAACAGAGACTTCATGCGAGTGTGGGTCTTCAAAGTGATGATGACATAGACACCTTATCTGTAACCGTCCAGGGGTCTGAGTGATGTTTTAAAAGAATGTGGCTGTGTAAGAGCCGGGCGCATCATGCAGGGTTTTTTTTTTTTTTTGGTTGTAGATGGACACATACCTTTATTTTATTCATTTATTTTATGTGGTGCTCAGGCTCAAACCCAGTGCCCTATACATGCTAGGCAAGCGCTCCACTACTGAGTCACAGCCCCAGCCCTCGGTGCATTTTTGAAAACCCAACTCACGGCTGGAGTGTACAAAGCGGGCACGCTCACTGCCCACGGGCCAGAATGCAGGCCGAGGGTCAGCCTTGCAGGCAAGCCCTGAGCCAGAGACGGCCCGTGCGCTCATGTGGGTTTTAGGGGTGCAATCTGGACACTGCACGCCTCCTGAATCACATGCATTTCTGCATTTTTTTAAACCAACCTTGTCTACACAAGAAAGGTCACTTTTACAAGGTGGCGGTCACCACAGCCCTGGTCAGCTGCAGCCCTGGTCAGCCATCTGTGGACAAAGCCCTTCATGCACTGGGACCAGGCTAGAGCTGCCTCCCTGTGGGCCGTGCACTCTGCGGAGCAGCACAAGTGCCCTCCTCTGGCTGGGCTCCAGACCCTGTGTCGAGGGGGCTGCACGTCCTGGTCCATAGACCTGGCCCCCCTGGAAGGGCACCTGCCTCACCAGGGTGGAGGGCTGCACCTGCTGACCCAGGTACCTCCCAGGCCATCTCCCGACACCACCACACTGGGGTTCCTTTCAACACAGGAGTCTGTGGAGACGTACTGGGCTGCAGGGGCCCCTTCTCCACAAAAAATCTTAACTAAGCTTCCCCAGAGACCCTCACCATAATTGTTCTTGGACTATCAGCAAGAATCCCCGCAAAAGAGTTCTGTGTGGCCAGGCCTCCTGTTTCCTGTTGCTCTATCTGACAATAACCAAAACTGGCTGCGGGCCTGGGGAGAGCAGCACTGCTGTGCTTTCACAGCATTTATGCCATCTCTGTGGCAGATTTTCTAGTCTGAATGATATGATTGTTTATCAGCCGGGAAGTGCATTTAGAGGCGCAGAGTGTGATAACTCTGGCCTTGGGCTGGAGCTTCACAGGGATGTTTACATTTCAAAGATAAGAGAAGATGTTCCTAATTAGGTCCCCTGGAAACAGCTGGCGGTGGGTGGAGGGGAACTTTCCCTTTCTCAGGTGCTGGTTTTGCAGAGTGCCCTTGAGTTGGCATCCAGGCCTGGGCTCCACTGTTCTGGAAACACTGCTTTTGTGTGGACTTCTTGTCAGATTGTCAGCCGCTGAGCCCCTCCCCCTATACGCTGGGCATAAAGTTCAAACGCTGTCTGAACTCGGGGTTCAAGGGGATTGACAGATGATTGCGGAAGCTGTTTCCCTCTGAACTGGCTGTAGCCAATGACCCTGCTCTGTTCTCGCTGTCTCTGCAAGGCCGCACTTCACACGGTGCACACGCTTGCACGCACACACGCGTTCCAATGAGCAGAACTAGGTCCCGACCTCTCCAAGAACCTTGGCCTCCAGCCAAAGGCTGAGGGGGAGGTTGAGACCAGCTCTGTGCAGAGGCCTGGGGCCACTCTGGAGACACTTGGAAGTTGGGTCCCACCGTGGCCTTGCCCTTCCGTCCTTCCTGTGCCTATCCTCCACTGAAAGTACAGTGTTCTGGATGACCTTGGGGTCAGCTGGGGAGAGGTCAGCAGGGTCAGACCTTCTGTCATCGTGCTTGACTCTCCAACTCTGTGACGTGGCTTCTGTGGCCTGGCGTGCCTGGGGGCTTCACTTGGGCACTTGCTCTGGGGGCTGTGCACGGTAACCTGGTGCTCCTCATCTGGAGGCAGCTGTCTGTCCCAGCCAACCTGTCAGGCGTCTGTCCTGATTCTGCCTGTGGACCGGAGGCCCATGGGTGGTGCCTGTGCCCAGGGACTTGGTTTGTGTTGTGGAATCACTTCTAGCGGAGTCCTGACCACCTCTGCCTCAGCCTGAACACTTCTAAGCAGCTCCAGGGTGGTTCCAGGGTGGCCCCAGGCCTCTCACAGAGCTGGCCCAACCTCCTGCCCTCTCCTACCCTTTGCCCACACCCTCCTTGGCTGCTTCCTGACCCTAGTGGGCTTAGCCTTGAGGGAGGATCCTCCTTCTCCAGGACCAGGACCCTGAGCAGGGTCCAAGCCCACAGCCCTGCTCTATTCCTCTGTCTCGACGTCCGCAGGGACAAACCACAGTGCTTTTGCCGTCCAGTCTTGAACTAAAACAGACACCAAGATCTTGAATGTGACGTAACATCAAGACACGAGTGCAAAGAAGGAACGCTGATTTGGGTCACTTCTCACTCCTGTAGCCTTTGATGTCCCTGTGGAGGGAGAGCAATGCTGTCCTTGATGAATAAACACATTCAAGTAGCCGGGCAGGGTCCCTCTGGCCCTGGAGGGCGTAAACCCTCCCCAGCGGGGCGCCGATGCAGCTGGTGTCCAGAGGGAGGGAGGAGAGCATTTGCAAGGCCTGGTCCTGGAGTTGGTGTGCCACAGCACGCTGCTGCTCGTCACCAGCCAGTTCTTGGCTCCCTCCTGTCGCTGGGCCCCAGGGTCCACTGGCCTTACTGGGGAAGAGTTCCACCTGGCTGAGATCCACCAGTGGCAGCCCCACATTTTCCTAAACTAGGAGCTGAAACCAAACCTCCTGGGGGCTTTGTTTTCATGCACACCCACAGTCCTGGAACATGCCCAGCAAGTGGGGCCCCTGTAGCATTCGGCTATGCCGCTGAGGGTCCTGCTAGACCATTCTGTTCCAAACACCACTTCTGCAAACTCTCAGGGAGTAAGTGGATGGTCTGCCCACTCCTGGCTCCTAGTACTCAGCAGGGATGTCCTAAAGACATTGCCCTGGGGTCCCCAGTCCCCTGATTTCTCTGCCAGAAGGGCCACCTCTAGTCCTCTTCTGGGATTACATCACCGATTACATCCCTGTCTTGCTTCTCACCATGACCTTTTCTGTTTGGTCTTTGGAGCAAGTGGCCAGCCAGGGTGTGTTGGGCCCAGGATTCCACACAAGACGGCATGTCACACTGTCAGATGCAGCAGGACACCCTTCAATCAGCTTGAGCCAGGATGGAGGTGTGGGCTCAGGGTGGGCTAAGGAGATGGAAATGGGCGAAAAGAGAATTTGGAGTCTCCAGTGTGTGGGGGGCTGAGCTGACCCAGCTTCCCTGAAAATCACGGTGGGGCTGAGGGTGGAAGGAGGGGAAGAGGGTGGGGACCTGGGAGCAGAGACAGCAGGAGGCTGACCTCAGGGCAGTCACACTGCAGTGATGCAGCCTGCCTTCTGACCCAGTATCCTGCTGACCACTGTCCTAGACCCTCCCGCAGGTGACCAGGGAGAGCCAGGGGGAGGGCCAGGAGCATGAGGGGCCCTTACATGCTGAGGCCAGTCACAGCCTCCCCAGGCTAGGGCAGCACACAGGGCCCAGCCCTGTCACCTTCCCTTCCAAGGAGAGAACCAGGGTGAGCGGCCACTGGCGTGGTCCACAGCGCCACCTGGTGTCGAGAGGCTTGTGCACAGCTCTCACCTGGCTGCCGGTGCCCTGGAGGGCCTGACCCCTTCAGTTTTTCGCAGGGTCCTGACTGCCACTCCCAAGTCTCCCCCACCCCCACTCCAGGAGGCTGGGCCCTCCTGTCCTTGCTGCACCATCTGAATGTTTTTGACGGCTTCCTCCTCCCACATTCCTGCCCTGGACCCTCTCCTCTCCTCCCCCTTGACCCTGTTGTTTAATTCCCATGCCTGGGTCTGCAGTGGGGCCAGCCCAGCGTGCCCACCCTTCGGAACAGTGCCTCCCGCCATGGAGATCTGTTCCCTCCACCTGATGGAGGGCGTCCACAGCAAGGCCACAACCAAGGGGTTTTCTCTGAAGGGGACAAGTCAACCTCTTCCCCCAGGTGCAAGAACAGGACAAGGATGTACGCCCACCACTGGGCACTGGGTACAGATAGCCAGGGCAGCCGGGCCAGGAGAGGCAAGGACAGGAGCTGATCAAACAGAGGAGACACAGCACAGCCGTTCAGAGAACATGGTCTGCGCATCGACAACTCCAGGAGCCACCAGAAATGATCAGACCAATGTGCAAAAGTAGGCTATTCATACAGCAGCCGTGGGCAAACCAAGATGGAACCAGGAAACAGCTCCATTCACCACAGCAGCCAAAGAATAAGACTCCTAGGAGTACATCTCACCAAAGAAGCTACAGAACTTTCTGAAAAAGCTTTCTCTTCCTCAGGTTCAATGTGCTTCAGTGCCCAGAGTGTTCCTTCCTTGGTGCCTCAGGCTGCTCCGGCTGCTCCAGCAAGATGCCACACCTAGACAGGGTGGCTTGAGCAGCAGAGGGCGGTTTCATCACTGCTGAGCCTGGAACCCCAGGATCCAGGGCCAGTATGGTGGCATCTGGCCATGACGTAAAATCCCACAGTCACATAATTATATATGTTCCTAGGTAATAATGACTGATTCATTCTAATGCCCTTCCTACCTTCATACCCCCTTCCCTCCCTTCACTCCCCTCTGCCTCATCCAAAGTACCTTCTGTTCTTCCCTAGCCCCACCCTCCCTTATTGTGAATTATCATCTGCATATCAGAGAAAACATTTGGCCTTTGGTTTTTTTGGGATCGGCTTATTTCATTTAGCATGATACTCTCCAGTTCCACCCATATACTGGCAAATGCCATAATTTCATTCTTCTTTAAGACTGAGTAATATGTACCACTGAAGATATGTACCACATTTGCTTTATCCATTCCTCTGTTGAAGGACACCTAGGTTGGCTCCATAATTTAGCTATTGTGAATTGAGCTGCTATAAACAACTGATGTGGCTGTGTCACTGTAGTATGCTGATTTTAAGTCCTTTGGGTATAAACTGAGGATTGGGTCAATGGTGGTTCCATTCCAAGTTTTCTGAGGAAACAGAGTATTCAAGTGCTGAAAGAAAAACCACCTAAATTCCTTACTGAAATTGTCCTTCAACAGTGAAGGAAAGGAGCCTATGGAGATTCTGCTTCACCATTCTTTTCATTTGTTCTAATAATTATACCTGACAGCAGAATGCATTTGGACACATTGTACACAATGGAGCACAGCTTCTCCTCTGGCTGCACACGGTGCGGTGCGGAGTCACTCCAGTGGGGCAATCGGACAGTGCACAGGGTGATGACCTCAGTCAGGATGCTAGCGCTGGTTTTTCTTTCAGCTCGTGGATACTATATTTCCTCCCCTTCTTGCCTGTTGCCTGCCCGGGGTCAGACGGGACCACCATCCTCTGTCTGCAGGGTGAGGCTTCCCTGCCCCCAGCACCCTCTGCCCCAGACTCCCCCAGGACTTTCCGCCGCCTGGGGTCTTCTGCAGTTTGAATTCGATGAGTCTAGGTACAGATTTGGGAGTATTTATCCTGCTTGGTATAAACTGAGTTTCCTGCCTCAATGATTCAGTGTCTGTCATTAAGTTTTGGGAATTCTCAGCCATCATTACCATTATTAGTTTAAATAATTCTCCTGCCCCTTCCCTCTTTCCCGTCCTTCGAGGACGCTCTGACATGAGTGTTACATGATTGTCATTGGAATGTCACGTGTTCCTTTCCCATTCCTTTTTCTCTGTGCATTTCAGTGTGTGGTGGGGTGGGTATTCACAAGTCATCACCTTTGCTTGCTCTTCCCAGCCGTTTAGGATGTCAATGAGCCCAGGGGACACTCTTCACTGCTGTTGCGGTGTTTTAATTCCTGTATTTTATTATACTTCCTCCTGCTTCTTTCGCAGTGTGTCCAGCTCTGCTCACGTCACTGAGTGGTCATATGTGCTGTCCGTCCCTTTCATGAGAACCTAGGATGGTTGACTTCACGTGTCAGCTTGAGTGGGCCATGGGAGGCCCACAAGAGACCCAGGGTAAGCCGTTGAGGACGTCCCTGGACGTGGCAGTCCTTGAATAAGGAAAGAGAGGCACCCATGCCATCTGCAGCCAGACACCCAACCCACGGTGCCTGAGGGAGCACGAGGCATAGAAAGCAGGAAGATCCCTTTCCGCTGCTTCTCCTGCACGTCGCGTGTCCCCTTCTGCCCGTGGACAGGGTCTTATGGCATCAGTTCCCTAGTGGTGAGGCCATCGACTGCAGGCCCTGCTGAGTCCCAGGCTGCAGCAGGTTGAGGCACTCCCACCTCCAACACCTCACATGAGGTCACTGTTGGGAAACCGGCCCAGGACTGGATCTCTCGGACACACCAAGGGCCAAGCAGTTTCTTACCAGCGCACACACGTGCGAGGCTGCCTCTTCACAGCAGGAGCAGCAGCAGGTCTCTTCCCACCAAACTCCCATAAGTCAGAGTCTGTACTGGGGGTGGTTGGCCCTTGCTATTGCAGGTGACGGGCAGAAACCACAGAGGGAAGGGGCAGGAGGAGCGAGCTCACGGCCACCAGTTCTTGGACCTGACTGCCCCCTGCACACCTGCAAAGCAGGTTAATATCTGTGAACACTGTGGTCAGGGTGCAGGGGGAAAGGGTGTCAGCCTGTCTGTGAGTGGCCTCTGGCAGGAAGGGGAAGGGAGGGGAGCAGGGTGAGATGTCTGGACAGGATGGGGTCAGCCTGACATACCTCTAAATTAACCCATAGGTACGTTAACAGGCTGGAGAATCTGAGGACTACGGAACCCCAAAAGGACCAATGGTGGCCATATTCAGTTCCCTCAGCATTGGTGCCAGTGCCGGTGACGTGGGAGTCTGCCTGGGACACTGCGCTGTGCTTCTTCCCCACTTGCTGAGCGTCTTCTCATTTAGTGTTGAAAACAAGCATCATGAGTCAGCTTGTGGTTCCAGCAGGTTCAGTGCCGGTTTCAGTGGCATCTCTCGGTTTTTGCCTGTCTCCTCGGTACGAGGAAGGAAGTGGTAGAGTGCTCGTGACATGGAGTCTGTAGAGTCTGTGAAAAGGAGCTGAGCATCAGTTTGCTTGGAGTTCTTGTTGTGGTGAGGACAGGGCTGATGTCTTCAGACCAAGTGAAAAGAGTAAGTCCCTCGGAGAGCTGATCTTACAGGGGAGAGGGAGGAGTGAGCAGGAGGAGGGAAGGTGTACAGAGACACGCTGTCAGTGGGACCTGTCCCCTGTCCCTCACAGAACTGATCTACAGAGGAGGGGGAGGTGTGAGCAGGAGGAGGGAAGGTATAGCCAGACAACATGTCCAGGGAGCAGGACGTCCCTTTGATAGCCGTTCTACATGTTGGTGGGGCGGTGTGGAGCTATAGGGTAGGTACAGCCATTCTCCCTGTGGGTAGAAGAGTAATTCTCCCTGAGAGGTTGGTGCTGTGGACCAGGCTGGTGGACAAGATTTCTGGAGCAGAGTGTGTTGACCAGGGTTTGTGGCAGGCTGTGTGCACCCAGCCCTGTGGACTATGCTCTTGGACCAAACTACTAGCCTCTGCAGCAGGCTGTGGACCAAACCCTGTGATCCAGAGTCTGGACAGGCCTTGTGGACCAGGCTCTGAGGACCAAGCACTGTGGACCAGGCTCTGAGGACCAGGCACTGTGGACCAGGCCCTGTGGTCCAGGCTCTGAGGACCAAGCACTGTGGACCAGGCTCTGAGGACCAGGCTCTGAGGACCAGGCCCTGTAGATCAGGCTATGAGGACCAGGCACTGTGGACCAGGTTCTGGGGACCAGGCACTGAAGACTAGGCCCTATGGACCAGGCTATAGGAACCAGGCACTATGGACCAGGCTATGAGGACCAGGCTCTGAGGACCAGGTAGTATGGACCAGGCTCTGAGGATCAGGCTCTGAAGACCAGGCCCAATAGACCAGGTCCTGAGGACCAGACACTGTGGACTAGGCCCTGAAGATCAGGCCCTGTAGACCAGCTCTGAGAACCAGGCCCTGTGAATCAGGCTCTGAGGACCAGGCCCTGTGGAGCAGGTTCTCTGGATCATGCTCTGAGGACCAGGCCCTGTAGATCAGGCTCTGAGGACCAGGCACTGTGGATCAGGCTCTGAGGATCAGGCCCTGTAGACTATGCTTTGAGGACCAGGCACTGTGGACTAGGCCCTGTGGACCAGGCGCTGAAGACCAAGCTCTGTGGACCAGGCTCTGAGGACCAGGCCCTGTAGATCAGGCTCTGAGGACCAGGCACTGTGGATCAGGCTTTGAGGACTAGGCACTATAGACCAGACACTGTAGACCAAGCCCCGTGGATCAGTCTCTGAGGACCAGGCTCTGTTAATGAGCCTCTGAGGACCAGGCTCTGTGGACCAGGCTCTGAGGACCAGACACTGTGGATCACACTCTCAGAACCAGGCATTGTGGACCAGGCACTATGAGCTAGGCCCTGTGTACCAGGTTCTGTGGACCAGGCTCTGAGGACCAGACCCTGTAGACCCAGCTTTGTGGACCAGGCGCTGTGGATCAGGCTCTGAGGATCAGGCACTGTAGATCACACTCTCAGAACTAGGCATTGTGGACCAGGCACTCTGGACCAGGCCCTGTAGACCAGGTTCTGTGGACCAGACACTGAGGATCAGGCTCTGAGGACCAGGCCCTGTGGACCAGGCTCTAAGGACCAGGCACTGTGGACTAGGTCCTGTGGACCAGGCACTGAAGAGCAAGCACTGTGGACCAGGCTCTGAGGACCAGGTTCTGAGGACCAGGTGCTGTAGACCAGGCTCTGAGGATCAGGCACTGTGGATCGGGCTTTGAGGACTATGCACTGTAGACCAGACACTGTAGATCAGGCCCTGTGGTCCAGGCTCTGAGGACCAGGCTCTGGGGACCAGGACCTAAGACCAGTTTTTGAGGACCAGACACTGTGGATTAGGCTCTGTGGACCAGGCTAATGGACCAGGCTCTGAGGACAAGGCCCTGTAGACCAGGCCCTGCAGACCAGGCTCTGAGGAACAGGCTCTGAAGACAGGGCTCTGAGGACCAGGCACTGTGAACCAGGGCCCTGTGGACCAGGTTCTGTGGACCAGGCCCTGAGGACCAGGATATGTGGACCAGGCCCTGGGGACAAGGCTCTGTGGGCCAGGCCCTATGGACCAGACTCTAGACCAGACTCTGAGGACCAGGCCCTGTAGACCCGGCTCTGAGGACCAGGTCCTGTAGACCAGCCTCTGAGAATCAGGCCCTGTGGACTAGGCCCTGAGGACCCGGCATTGTGGACCAGGCTCTGCCGACCAGGCTCTGAGGACCAGCCTCTGAGGAACAGGTCCTGTGGACCAGGCTCTGAGGACCAGGCACTGTGGATCAGGTTCTGTGGATCAGGACCTGAGGACCAGGCTCTGTGGACAAGGCCCTGAGGACCAGGCCCTATGGATCAGGTTCTGTGGACCAGTCCTTGTGGACCAGTCCCTGTGGACCAGGCCCTGTGGACAAGGCTCAGTGGGCTAGGCCCTATGGAACCAGACTCTAGACCAGACTCTGAGGACCAGGCTCTGTACACCAGGCCCTGTGGACTAGGTTCTGTGGACCTGGTGTTATCTTTCACCCTACGATAGGCCTGTGAGGACATGGTCATCCCCTGCACAGAGGGGAGTCCCCACTCACAAAGGCCAGCTGATACAAGCCACACTGCCGAGGACTCAGAGGCCAGGACTGAGTCCCAGGTGCAGCTCCAAGTCCCACCACATCCCTGAGACATGCCCTTAGTGAGGGTGACAGGGAAAGTTGCCCATAGGGTGCTGCAATCTCCAAAGATGGCCAGTCCCTGGGTGGCAAGCTCTGGATAGGGCGGGCACAGACTGTGGTGTTGTTGGGGGGGCATCAGCATGGGGGGTAAGAGAAGTGCAGCTGGGGAGGGGACTTGGGCACATGAGGAGCCCTGCAGCCCACAGGCAGGTGAGGCTCGCCCTGGTGGGGCACAGCAGGCACCTGGCCGGGCAGTGGGGCTCAACCTAGGGGGGCACCAGGGGGCAGAGGTAGGGCTTGCCCAGGGGATCACCAGGGTATGAAGCAGGGCTTGCCCTGGGGGCACCAGGGGCTGGAGGCTGGACTCGCCCTGGGGGGGCACAGTGGGCACATGGGTCAGGGATACCCTCATCAGCGCTCAGGGCAAGAGCAGCCCCAGTGTCAGGCAGCACAAGAGGCCCCCTGCTGACCTGCTTGAGTCCTTGGGAGGCCACGGGGAGGAGCCAGTGCAAGGCCTACTGTGGCCCTGTGCTGCCAGGCACCTTACCCTGGACTCTGGCCTCCAAAGCCCACATGTTGAGGCCTGGCCTTCCAAATGGGGGCTTGAGGAGGCAGGGCCTGTGGCCGTGACTGGCCCTGAAGGTAGAGCCAGGGGAAGGATCATTGCCCTGAGCAGTCAGGCCCAGAGAGCTGCCCACCTGTCCACCATGAGGGCACAGTGGAAGGTGCTGTCTGTGCCCAAAAGGCAGGGCCTCCCCAGAGCTGCACTTGCCCGTGCCTGGGCTTCCCCAAGACCATGAGAAACAAACATGTGCACAAGCCAGCAGCCTGTGTTTTGTCAGTGGCCTGAACAGACTGAGACTTGCTGCCACTCTCCAATCCTCCCAGCAACAGTGGGGCAGAAGTACCCCAGTTACAGTTGGGATAGCCCAACACTCATCATCCCTGCGGGATGATGGCGATGAGCTGCAGGTGGGGCAGGCCTCTGGCTGCCCATTGTGCCCTGAGCCTGGCAGACTCTCCCTGCCTGCCCAGGGTAGTACTGCACAGTGCCGCTCCCCCAGGGCCCCTGGTGGGCCTGGCAGGGACATTGGCCAAGTGAAGACTAGGAGCCAGGAAAGTGCTCCCTTATAGCAGAGTCCCATCGCACAGCCAGGGACAGTCTGCAGAGGCCCAGGCTTCCAAGGAGACCCAAGAGTCCCCAGCCACGAGTCACTGGACCCAGGCCACTGTTGTGGGGATACTAGGCAGTCCGAGAAGAGTCCTGTGTGTCCAGGGCAAAGTAATGCTGTGTTTTTTTGTTTGTTTGGTTGTTTTTTTTTTATCATAATTTTAAAAAAAATTCCAAACTTTGTTGCAGCATTGATGGGAAATAGCAAAATGTGGAAATGACCCAAGTGTTCAGTGATAATGGCAGTTCGTTGGCTCTGTGCCGTGTGGGGCAGCATCCCGAGCATGTCCACACCACCTCTTCTTGTTCTCATCTCATCCACAGGAAGCAGGTGCTCTTGCTGTCTATTTTACCAACAGGAAATGGGTAGGCACAGGGGATTAAGGAATGACCCCAACGCCACACATCTAGCGGTGTGTAACGGGGGTTGTAGTCTGACCCTGGGGGCTGTTGTCCCAGTCACGGTTCCAATTGTTCAGTAATTCATATGGTTTGCATCTCAATTTTTTTAAAAAAATATTTATTTATTTACTTGCTTTAGAAGCCCCCAGTTGGGTCTGTTCAGACTTATCTGAAACAAGGGAAATTGGGGAGGGAGTAGTAGATGCAGGATCACCTCCTGTGCTGCTGTCTTGGGTGCAATCTTGAGCAGTCCCGTGGAGTAGAGATGTTGACGGACGGCAACCCCTGGGTACCTGGTTTATCCTAGAGAGATTCCCGAACAGGCCCAGAAAGGACATGGTTGCGAGTCTTCACCAGGGCGCGTGGAGCGACAGGCTGGGCAAGCACACCCGGGAGGACAGGGCGCCCGGCTGATGCACACTGCTCACCAGCCCGAGCCGCATGTGCACCATGACTGGGACCTGAGAGCCAGGAGCCATGGCCAAGGACAGGAAGAGGCCTGTGCTGTGCAGGTCCAGCCTGCAACGTGGAGATGACTGTGGGTGTTTGCAAAGAGGGTCCCATGGGGCGTAAGGGACACACCCGTTAGAATCCCTGAGAAAGGAAGACTGGGAAGGGGAGGCCACTGGCGGGAGGAACCTGCCCGAGCACTCCCAGCTGCAGCTGCCACCAAAGCCACCACTGCTGCAGAGGGGCCGTCAGCTGTCCCACCTAAGGCTCCTCCCACCCCCCCACTTCCAACCCCACTAGAGCCTCATCCACAGAACAGCATGTGGAGGGCAGTGGTCAGACTTGCAGCCTACCCGCGGGAAGGCTGGCATGAACAGCAAGGGCGAGACCACTGGAGACCCGTGCAGTCCTCCGCTTGGACTCCTGGATACCCACTGCCTGTTCTTCCACTCGCTCTGACCCCGGCTCCTGCCCTGGAGGATGCAACAGCTGCTCACATGAACAGAGACACACCTGTCCATCAAGGACCAGCCACACGTCCAACTGGCCCCTGCCTCTATCTCTTAGCAATGTGACTCCTCTTCTGATTCAGTTACCCCCTCCAGAACCTCCTGCTACCTAAAGACCGTGCGGCACGCTAAACATCACCAGCGTTACAGGATTTGGGGACACACAGCAAGGAGATGCAGCCTGCTCAGCCAGAAAGACATCATGTAGCTCCCACGGCTCACACCTGCAGCTGCCCACACCTGAGTGGTATCAGAGGTGTCACAGGCTCGTAGGACACAGCATGGGGTCAGGACCGGGCACGCAGTGTCCTGCTTACCCATTCCTGTTGAGTCCCAAGTGGCCAGACAGGAGGGGCTGCTGAGGAGGCCACACTCACAGCACGGAGGTCCTGGAGCTGACCCCCTAAGGAAACCAAGCGTACAGGTGAGGGAAATGCCAGCCCAACCCCGGGCCTCAACATGGGCCGGGAACCAGGAGCCACGGCCACCCAGCCGGTTGACAGGGGAGCCCTGGAGTCAGAGCCAGCTCAGCCCCTTCACCCCTCCTGCTGTGCAGCTGGAGCAGGTCACTGTCTCCACTGTCCCCCAGCAATGGCAGGTGACCAGCGTCCCTCACCACAGTGGAAGGCGAAATGAACTGTCAGATAAAGCTCACTGGAAGGTGACTGTGAGCATTAGTGGCTGACCCTGTGACCATGTCCTCTGTCTGGGGGCAGTCCAGAGAGGACCACTGCAGCTACTCGGGCTTTAAGTTAATGCTCCTTTCATTAAAAGAGAAGTGACCTTGTTATCCTTCCACGATATGCTCAGTCCACAAACCTTGTGACTGTTTATAAACAGGGAAAGAGAAGAAAAGTGACCTTTAATTTCCTTTAGCTAATGAGCTATCAAAGCAACTTGGAGACACTAAACTCCTTTAAAAATCGTTTGCAAATGTAATTAATTAAATTCCCTTAAACACTTTGAACTGCATTATAAATTGAATATATTACATTTCCTTTATAAGCACTTTAGTTGTTGAACAAAGCAAACTTATGACCTTAACAAGTAAAATACCTTCAACTAATGAGTTTTATAAGTCTAAGAAACAAGTTATCCACATAGAGAAGCACCCGCATTCTTTAAAACCCCAGTGCTAGTCACAGAAAGTGGAGTTGATTTTTCTTTCCTTTACCCACTTACAATCACAAGTCTGAATTCCATTCCCTATTTACAGCTGGTGCCTGGGCCAGCCGGAGCCAGCCTCCACACCAGGTCTTTTGACTGTGGTGAGCTAGAGTCCCCAAGGCTGGCTTCGTTGTCATCCAACTGAACCTCTTTTCAGAGTAGACGCTTTCTGGAGGAAGCCGCTCCTGCAGGCCAGGGGTTGCCGCCCTCTGAGAGCCGGTGACACGGGCTGAGGGCACGGTCCCAATGTGGAACTCTTGGTCAGTCGAGATCCAAATCCCATGCCAGAGTCCAGAGGGCCACAGCTGGACTTCTACCTTGCAAGACCCCAGGCCTGTTTCTCCCTGGTGACTTTGCGACCCAGGCTCCCTGGCATGGAGTCCCCGCTCCGCTTTCCAAAGTCCCCTCCCCTGTGACTACTTCCATTGGGGAGGTGGCATGCCACGTTCCTCATGGCCACCCTCACCCCAAGCCTCTTCAGGGGACCTCAGCAGCCTATCTTGCAAGCTACGACTTCAGGGTGAAGGTCATGCCAAGGGTCCTGCATTTCCCACAGGCGCGAGCCGCCTCTGAGTTTAGGGGCAGGTTTTCCTGAGACAGTGGCTTGCCTTTGTTCCAGCTCTGCTCCCCCATCCCCTGCACAACCTGCCTGTCCTGAGTAATACAGATCCCTGAGTGATTGTCAGGGAGCAGGCAGGGGGCCGGGGGAGGAGAAGAGGCTGGAGAGAACAGGGCATGGCCAGGGACAGCAGAGCCGGGGCAGGGGCAGCTGCTTTGGCCTTAGCAGGAAGCTGCCTGGGCTCCAGGAGGCTGGACAGCACGCTGCAGATCTCCACACTCGCCCACCGGCTGCAGCCTCTGGTCAGCCTCTGGTCAGGCTCTGGGGCTCTTGCGCAGCCTTGGGAAGAGGGGCCGCCACTCCCCCTCCAGAAGCAAGGAAGAAGCACTTTCCCGCAGCCTGGTGCCAGGGCGGCTGGTGGAAGTTGACTTCGGGGAAGTTTTTGAAGTGCTCCTCCTGGCACCTCTGATCCTTTCTGGGGTGGAAGAGGCTGGCTCTGGCTTGGCCACTGGAGGGGACCTGAGCAGCTCCCTTCAATTCTCTGACCCTTGTTTTCTGGGGCTGCTGGGAGGGTCCCAGCGGGTGGAGGGTGCAGGGGAGCAGGTGTTGGGGCAGGGGAGAGATGGTTAGTAGGACTGTCCTGGTTCTCTGCTGAGCCTTGGCCAGGCCCAGCCCAGCCTGGTCAGCAGAGGGCGCTGCCATGCCATACAGCTGCAGGCTCCAAGGCCACCAGTCTTGAGAGCTGAGCAAGATGTGGCATTCAGCACCCATCCCCACTCCTAATGGTGCAGTCCAGACCCCTGCCCCTTGGGTCTACCCATGTGTAGGCATCGGTGACTCACTCCTGCCTCTCTGTCCCCTGGGGCTCCCACTCACAGGTCCTCAGCCCCCAGGATTGTGCCCTTTGGAAACCGCCCCCCCAGGGGTTGAGTGTGGTCACAAGCCAGCAGCACTTCCAGGTCCAGTGCAGTTCTGTCAGGCTTCCAGGGGTCCCACACAGCACCCCATACTCCCAGCCTCCTCCTGGACCCTGCCCCTCCTCCAGGGGCCAAAGCTACAAAGAGGTTGGGCAGAGAACACCCTGCTCTCCTGGAGGGGTACTCAGGGACCCTCACCATTCCTTCTTCTCATGCTGGGACCAAACTCCAAGTCACCTGTCACCTGGAGCGCAGCTCCCCTGCCTGCTGGAGGGGCTGCACCCTGACCATGAAACCACCAACTCCCTGGCTGCCCAGGTACCAGGTGCCCCCTGGCCCCTCATGGCACCCCCATGGGGAAACCAAGGCTTGGGAGGGGTCAGGTGACTCTCCAGAGACCTTGTGGAGCCTAGTGCCAGGACTTGAACCCAGATCTCTGGTCCCAAGAGCTGTGTTATAGCCATGACACTGTGAGCCTCTTGGTGGAGGCACTGGGGCTCCCAGCTGTGGGGCGGGGGACAGAATGGTGGCACTGCCCAGTGGAGTTGTCATGAGGACCATGGCAGCCTGGAGCCTTGCAATCCCAGAAGGGATGTCCATGGCAAAAGACTGGTCTGGGCTGCCTGGCCAAGGAGCTTGGGGCCTGCGGGTGTCTGACCTCCGCTGCTGCTGCTGTGACAGAGCACAGGCTCCTGCGGGCCCTGATGAGGGGCGGGGCAGGCAGGCAGCCTGGACAGGCAGCAGGGAGCTGCTCACTTCATCTCCGCCTCCTGTGTGAGCCTGCCCCGCCCCTCTCTGCCACACCTGAGGGCAGAAACCCAGCACAGACCAGGCAAAGGGATGGAGGGCCTGGGGGCACCAGGCGGCCAGAGTCGGCCTCAGAGGGGAGCCAGGGAAGGGCTGGACAAAGGCAGGCAGCAGAGGTGATTTGGGCGGCCCAGAGAGGAGGGATCCTGGCGGAGGTGCTTGGGGGTACTCGGGGGACATGTGGAGCTTCGCACCAGGCTGAGGGCAGGCAGCTCTGGCTACCGCTTCTCCTGTTACAGCTCCAGGGCCGTCCACCTGGACTGTGAGAAAGAGTATGGGTGTTTGTGCCGTGGACTATCACTCACCTGGTGTGTGGCCTCGGGAGTAGGGGGGGTGGGGGGTCAGCTCTAGGGCCTCAGGGGGGGAGAGGACTGCCTCGTGGGTGCTGGGAGGAGAGCTGACAGTGGGACCCACAGAGCACCACGCCTTCCCTGAGCAGCACGCCTTCCTGCTGACCCTTCCTGCAGGAAGCCCCAAAGCCTCCATTTGGCCACTTCCCAGACAGTCGAGGCCCTGCTGCCATCACACCTGCAGGGCGCCCAGGGATCCCGGCCCTGGACCAGAGCAGGAGAGGCCCAGGCCACAGGGTGTGTGGCTTAGGGACAGGACCTCAGGGCAGCTGGCTCAGTGTGGCCAGCACACCCAGCGTGGGCTCCCCAGGCGTCCCAGCCAGGACACAGGCTGCCTGTCAAGCAGAGCGGGAGGGAGTCCTCCCGCCAGCTCCTGGAACCCGAGCACAGACAGAAGTTGTGTACACAGGATTTTAGTATTTCCTCTCCGGCTCCAGCCCCAATTTGAGGGCCTGTAAAATCTTGAATGGCGTCCAGTGCCGAGTGGTCTGCCCCAGCCGCCCCGGCTGAGTCAAAGCAGCCCACACAGGGATGGCGCCTGGGGCGGGAGGGGGCTGCAGGGAGGGGCAGGGGACCCCTGCGTGGGGGAGGGGAGGTGGCCTGTTAGATGGGTGGGGGCGGGGCGGGGCCTGAGGAGGGGTGGGAGGAGAGCCAGGCGTCAGCTGCCGGAGGGGGTGCTGGGGCCAGGGGACTGGGGTGCGGGAGCGTCAGGCGCCACACCCACATCCAGGCTGTGCCTGGCCTTCCAGCCCCGTGGCCCAGCTGTCCCTCTGCCACCACCACCGAGCCAACCTCAGGAACCGGGGTGCAGTCCTGGGGAGGGGAGAAGGCGAGGAGGGAACCTTCCTGCCCTGAGCCTGGGAACCTCTCCCACTTCCTTGGTGTGGGGTGGGGACACTCCCTGCAGCTGGGAGGTTGGTCCATACACTCCCCTGAGGTCAGGAGGCTTCTAGCCCTGAGTTTGACTCACACCCCCAGCACCACCCTCTCTGATGGAATCCTGGTTCCGTGAGCTGTGTGAGTCTGAGAGCTCCATCACCCTCTCTGGTTTGTAAAACTCAGGATGCCCCGGGGCTGCATCTTTCCGCCTGCCAGTTCCGGCTCTTGGAGTCTGAGTTGCCAGAAGCCAGGCAGCTGCAGCAAGGTGCACAGCTGGGTGGAGGGAGGAAGGCCAGCCCTCTCTGGGACACAGCGACCAGTGAAAGTGGAACGTCCCTCTCTGGGTCACGGCAGCCAGTGAAGGTGGAATGCTTCAGGGCTCACCTGAGCCGGGTTTGGGGGAGCTGGGTGTGAGGGGTGGCCATGGGCCTCCAGGGGCTGCTCCGACTCAGCAGGGAGGCCTCTGTGGACCTGGCCCAAGAGGCCCTGGGGCTCAGGTGGAGGCCCTGCAGCTGCCGGCCACACAGCTGCTCCTCAGCTTGGAAACCAGCTGTGTGTGCTTTCCCATATGTGTGCCCCTGGGACCAGTTCTGACCCCCTCAACTCATCAGTGACTTGTAGTGACACAGACATGTGGGCCTGTCTCTGTCCCCAGGGGAATGGTTGTGCTTGAAGTTAATACTGATACTGGTGCGTTTAATGATGGAGGTGCCTGGGCCCTGCTGGAAGCGGGCTGTGTAATCAACCCACAGTCCCATGACTTTTCAACCTTCCTTAAGTAAAACCAAACTCCAGCATCCTGGCCCCAGGGGTCTCCAAAGACAGCTGTAAGCCAGCAGGAACCATGGAGTGGCGAAGCTCAGGAGGTCCTGCCTGCATCCCCCACAAGTAGGGGACCTGCAGCCTCTCAGCCCAGTTTCTGGAGGACTACCTGGGAGCATTAACCACGCTGGGAGCACTAACCTTGCTGGGAGCACTTGCAGGACCAAGACTGCAGCTGGTGTCTGGACACGCAGATGCTGACGTGCAGGCTGATGACCAGGCACATTTCTTCATGGGTGACCCGAGGGATTTGTTGTTCTCTTATTTTGAAATAATCATAGATTCACAGGAAGGTGCAAAGAAATGAGCAGGGAGGGCCCCGTGTGCTCCTCATTCCTCCCGGAGTCCCGCAGCACCAAGGCACAGGGTCAAAACCAGGGAAGGGGTGCAATCCTGGGGTTGCATCTCGATGTCCACTCTAAGGATCCAGGTTATCTGTGTTTCCTTTTGTGGCTTGCGTTTTTGGAATAAAGCATAAGAGCTTTGCTGAGCACCAGGCTCCATAGACTTTCCTCTGACGCTTTTTCAAGTTGTTAGCTTTGCATCTAAGCCCATTTAAATCCCTGATTCATTTTGAGTAAATTTTTGTGTTGAGGTTTTGGGGTTTTCTTGCCTCTGAGTATCCCATGGCTGCAGAGATTCTGAGCCATTTTTGCCATACCCAGTTTTGGCCCTTGGATGCTGCTGGTGGAGGGAAAGGAGGCCTGCGGAACAGCCCCTTCCCCACAGTTACTGTGCTGTCCTCAGCGCCTTGCATGTCACATTTTGGGGTGGGGCGCCTGGATGGCATAGTGAGATGCTCCAGGATTCTGTCACAACAGCAAGGGGCAGGGGGTCCCAGAGTAGGGAGGGAGGGAGAAGCATCTGTGCCCCCTCCTGACTCAGGATGCACATTACAAGGAACAAGCACCTGGCATTAAAGCCATGGCCCTCTCAGGGCCTATTTAGGATGGGAAAGCACCAGGTGTCCTCCTCCTCTCACAGCTGCTCCACAGAGCGCTTCTGACCCCAGACGTGGTGGTGCGGGGGCCCACACACGGACACCAGCTGGGTGCCACTTCAGCTGAGGTCTGCAGATGTCCCCACCTCAGGCGCCTGGCCCCACCCGGGGTGCTCTGCCTGGACTGCAAGCCCAGTTCCTACCACGACTAATCTGGAGCTCAGGAAAGCACTTTGCCTACATCCACCCACCAGTTACAGGGCCGCTAGGAAGGGTCTGGATGCACAGCCAGAGAGATCATAGGGCAAAGCCTGTGGAAGGGGCCAGCACTCTTGTGCCCAGCCTGGGCACCACCCTTCAACCAGGGGCTCTACTACCTGAAGCTCTCTGAACTTTGAACCTGTCCTTTCAGGGTCCTGTGGAGGCTTCACCCTGCAGCATGACTGAGTCCATCATTGGCTGAGGCAATCAACTCAGCTTCAGAAACTGAGTGGGCTAAAGCCCCCACCCTCTCCTGCCTGGCCTTCCTAGTGGGCGTCCTCATCCTGTGGCTCTAGGCTCCAGCTGTTAGTCCTCTCCTTAGCACACTTAAGACCCCCTACCACGGGGAGACCCCACGGTTTAGGAGCTGGTGCCAGGAAACAGCACCATTTGCTACCACAGAGTCCCCTGTCCTGACTGATATAGACACCAAGTGGGAGATTGGAAGAATCCAGGTCCCCAGGCTTGGACAGGCAGCACCGCGCTAGACTCTTCCCATCACCTTCCTGCCTGTTCTCACTACCCTTGCCAAGAGAACAGGACAGCAGGGGCCATAGCTGGCTCTACCTAAGCCCTCTGCTCCAGCAGCAGCTCGCCAGGCCCTGCACCCGTGCATCTGGGAAAGTCCACCAAGGCCTGCATCAGTGCACCTGAGAGAGGCCACCAGGGCCTGCACCTCTATGCCCTTGGGAAAGGCCGCCAGGGCCTGCAGGCACTCCTGGGAAAGGCCACCAGGCCCTGCACCCGTACACCTGGGAAAGGCTGCCAGGAACTTCAGGCACTCTGGGAAGGGCCACCAGACCCTGCACCCGTGCACCTGGGAAAGGCCACCAGGGCCTGCACCACTATACCTGGGAAAGGCCACCAGGACCTGCAGGCCACCCCAAGCTGGTCTGCAGGAGGTGGGCAACCCAGGCCATGGCACAGAGGGCCTGATGGCCAGCTCCGAGGCCTGTCACATGCAGGATGGCAGGAGGGCCAGGGCTAAGGCTAAGGCCAGGGCCAGAGCCTGGTCAGCGGGTCGAGCTGCAGGCCAGAGGAAGGGGACTCCAGGAAGCAGTTCTTGGTCTCAGGGTAGCCATGCAGAGAGCATTGCCCAGGGACCACAGGGCAGGGGCCACCCATGGGCTACAGCCCGGGGGCCTGGCTGGCATCGGGCTGCCTGTGCTGGCTCCTGTCAGGAAGGGTGGCCAGGATCCGACCTTGAGTGGCATCTCCGACCTGTGAGTGGCAGCTCCCTGAAGACTGCATTTGCAGGGGATAGAGTGGTGTGTGGCCAGGCCCAGATGAGGGTGGCCCCTCGCCACTGCCCCCACTGCCCTCCCGCAGAGAGGGAGAGTTGCCACAACCCCACCCTTCCTTGGCGGGTTGCAGCCATCTCCTAATGTGGCTGCAATCAGAAGAACTTCCTAACTCTAAGTGCTTTTCCACCTGGCATCCAGCATGAGGGTTTTCCTAAGATTGTTTCTCAATATCCTTAAAAAAAAAAAAAAGTGACACAATTTCATTAAATACAGAAAACCAACCAGAAAAAGAAAGAAAAACTTTAATTCCAAAACCCACAGGGGACCCTGGAGCTCAGCAGAGCAGACCGGGAGGGCATGGGTGCGGGCGCCACGGCACCAGCCTCGCCCTCAGAGCCAGAACGGCCTGGACGCTCTTGGAGACCACCCGCCTTGGTGCCCTCCGTGCCCTCCGTGAGCTCATCAGGAGAGGTCAGCCCCCCTCCCGCCCCAGGATGCAGGAGTGGCAGAGGCACTAAACGAGGCCATTCACAGAAACTCAGGGGCCAAAGTGCGCTCCATCCGCCAGGAAGATGGGAATCCAAACAATGACCCCCCCCAGGAGCCTGGCAGAGAGTCAGTAGAGACCATGGCAGGCAGGGAACCAGGCCGGCAACTGGGCAGGGGCTCCCGCGGAGGCTGACTGAAGTCAAAACGCTCCTGTCACTTGTGGCAGCCCCCCTTTCTGGCTCCCCTCACAGCACCAGGAGGTAAAGGGACACACAGGACATGTCCCCAGCACCCTCTCTGTTCATCCAGTATTTAAGGGCCGTGGACCAGGCGTCCGCACGCAAGCACTAAGTCCCCCTCCCAAAGGCGCCATCCAGAAGGAGGCAGAGGCCTAGCTGTTCACGTGGTGATGAGTACCAGGAGAAGGTCAAGCAGGGGAGGGGACCCATGCAGGGGGCCTGTGGGGTCCAACTATGGGTGCCAGGGAGGGCCCCAGGGAAGGTGGCACTGGGTCAAATCAGGAAAGGTAAGGCTGAGAGCCCTGGGATGTTCCTGGAAGAGCGTCCCAGGCAGGAACAGCCAGGGCAGAGGCCCCGGGGCAGCTGGGTCTGAGGCATTGAAGAACCAGGAAAGGCTGGGCGGGGGAAGGGGGCAGGGACAGGAGCAGGCAGGGGTAGGGGTGGGTAGGGCAGGGGCGGGGTTGGGCAAGGAGAAGGGCAGGAGCTGGGGGGGAAGGGGGAGGGGCAGGAGCAGGAACCAGCAGGGCAGGGGCCCAAACAGGAGTGAGCAGGGGCAGGGCGGGCAGGGGCCGGGGCAGTCATATACAGGGGTGAGGTTGGGCAGGGGCAGGGGCCTGGGTCCCCGGGGGCCTCTCTGAGGACTTGACAATACTCAGTCAGGTCCAGCTGCATGTGGGCAGCAGGTAGGCATTGGAGGCCATCAGGCCGAAAGGGGTGTGGCCCCCAGGATACAGGCAGAGAACCCCCAGGATCTCAGGATAGCCAAGCAGCTAGGAGGAGCCGCAGGGTGCCAAGGCAAAGCAGGGACAGGCCCCAGGGCCCATGGACCCTAGGAGGTGCCTGTGACCACCATCCATGAGGACATGCTGAAGGAGAATGCCGAGCCCTGGCCCTGGAGAAGGACTTCCAATCCCTGAGGGTGGGCGTGCAGGACTCGAGGGCCAGGAGGAGCCAGAGGGTGTGATAGGCCCCAGCAGCTGCGATGGCAGCTGTTTCTCAGGGAACAATGGGCCGCCCCGACTCTGGCTCCCAAGCAGGCCTCTCACGGGGCTGGGAGAGCTGAGGGACCCCTGTGTTAATCGATTACTCCACAGCGTCCAGTCCTGCCAGGGCCTGCCTGCCTGAGGACGCCCAGGCCACAGGGCTGGAGTGGGCTCTTTGGAACAGCACTCGGCCCAGGGAGGAAGCCAGGCCTGGCCAAGGGCCCGGCCAGAGGAAGGCCACAGCCCTGGGAGGCGCCCAAGGGCCTGGGGAGAGGACAGGCCAGCTGAGGCCAGTGCAGAGTGAGAAAAGCAGATGGGACGGAGTGTCTCCTCCTGCCCTGTGCGAGTGACGCCTGGGAGGAGAGAGAGCACGTAGATTTCTAAGTCGGCCTGCGGTGGGGACAGAGGCCTCTAGAGACAGAACCCTACAGCGGGGACCTGACACTCTCCCTTCCTCCCACAGCCTTACAGAGGGACAGACTGAGGCCCTGCCCCCTGGTCAGTGAGTGGCCTCAGCACCAGTGACAGCTGTGTCCATAGGGCTCCCAGGCTGTTCCCTGGAATCCACATGTGGAGGCCAGGCTGGGAGGGCAGGCAGGAGAGGTGAGGCAGGGTGGCCCAGGATGGAGGAGGAGGAGAACAGAGGGCTTGGGCGGAGGAGAAGACCAGCCAGGTGGGCCAGGAAGACGGTTCCATAGGAGGCAAGCCTCAGGCGGGCCCAGGACCCTATCACCTGTGCCTGGGACATTCTGCTGTAATGCTCCAAGGGCTGCAGTTGGAGGGCGCAGGACCCAGGCCACATGGTGTGCTCAGCCAGCTCCAGCTCCCAGCTCCTGCCCCAGCCCGCTGCCCTCCTGGCTCCCTGTGCAGGACCACCCAGGAGTAGGAGGACAGGACCCTGGGGGCTTGCCCTGGGCAGAGGCCGGGAGACCTCAGGGCTAGATAGCAGATGCCAGGGTCCTACCCTGGGGGACAGGCTGTGCCCTGAGGGAGAAGGGGCAACCGGAGCCCTCGGGAATGGAGGTGAGGCCAGGGCCTGGGGAGGGGGCTTCGGGCAGATGTGAGGGAGCACTCATCTGTGACTTCTCTGGGGATACTCTGTTGCTTTTGTTTTTTTAATGATTCTGGAATGTCCCTGCTTCTCAAATATTTCCCAGGCTCACAAGCCAGTCTTCAGGAGGAGAGTGAGACCCTCTCTGTGGGGACAAGGTGGCCTCGGGTTCAGTGGAGCAGTCTGCACGCAGTTTTACTCTGAACTCGGGTGCTCAGGCAGCACAAGGCAGTCTGGGGACTCAGGGGGACGCTGCCAGTCGGGGGCTTCGGGGTCACAGGGCCATTGCTTGTACTCCCAGCTGAAGCCTGATGGGGTCCCCTGCTCGAGTGACACTGGAGGCTCTGTCTGGGTGTTTCCTCGCCAGCCTGGGTTGGGCGTCCAGCCAGGGAGCACCTCTTAGCTTGCTGCCCCTACCCTGCCTGACCCCAGGAAGGAGCTCTAAGGAAGGTTCGGAGGGTGGGTAGGGAGGGCTTCATCAGAACAGCCCGTCAGGTCCTCCTGGGACCAGGACCTCTGAGCCTGCCAGAAGGGGGCCAGGGCCTCCAGCCAGCTGCTGCCCTCAGGCTTGGCTCCCGTCCAGGTCTGTCCTCAAAGGCAGGGACGGCAGCCCCAACAGATGGCACCAGCCCCGAGCTGTGGGTCTGCCGGGGTGGGGGGGGCATGCCTGGTGGGATTCGGAGGACGTCCTACCCTGCTGCCCCGCGGGTGGTCACACAGCCCTTGCCCTCTCAAGGCACTAGCCTCCGCCTTGAGTTTGAAGACACCGCAGCCCTCTGTGAGCTGGGCAACCCCAAATCCAAACATGCTGCCGGCTCCAGGAGCCAGTGGTCCCACTGCGTGTTCCAGGAACCCCCTTGGTGGTCCACGAGAGGTCTGTGGTAACATTAAGAATAAGCACTGGCCATTGGCAGGGTGAACAAGACAAGGCTTGTCCACTCAGAAAAACACGGGCTGTAAAAGGGATAAAATTGTGATGCCTGCCACACCAGGGTGGACCTTGTCCTTGTGCCCAACAGAGAAGGACAGACGCATCGCACAGTCTATGCACAGGTGTCTAGAAGAGGCACAATTAGGGGCAGAGGGCAGTGTGGCCTTGCTGGGGTGGAGGGAGAAGGGGACCACTATTGAGTGGGCACAGTTCTTGTTTCTGATGACCAGGGTTGGAGAGAAGATGATCACACGCCACGTGAATGTCCTGACTGCTCCTGAGACACAGATGGCTGAACTGGGGCTGGGCTGGGGCTCTGCGGTGAGTACTTGCCCAGCACGTGGGGGGCACTGGGATCCGTCCTCAGCACCACATAAAGACAAAGAAATAAACAAAGGTGTTGTGTCCATCTACAACGAAAAATATATATTTTTAAAACAAATGGCTCAACCGACATGATCTCATGTGTATTTATTTTACCATGATAGAAGTTTTTAAAAAAGACTATGCACCCCAATAAATTTGAGAGACACTGAGTCACAAAGTTAAGTGAGCGTCCTGTGGTGGGAATTTGGGGGGCCTTACAAAGGGGATGCTTTGCTCTGTGGGACCCCATGAGAGAGCATGGAACCCTGTGTTCTCAGCAGGCGTCCCCCTCAGTGCTCCTCCCCAGAGCTCTGGGGGGCCTCCTGGGCACCTGGACGAGGCATCGAAACTTCGTCCAACACTTGCCCTGATTCTAAATGTTAGAATAAAGGTCATAGCTATCCCAAAGTGTTCCTAAAAACTTGCTTTTTTGTTCTGTCTTCTCCAAAAATAGAAATTTCTCCATTTGGGGACTTGGCAATATTTTTAGTTCTTTATTTAAAAAAAGAAAAAGTGTGTGATAATGTGTGTATGTGTGTTAGAGAGAGAGAGAGAGAGAGTGTGTGTGCCTGTGTGTGTGTGTGTGTGTGTGTGTGTGTGTGAGCATACACATGTGTACAAGAGGACTTCTCCAGAAGCTTCTGGTCTCAAGGCTGGAGGTGAAGCTGGCCTGCTGCCTGCCCAGGGACTGTGGAGGTGCCAGGCAGGGGTCTGGTCTGCGAGTGTGGCCCGAGGCACACTCTGTCTGTTCCTCCTCCCCTCTGCTGCCCCTCTGCTGCTCTGGATCACTGCTGGTGCCACTTGTTGCCTGGGACACCCAACTCTTCCGGAGCCCCAGCAGCTTGCCCAGCTGGCCGTTCTGGCTGTTCCTCACCTGCCCACTGGCCACCACTGCTCACAGGCCTGGGTCCGGTGGTGACTAGGGAGGGTGTCAGAATGAAGGACAGGCTTTGAACACCAACTGGGGGCCAACTTGGGACTGGGTGCTGCCCAAAAGTGAGCTCAGGGACGGGAACATGCCACGAGCCCCAGGTTCCCTGCTCTGTGGGTGTGGACGCTTACCAAGTGTGTTAGCAGAACCCTCCACACACCTCTGTCCTGCAGGGTGCTTCGGCAGAGAGCTTCGGGTCCCCTCAAGCAGACAGGGCAGAGAGGGATGGTCACCAGCAGAGGGGCGGTGACACTCTGGGAGTCCAAGCCAGAGCTGTGGGAGGCCAGTCCCCAGTCCTGAGGGCTCTGGGTGGGTGCCCACCTGCTTCCCTCGGGAGTGGGGTAGACATGTTTTTGTTTATATGAGAAAAGGAAGGATGATCCTTAGGTTCTGGGCCTTGGTCACTGCTGTGGGGTCAGGCAGGGCTTCTCTGTCCTCCCCAGAGCCAGGGAGCTGGTTGGGCCGGAGGATGAGGCAGTGGGCTGGGGCAGGGGCCTCATAAACAACCTGCCCTGGCCTGGGGGACCAGGGACAGAGACAGGAGGCAGTCCCATAGCCGCCCATGCATGGGCCTTTGACCACGTCCCTATGGTGGGACCTCAGGAGCCATGAGACCAGCTCAAGGCCACGCTGAGGAGCGGCCTACAGCATGGGAGGGTCCAGCAGCAGGGGGCCTCTGGAAGAGCTACCGCAGGGGGCTGCAGGACGCAGCTGCAGGGGCAGGGCCTGAACCCACCCTGCACTCTGGATAACCAGGAGGCTCCTGAGCAGGGTGACTGTCCCCTGTAGAGATCAGTTCTCAAAGCCCAGCTGCGGAAAGCAGAGCGTCCCTCCCACACGTCTCCCTCCCACTTCTACAAGGCCACCTGCCAGGCTCCTCTCTCTCAGGGTTTGGATGAATAAAGCATTTGGTGATATTTGTGGAAGAAAGGAAACCCCCAAGTGAGTGAGCTCCGTAGTTTCCATCCTTTAATTCACCATCCAAGAGCAAAAACCCAAGCCGCTTCCCAAGGTCCGCTGGAGGGCTGGGGATGCAGCTCAGTGGTCTCGTCCAAGTTCCAGCCCCAGTCCCCAGACAAAACCAGACACGAGGTCCTTCTGAGAACTTGGAGATGAATGGACCCATCTTTTCCCTTAGGACTTCTTACTACATCCGGGATCAGACCCACGTCCATGGGTCTCTGAAAGTCAGTACTTACCCATCGGGGTTCCCTGGGGAGGCTGGCTCAGGGGAGGCAGTCTGTTGGTTCCCAGGGACCAGCAGGGGGACCCAGAGGAGGGTGAGACCTGTAGGGCACTGGGCAGGGCCCTCTGTGCCTCCCTGGGGCCAGGCTGCAGAAGGCACCAGGCTGTGGGCATGGGCGAGGACCTGGGGACAGTCCCCTGGGTCTGGCTCTGAGAGACCAGGCTGCATGTCACCTGGCTGCTGGCAATGGCCCTCTGTGGTCAGAAAGCTGCCTAGGAGGAGGGAGACCGGTGGAGCCTTTGTGCAGCCCCTGGCAGGTAAATGTGGCTGACCACTGCAGTCATCTGTCTGACCACTGCAGTCACCTGACTAGAGTCTGCCCAGGACCAGCTCAGCCCTGGGGCAAGAAGGGCCATGAGTGGCTACAGCTCCCTGCAGAGCTCTGTGGCCCCTGGGACTCACCCAGGAGCACCCCCCCGGCCTGGGGGAGGGCAAACAGTGAGAGTGGAGTCACCTGGGTAAGACTGGGACACAGGGGGTGTCAAGGTACGGGCACAGAGCACGCAGAGGCAGCCACCTGCTCCTGGACGCAGCCCTCTCTCTAGGACCTCCCAAGGCCCAAGGTGAGAAGCAGCCCAGGGCAGCCCAGCATTGGGGGCTGTGAAGCTGGCCTTCAGGGGCAGCTCACTCTCAAGGCACTCCTTCCTGGCCTTGGGGTTGGAGGCAGGAGGCTGGTGTGTACACAGGTGGGCTGCTCGTGGACACACCCACAGAGGCCCTGTGGGCTCCAGAGATGGCCCTCGACCCCATGGCCTGTGCCTGATGACCCAGAGCAGATGTGCACACACACACCACAGATGCTGAGGCCAAGTCCTCAGCCAACTGGAAATGCCCCTGGAGGCCCAGGGAGTAGCTGGACTTCAGTGAGGGTCAGCCAGCGTGGCTGCATGCCACTGCCCCTGGCCCCACCTCCCCTGGGCAGTCCTTTCCTATATCGCACCTCAGTTCCCTCCTTGCGGTGGGCTTTCACTGTCTGGTCTCAGGCCACCCAAGGAGGGTGGACTGGGCCTGGCAATAGGACCAGGAACGGTTTTCGAGTACAGGGTCCTAAGTGAGGCCATCCTGATCTGAGGACGGCGCTGTCACGGATTGGCTGGTCTCCTAGGCTCAGTCTCTAGCAAAGGACCCTCTGAAGGTTGCGAGGCAGAAGCGTGGGGCTCCTCACCCGGGTCAGGCCTCTTGCCCTCCTGACACACCTGGCCAGGGCCACGTGGGCCCTCTGCCCTCATGCTCCCCACCCTCGGGCCCTCCACCTTCAGATGAGGCCACCCTGTCCCCAGCTTCCCAGCCACAGAATCCGCTGGGCACAGCAGGAGTGTGCTTTACACGTCAGGCTTTTACTTCAATTTGAAGCAGATGGTTGAACACAAGTGAGCAGCTTTGGCCTGTGAGCTCAAGAGGGCACTGGCCCCGGCCTAGGTGCCCTCCCTACACAGCCATCGCCTGGTCCCGTCGTCCTCCCCCTCCCACCTGGCCTGCCACAGACCACCGGCCTCTGCAGGCCGCTACTCGTTGCATCAAGGAAGCCTGGGGAGATGGCAGGGCCGCCAGCATGCAGGTCCCTGGGCAGGTGGCCTTGGGCAAGTGCCTGGCTAGAGCATGCCACCTCTTCCCAGCCACTCCTCAGGGCCAGAGTCTGGGTGGCCAGGGTAGGGCAGCAAGGGAAGGGACCTTGGCCCCTTCCCTGCCTCCCTCCCAGGCCCAAGAAGGCTTCTCCTGAACTCGCCAGCCCAGGGCCCTGTGTGGATGGCACTGGCTCTGAGGGCCAAGTGCTCTCGAGGGTCACCCTGTCCCTCTGTTTCTCAGGCTTCCGGTGGAATTGCTGGCTCATCTTTGGCTTGAGACAGGTGGGCTCTGGCAACAGGAGGGACGAAGGCCACAGAGCCACGATGTGGCCTTTGGCTGCTGGGCTTCAGCCCCTTGTGCTCGGTGTCTCTGTTGAATCTTTGGCAATGAACTTTTGCAGCCACGAAGAGCCTCCAGACCTGAGCCGGAGGAAGACTGGGCCTCCCACAGGCAGAGGGCAAAGTGCACTGTGACCACCAGGCAGAGGGCAGGAGGGCGGGGCAGGCTGCCCAGCCTGGACAGCCCCGAGGGGCATGGGGGCCGACCCGGAGCATCCTGCAGAGGGATGAGGTTGGCTTGGTGTGTCCACCTTCTCCTTACCCTGGGAAGAGGCCACCACGGTGTCCCAGCTGATCTGCAGCCAGTCACTCCTGGAAAACACAACCAGTGGTCAGAAGCACCTCCCTGACCCCACGCCAGGTGCTCAGGCCTCCCGTGGCTGGGCCAGGGACTGCTCCACGGGGTAAATGGGGAGCCTCCAGCACCCACCTCGTGCTCTCCCCACTCTGGCCTGGCAGCCCTGAATGCAGCATGCTGGTCTGGGTGAAGGGAGCCAGAGCCCAGAGCCCCAGGGATCAGGCTGTGCTGACCAGGATCCCCAGGACACGCCTCCACGGTGCCTGAGTGGGGCCATGCCTGCTGCCCAGTGGGGCTCCCCTGCAGGCCCCACGGGAATGGCCAGGGGCTCCTCCCACACTGTTCATGCAGGAGCCCTCACAGGGGTCAGAAGACCCACCAAGGGTGGTCAGCTTGTGATCTCACACACTTCCTATCTCAGAACATGTCTCCCCCTCTGTCAGACGGCACAGCTGGGGCAGATCAATACCCCCCAGCTTTCTTCTGAGCAGGAGAAACGAGGTCTAGTCTGTGGAGCCCTAACCCGGGGACAGGCCCAGAGTCCATGGGCCCTCCAGGGAGGAGCCAGGGGCACCTGAGAGCCGGCAGCCCTGACCTCCGGCTCTCCTCTCTGCAGCTGGACTTAGCACTGTCAGGTGCCTCATCACCAAGAAGGGACAGGAGGAGGGGTCTGGGCTACAGGCCTCTGGAGAGGCCAGGGACAGCAGGAGGCTCTGTCAGGCTCCAAATCCACCTGGAACCCAGAAAGAACACCCTGTGTCCCTCAGGGCACAGCATGCCCGGGGAAAGCTGCAGGAGACGTCTTGCCACAGCCCTGAGCACAGGCCACGTGCCTGTGGGCAGAGCCTCTGCACAGCCATGTGGCTGCTTCTCAGGGCCCTCAGGTGGCACCGCAGGCTCTGGCGGAGGTGCCGGCCTGGCAGCACCAGGACTCGACCCTGATGGGCACTTGGGCTGCCCTGCTGCAAGAAGGCCACGAGCACAGGAGGAGCCGCTCACCACAGACCCTGGACAGCCTCGTGGAACTTGCAGGCCACAGCCAAGCCGGGGCCCAGGAGCCACGCGAGGCTGGGCAGGGCGAGAGCCAGGGGGTGGAGGGGCAGCGGGAGGGCAGCGGTGGCTGAGGCTCCTGGCTGGCCCCGCAGGACTCTGCTTTCTGATTCCCTGTCTGAGGGGGAGAATCAGGAAGCGGAAGGGAGACCCGTGGGGATGGCCCTGGTCTGTGCTCCACGGGAGATTCGCAGCTGGCTGCCTGGGCGGGCTCCCCTGCATGCGGTTCCAGCCGCCTGTGGTCTGGGGAGGAGTGGAAGGCTGGCCGGCTGGAGCCGGGCGCCAGCCGCAAGCCCTGGTGGCGCAGACCCACTGCAGCCAGGCTCCACCCGTGAGGGAAGGCGGCCAGCCTCGGCTGTCCGCCCAGGGCCCACCCTCTCTCTGGTGTCTGCGTTGGACCTGCCTGGCCAGCTCCTGCTTCCACCAGGAACCAGCACAATGTCCACCCAGGGAATCTGAGGTCAACTGAGGCATGACAGCAAGAGCACGCAAGGCCTCAACCCCAGGACCTTCTCTGCAATTAACAATTAACCTGCTGCATGACCTCGGGTAACCCACTCCCCTTCTCTGTGCATTAATGCCCTTCTTGCACAGCTGGAGGGGGTGGGAGGGCGAACTGCAGATCGCCAGCCAGGGGGCATCCCACGCATCTGGGCACTACGGACCTCGGCCCATCTTGGGCGGTCACCAGGCATAATATCATAGGGAAGGCTCTGGAAAGTCCTGCAGTGAGGACAGGCAGGAAAGTGCTCTTCAGGACACGGTCCTGCTGCTGAAGTCAACTGTCAGCCACCGCATGGCTGAGCATGGACCCCGGCCAGCCAAGCGATGGGTCTTCACCCGGGAAGCCTGGACCCGCCTGCGCACTGGAGCATTCTGCAAGCTGTGCGCTGTCCCTGTCCTGCTGATCCCTCACCACCATGGGCTCGCTCAGGTGGGGCATAGATGTGCTGCTCCCCTCCACCTGGTCTGTGCATCGCAGGCAATTCCATCATTTTGTGGGCATTTAAAAACTAGCTGTCCTGTCTCCCATGTGATGTGACCTGTCCCCTGTCCGCTCTACCCACCTCAATCTGGAGTCAGCCTGTGTATGCTGGAAAATACCCAGGGCCAGAAACCCTGAGTCGTCTTCTTTTTTTTAATTGGTCTGTTCCAAAGGAGCAGTCAGATCTCAAAGGAGGTCTTACAATTAAAACCCAATAGAAAAGCAGGGAGGGCGTGGGGACGGCTCGGGAGCACTGAAGGTCCTTCCACCTCCACCTCAGCACAGCCACAAGTGGGCCACAGAGAGGTTCAGGTTGGCGCTGAAAGCCGCTCGTGGTCCATGAGGCAGCTGCGGGGCCCTGGGCAGGCTGCTGGCCTCTCCAACCAAGCCTGGTTTCTCATGTTTAAAACAGGCCCGGCAGGAGTGCTCCCTGGTCAGCGGCAAATACATCTACGATGGTCAAGTCACACCCTGGTGTGACTCGATGTGGGGGCCTGGTGTGCCGTGAAGCAGAGAACTGGACCCTCCTCCACCAGTTGGCTTTCAACCAAGTCTTTTTAAAAACATAAATACAGCTTTAACCCAGGTGCGGTGGCCACACCTTTAATCCCAGCAGCTCAGGAGGCTGAGGCAGGAGGATTGAGAGTTCAAAGCCAGCCTCGGCAAATCAGCCAGACCCTGTCTCAAAATAAAAATATAAAAAGGGCCAGGGACGTGGCTCAGTGATTAAGCACCTCTGGGTTCAATCCTGAGTACCAAATAAATAAAACACACAGTTTTAAAAAGGACGCAGGTGGTACCCAGGAACCCACGAGTGGGTAAGCAAGATGTGGCACGGTCACCCCAGGAAAGTGCGAGACTCATCTCAGCGTGAGTGAGCTGTGAACAGCTTGCAGAGCAGAGGCAGCCCCGTCCCCATGGAGGGTCCCCACCCGGGACGTGCCCAGCAGTGAAACTCCTCACTTACTGAGGCCAAGGCATGTAGCCAAAGCTCAGGGTCAGGTGACAGAGGAGCAACCCAGCTGGAGGTCCAAATGCCACTCAGATGGGGCTGGGGCTGAGGGTCAGTAGCTGCAACCTCCTGTGCTGAGGTGCGGCCACTGAGCACCCACACTTCCCACGCTGTCCCCGAGCCTGACTGGAGGCCCTGCCCACAGGCATGTGGTGAGGTCCCTGCTGTCCCCAGCCAGGACGGTGAGGGCCTGCTCCAGCCCAACCCCCAGCTCCTGCTGGAGAGCACTGTCCTGGTCCCTCCCATGGCCCCCCCTGCTGAGGTACTGTGCTGTGACCAGCGGTCCTCCCGCCTGCCCCCCCCATACCCCCAAGGTCCTCCCAGGGCCCAGGGACAGAGTGAGTGGGTAGTGCTCAGAGCTGCCACTTCTTGAGGACGCCACGCTCACTTGCTGGCTCACGCTGACCTACAGGGTCCCTTGGCAGGCCGCAGAGGCAGGCCCAGCCCTCTGCTGGCCATACGGGCAGCCAGGGGATGAGGGCAAGTCTGATATCTGCTATGTAGGTCACCAGAGGGGAAGGCACGTCCCCCCCCCCTGCAGCCCCCTCCAGGGCTGGCTAGCAGCTGTTCCTGGAACCTCCTCTACCCGGAAGGCTGCACCTGAGGCCACCGGACCCTGACAGGACAGCCCAGAGGCTCCGGCCAGGCCTTCAAGAGAGGAGACAAGGGGTGGCCGTGCCCAGCCCTGTGACTCTGGAGACCTCAACACTTCTCCTGCCCCTGGTAACTAGCATGCCCAGGAGGTGTGGCCCGAGAAAACGACAGGCGTGGGCACTCTGCAGTCTGTGTGCAGAGGCCAGACCTGGCCACCTGATCCTGTGACCTTGACACAGGCAATGAGAGAAGGCTGGTGAGGACTGAGCGGCTGGCAGGGGGGAAAGACCACCACCTGTTGTATCAGGGCCACCCTCGGGGGTGAGCTTCTGGCTGCTTTACCTGCTGTCCTGGGCTGTTTCTTTCAAATTCAAGGGCAGCATCCCTTCTTCAGGGAAGACCAGGAATATCTGTGCAGGACTCATGCCCTGGAGAAAGGAAATGCTCCTCCAGCAAGGCCCCACCCTGATTCTGGATGTCCCTGGAGGATGAAGGCCCCAGTACTTTGGCAGCCACTGTGCAGTCACAAGGCAAAGCAGGAGAGGCCTGAAGCCTCAGAGCTCAGGGTGAAGCCTCTCCCTTCAGGTTTCTGAACTATGAGGTGTGTGGGCCCCCAGTAGACTCAGCTGGTGCTCAGGGTTTGTTATTTGAAACAGGTTTTTCTTGCTAATTCAAAGGAACAAGGGACAAGCAGGGGGCCTGGGGACTTTTTGGCTGGGTGACGCCCCTAACAATCCCCTACAGCCTTGCCTTCAGCGCAGGGACTGGGAGCTGCAGTGGGAGGACAGGGGTCACTGGTGCACTGAGCCACCAGCAGGCAGTACCGTGGAACAGGCCACGTGAGAATCCCAGGACAATGTCAGAACGCACAGTGAGCTCCGGGAGAGAGGGTGTCATAGTACACACATGCCACCCCACACGTCCCTCCTACTGGGGCCCACCGGACCCTGTGCCCACCACAGGTCCCCCCACTGGACATCTGTGCTGACCTCAAGTCCCCCTGCTGGACCCTGCACACCCCTGTGCCGACCCCAAGTCCCCCTTGCTGGATCCCTGTGCCAACCCCAAGTCCCCCCACTGGACCCTGTGCCAACCCCAAGTCCTCCTGCTGGATGCCTGTGCTGACCCCAGTCCTCCCTAGTGGACCCACACACCCCTGTTCTGACTCCAAGTCCCCCTGTTGTACCCCATACACCCCTATGATGACCTCAAGTCCCCTCTGCTGGACCCCTGTGGTGACCCCAAGTCCCCCAGCTGGACCTCACACACCCGTGTTCTGACCCCAAGTCCCCCCTGCTGGACCCACACACCCCTGTGCTGACCCCAAGGTTCCTGGCTGGAGCCCCGTGCTGCCCCCTGGCCCCCGCTAGGCCCGTACACCGCCGTGCTGAGGCCCACTGGCCCTGTGTGGCCAGGGAGGGTGCCACAGGGTCAGGGAGGGCTTCCAGGAGGAGCCGCACCTCCCAGGAGGAGCAGGAATTCACAGACAGATGGGGCAACGAGCACAGAGGCCCAAAATAGCCCCTCTGGGCAAGGACCTCGGAGTGGCCGGAGGGTAAACTGGGACACAGGAGTGGCCAGCTGGGGCAGGTCGCTCAGGGGACTGTCAGGTGTCCCAAGAAGTCTGGCCCCATCACGGGCTATGGAGAGCCCTGGGGTCCCTAAGCAAGCGTGTGGGGCAGGAGCCTCTCAGCAGAACTTCGGGTGGGGGTCAGGGGGGGTCAGTGGCCTGTGTCCTGGGAAGAGTGGGAGGGCCCTTGCAGGGGGATGCACAGCTACTTGGCCTCTAGGGTGCTCCCCAGTGGGCTGGGGCAGGCTATAGGAGAGGCCAGCTGGAAGACTGGGCAGTAGGGCCTCCCACCACCAGGCAGGGGCTCCAGGCTCCAGGGGAGGCAGCCCTGTCTTTTCACCACGCTGTATCCCTGAAAACCTCAGGACTGGAATGAGACTTTGTGTCACCAGGCCAGCACTATGCTGTCCCAGGGTCTGGAGGCCATGGCCACTCCTCTCCCAGGTCCTCTTCCCTGAGGCCCGTAGAGACCAGCTTCTCAGGGAGCACATGTAGACAGCCCAGTGAGCTCACAGTCCACACTTTGAGCCACTGGTCCCTGGGCAGCCCCAGGAGCTGGCTGGACAACCCTCAAGGAGTGAACAGGGCCCCTGAGGTTAGGACCCTGGGGCCAGGCACCTGCCCCGGGCACTGCTGAGAGCCACTGCAGACTAAGCCCAGAGGCTACTTGGGCCCGTGGCGGCAAGACCCTCAGCCTGAGGTTGTGCTAAACATAAACATTTGGACATACAGGGCTGCTGGACCCCCAGGTGGACCTGGGAGCAGAGAGCAGGCAGGAGTGGGCATGGGCCTGAGCACCGGGCGCTTCCTGCACTCCTGGGGTAGGGGAAGTGGATGGTGGGGAGCGGCCAGGGGCGGAGAGGGGCAGGGGCTGAGGAGGAGGGGAGCTGGCCATGCTCCGCCTGTGCCCACCCACCTCCAGCACCAGGAGCCTCCCCCTGCACTGGACCTGGACCCCCAGGCCAGCTCCCAGCTGCCAGCCCTGCCCAGGACCCTGGAGCCAGGACAGACAGCCCATGGCTGCCCGGGAGGTGCCCAGACTCCAGGCCAGGTTCCCAGGAGTGCTGGCGACAGTGGCAGAGCCGGGTCTTAAAAAAGGCTCCGTGTCATGCCGCAATCAGCCGTGGCCTCTGTGTCTGTGCAGGCAGCCACTCTCTGGGGGCCGGTGGGGGCCGCACCTCCCCACCCCAGCCCCCCTGTGTGTGGGTGGTCAGGGTGCTGGGTGGACACATCCGCCACCATGCTGCTTTCCAGGACCTCCGCCCCGATGGGCAGCCCCACCGTGGCCATCAGCAGGCACATTCTGACCTGCCCGTCCCCTCCAGCCCAGCTCTGAGGACACCCAGCTCTTCCACCAGCTCTGGGGAAAAGGAGGGGGAGCCAGGCAGCAAGCAGCAGAACGACAAGGTGGCCCTGCCACCAGGGAGGAGGGAGTCACACCTGGCGTGAGAGAGGAAGAAGAGGGTTGGAGCAGAAATCAGAGCCAGCGCAGGGGAGCGGGCGCCCGGAGGCCGCCGCCCGCGGCTCCCCAGCAGCCTCGGCTCACAAAGGACCTTTTGCACGGTTTTCCCTGCTGCTCCAAACCAGCTGCTCGCGCTGCTGGACGCTGAGTGACGACGGCTCTGAACGGCTTTCTGGGAACAGATGGCCGGGGAGAGCTGGGGAATGTGCCAGCGCAGGCCGGGCGGGCTGCCAAGGCCGCGGTGACGGAGGGCCTGGGCTTCCAGCTCGCGTGCTTTCCCCTGCCCTCTGCCCTCCGTGGCGCCAGCAGGCCTTCCCAGCCAGCGCTGGAACATCTGGAGTCTGGGCTGCGGGGGGGCGGGGGACCCGCTGTTCCCAGCTCCCCGCCCGGCAGCCGCCTCGCAGCCCCGCTAATCAAAACCACAGGCCCAGCCGAGCCAGGCCCCAGCTGCAGCCCAGGCCGCCCGCCCGGTAACCGACCCGGTGTCAGGCCTCGCTGGCGGCCCAGCCCTGGGGGGTGCCGATCGGGGATGCCTCGCCCACCCCTCCGCCGCCTGGGGCTGCCGGCTCCGGCGCCTAGCCACCGAGTCTCCGTGCCGCCTGGGCTGCTTACATAAGGGTGGGCATGTACTGGGACCTCCAGGGCACAGGCCCAGGAGCAGAGGAGCTGGATCTTGGAGCCCAGGAGACCTGAGGCCTCCTGGAACCCAGGCCCTTGCAGTCAGGGCCTCGAGAACACCGCACATTAGCCCCCCTTACAGGGCAGCGCAGGTTAGCGCTGCAGTGCTAGAGAAGACGCAGCCTCCACTCAGAACCTCAGTCCTCATTGCCTCCTGGCTGGTCAGCACCTGTCCCCCTCCAGGCCTACCCTCCTGGGCTCTGCCTGAATTTCCAGAAATTCACTGAGCCTTGCCAGCCCTTCCTTGTGTGGACCTCCTTCAATCCTCTCATAGTGTGGCAAGGAAGGTGTATGTGTGCACTCCCACTTCACAGATGAGAGCCCGGTCAGAGAGGTCACTAACAGGCCCAAGATCACACAGCAAGAAGTGCCAGTGCTGAGACTTTAGTGCAGCTGTCTGGACCCATGGCTCTGAGGTTCCTTTGTCTCCTGATTCTGCAGAGGGCCTCCTGGTGTAGGCTCATGTCCCTTGAGTGCTCCGGAGATCTGAAGAACCCCAGGGCTCTCTGGAACCAGCCCCCACCCTATAGGCAGTCCGCTCCAGCATACCGGGCCCAGTGCTACCGAGCCTGTGGCCTCCAGAGGGGAACCTGGCTCACAGAGGTGCCCGCGCTCTGGGCTCCTAAGAGTGGTACAGGGGCAGCAGAGGGGCCTCCCATGCCCAATGGGCTTCCATTCCCATCCAGCCCTGGGGAGACAGTGGGGACCTGACTGCAGCAGGGGCAGCACCCCAGCCTCCACCCCGGGGCGGCCCCGGAGAGGGCCCTGCTCACCTGAGCTCTTGGCTGATACCCCGCCCAGGCTGAGCAGGCCCTGCTGAGCCTCCAGGCTTTATGACCAGAGGGCATGGGACGGGGTCTCCCACCCTCCTTGCAGCACAGCCTTGTAGGCATCACGAGCAAGTGGGGTTCAGCTCAATCCTTCCCCACAGGACTTGGGAAGGAGACCCTCCCACCCACCGCGTCCACGTGGGAGGCAGGCCCGCACCTGCTGGCTGGGTGACCCGGGCACATTCCCAGACTCCCGGCTTCCGTCCACCATCTCCACTGGGAGGCTGGAGGGGTCAGTGAGGCACACGGGGAGCCTGGCTGGTCCTGGATATCAGGTGTCACTGCACCCACAGGGCAGTGGACCCCATCCATATGTACACCCGTGGTGCCAGAAGTGACAGGGGCCTGTCCCTAAGGCAGAAAGAGGGGCTGAACCCCAGCAAGAGGCAGCGCAGGAAGGCCACTCACCACAAGGGCCAGAGACAGCACCAGGAGCATTCCTTACCCCACAGAAGCAGAGGCCACGCTGGCCGGTGGTGGTTCTGCCTCCCACCCTCAGGGCCAGGGACAGTTCAGAAAGGACAGGCCTTCAGGCACCCCCAACTCTGACCCTTGGCTCCATGACCAATGTGCCCTGATGCAGCACCTGGCCTATCCCCAGACGTTCTCCAAACACTAAGGCCACCTCTCCAGTCACCAAGGAGAGCAGCAGGGAGCAGAGGGGAGACTTAGTGTGACCAAGCTGACCCGCTGGCCACCAGCTGCAGATGCCATGGGCTGAGTACACACCTCCGGCCCCGCGGACCCCAGGCTGGTAGGCACCCGAGTCCCTCACTGTTCAGCCCTGGCACAACCTTCGCCTCATGGCTCGTCCTGCCCCTACCCTGCCCAGGCTCATGGGCAACTCCAGGGCAGGGACGTGGTGACAGTTCGTGGCCAGGGCTCAACGCGCGCATGCCAGGAGGCCAGCAGCAACGCTGTGGTTCTGTAGTAGCCTCAGCGCGTGGACAGGGTTTCCTGGGCAGCAGGATGCCGGTCCCCTTCCATCCCAAGTCTGGGCAGCCCAGATGTGGGGAGCAAGTCTCGCCTGCCGCCCTCATCCTCAGACGCCCCAGGAGTGGCTGCGGGGACCTGCCCGGGGCCTGTGCAAGCTGCATGTCTCTGGGCACCCCTGCTCTCCAGGCCACCTCTCCTCCCGCCATCTCTGCTGGGCAGCCTCTGACCACAGGGGCCTCCAACAGGGCTCTGACCCAAGTCGGAGTCCTGGGAGGCCCAGAGGGAGAGCCCCCCCCTCCCCGCTGGCTGGGGGGGGGGAAGACACGCCCCGTCCCCACGCTCGTGGGTGTGGATTTGCAGCTACGAGGTCATCAGGGTGGCGAGCGATGGTGTCAGTGGCCTTCTGAGGGAAGCAGGGCCATGTGGCAGGCTTGGGATCTTGCCTTGGTGACCCTGGCCAGGTTAGGCGGTGGCCTGAGGCCTCACAGCTGCAAGCACTGCCTCCTGAACACCTGGCTGCAGAGCCTGAGCTCAGTAAACATCAGTTCTCTATAAACCACCCAGCCCACGGCATTCCGTCACAGCCTCAGAAAGCGGATTGAGACAGGCTGTCGCCCTCCTCGCTCACTCTCACGAGCTTGGTGCCAACACTGATGCACTGTGGGCCCCCGGCTCATGGCACGGCTCTGGCGGGAAGGGACAGGGATAAGCCAGCCCGTGGGAGTCTCCAGGGAAATATAGGAGATGCCCTTGCAGCTCCAGGAGGCCATGAGGACAGCCTCGAAGAGAAGCTGGAGCTCAGTGTCAACAGCCGGCAGGACCAGGACTCTGTCCCAAGGCCTGCCCAAGGCCAGGGTGACGGGAGACCCCAGGCTGATCCAGACCAGAGAGGCAGAGCAGGCCCCTGGAGGAAGGGTCTCATCTGGCTCCCCAGCCCCTGCAGGCCCAGCAGGGCGCTAGAGACCTCCTCTTCCTCAGGCCACCTGGGCCACCCCGTCACCTTTCCCGACAGCCTTGACCACCTGCGTGAGGAGCAGCAACTCTCCAGTTGGCTTTCCCTTTCTCTCACCCCGGCCACTCCTGGTTCCCAGACACACCAGGCCCGAGTGTCCACAGCCACTGGGTGGCACATAGCACGTGGCAAACTCCCGTCCCCACTGTGGTACAGGAGGGTCCTCTTGGCTGCCACGGGAGAGAGGGAGGTGCCTGGGGAGCTGGAAGACCCACACATCTTGCCCTCTGGGGGTGGACACCAGCTGAGAGAATGCCGGGCAGGAGGAGGGTGCCAGGCCTCCCTGCGGCATGGCCTGGTGGCACCTCATCCTGCCTCCAGGTGCTCCGCCCCTCATCCCACCTCTACACAGCTTCCCACAGAAGCCGCCCCTCACATGAGGGGGAAAGACCCCTTGGCTCCCCACACAGGGCAGAGTGTGGCCAGAGGAGAGAAATGAAGCCACTCACACCCAGGACACAGACGATGGACTCCTGTAAGGAAACAGCAGCCCCGTGTGGGGAGGCCAGGGCCACCGGGACAGAACACCCTCCACAGCTCCAGGCCCCTCGCTCCGAGTCCTCCACCCAGAGCAGACCTCTGCCCAGAGAGGCTCTCCAGTGATCCTGGGGCTTCAGAGTGGTACACATGTCCCCAAAACACAGGGAGAAGGGGACAGCAAACCAGCCCAGGGACACAGAGGGAAGCAGAGAGGGTGACAACTGGCAGTTGGGTCTTCAGTACCCAGAAGGTGGTCATGGGCCTGAAATGGTGGCTGAGAGCCCAAAGGCTCCAGGGGCCACCAGGGTCCTGCTGGGAAGGAATCCGATTCTGGACACAGAAACGGCCACCCTGGGAGGGCTTTGGGGTCAGATCTCAACTGTGAGAGGATGGGATCTGGGAAGGCGCCCGTTACAGCCAGTAGCCCCGAGGGAGGCCAGGTCAGCAGGGGGCCCTGGGGTCTTTCACAGAGATGTGTCACTGTGGACGCAATCTCAGCCTGGGACCTCAAAGGCCAGGGCCAAGACAGTCGCACCCCTCCCCACAGTCAGCCGGCACCTCTTCAGAGCCGGGAGACCCACCAGGAGGCAGGAGGACCTCAGGCCTGGTGCAGCTCCAGCCCCCAAGCCAGGGTTGGGGAGGCGAGGAGATAGAGGGGAAGAGATCCCGCTGGGACCCAAGGGCAGCAGGGCTAAGGCCGGAGGGTGGAGGGAGCAAGTGCACTGGCCCCCTCCTGCCAGACACCCCACACGCGAGAAGGCCGGCCTCATCTGCAAGGTGGCTGCAGGCGAGCATTCCCAACATCCCCGTGGAGAACAGGGGAGAACAGGGACGCTGGCAGGGCCAGGAAACAAATCCAACTGCTAGGACCAGAGCCAGGACTTCCAGGTGCACTGAACCGTCACCCGCCACCTCAATCTCCCAGTGGGCAGCACAGGGGTCTCTGAGGGTCTTAGAGCTGAGGCAATTCCAGGGGCAACCATGCCCAGCTCTGCTGGGCATTTTCCCTCATCTCTGGGCATCCAGCCTCCACCTGCCCAGGACCCCATGGCTCCAGGTGAGGGGCCAGGGGAGAGAGGGCCCGCTGTGCTGCCTGTGCTGCCCATCCACAGCTCTGGGACGTCTGAATGCCAGGGCCGCGCACCCAGAGCTCACAGCACCCACAATGCCTGCTTCCCCAGGGGAGAGGCTCTGGGCTTCCTCCCTCACACACTCGGGGGCTCCTTTCTAATCAGCCCATGTGAAATCAACTCAGGATGCAGCCTACAATCACCTGGGGGACAGCTGGGGGCCTGGGAGTCCGTGAAGACTTCCTGCTGGGCCCAGAAGCCTCTGGAAACATGGGAGATCCAGAGGGGCCTGCCTGCAGGGCCTGGGGGAAGCGCAGGCCAGCAGAAGGGCATCTCCTCGCAGACACACTGGGTCCACTCTCTGACCTCCACCAGCACAGGAGACAGGACCCAGATGGTGGAGGGTCCAGGCCATTTGGGAAACCAGAGCTGTGCCAGCAGCTCACCTCCTGCAGATCTCCCAACACGTCAAGCCCCACACAGGCACTCCCTCTGCCCCAGTCCTGTTCCGTACTGCATCTGCCTGGTGGCCTCCAAGTTGTCCCCACGACCCCAGCTCAAATGCCACTTCCACTGGGATGTCCTCTGGAGCTCCCTTGGGAATGGCCCCTCTCTCCCTGGTCTTCCTGGGCCCCCAGGACAGGCCACACTGTGCTGCCCTCACCCACATGCAGCAGGTCTACCAGCTGTCCTGTGAGCTGCATGGGAACCAGGACCCCACACTGGTCTCCTGGTACCCTCCTAGCTTGGTCAACACAGTAAACCTCCCCAGAACGCGTGGATGAGTATCGCTGGCCCTCATGCACAGCCTCAAAGCACCCACAGGCCAGTCCCACTCCCGAGGTCAGCAGAGGGTCCCTGGGCTGTGACCTGCTCGGGGGATCTCCTCCCAGTACAACTGGCATCTATCAGGGCTGCCGGAAACTCAGGACACATGTCACAGGGGCTCCAGGACAAACAGTCTTCCTCAAGTGAGGAACGAGAACTTAGGCCCAGACACCCCAGGTGATAGTCCAAGGCCACCCGGCATCTCCATCACCAGAGGATGGTCCCACCCACAGTCTCAGGTGGGGGATCCCTAGAGCCGGCGTGATCATCTGCCCCATGGGAACCCTGGGCATATGTGGGGCCCCAGAGTTCTTGCCCCTGGGCCCACCCTCCCCGAGGGCTGTGCCCCGCGGCTGGCGCCTACCTTGCGCTTCTTGGCACGTCCCTCGGCCTGCAGGGTGCGGGTGCAGCGCTGCACACACTCGGAGAAGCTGAGGTTGCTGTGGTCGGCGCTGTAGTCGAGGTCTGCCAGGCGGGCCAAGGACAGGATGTAGTTACAGGCGATCCTCAGGATGGCCAGCTTGGACAGCTTCTGCCCATAGGAGTAGCACGGCACCTGGGGGCAGGGGAGGAATGAGGAGGGCCGCAGGACGGCGCCCCCCACCCCTTGGCCTGGCAGCACAGCAGGGTGGCCGTGGAAGGGGCGGCTGAGCCTCCACCCAACTCCACAGCTGTGCTAAGCACCTGGGCTCCTCTGCTGAGGAGCCCTGGGGTGTGTCCACGTCCCATGCTGCAGGGGGACACTGAGGCTCAGCTCACGCCTCATCAGTCTGAACAGAAGCATGGTGGTGACCCCGAGGCATGGCACCACCTGACTGAGGAGCTGGGGATGGCAGCGCAAGAACAGAGGGCAGCGCTGCGGGGGGCCCCACAGCAAGACCCTCTGGTCCACACTCTCAGTAGTGCCAAGGACAAAAGTCCCTCTGCCAGGCCCCAAGGATTAAGCTTGAACACAACAGTGGCCTCACTGTGATCCACCTCAACCCCGCTCTGTCCAGCAGCGTTCCTGGACCTCGTCACGTCCACCATACACCAAAAGGGGCCCCTGCCCTCCACGGTGTGCTGACAGCATCAGCTGTCCTCGGCTCCGGGGCTCTAGTGCTCGCTGCCCTGTGACCTGGGGAACCCCATGTCTGCAGAGCTCAAGGTCTTGGATGAGGGAGTGGGGGACACATGAGTGGCCCTTCCACCTTCACCAGGTGGCTCCAGGAAGTTTGGAACCAGGTTCAAAAGTCTTTTGTCACCGATGATGCCACCACACATGCATCTCTGTCACTAGGGTCAACTCTTGGCTCTTCCTCGGCCAAGTGGCATGCTCTGGGCAAGGGGCATGATCTCTTGGAGCTTCGGCTCTGCATCACACCGTGAGCAGGTCTGCCCTTGCAGGGCATGAAAGATTCAGTTCTCAGCGAGGCCTGGCAGCGGTCAGCAGAATCACCACAGCCGGAGCTGCAGAGGTCCCCAAGGCAGCGGCGCCAAGAGGGCGCACAGCAACAGCCCTGAGCCTGGACATGACACTTGCCCAGCCCGATCCCTGGGGAACCTGCGACTAGGAAGCCAGGGAGGGGAGCAAGGAGACAGAGAGAAGCCAACTCTCCTGCGTCCCCCTCCCAGTCCTGGACGCAGCTCCAAACCCATCCAAGAAAAGCTGGCAGAACAATGTGCTTTGCTTGTCCCCGGCCCGAGTCCAGAAAATCCGACTTTATCAGCTTGAACAAACAAACAACACCACAGTCCTGGGCAGGGAAGGGGTCCCCAGGGCCAGCCCGGCACCTCTGCCTGCTCCTTACCCGGGAGGTGGTGTCTGCATGTGTGTGGTGTCGGAGCGGGGCAGGAGTGTCCAAGGACCAGGCGTGGCCCTGTTGTCACCCAGAGGCCACTCTGGGAGCTGCTGCTACAAAGCCTGCTCTGTGCCCTGGGACCCAGAGCAGCTGGGCTCTACCCAGAGTCACTGCTGGACCACAGAGCAACAGGTGAGGTCAAGGTCAATGCAGGCAGGGCCCATGCCGGTTCTGGGCCACTTGTGCCCCAGATTTGTCACTCTGTCACCTTGCCCTGTCAAGCTCCAGGTCTAACCAGGAGAAAACAAGGATTGAGTCCTGGTGGACCTGGCGGCTATTCGAAGGTAGAGTGACCATTTAAAACCTGCCCGGGGGCTGGGGCTGCAGGTCAGAGGTGAGCGCTCGCCTAGCACATGTGAGGCACCGGGTTCCATCCTCAGCACCACATAAAAATGAATTTGAGAAAAGGTATCATGTCCATCTACAGAAAAAAAAAATGCCCCCAGATGAAGACGGAAGTCCCATCCGCACACAGGACACAGATGACATGTGGGGCCCAGGTCATCAGATGAGGCTGGCAGGGTCCTGAAGCTTGTCTGACCTGCACCCAGAGCAGGGACCTGCCCAGGGCGGCAACATTCCCAGAGTGCTATGCCCCCGGACACTAGGCGACCTAGGACACCACCAGTGCCTAGTGTCCCCGCACACTCAGTCCCTGGGGTGAAGTGCCCTACTCAGAACCCTCAAGGTCCCTGTCTGTGAAAGTCCTTTAGCATGTCCGTCGTCAACCTCCCCCACGGCCACGAGGCCACATAACAGCCACTAACCCAGGGCATCTGGTTGAGGGCCACAGATGGGGCCAGACCGCCCTGGGGCCAGATGCTGGTCACTCGTGTCTGCTCTGTAAGTTTCCCCCCGGACAGAGGACAGGCAGCCATTGACAGGCAATAATAATCCATGGAGAGAGGCTCGGCCAGCAACCCCCTGGCAAACAGACACGGACGGGGGGACCCCGTCTCTCACCCACCTGTGGAGCCCCTGTCCCCCACTGCCTGAAGGGGTGTCCCCCTTCCCCCTGTGGGACTGAGAAGTGAGGGAGGTGCTAAGCGGGGGTGACTCTCCTCAGGCCCCCCTGTGGTCCCACCCTGAGTCCACTTGGTGAGAACCCCTAGAGACTCCAGGAGCACAGGGGAGGTCGCCTGGGCCCTGGCTTGGCTCCTCCTTAGTGACAGAGGCACCTCCTGAGGGTCCTGGCTGTCAGCCTTTGCTGTCATTCCTCTGTGAAGGAGAATGGACATCCACACGCAGGCCAGGTTCTCAGGAGTGGGCATAGATGGGAGCCTGAGGTCTGGCCAGGAGGCTCAGGCCCTGGCCCTCCCGCCCCTGCCCAGTAAGGCTAGCCTTTCCTCCACTGTCCCACTTGGCTGGAGCACTGCACCAGCCCAGCTGTGCACACATGGCCTTCACAGGAGCATGGACTGGCCACACGTGCCTGCCACCTGCCACCCTGGCCACCCCCTCCTACAGTCTACCTGCAGCCCCCGCACAGGTGCTCTTCCTGTTGGATGGGAAGCGAATCCTGTCCGGCCCCCTTGGGCTGAGGGTGGACAGCACCCAGGCCTCGGGCAGACGGAGGAGCAGAGTGGCAAGAGCAGGATGCTAGAGCAGCTCAGGGGCCGAGGTAGATCCCCCTGTAGGCCAGCAGCATGGGCTCTGCAGGCCGCCCTGTGTGGTGCCATGGGGGCCCCACATTGGATTGTGAAAAGTGGCATGTCAAGGTGGGGCCAGGCCACTGCAGAGGCCAAAGGCTCACAGAAGCTTACTGGCCTCGAGTCGCCAGGTGAGAGAGGGCACAGGGTGGGGTACGGGACAGTGGGGCAAGTGACTTAAGTGACTCGCACAGTAAGGTGCTCACCGGGGCAGTGGGGCGAGCATCTCAGGATGGGTGGTCTCCACTGCTGTCAGCAAGGTGATTGAGGGACTCTTGCTGCAGGATGACACCAGCCCTGCCAGCCCAGAGCTTGCAAACATGGAGGAATGCGCTCTCCCTGCCCCTCTGTCCCTCCTGACTTCACCTGCTCTTTGCAGAAAAGCTGTGGTTGAGGTAAATCTTTGCACCATTTCAGCAAATGAGGCTCAGAGAGGGAAAGCAACTTTCCCTCAGCGCAGAGAGCGGCGGAGGCCAGCTCCAAGCCCACCTGGACTCCCAGACCAGTGCTCTTTCCACTGTTCCAGGAAACCATGCAGGGAAAGGAGCCCCAGCCCGAGCCCAGGGGGACCCTCGTCAACCAGTGCCCCAGTTCCAGCAGAGCTACCTTCAGCCTTCCCAGCTTCCCCGGGTCCATTTCCGACACTGGGGCCTGGGCCTACATCCAAGGACCCTGCCCACTGGACGGGCAGGGTGGTGAGTGCCCGTTATAGGTAGGAGACTGAGGCCACTTGAGGAAGGAGCTCCTCTGAGGCCCAGGGCCCTCCTCATCAGGCCAGTGCTAGCATGGTAGGGACATGCCCTCCTCAGACCATGGGCAGGTATCCACTGCTGATAAGCAGCCTTGCTAGGGAAGGGACAGAATGGTGGCAGCAAACAGCAAACGGCTGGAGCAGGCGCTGCCGACGCTGTTGGCATGTGCTTTGGACTGGTGATGAATTGTGCACAGGGTGTGCCTGACTACAATGTGTGCACACACTTGCTCAGTGAGAGGCCAGGCTCACACTGTCAGTCAGCCGAGGCACGGTCCGCCCATGCCATGATGCCACAGCACTGAGAGCTGGCCTCGGGGGCATTCCAGAGACCACTGCTGTCTCCTCTGACCCACCAGGTGGCCTTGGACAAGTCTCCTCCCTTCTCCTGGCCTCAGCTTTCTTTTACATAAAGTGGGTTGATCCGAGCCTGACAGGAATGGTGAGATCAAACAAGATGGTAGCCATGGATAATGGCCCACGCCTGGGATCCCAGCAACTCAGGAGGCTGAGGCAGGAGAATCACAAGTTCAAGGCCAGCCTCAGCACCTTAGTGAGACCCTGACTCAAAAATAAAAAATATAAAGGACTGGGTAGGTAGCTCAGTGGTGGAGCACCCCTGGGTTTAATCCCCAGTACAAAAAAAAAATCAAATAAGATGGAATTCACTGTTGAAAGACGTGAAAGCACAGGTCGGATGAGGTGCAGCAGGCACCTGAGAGCATCTGTCCTCTCCTGGAAAGCGGAAGGCGGTGGGGGGCGGAAGGGCCTCGGGGCACCCACTCACTTTCCCCCAGGGATGAGATTTTGGACACACAGCGTCTGGCTCAGGGGGGGTGTCCTAGCCGCAAGGGGGGCAGCCCCACCCTCCCAGGGGGATGGACCACAGGCCACCCCAAGCTGCTATTCTACCCAGGCACTCAGGCACGGAGCCCAGGACTGGGCTGACAGCTCCACTGGCCACTGCCCAGGGTCCCAGCTGGTGTGCTACAGGCACTGGCCCCGCCTGGTCTGTGACAGCCACCTGACTCCCACCCAACTCACTGACCAAACATCTCCTGTGAACTCAAACAAGACTCTCTGGTTCAGAAACCACAGAGCCTCCTTTCTCTGGGAAGGTTCAGTGTCCTTCCCATGGACCAATGCAGGCACCACTGCCCCACCCTACCCACAGGAGGAAGAGGAGAGTGTGACCCCAAAAGATGTTTCTGAAATGTTTTGTGGTTGGCTGAAGTCCAGAGACGTTGAATAACTTTCCCAGAATCAAACAGCACATCAGATTCAGAGCAAGAAAAAAACCTCACCCATCAAGTCCACCACGTCCACCCCAGCACTTCCCAGGACCATGGTGGTATGGGGGAGACTTAACCCCCCTTTTCTACATCCCTCTTCTCTCTAAGAAAGTGAGAAGCCTGGAGGCCCAGGGCAGTATCTGCTTGGTCCAAAGTGGAAATGTGAGATTGCAAACCGTCCTCCTCTGTGGGCAATGCTGGGTTAAGATCTCCTCGCCTCTTAAGAATGCTGTCCACTGAGGACGGCCCCCATGCCCTAGACTCACCCCCAGCTAGCTCCCAAGATGCCCGGAGAGAACCTGCAGCCAGCCAGTGCCTTCGGGGGAAGCCCAGCTCCTCCAGGAGATGCAGGGCAGCCGTGGGAGGAAACTCCTGGAAGGTTCCCCCCAGCAGTGCCTGAACATGCCCCTGGGGAGGGTCCTAGGGGTGCCAGGCAAAGGTGCCAGGCCCGGATGCAAGCCTTGGGCACAGGGCATTTCTGCTGAGAGCTGGGGATTGAAGCAGGGCTAGCAAGTTCCTCAGCAACCCAGGACCATACCCCACACTGCTCTGGGCCTCGTGGCCACCAACCAAGGACCAAGATCCCAACCACCCAGCTTCCCAGAGGGAAAGGGTCCTCCTCCCCTGCCCAGCAGAGAAAGATTCCGGTATTCCCCAACTCTGTTCCCCAGAGCCGGGTGATTCCGGGAGACACATATTCCCTCATGTAAGTGATCACACTGTGTGGGCTGAAGTCAGCCCCAGAGATAGGGTCTCCAGGGAGCCAGGACCTGCAGGGCCAGAGATCTCCAACCTCCACTTTGTGAACTAAGATCCGCACAAACGCTGATTGCCCAAGCCTGTCTGGGATCCGGAACAGCTGTCGTTCAAACACACCCCTCCCTGCCAGCAACACTCGGCCCCCCACCGGCCCACTCCCGCAAGGGTCCCAAGGGTCCCCAGGGTCCCCGGCGCCCTGCGGCGTGAGGAAGAGCGGGTACCTGCTTCCTGAGCGCTTCGAAGGCTGCGCTGATGGTGTGCACCCGCGTCCGCTCCCGGGCGTTCGCCAGGAGCCTCCGGGTCTGCTGCAGGGCTTTGATCTCCGAGGAGGCGGCGGTCGCTTCGCCTGGCCGTTTCCTAGGCGACGCAGAAGAATCTGGGTGGTTATTGTAAATTACGTGTGAAATTGACGAGTAGGAACTTTCCCCCGGGCGCGTGGGGGGCGCAGGACGCACCGAGGAGTCCGCGGGCGCCGAGGGCACTGGGGACTCTGGGGGTGCAGACAGTGCCGGGCGCGCAGGAGGTGCGCAGAGCAAGATGCGGGGACGCAGGCCGGGCTCCCGAAAAGGCTGTGCCTCGGGACCCCCAGGTGCCTGGCCCTGGGGCGCTGGAGGCGGCGGCGGCGTGGGGAGTCCCGGCCCCACTGCGCCCAGAGCGAAGCCGCGTTTCCGCGCGTCAGAGACCTCCGGCGCTCGGGGGCCCCCGCGGTCCCCGCCAGTATCCGCGCCCCCACCTGGGGGAACAGCCGGCGCCACTGGGGCTGGCACCGGGGCCGGAACCGGGACGGGCTGCAGCCTCTGGGTCCTGTCCCGAAGCCCGAGGGTGGCGGCGGCGCGAGGCTCGGGAGCTTCCAAGTCCAATCGGAAAGTTTTACAGCCATTCGCGCGCCGCGCCGGCTCCTTGCCTTTCCGCTTCAGCTTCTTGAGGCCGTTCAGCTCCTTCACGCACACGGTCTTCCACGGCCCGTCCTCGAGGACCGGGATGTGCTTCATGGTGCGGACAGCGCGCGAGACAGGGACGTGGGGTGCCCGGGACGCGCGCCCGCTGCGCTCGCCTGCACGCCGCGCGGCTCTGCCCGGCGCCGCTCCGCGCGGCGGAGTCGGTCGCGCTCCCCTCCCCCTCCCCCGCCCCCGCCCCCTCGCGGGGCAGCTGCGCCGCCGACTCCGCGGGGCCGCCGCGCCGTGCGCTCCCGAGCGCTCGGGGTGTCCTCCCGAGCCGCTGCCGCCTGGCCGGCCTTCTGCGGAACGCCCGCTGCGCTCCGTCTGTGTTTGTTTAGCCTCGGTTTATACAGAAGCCAGTTCGCTAGATCAGTGAGCGCCGCCCGGAGAGGAGGCAGCTCCCGCCGCCGCCCCAGCCCGCCGCGGGGCCGCGAGCGCCTCTAAAGAAACAGGAAGCATTTTTCAAAACAGCTGGGCTGCCGGCCGCCTCCTTTGTCCGCGCGCTCTCGGCCTCCCCCACCCCAGCCCTCCTGCCAGACCTGCCTCCCCCGGCGCGCCCTCCCTGCCCCCGCCCCGGGCGGGCGCTCCCCTCGTCCCGGTGGCTCCCGCACAACTACCCGGAGCACGTGGTCCTTCCCCAGGCCACCGCAGGGCTTCGCCACCCTGCGGCGCTGGCCTCGCGGTGACCGAGACGCAGCACCGCCCCACCCCACGCAGCATCCACCTCCCGCTGAACTCCAAGGGCGTCACTCTGGAGGGAGGGAGGGAAAGGGCTCTGGCGTTGCCAACGACCCCTCACCCCACAGCGACCCCTCCGCCCTCCCAGGGGAGCCAGCAGGGCAGAGGCCGAGGCATTGGGAAACCGAGGCCCAGAACGGCGCAGGAATCAGGGAGAGGGGGGGAAGCTTGGCTCTGGCCCCCTAGGGTTGGAGAGAATCTGAAGAGCTCTCACCCCGTCCCTGCTGCACCCAGGTCTACTTCTCTGCGAGGAGTGACTGGAGAGCACCCAAGTCTGTGGCCACCATGCTGTCCCGAGGTAAAGCCCCAGGAGGCGCTACCTAGGTGATAGCTCCTGTAGGTGTGTTGGTCCTTACTAATAACGGGCAGATTTCCTGGGCTTAAACCCCAGCCCTACCACCTAACCGAGTGACCTTGGGAGAGCCACTTGACCTCTCTGTGTCTCCCTCTTCCTATCCATAGTCAGGGGTCACAGTTGCACTTGGTGTTGAGCATGTAAATGTTGAGCAGGCAGCAGGGCCTGGCACCAGGTGAGCCTCACACATGCCCTGCAAGGGGCAGATGTCAACCTCCCAGAACCCCAGGCAGGCCCCCACTAAGAAGAAGGCAAACTGGGGGACCCTCACAAGGCACACCAGAAGCCGTCTCCTCACTGTGTCCTGCAGGACCAGCACAGGGCTCTCCCCTTGCTGGTCCTTTCTCTGGGCCACTTCCTCCTGTAGGCAGCTGGGTTTGGGAAGAGACAGACAGGGTGTGCTCCATCCTCCAGAGGATGCTGGGGGTGAAAGGTGGTCAGCAGGGGGACACAGCTTATGGGTCCTGCTTGTGCCGGGGCCTGGGCAGGTTTGGAGGCAGGACCATGGAGCTGGACCAAGACCCAGGCCAGGCCTTGCTTCTCCACACAAGCTATGACCAAGAAGGGCGTTTCATTCAGAGGCCCTTCTGCCTCTGAAGACCTTATTTCTGCAAAGCGGAGCTCTCAGGGTAGCTGGAAGAGAAGCCACACCAAGGCAAGGCGACTTTCACATGAGCATTGGAACACACGCTGTTGCCCATGGTTTCTTTCTACTCGCATCACACCCCATGCGTCCCGGGAGGCACCCCTTCCCTGGACACCCACATCTTCCTGCACCTCCGGTCTGTCCCAGGGAGGAGCCCTCACCCCTGCTGTTTCCAACCTTAGCTACCAGCGTGCTCTGGCCTTTGGTGAGGGCTCCTTGCCCCCTCCTCCTGCACATCCTTCCTTGCTGCCCTTGCTGGCTTCTGCAAGGCTTGCTCACGAGTGTGCCTGTCACTTTCCCTGCTCTGCAAAACTGCTGGATTCCTGCTGCGAGCCCTGTTGTGGCAGGTCTTTTTTCTCCCTGTCTCTAAGAGTAGGTGCCTGGGAAACCTTCGCTAAAAGACAAGCCCGCACTGTGTCCTCACCCTCCTCTGTCTGGAGAGCCAAATTCCAGCTTGCTCTCTCCCTGTTCATTCAGCCACACAGCACACATAGGAGAACCCAAGCCCCCTTTCCAGAGCCACTGAGGTCCTCTCTGAGCCTCAGCTTCCTTCTCTTTCCATGTGGACCATGATAGACTGCCCTGCAGAGCTAGTATAAGGACTAAATAAGGCCACGAGGACAGCATTTAGAACGGTGTCTGAGGTCAAGTGCAGGTGGCCGGATGTGTCCTGGGTTGGTGCAGCAGTCCAGGCCCCTTGCAGCCCAGACTTGGGGTGCAGTATTAGACTGGAACGCCCTAGCTATTTGGGGCGTGTGTGAGAAGCTTTCCTAGGACTGGATACCATTCCTTGAGAGGCCAGCCATGTTCAGAAAAATCCCATCTCAGTTGACTGAGGGCTCCACCCAAGCTCCTTTCTAACTCCCCCTAGATGGAAATGACAGTGGCCTCCAGGGGCCAGAAGGAAGGGATAGGATGGCCAGCCATGCTGGGCAGGGGGAGAGGGGGCTCCGGCCCCTCCACCTGCCACCCCTCTGCTGGTCAATTGTAGGGCCTCGAGATGGCCCAGGGGAGCCTGGCGAGGTCCTCACTCCCCCTTGCCAGTTGTGAGGCTGTGCAGCCTGGCCTCTCTGCACCGCCTCTTGTCTGAGTGTTGTCCCCTTAATCATGAGGTATGTGAGAGAACAGGGACAAGGGCAGATGGCCCAGCTGACGGGAAGGGCCCTGTCATTGCCACTCTCGCCTGCAGGGACACACCCCTCCAGGTGCCCTTAGCTCTGCTCACACCTGCAGCAAGCTCAGCCTGGCCCCTCCCTTAGCAGCAGATTCTGCCTCTCTCGGCCTCCTTGAGAAATGGAGCTGCGACCCCTGGTGGAGGATGCTGCGGGACCACACACACTGTTGTCCCTACTGGGAGCCTTTTGCTGGTTCTGGACCCAGGGGTGACCCTGTAGTGATATGGATTCACAAACTCGTAGAACTGCAGGATAAAGTGGCTCCAAGGCTCTTGGTGGCCCCCTAGGCCTCTGGATGGTACAATGCAGACACCCTAAGAAAACCTATGCCCTTCATTAAGGTGTTCTCCAGTGAATTAGTTTTTTGCAGTTACTCTGAAGAACACAATGGTATCACCACTGGAAGATTCCGTGTCCCCTAGACACTGGCCCAGGGAAAAGGAATGAATCAAGAACAGGAAGGGAGCTAAAGTCTGTGTGCCTGGCCTCTGCAGCGTTGCTAGAAGCCAGGCGCTAGCCATCGCTGCCAGGCAAGGAGGGAGGCCAGCTCTCTCTCATCCTCAGGGCCACCAGGGCAACCCATTCTACAGACAGGACAACTGCATCTCCTGGAGAAAAAAGCACCCACAGAGAGAAAGTGACAAACAAGGTTTGGACCCAGAACAAAGCCCAAGCCCAGGCTTTGAACCCTTATGCTTCCCTGTCTCCCAAGAACCCAGCAAGGGCCACCTGTGGGCTGGCCTCTTTGGCTGCGGTCCTGGGTGGGCTTCTTGCTGTCAGGTCTCTATCGAAGCCACTAGCCAGCCCAGTGCCTCTCTGGCTCCCTCCAGGTCAGCCTCAGATGTCAGGGCACCCAGGACAGTTGGCTTCTCAGGCACATGGAGCCTGGGTCTTAGCCTCTAGATGCCAGTGCCCTCCCTGTGCTGCAGGGTGGAACTGGACGCACCCCAGGAACCAGGACAGCTCCCCATGGAATCCTGGGACCACCGAATCCTTGGCTGGGTGGATGAACCTCAAGGACTTGCTCCGTGAAGCTTTGCTTCCTCCATCCAACCTCTGTTTCAGGCTGTTCAGATGGATCCAGAATGGGTGTCAATTAGAGAAGGCCCGAGGAGTGGGATAGAGGCAGGGGGGCTCTCCCTGGGAGCTGTGCTCAGACAGCCTCAGGAGTGAGGAGGAAGGAGCCCGTTGACCTGGTGGGGCCTGAAGTGCCACCCTCCTCCTGCCCAGTGCCAGCACTGCCACTTGCCAGCAGGACCCTGCATTTCAGGATGAGACCATCCAGGCTTGCTCTCCAGCCTTCCCTCTCCTTCACCCAAGTGGCCATCCCCATGGGAATGGCCATCCCCATCTGCATGGGAAATCAAGTCCCAGGGCTGGGACAGAGGCTGAGTGAGGGGCCTGCAGGAGGGAGACTGCTCCCTGAGACTGCTGGGTCAACCATGAGCACGTGCTGTGCCCTTGGAGGAGCAGGTCCCCTGATAGGGGCGGTGCCTGGGGTGGGGCTCCATCCCAATCGGCCATTAAGAGGTCAGCAAGTGTCGGGAGGAGGCCCAGTGACTTCTCCACGCAGTTGGCTGGGGTCCTGTCACTCCTCTGAAGACGCCTCCCAGGGACTCGCTCCTCTCAGCAGTGGCAGGAGCTGCCAGGGACTCCTCGCCTCTTTGCATGCATGGGAGGAGGGATAGTGACTCTGGGATCCCTACAGCTGCCTCAGCCAGTGGGGCCTGTGGAAGTCGTGTCCTGCCCCAGTGCTGGCTGGAGCTCAGCTGCCATGAGAGGGTCCAGGGGAGGCTGCTGGAGAAAGCGGCCAGGTGGAGGACCGTGAGCTGGACACGTCTCCAATGTCTCCTGGCCTGATGATTGAGCAAGGCAGAGGGCTCAATGCACAGTCACTCGTGGGTCGGACGGATCTCGTCAGGCCAGAGGGGCTGATCAGCATGAGCTTCCTGCCACCGGGAGCCACCTGGGAAGGACAGGCAGTTCCCACCCCTTCCTCATGCGCCGTGACTCTTCAGTACCACTCGCAGAACACCTGCTGACACAGGGGACAAGCGGTGAACAGAGTGAGCCCTGCCCTGATGGAGCGGGCATTCTGGTAAGAGAAGACCCGGACGGAGCCCACCTCCAGGAGGTGAAAGTCCCCTCAGAAGGACAACACACGCCCAACCTTGTGCAGAGTGAGAGGTGCCACAGGAGGGATGTGGGGCCAGCATGCAGCAGAACAGCTCTGTGGCCTTCCTGGGGCATTCGACCCAGGCGGGGAGGAGCAGGACCTGCCAGGCAGGCTGATGCTTTGGCTGTTTCCCTCCAGGCCTTCGCTGTCATGTCACCTCGTCACTGAGGCAGCTTGAAAACCCCCTCGGTGCAGGCTTCCCCTGGGCACTGGGCTGTGCGGTTCCCCTGAGGAGGGGGGCAGGCAGGAGCCGTGCCTGGGTGGGTGGAGCCAGCCAGCTCCACAGGTGGGAAGCACAGAGCTGCCCTGTGTCCAGGGTGGGGTGACCCCAGCGCAGAGAGCCCTGCCCAAGGAGGAAACCCTGGCAGCCAGACCTTGCTGGGGAGGACCCCCAGAAAGCCCTCATTGCAGGCCGTCAGCTGCCTCTGACCACCCTCTCCTGGTCTCCATCCCTCCCAGACCTGCACTGTCCTCCTCGCACCAGCCTCTGCCAGCCAGGCAGGATGGCTTTCAGGGGCCTCTCGGTGCCCATTGAGTTCTGTTTCAGCCAAACAGTATTATAATCCATTATAACAGCTTAATGTTGTTCATGGAAATTTTGTTCATGTTCCTTTATTAGTTTGAGTTTATAGTTTTATAAGAATTAAAAGTGTGAACCCTAAGAGTGTAATTCAAGCTGGACACAGTGGCACAGGCCTATCATCCCACAACCTCAGAGGCTGAAATGGGAGGATCGCAAGTTCAAAGCCAGCCTCCGCAACTTCACAAGACCCTGTCTCAAAATAAAAAATGAAAAGAGTTGGGGAGACGTAACTCAGTGGTAGAGGGCCCATGGGTGATTGAACCAGCACAGAGAGAGAGAGAGAGAGAGAGAGAGAGAGAGAGAGAGAGAGAAACGCAATTTCCAGGGCTGTGGGCAATAGTTTCCTTTCAGGACAAGGACACGCATTACCAGAGCCGTGGGAGCTCTGGGCCAGACCCTGCCTTGTGCGGCTCTGACTTGGTGGTCTAGGGGCAGGGACGTATGCTCTTCCCAGGCCCAGCTCCGACCCTCAGCCCTGCCCCACCCAACCTGGCACCCCTACCCTTCCTGAGCCCTGCCAGCCTGGGCTCCTCTTCTGTAAGTGGAGAAAAGAGGGGAAGAGTGGAGCCCTCAGACTCAAGTCAATCCCAGCCCTGGCAAATTACTGTTTGTCATAAGCCTCCTCCAACCCAGAGCACCGCAGTGGGCAGGAAACACCACGTGAGAAGGAAGCCTCCCACTGCCCAGCCTCCCTGCGGGCAGGGAAGCCCCTGGACAGGACAGACAGAGCCTTGGAGCCCCAGAGCGGGTCAGCGGGAAGGGGGAGCTGGGGAGCAAGCCAGGACTCATTAGCTGTGCTCATGAGGACCCAGAAGTCAACAGCTGGAGAGCTGAGCTTAGGCTGCTGTCCCTGGGGAGTGCCTCCGGATCCCACAGATACAGATGCGGTGTGGCGGGATGCGCCTGTGTGAGAACTTCTTTCTTAAGGACAGCGCCTTGGGCTCCCCGAGGAGCGCATTCCTTCACTGTGAGGTCTTCCTTGCCATCTCCTGCAGGCCCCAGAAAAGAGGAAACACAAACCCTTGGCTGCTTCTTCAGAGCAGCTTCTCAAAAAACCTATTTTTATAGCTCTCTGAAAAAGTCCCATCGATGGCAGCAGCCAGAGAACATGAAGGGGCAGGACCAGCCGACGCCAGGCACATTTATCAGCACAGGGAGAAGTCACTGGGCCCCAGCAAAGCCTGGGACAGCTGTGGACCTGGTGGGCTCCAGTCCTGCGGGCGCCTCCCTGCAGCCTGAGCTCAGCACAGCTGGAGCAAGGCCCCAGCACCGTGCTGTTTGTCACGCAGGCCGTGTCTGAGTGGTTGGTGGAGCTGCCTGGAACCCTGGATGAAAGGGATGCCAGGTGGCATGGGGTCCCTTGGGGTTAGGGTTTTTAACATCCTCTATGGCCACTCTGTCCAGCCCTACCCTCCCATTCTGTGGACGGGAAGACTGCGTCTCCACACCCCTTGTTTGTGGATCTTGGCAGCCTCTCAGGAACCTGGCTTCTGTTGGTAGACGGCATGGGTTTGATGTCTTAGGATGAAGATGTCCCAGCTGAAGACTGTCCTTAGAAGACAAGGCATCGAGCTTCCGGGGTGGGAACTTGCCCTCTAAGTACCTGGTAGTCGAAGTGGTCTCCTAACCTGCACCAGTCAGCTCAGCTAATGCAGATGATGAGGGCCCGGGACCCTCCGCCTGTCTCCCCAACTCTAGTGGTCAGTTGGTCAGAAAGGATCCATGGGTGCAGCTAACCATTTGAGCATAGGACAATTAGACACCCACGTGGTCAATGGAGTTGTCCTAGATGAATCCCTGGCCACCTGGTTTCCGCCCAGCAAGCTTCGGGGAGTGTCGGGCTGTTCTCGCCACCCTGGTGTGCCCCATCTCCTGCCCCCCCGCTGCGGCTGTCCTCTGGCAGAGTCCTTCTGTGTGTGCCAACACCTGGGACAGCTTTCCTGCCCACAGGCCTCCCTCCATCTGCAACAGCTCAGGGCTACCAAAGCCTCTCCTCATCTTTCAGCTGGATACGCTGAGGCCTTAACAGAGCAAAGGTCACTTGACCCCATGCTGGGAGGGACTCCTGACCCTGCCTCTCAGGCTGTGCTGGGTGCCCATGCGCCAATCAAAGTAGCCCAGACAACATCTGAGGACCCCAGAGGTGGGCAGTCGCCAGGGCAAGGCTGGCAAAGAACTTGCAGGGGTGAGTGGGAGAGGCTGGGGGCCACGGGGAAGAGGGCCAGGCTGTGGGAGAGGATTACCGTGGGGTGAAGCATGGCAGCACTAACCAGGGGCCCAGCCACCTCCCAGGGACAGTACAGCAAAGTAGGTCATCTCTCTGGTGTCCCAACACTTGCTACACTGACCCCTGGGAAGTGCACCCTGACCGCACAGGCTCCACTGTGAATGTACTCTCCTTCCGGGAGGACAACCCATTACCAGAGGAGTCCATGACAAATGACCTGGAGGAGCAGAGAGAGCACAGGCTGTACCCTGGACAGCCCTGGGGTGGACCCTGGCTGAGCTCCACCAAGGTTCTTGGTCTCTCTGGGCCTCAGTTTCCCTGTTTGCCAAATCAGGGCTAGAAGGCCTGGCCCTCCTGGTGTGAGGAATTAAAGGGACTCTGCCCAGGAAGGTCTCAGCACAGGGCTCCGTGACGCAGGCTCCACAAGGCCATGAGCGACACCACACCAGCCTCTGGCCTCAGCCTCCAGGCCTCTCCCAGGGAGCCTCCCCTGACTGCCCAGCCCTGCAGTCGCCCTTCTCTGGACGTCCGGGGGGGGGGGGGGCTGCCTGTGCTCTGCAGGGACAGCCAATTCTCCAAGGGGCCAGGAGCCCCTGAGGGTCAGGTGTTCACAGCCCCCAGCATCCTCCAGCAAGGCCCTCACGAAGCCAAACACTGGCTGCTCAGGTCTTGGTGACCCCCTCCCCGCCCACCCACCCCCACCTCCCCCAGGCCCATTGAGTCTTGGTCTGGTTTGTTCCTGGTGCTGTCTCCACGTCCCCGGGCGCTGTTTGCAGGAGGGAAAAGTCGAACACACACAGCCCAGAAAGCATGCAGTTGCTCCGGGCCCGCTGCCAGGGATTGAGTGACCTGCAGCTTCCTCCCCAAATCACATTCCGCTGGCACAGATCTGGCCCCGCCTGACGCCAGCCTCCGAACTCACCCCCAGAGCAAACATTTCCAGTTGGCAGCTGGGCCTTGTTTTTCTGAGGCTCTAATTCAGTCTCCCTTTTACAAAACAGAAAACAAAATGCACGGGACCAAAAACGAGGCAAAATAAATTTTGAAAGGAGGGGGTGTAGGGAGGCGTTTGCTCCAAAGCACATGGGAAAATCGGAGCTGGGGGCCAGCAGGGGCTTTAAGATACAAACACATGCCTCCCGCCACCCCCCTCTGCCGGTGCTGGGGCTGGTGCTGCTGCGATTCATTCAGGTCGCTCTGAAAGGCCCACTCTGTTCCCATTCACAGCTGCCAGGACAGGCGGGGGAGGCTGGGAAGGGAGGCTCTTACAAAAAGAGGGTGGTCGGGGTTATGGGGTCCGTGTCTGTTCCAAAGGGGAAGTTAGAGGAAGAAAAACATGGCCATCCAGATTTCAAGCCCAGTGCGAAGGCATCGGGCACTGGACAGGCTGCGTGTGTGGGTGCTAGCGTGTGCTAGCATGTGCACATGCCTGGGCAGCAGGGGCCAGGCCAGCCAGGGAGGGCCATGGCTGGCGCCCAGGCCTGCCGTGGGGTCGGGCAGAGGCCAGGTGTCAGGACAGGGGAGTGTGGCCAGGGCGTGTGGGGACAGGACTCTGAAGGTCACTCAATCCTGGGGAGGAGGTGGGCTCCATAGCCTCTCTAAGGACGATGAGAGGATGGTGCAAATGTAGAGTCTCTGTCCATCTCAGCCCTTGGGAGGGCCATGAAGCCGGAGGGGAGCTGGGAGGGGCTGTGTGTTAGGAAGGGCTGGGTGGGGAAGAGGACAGAGTGGCGGTCAGCAGGCCCCAGAGTGAGGGCAGCCAGCCAGCCTGGCGGACCAGGGAGCCTGTGGGCAGGGCTGCAGGAACCTCCTGCTCAGGAACAAGGGCCAGGAGGTGGCATGGGGAGGAGCCTGGAGCACAGGGCCAGGGCTGAGTGGGTTCCAGCCTGGCAGCACCCTGGGGGTGACATCGACCTCAGGATCCAGAAGTGAGAGGCCAGGACAGGCCGAGCAGGTCAGCACAGCTGGGAGCTGGCACTGGGAGCTCACGTGGAGATCACAACCAGTCCCCATCGCACCACCTCCTGACACAGGGGGGACCCTGACAGCTAAGGGACCCCAGAACTAATGAGTTCCCAGGATGAGGCACCTGGTAGATCCATCGTGTCCCTAGTGCCTGGCAGGGACCATGGAGGGTGAGGGAACAGGAGGCTGTGCAGGCCTAGAGGAAAGTCCAGCGACCCCTGGGGTGGCGCACTGCCTGTGACCATGTCCCCTGGGTATGGACTACAATGAGCCTGCTGCCTTCTGTCTGTGAGGTCAGGCTCCAGCTGGCCAGGCTACTGAGCAGGTTGCCTCTGGGACCCGTTCCTGGGGATTCTCGCGGGTTCGAGTTTAGGGGTTCCCGCCCTGGACAAAGGGGCCGTGTTCTTTGCCCTTCCTGGTCTCCCCACTTGGCTGCAGCCCATCTGTGCAGACCCCAGGAACCACAGGGCTTCCCACTTTCCCTCTATCGTCAAGGAAAGCGGTTAGCAAACCTTTCCAAGGATGTGTTGGCTTTGATTCAGGACATTTCTTAACCCAAAGAAATGAGTCTCTAATGGTGGAAATTCTGGCCCGGAGGGCGCCACAGGGAAAGGTTTGGAGAGTAGTTGGAAAGCTTTCCAGTTAATCTTTTTAAATTCACTATATCATTGGGCTGCCCCAAAGGCAGTTAAAAAAAAGTAGTTTCTTCATCCCCTCTCTTCAGGGTTCTCGAGCACCCTGCAAATGTCCCTGTAAACTGACACTTGGAGCTCCTGGGTTTTCACCATGTTTGATGTGTGTGGATTCCTCACAGGGATTTTGCTTGTTTGTTCTGGGTTGCTTTTGACTTCCAGATGGCCCCTCTCTACCCAGCAGGAGCTCCTCTGACACCTGAGCAGCCCTTGCCCCGGAGCCTGGTGGGGCCCAGTCACTTGCTGGCTCGTGGTACAGAATGTCCCCACTCCTCCTGTGCATCTGCCACTCTGAACCTGGGAACAGACTCCCCAAGAAGGCCTCGTCCTCCTCAATGAGGAAGAGATTTAGAGGCCACAGTCAGGGCACTCCCTGTGCTCAAACAGCTGCTCTGCTTCTAAGCCATCCCCAGGAGGATCTGAGAGTAGCAGCCGCCCATGAAGGACAGAGCCGGCTCTCTCGGCCCTTCTCCCTCCCCAAACACTGACCTCTGTGTCCACCCCCAGGGCCAGCCTGACCTGGCAGCCCCAGTGCCATTCGCCACCTCTCTTGGAGGAGGACTAGGACGTCGGCAGGGACATGGGCCATGCCCGCTGAGCTGCCTGCCCTGCCCAAGGCTCCCCCGTCTACCCGAGGAGACTGAAGCACCCTGAGGGAGGCCATCTCCTCAGCACCAGAGTGCCTAGATCTGTTACTGCCTGCTGACAGAGCCATGTCACCTTGCATACTCCCAAGGGCCCTCTGCCCCTACCCGCTACACACCAGAGACCAGAGGTGGCTCCTGCTGGCCTTCAGAGGACCACAGAAGGCTGCCTGGGTGGAAGGGACACACAGTTGTGAGTGTGGAGGGTGGCCCTGCGACGCGGGTAGGGGACAAGGAACACCCAGGACCACCACAGCAGGGCCTCTCGGGAATCCAGCCGCGAGCTGGGCACACGTGCTCCTGCTCTCCTCTGCACACGCTGTACCCCACCTTCAGAATCAGGCCCGCTGAGACCTGCCTCAGCCGGCTGTAAAGAGAAGGGTGCACATCACCCTGGACAGAGCCATAGGACAGACCCGCAGTGGGCCCAACTGCCTGCCCCTGCCCTTTCCCTGGACCACAGCATGGCTCTTTTCTCACGGCCTTCACCTGCGCTTCCTGCCTGCTGGCCAAGCATTCTGCAGGAGCACCCTTCTGCACCAGCACCACGGAGAACAGCTTTGTTCCTTGGGCCCTCTAAGCCCAGGGGACAAGGCCGCCGTTCCTGCTCATCCTCCATGCCAGCCGCATGACGCTGCTGCCCGTCTCTGAGCCCACTCTCAGGCCCACATACAGAGGAAGTGGGCAGGCAAGGGGCACGCTACGCAACACAAACATAGCACCTGGGGCTGGGGATGTGGCTCAACCGGTAGCGCGCTGGCCTGGCATGCATGCGGCCCAGGTTCGATCCTCAGCACCACAAACGAAGATGTTGTGTCTGCCAATAACTAAAAAATAAATATTTTAAAAAATTCTCTCTTTATCTCTCTCTCTCTCTCTCTCTCTCTCTCTCTCTTAAAAAAAAAAAAAACAGCACCTGTTCCAGAGCAGAGGTGGGGCGTGGCCACCTGCAAGGGGCTGGGAGTGCAGACCCCAGACCCAGGGCAGAGGGAAGCACTAAACCGTGTTACCTCCGGGGTGCTGAACATCTGGCTGACCAGAGCCTGTGCAGAACATCTGGATGTGTGAGCAGCGGGGCCTTGGCACCCACTGCGTGAGAAGCTGCTTGGGTCTCCTGGAGTGTCTGCCTCACACTGGAGCTTTCCTCTGCCTGTAGCAGAAAACCAGATGCCAACTGGCTCAGCTTTTAGCAGGGAGACTCATAGCCCACCAAGCCATGGGGTCCCGAGACAGGGCTGCTCAGCAGCTGCTAACCCAGCAGCGGCACAGCCTCACCCAGGACCCTGTTTCTTGGTTCCCTGTTGTCAGCTTGACTGGCACCCTGGCTCCCCTGGGGGGTCCCAAGAGGGCCAGCACGACTCCACTTTCCTCATCAATGTCAGGAAAGTGGGGTCCCATCTGTCCCTGCATTTCTAGCAAAAGGCTTGCATCTGCTCTAGTGGGAAAGAAAGGACTGGGTCACGGGCTACACCAGAAGCAGTTCTGTGACCAGAGGATCCTCTAACTTCGTCACCCACACTGTCCAGCACCAGAGGTGGAGCCTTCCTGGACACGAGCTGGAGCGTGGGCAAAGAGGAAGGAGGGTCACCGGTGTATCGCCACAGCTGCAGTGAGCAAGAACCCCGAGGCACAGCACTGAGGCATTCCTTCGGGGTCATGGTGACCCTGGACCTCCGTGGCCCTGAGAGTGAGCACCTCCTTCAGTTTTGCACCCTAACCCTCCTCGTCTACCTCACCCTGGGGCCAGCTCCACTGCACAAGGAGTTACCCCAAAACACGGCAGCTGCAACCAGTAAGCGTCTCACTGGTTGTGGGGGATCTGAGAGTGGCCAACTGGGGCCAGGGCCTGGGTCTGTCCAGGGCAGGGTGAGTGGGGCTTCAGGAGGGTCCTCTTCCCAGATGGCTGCTGGCAGAAGGCCATGGGGCAGCAGGGTGGGCTTCCGCCCACAGCAGATACATTTTTTTTTTTTTAAAGAGAGAGTGAGAGAGGAGAGAGAGTGAGAGAGAAAGAGAGAATTTTTAATATTTATTTTTTAGTTCTCGGCAGACACAACATCTTTGTTGGTATGTGGTGCTGAGGATCGAACCCGGGCCGCACGCATGCCAGGTGAGCGCGCTACCGCTTGAGCCACATCCCCAGCCCCAGATACATTTTTTGACATTGTCCCCGGCGACACATGCCAGGGCTCTGCTGGTCCTGCTGCTCCTCCGCCAGCCACACTCACGGGGGGGGGGGCAGCCACTACCCACAGACAGAGGGGTCAGAGAGCTGGCAGACACCTCCAGAGGCGCAGTGAAACAGGGGAGGTGACACGTGTGCCAGCCCTGTGATGGGTGCCCACGGAGAAGTCAGTAAGACTGACCACTAACATCACCCAGCCAACAGCAGCCTCCGCCCTGGGGAAGAGGGTCCCTCTCAGGATCCCGCTGGGACACCTTGGAGATGGGTTCCAGGTGGTGAAAGGTGGCTGGCCACCTCCCGTTCTGGGAGGGGTGGTCCCTTCCCTCACACCAGTGACTGGCTTAGGGTGGCAGTGTGCCCAGAATGGCCAGGACCAGTGGCCTCCCATGGAGCAGTCTGGGGAAGGCTTGCCTGGACAAGCCCACGCTGAGGGCGTCCCTTCGAGAGCAGTCCAGGGGGACATGATTCTTGAGGACTGAGTGGCACCTTACGACCCAAAGGAGGAGCTGGGAGACCCTCTGGGAGACAGAGCTGGAGTCCGGACGTGGTACAGCCGTTGAATGAGCGGTCCTGGGACTGCTGTCCTCTGGACTCCTCACTTTTGGAGATGAAAAATGCCCTTTTGAACACTCTGGTGGCTTTCCCATAGCGTGTGGCCCTGTGGCCCTGGCTGCTGTGTGAGGTGGCCCAAAGGTTCTATGCCCCTTTGTATCCCTTTGTAAAAGCCAGCCACCTTCCTTCTCTGCATTCTGAAGGAACATGGCCCCACGTGGCCGTCACATTCCTGGTGACTACGGCCTCTCAGGAGCCTGCTCCTGCCTTGCAGAGGTGGGACCTGCTCTTGTCCTCAGCCCTGAGGTCAGAGGCTGACCTCCCCAGAGCTGCCTCGGGTCCTCTGCCCACCTCTACACTCAGGAGCTAGTCATCCGTCTCTGGAAGGGAAGGGCTCCGCTGCCGAGGTCGCCTTGCACTGGGCCGAGGAGCGTGGGGTCAGTGGGCAAGGCTGCCTCTTGTTCCCCACTCTCTTCATTCCCCTCTGCCCAATGCCCATCATCCCCTCCTTTCCCTTGAGACTTGTGCCCTGCACAGGTGAGGTCAGGACACAGCCCATGGTCCCCAGGCTCCCCCGCAGCTAGACATCGCTGTGGTGAGAACATCCCTCCGTGAGGTGGCAGGGGAGGTGCCAGGCTGTGCCCCTCCCCTGCCCCTCCCCCCTGCAGCTGAAGCAGGCAGTTGTGTTTGGGGTGGGCATTTGGGCTGCGGGCAACACCCCAGGAACAGCAGAGAGAGGAGGAGCCTGGATCCCCACACTGCCCCGGGGCCTCCTGCTCAAGGCACTCAGGCAAGTGAAGCTTCCCTCTCGGGGAGCCACTGTTATTTTGGGGGTTCACCATAGCCTGCCCTCACCAAAGCTCCTCCCAGCCCCTCTCTCCTGCTGTGCCCTCTCTTCCTCTCCTTCCTCCAACGTTCTTGTCCTTCCAACCCTCAAGTCCCCTCCTCTGCCCTTTCTCTCTCCCTCTCCAGCCCACTGGCCCTTCCTAGTCTTCCTGCTCCCACACACCATGAATGTGCTCCTGTCCTCCAGCCCCCTTCCAGGGAGGTGTCCACCCAGGCAGCCCCGTCATGTCCAGCTCTGTACCCTGAGAATGGCTTCCTGCAGGGAGTGGGCAGACAGCCAGCCAGGGCACCAACCCCAGGCCGCCTGTCCCATGGCTGGATGCCCAGGGCCTGGCTCTAGTCTCATGATCCTGCAGTGACCGTGGTGCTGCGTGGCTTTGGACGCTGGTCTGGCTGGCACTCATCTGGCTGTGCCCTTGGCTTCCCCAGGGGAGGATGCGCTTAGCCATCAGGGCAGCTGAGGCCAGCCTGACTCTGCCTTCCTTCCACAGCCCAGGTCAAGCCAGAAGAGGGGCTGAGAGGGCGTCCACCGTGCGGCCCATGACTCCCCTCAGCCCAGCTCTCTGAGCCCTGTGCCAGCCTCCGCCCGATGGCCCTCCCCCGTGACAGGTGGTGCTTTGCAGACAGGCCCTGGCCCAGGCCCGGGGCGTGTCAGCTGCTCAGGGCTCCCTGTCACCCTGCAGCCCGGGCAGGGGCAGCCCCAGCTCTTCACCTGGCTCAAGGGGGCTTAGCGGGCTCAAGGCTGAGCTCACACAGCCACAGCGGGCTTGGCGGCCCTGTGGGCGTGAGGCCTGGCTGTGACAGGAGAGGTGACCGGGCCGGGCGGGTGGCAGAGCACAGAACTGCCACACTGGGCCTTGCTCCCACCCAGCAAGGAGAGCGCAGGACCTCTGTCAGGCACTGGCTGGCCTTGGCCTGCTCCCAGGAAGGGCCCTGCCCGCCCCACCACCAAGCCAGGCTCCCTGGTCTGAGCGGCTCCGTGGCAGGAAGGTGGGCGGCTCCAGGCCACCTGGCCTGTGATGTCACGTGTGCCATGTCAGGGCAGATCCTCCCAAGGCCTCCCATCTGGAGTCACGCCGTCCTCCTCACCAGCCACCAGGACAGGGAGGGATCAGTGTCTGTCCTGCTGGAGGCCAGGCTGAGGGCAGGCTGAGGGAAACCGGTTCACAGGCAGCAAACTCAGAGTGGGAGCTGCTGAGGGGACAGGGAACTGGTGGGGCCCAGGTGCCACTCTCTGAGCCAGCAGGGCCAGGAGAGGCCCTCAGCCAGACTGGGCCGAGCGCGCTGTGAAGACATCAGGGAGACGCCAGAGAAAAGGGGCAGGCAGAGACACACCCCACCTCCACCTCCTGTGCTTCCCAAGTCTGTCCCCCTCCCGGGAGTGCCCTCTGGACGCCTGGTGAGGCCCTGCCAGAGGACAGGCCACACGCCCCCACCAGCAGTCCCCAGGCCCTCCTCAGAGCTCCAGCCCCTCCACGCCCACCTGGCCCCCACTGCTGTGCCAGCAGATGTCCTAAAGCCTGCTGCCATCATCCCACCAGCTGGGACGGCCGCAGGGGCAAGCTGAGGTGGCAGGGCTGGGCCTGGCTTGCTCTACATGGGCAGGTGGTTGTGGACCTGCGGGCCTCTGTAGACCTGCGGGCCCGGCCTGGTGGCTGGCTTCTTCATGGGGGTGGTTGTTGAGTGAACACCTAACAGGCCTCCATCATGGACCACCACTCGCCACCGTAGGGCCTCCATCCCCTGGCTCCTCAGTGTCTCAGAGCAGAGTTACGGGGCTGGCCTTCAGCGTGGGGAGAAGGAGGCAAAGAAGTGCAGAGTGTTTCTGGTCCCTTTGGAACAAATAAATGGAACAAAAGCACCCAGCAGGAGGCCAACCGAGAGAGAGCGGCCTGGGGACCACCCCAGCCAGGGCCCTGGGCCACCTGGTGCCAGGTGGTGCTGCGAGCTGCTCTCCAGACAGAGCCAGAGTCCCCTGCTCCAGTGCCACCTCTCACTGTGTCACTTCCAGTTCCAGAAGCTGGTGAGGGTCACAGAGCCCCGGAGGAGCCCAGACCTGCCCACCGTGAGAGCATTAGTGCTCTGGAGGCTACATGAAGGTGGAGACACGGTCCCCCTTAGGTCTGGCCTGCCTGTGGGTGGCCTTCTGAGACCTCTCACCCAGGTCTGCACATGCTCAGTGTGCAGAGTGCACGTCAAAGTGATGCTCAGTCTACGGGAGCCTGAGCTCCTGGGCCTTCCAGATGACCAGGATGAGTCCTCGGGAAACCCAGGACTTCGCCCTGTGCTACCGACTGCTTCATACAGAGCCGAGAAGTCAAGGACAAACAGGGCCGGTTTCCAGGAGAGCCAATTACACCCCAAGACTTTTTTCTGAGGATCAAAATTACCAACAAGAGAGTCCCTTGTTTGGGGCTGGGGACACAGCTCAGCTGGTAGAGTGCTTCCCTCGCATGCACAAGGCCCTGGGTTCAATCCCCAGCACCACAAACACACAAACTTTCCCTCGTTCTGAGACAAGCCTTTCTTCCCTATTTTAACATCTCTAAAAACTGAATGTGTTGATGTGGTTGTTTAATGTGGCTGTGTTTCTTGCTCCTCAAACAATAATGATAATTAAATGTCACTAAATCCTGGGCGTCCCATGCAATGCAGAGCTGGTGGGTCACACCAGCCATTGGCCCCTGTAATGGAAACCTAAGCCTGAAGACGTGTTCTCATGCTGACACGTACTGAGTCTCAGAGGGCCAGACGCACAGGGTCTTTTAAGAAAAAGAATGAGAGGGTGGTGGGTCACTGTCCCACCCCTCTGGGCCAGAATTGGAGGAGGACACACTCCAGAGACCACCCAGCCAGGCCCATTCAAACCTCCTCTTTGGAGAAGCACGTGGAGTCCTGCTGGGATAACCCCGCTGAGGGGGAGCCTGGGAACCCCCTCCATCTCTGAGGAAGGAAGCCTCCAGGCTGGGCCAAGCCTCCTCCACCCTTAGGGATAAGGACCAGGCTGCCGTGAGGCCAGCCCAAGGAGTTTGGCAGGATGACTGTCTCCCCCAACTTTGCTGTGCCCCCAGACCCTGACACTGGGTCCTAAAATAGCCTCCCGACCCTTCCTTCACTGTCTTCCTAGCCTAGGTAAGGTCTGCTTCAGTCACCCACCACACCTAACCCAGGACCCAAAGTAGACCTCCCGCCCTCCAGAGGAGCAGACCTGGGCTTCCTCTGAGCCTCTGGTTTGCATGCTCCAGGCCCCTCCTCCCACTCTGCTGCCCCAGCCTCAAACATCTGTCCAGGTGGCCCTTCACACAGTGCTCCTTGGTCAATGACCAAGAAGCCAGTCTCCCTTGGGGGCAAGACTGGGTTTCCTGGTGGCTCTTTTCAGGTCTCCACTGCTGAGGGCCTGACAGCATCCAGCACACCACCAGCAGGAGGCCATGCACCCAATCTGGATGCCTGCAGGAGATGGGGTTGGGCTCTGGAGCAGGGCTATGAGGTGGCAGGGGTGACACCTGGGAGCCACACCCAGGTGAATCTGCCCCTTCCTATTCTGGGCCACCAGGGTTTCCACTTTTGGCTGGGCCAGCCTGGCAGCAGGGACACACCAGCCTTACGCAGACCTCTGCTGCCCCCTGGTGGCCCTGGCCGAGGCTGAGTAGAGTCTGCAGGGTCCTGGCCTCTGTGGCTGGGCAGGCTCCCAGCTCCCTGGGAGCACTCTGCAGCAGGCTCACAGCCCCGCAGCTGCTCGCACCAGGTGGCCTTCAGCGACCTCCCCGCCTGCAACGTGGAGACCATAATACGAACCCTACTGCATAAGGACTTTGTGTGAATTAAATAGTGCATGAAACTTGTTCAGCAAGTGGCAAAGAACTGGCCCATAGGAATGTCCCAAAGCAGGCTGGGCACAGTGGCGCTCCCCTGCCATCTCAACAACTCAGAGGCAGAGGCAGGAGGATCACAGGTTCAAGGCCAGCCTGGGCAACTTAGTGAGGCCCTATCTCAAAATAAAAAATAAAAAGTGCTGGGGGTGTGACTCAGTGGTAGAGTACCCCTGTGTTCAATCCCCAGTACCAGAAAAAAAAAAAAAAAAAAGTCCCCCAAAGTCATATTGCTATCACTATAAAAAAGAGATGCTTGCTGAGCACAGTGGCACACACCTATAATCCCAGTGAATTGGGAGGCTGACGCAGGAGGATCGTGAGTTCAAAGCCAGCCTCAGCAATTTAGCAAGGCCCTAAGCAACTTAGCAAGACCCTGTCTCTAAATAAAAATATAAAAAGAGCTGGGATGTGGCCCAATGGTAGAGCACCTCTGGGCTCAATATCCAGTACCCGCCCAAAAAGATTCCCAAAGCTGTAGCTATTTGTGGGGAGCCACATTGAGTGACCATGCCTTCCAGTCCTGATACACCACAGGGATCTGAAAGATCACCGTAATCTGGTGCAGTAGTGCCAAGACTCGTGACTCGGATAGCAAGGAGGTCCTCTGTGGGGGTGTGCCCCTGGGGTTAAGTTACATTCACCTGTCCCATGTTGTCCTGCCCTTTCTGGATTTTTTTGGATAGAACTTTCTAAGAACAAGAGTCCCACCAATAAAAGCCCACTTCCAAACATGCTCACTCTCTATCGACAGCCTCTTGTGTCTTTCTCTTGCTCTCCCTCTTGGGGAGCCTGAGGCCAAGAGCCGGGGAAGCCACCCTGAAGCTTGTGTAAAGGTAAAGGGTGTCTGTGTTTTATTTCATGTCCCTGGAGATTCACACTGCCCACGCAGGTCGGGGGCGGCAGCTATTGCTACTAAGATTACTATAAAAAAAAGACTCTTGTTCACCCTCTTGTTCCTCACTCCCGCCACTGGAGGCCTGGCTGAGCAAGACTTCTAGGAGGGTTGAGGTGGGGTCTCTGTCCACCATGCCCTCCCCAGGCCCCGGGCTGCTCCCTAGGCCGCAGTGGTTCTGACCTCCTCCACACACTTTCCTGTGTATCCCAAGACTCCCTCAGGAAGCAGGTTTACTTGTGGTCACAGAAGTGACAGACCCAGGCAGGTGGTGATGCCCAACCGTATCCTTTTCTGACTGGGCTGGTTCTCCTACTCCAGTGGTGGTGGCCATGAGGGACAGGAGCTAGCCTCCTCCATGAGTGGCTCCTCCACCCCACCACAACCACGGTGCTGTCCAGGAGACTCGCCCCGGGATGTGCTAGGAGGCCTCGACCTCTGCAGAGCAGAGCCCACCCAGGGAGCCCTCCACCCACTGGAGGCCCATGCTCCCCCTGTCACCCTCTCCAGGACACTGGCCAGGCGTGGGGGCTCTGTTCCTTGGTTGATTTGGGAAGGTGGAAAGGTGTTCAGAGCAAGGCCTTGGCCCACGTCCCTGGTGCCACCACCATCCAGAGCAGGACGGAGTCCACCCAGGAAGGCTGGTTTTTCTGCACCGTCTCCCCCTCCTGTTGATGATTTCCTTGCTAAATATTTTAGGGTTGTTTGTGATTATAAAAGCCTCCATGTTTATTGTAGAGACTTGAGATAATACAAGAGCGTGTCAGAGGGAGACAGACCCACTCCAGCACATTCACTCGCTCAGAGATGCTGCTGAGCAGCCGTGTGCTGGGAGAGGACGGGGACAGAGGCCCCTCTGCACCTCCCACCAGCACCCAGGGCCGGGCCTCCCCGAGACAAGCACTCACTGTCTTTGGATCGGCTTCCCTCAGGCGTTTTCTGAATATATCTAAATCTGCACCTAGTTATTGTAAACACTGAGATCATACTATCAAAAATATTCCATTGTGTGTATTTTATTGACTATTCTAATATGTAACTATAAAATTATCCATTTAATCTCAGACTGTCGATTCTTAGCTCATTTCCAATCTTCCTGTGATTGTAAATAACACTATGTCTAAAATGCTTTGATTATTTTTTCTGACCAACTGTGATTATTTCTTTAGGATATTTTCTTAGAGAATGAATCACTGAGCTGGGTGTGGTGGCGCACACCTGTAATCTCAGCTGCTCAGGGGGCTGAAGCAGGAAGATCACAAGTTCAAGTCCAGACTTGAGTCTAGCAAGTCTCAAAATTTTACAAATAAAAATAAAATAGGAACTGGGAAGGTGGCTTTGTGATAAAACACCCGGATTCAATCCCCAGTACCATAGAAAGAAAATAACAAAGTACAGTCTGCCTAGAGTTCGGGTGTCTGCTGGGGATCCTGGAACCATGCCCTGTGGATAAGCATGGACTTCCTGCCATTAGAAAGTGTGCTTCCCTGGGTGCCATAGCCTCCCGTACCCGTGGCTACTCGGAGGCTGAGGCAGGAGTTTGGGGCCAGCCTGGGCAACACATCCAGATTCTACCTAAAAAAAATGAAAAAAGTATGTTGTGATGCGCATTCCTGTGTATGCATCTTTAAGAGTTTTTACTCTTTTTTTTTTTTTTTGGTACTAGGGATTGAATCTAGGTCACTTAACCACTGACCCACATCTCCAGTCCTTTTTATATTTAGGACAAGGCCAAGCTATGTTGCCGAGGCTGGCCTTGAACTTGTGATTCCCCTGCCTCAGCCTCCCAGGTCACTGGGATTACAGACATGGCCACCACACCCTGTAGTTTTTACATTTTTAAGATGTTACTTGTCTCTCAAGCTCTCTAGTTCTCCACTTCGAGAATAAGAGCCACATGCACAGACTCTGTCTGAGTTCACGGTGGAGTTCCATCTTCTGGAAATTTCCTCTGACCCCCTTGGTCTTCACCTCCCATGAGCTCACTCCTCCCTGCGCTCCACGTGGCTTTCTCTCGTGGCCGTAGTTTCCCTCCATCCTTTGCGTCTTTGGTCCTGTTCCGGCTTCGGAGGGCGATACTGAGAAGCCGACTGGGGGCTCAGGGTGATGCCAGGTTGAGCCCCCCCTCAACTCTCTCCGTCCTGCAAGGCCACCAACACTACAGGAAGAGGTGGTACTGGGGATGTACCTGCCAGGCAAGCTAAGGCCCTGGGCTTCCCCGGCACCGAATAAATAAGAGTGTGTGTGTGTGCACTCACGTGTGTGTGTGTGTGTGTGTGTGTGTGTGTGCACGTGTGTGGGTGTGGGTGTGTGGGTGTATGTGTGTCCCACACAATGACAGGGGAGTCATGCGAGGGGCCAACGCAACCTGCCTCTGGAGGATGGAAACCAGAAACTGCCGCAGTCTGGCTGGGCACAATTCAGGAGTCAATCAGCTAGATGTTGCTGGGGCTGCTGTGAGCCAATCATCAGCCGGCAGCTGGAAGTTTGCTGGCAGCTGGAAGTTTGCTGGGGTCCCTTTGGCTGTGGCTCTCAACATCTCCCCCTCTCTGTTTAAACAACAAGCATGTGGCTTGGGGACCGTGCCTGCCTTAGGTTGTCCAATACTACATATGGTCCTTACCCGTCTTCGGATGAGCTGACCTCAGGGCGTCAGCCTCCTGTCTTAGGTTGGTACCATTGTAATTGGATCTTACCCGTCATTGACTACCGGTCCAGTATACAGCCACACCTGTGGAGAGGTCTTTGTCATGAAAAGCAGAAGGGAGGAAGATACACCAAGCCAATTGATGGCTCTTGTTGGAAAAATTGTACCACCGATGACATCATCAGCAAAAATACCCCAACACTACCACAAGTCGCTGCACCAACAGATAGTTCACAATGCATAGTCTAGGCAAGTCTAGGCAAGTTCTGCAAGTTCTGCACATAGTTTAGGCAAGTTCTGCAAGCAGTTCAGTGATGGCTATTGCAGAAGCTGTAGATTAGTTTTATCTTTGTCTTCACTGGCACTGGGATGAAGATAGGAATTCTGGCAATAATGGCTAAAGAAAAAATTATGTAACATTCCAGAAGGCACTAAAAGAAAACAATTTTCTTAACAATTTACATTGTCTTCACTGGCACTGGGATGGAGATAGGAATTCTGGCAATAATGGCTAAAGAAAAAATTATGTAACATTCCAGAAGGCACTAAAAGAAAACAATTTTCTTAACAATTTACATTATCTTGAAGAGAATTATTAAATATAATGAAAAGGAAAGGTGAAAGTAAACAAACAGATCTGTTAACCTTCTTTTTTGTTTACATATTAAAACAATTCTTAATAGTTATTTACCCAATTTAAATTAAACCATTTAAATCACGTGAATTAAAAAAAAAATATTTGGATCCATTTTTTCATGAGCGCTCATCATATATGATATATGGACATACATACATTCAAACATATAACACAAAACACAAGTGTGCACACATAATATAATACATACAACACATAACATAATAGTAAAGGCCTTATAACTTTTTACAGGTGAAATCTCCATTGCAATGTTTAAAACTCTATAGTCAAAAAAAAAAATAGAACTGATCAGCAAAACATTAACCTAGGTCTGTATGAGCTCAAAAAACAAAATAGAACTTCATGATATGGGAAAGGGCAATAATAAAATAGATATTGAAAAAAGCATCCTGGTTCTGTCGCAGATGTAAGGATAGCCAAATTGGAGTTTTGGATATCAGCTGTTATGGATTTGAGCCAAATCATCTTCTTTTTGTCTGTAGAAATCGCTTTAGTTAATCTCTCTGGTATCCAAATCGGCTGCTGTTCTCCCTGTGGAAATACACAAACAGGCCCCCGACTCCAGACAATCACTGGGTCAGGACTTTAGTTAATCTCTCCGGAATCCAAATCGGCTGCTGTTCTTCCTGTGGAAATACACAAACAGACCCCCGACTCCAGACAATTACTGGGTCAGGACCTTTCCACTGTCCTGTTAGAATATCTTTCCAAAGTACCTTGGGCTTATGTACATTTTTTGGACACATATGCCTTTCTGCAGCACTAAGTCCTGATGAATCCAAATTTAAAAAGTTTAGAGTAAAAAGGGTTATTTTAAGTTTATCTTTGGGGAATATATACCCCTTCCCAATTCCGTCTTTTTGCTTTAATAAGTACATTTTAATAGTTTGATGAGCTCTTTCAACTATGCCTTGTCCCTGTGGATTGTATGGGATTCCTGTTATATGAGTAATGCCAAATGATGAGCAAAATTGTTTAAAAGAGGTAGAAGTATAACCAGGGGCATTATCTGTTTTTAACTGTTTTGGAATGCCCACAGTGGCAAAATTTTGTAAGCAATGAGCTATAACATCTTTAGTTTTTTCTCCGGCATGAAGGGAGCCCATCAAAAATCCAGAAGAAGTATCAACTGTAACATGCAAATATTTTAATTTTCCAAATTCTGGCAAGTGTGTGACGTCCATCTGCCAAATATGGTTAGGTATCAATCCTCTAGGATTGACTCCAAGATTAACTTGTGGTAAAAAGGTCACACAATTTTGACATTGTTTTATTATTTGTCTAGCTTGTTCCTTAGTTATTTTAAAACGCTTTTGTAAAGTATTAGCATTGACATGGAATCTTTTATGAAAATTTATAGCTTCTTCTAGTGTAGAGAAAATATGTATGTCATGTGTAGTTTTATCTGCTAAATCATTGCCCAAACTAAGGGCTCCAGGCAATCCTGTATGTGCCCTGATATGTCCTATAAAGAATGGATCTTTTCTGTCCCAGATTAAACTTTGTATAGTGGAAAACAAAGAGAAAACAGTAGAAGAAGGGAAAATCCTACCAGCATCTTCAAGGGATACTATAGCATTAACTATATACTGACTATCAGAAAATAAATTAAATACAGAATCTTTAAACATCACAAAAGCTTGTAATACTGCATTAAGCTCTACCTTTTGAGCTGATTGTTTGGGTACTAAAAATGTAAAAGTTTGATCAGGTGTAACTATTGCTGCTGTACCATTATTTGACCCATCAGTGAATATATTTGGAGCATTCATGATAGGTGTTTTTCTTGTCATTTTTGGAAAAATTACAGGATGCAATGACCAAAAAGACAATAAAGGATTAGATGGTAAGTGGTTATCAAATGAAACATTAGATTTGCACATGATTATTGCCCAAGTATTTAACTCATTAGCTAATTCATCAATTTGATTCATAGTATATGGAGTAATAATTTTATTGGGAGAAATTCCAAATACTCCCTTTGCTATTTTTATTCCTTTGAGTATTAATTGTCCTACAGCCTCAGGATACCTAGTAAGAATAGTGTTAGGAGAATAAGATAAATGTATCCATAATAATGGACCTTCTTGCCAAAATACTCCTGTAGGAATATTTTTTGTTGGTAGTACAATAAATAATAAAGGCAAACTTATATCAATTCTATCCAAATGCATATTTTCCATATATGTTTCAATGATTTTTAATGCCTTTCTTGCTTCAGGCGTTAACATTCGGGGTGAATTTGGATCTGATGGACCTTTTAGGATATCAAATAAAGGTCCCAATTCTCCTGTTGGAATACCTAGATAAGGCCTTATCCAATTTATGTCTCCTAATAACTTTTGAAAGTCATTAAGTGATTTGAGTTGATCTACTCGTATTTGAATTTTTGGCGGACGGACCATGGTTGAGGATAATAGAACTCCTAAATAATTAATTGGAAAATTTAATTGTACTTTATCTATTGCTATCTCTAGATTATAATTTTTTAATAAATTTGTAAGTGTGGCATAACATTCTAGCGATGTGTTTTTAGCTTTGTGTGCTAATAATACATCATCCATATAGTGAAATATTTGTAGTTCAGGATTTTGATTTCTAAGTGGCTGGATTACTTTGTTAACATAAATTCGACACATAGTTGGGCTGTTAGCCATCCCTTGAGGGAGTACTTTCCATTCATATCTCTGATCAGGACCTTCATGATTTAGTGCAGGGATAGTAAATGCAAAACGTGGACTATCCTCAGGATGAATTGGAATTGAAAAAAAAACAATCTTTAATATCTATAACTAAAACATACCAAGTTTTTGGCAAAGCAGACAATTGAGGAATCCCCGATTGAGCAGGTCCCATAATGACCATTTCATTATTAATGGCTCTTAAGTCTTGCAATAATCTCCATTTACCAGATTTCTTTTTGATGACAAAAATGGGAGTATTATGGGGAGATACAGAAGGTTGTATATGTCCTTCCGCTAATTGTTGTTTGACCAGATCATGGGCTACTTGTATCTTTTCTTTAGTCAAGGGCCACTGAGGAACCCATACTGGTCTTTCTGATTTCCATGTAATTTTTATTGTCTCAGTGGCCCTTTGTGAAAATCCAACCCATGTCTGTCTGTTCCTTGATCTATTTGTATTGGTGCTGCTATACCTTGTTCTTGTTTTTCTAATCTTTTTCCTTTCCTAAAACCTTGTCTAGCCATAATAGTGGGTGCATTTTGATTGATGTTATTTGTTAATGTCAAACCTAATTGATCTAAGACATCTCGTCCCCATAAATTTACGGGAAGATGATCCAATACATATGGCTGTATAGTTCCTTCACATCCTTCAGGATCCTTCCAATCTAATACCATTGTGCTTCTTCTTTTTTTTTTTTTAAAGATAGAGTGAGAGGGGAGAGAGAGAGAGAGAGAGAGAGAGAGAGAGAGAGAGAGAGAGAGAATTTTTAATATTTATTTTTTTTTAGTTCTCGGCGGACACAACATCTTTGTTGGTATGTGGTGCTGAGGATCGAACCCTGGCCGCACGCATGCCAGGCGAGCGCGCTACCACTTGAGCCACATCCCCAGCCCCACCATTGTGCTTCTATCGGGATTAGTCGCCACTCCTAGGCCTTGAAGCGTTTGAGTGGCTTGTTGTAACGGCCAATGTTTTGGCCATTCTTGACGAGAGATGATGCTAAGGTCTGCACCTGTATCCAGTAGCCCATTAAATTCATGTCCTTGAATATTTAGTTTTAGCATGGGGCGAGAATCTAAATTTAAAGAAAGCATAGCCCAATCTACACCTGTGGAGCCTAATCCCTTGGAACCTCTTTCTACAGCATGACTGGTAAATTTATCATGTAGGCTTGGTATTATTAGTAACTGTGCTATTCTATCTCCTGGTGAAATTATTGATATACCCTTTGGAGAACTGGCTATAATTTTTATTTCACCTTCATAATCGGGATCAATTACCCCAGGACTTATCAAAAGTCCTTTTAGAGTAGAAGAGCTGCGTCCCAATAATAAGCCTACTGTTCCTTTGGGAAGAGGTCCTTTTACCCCGTGGGAATGATTTGAACTCCCATCTCTGGAGTTAGTACTGATCTGGCGGAGGCGCAGATGTCCAACCCTGCGCTCCCTCTGGTTTGTCTGATGAGGGATCTGATGGACAATGTGTCCTGGTCACTACCCTGATGGGGTTGCTGGGTTCCTCCAGTGCTTCGTATATTTGTGGTTTGGGGCCCCGGAGCATTGGGGCCCCCTGTCCATTTTTTGGCAACGGAGCCCGATGCCTTTGTCCACGATATTGTGGATAAACACCTTGTCCTTGTTCATTTTTTGATAATGGAGTACCTTCTATGGTGGTTTGAGAACGGCATTCATTAGCCCAATGTCTCCCTCTACGGCATCGTGGGCAAATACCGGGTATTCTACTCCTTTGATACCTAGTTTTGTTAAACCCTCCTCCTATGGGGCAATTCCTTTTAAAATGTCCTGTTTGTTGACAATTGTAGCATGTTCTTGGCCTGGTATATAAAGCCTGTTTTACTGCAGCTGCCACAATTTGCCCTTGTTCATTAATGTCTCTGGCATCTAAAGCCTGTTTTACTGCAGCTGCCATGACTTGCTCTTGTTCATTAATGTCTCTACATAATTTAATATATGTGTTTAAATCTTCCTGTTTCCATGGTCTAATGATATCTCTGCACCAACGATTCGCTTGGTCATAAGCCAGTTGTTTTATTAATGGCATTGCTTGTTCTGTATTCCCAAAAATTCTGGTAGCTGTTTGAATAAGCCTATCTACAAATTCAGCGTAAGGTTCATTAGCTCCTTGTATTACCTTAGATAATTGACCTTGTAAACCTCCATGTCCTTGTAAAGTCTTCCATGCCCTAATCGCCTCTGCAGCAATTTGTGAGTGTACGCCAGGATCATATGCAATTTGTTGCTGCTGATCCTCATAAGGTCCCTTTCCTAACAACATATCTAGATTTCTCTGAGGATAACCAGCTGCTGCATTTCGCTTAGCCGTCTCCTTGCAAAATTCCTCATTGGCAACCTTCCATAACAGGTATTGACCTCCATTTAGCACAGCTTTACACATATTAGCCCAATCTGCTGGCGTCATGTTCAAGTTGTTAATGGATTCGACCAAGCTTACAGTGAAGGGTGCTTGAGGACCATAGGTTGTTACAGCCTCTTTTAGCTCCTTCACTGTTTTGAAATTTAAACCCTGGTAAATTCGCTGCCCTCCTACCTCAAATACAGGGCATACTTGAGATCCTGTCTCAGGATCCCAACTATCAACTGCGGGTGTTGGGAGTCTCCTAGCATATGGAGGTGGTGCTGTTGATTGGACACTTATGCCCTCTGGTGATAGAATGCTGTTAGTAGCAATCTCCTGTAGAGGTGGTGCTATTGGTTGGACACTTACGCTCTCTGATAGAAAGGTGTTATTAGCAGTCTCCTGTTGTAACTTTTCCCCTGATGGCTTTTTCTGCTCTAAACTTCCTTCCTCTGTCTCACTAGCTTGAAAGACCTTCTCTTTTACTTGAATCTTTTCCTCTTTCTGACTAACTTGAGAGACCTTCTCTTTTACTTGAATCAATATGTCTTCTCCTTCCTCTACCTTTGTCTGAATTGAAGGCTTTGGACTAAGCAAACCAGATACGAGTGTCCACAATGGCAATGTGCCAACTGGCAGAGTCCCTGGGTTGTTCTTTTCTATTCTTTTTAAATCTTCACCATGATGGTTCCATTGTGATATATCTAACAACTCCTCCTTAAAAAGCCATGGGCTACATTGTTGTATTGTATCAATGTATGCCCTAACTGTTCTTGATTTTACTGAGATGCCTCCTTCCTCTAACAATTTACTTAACAGTCTTTCGGTTTGTTTTTTACTAATTGCTGATCCCGTATTTCTACTATAATACAACCCAACAAGATGACGCAAAACAAAACCGAGACAGAATGAAATAAAATTGGAACCACACAAAATCATTATATCAGCCTTTCTATCCTCCTGAAATGTGTATCCGTCCTTTCTCCCTATCTGTTCCTCAGACGCAAATAGTTTTTCCTCAGATGTGAGCGGTTTTTCTTCCGTCTCACTCATCTCCAGGGACAGGCAAGTTAAAACAAAAATGAAGCAAAACAAAAGAGGAATCTTAGAATGGCTACCCATCCTCTCGCCCTGCCCTCAGGGGCGAGCAGTTTACTTACCCTCAGTCGCTCCCCGTGCGGGCCACCAAATGCCGCAGTCTGGCTGGGCACAATTCAGGAGCCAATCAGCTAGATGTTGCTGGGGCTGCTGTGAGCCAATCATCAGCCGGCAGCTGGAAGTTTGCTGGCAGCTGGAAGTTTGCTGGGGCCCCTTTGGCTGTGGCTCTCAACAAGAAATGAGAGGGACAAGCTGGGATGGCCATCTCACAGGCAGAGCTGACGCTCTGGGTGAGGAAAGCTGACCACCAACAGTAATTCTCAGGCAGCCCCGGGGCCCGAGGGTTAAGGCCAGGGCTCCCCAGACCCCTTTCCTCTGCAGCACCAACTGCCCCCCCAGGGCTTGGATGGGCTCTCTGGAAGGGTCCAGGCCTTGGGGCTGAGCCCACTGGTGCAGGAGGTGTGGGCTCCTAGAGAATGAGAGGCTCTCCTGAAGCTGGCCACTGAGCTCGAAGTCCTTCCCTACTGGACCCCAGAGGGACAGAAGCAGACCTCCACCTCCACAAGGAAATTAGAAAACGGCTCTGGGGAAGCCAGAGGAAAGAGCAAATGTCCTGGACATTGGGCTTTCCCACCCTGGGCCAGCATTGTCCTGCCTGGACTTCAAGTGACCAAGCCCCACCCCACAGCCCCACTGTGAGAGCCAGCTGCCCAGGGCCATGGGACACATGCAGAGCACCTGTCACAGTCGGGACAAGCACTGTGCGTGAGACAGAAGCCTACCCCCGAAGCTCAGCACTAACCTGACACCTCCAGAGACCTGAGAAAAGCTGCTGTACATCAAACAGAAACAAGATGCTTTAGAAATAACTTGGAAAAGTTTTTAGCCAAGAGTGGCACACGACTGTCATCCCAGCTGTTCTGGAAACTGAGGCAGGAGGATGTCGAGTTCAAAGCCAGCCTCAGCAACTCAGCAAGGCCCTAAGCAACTCAGCAAGGCCCTAAGCAACTCAGCGAGACTGTCTCAAAATAAAAAATAATAAAGGCTGAGGATGTGGCTCAGTGGGTTCAATCCCCAGTACCAGGGCGGGGGGAACTTTTAAAGGTAAAAAAAGAATAATAACAGCAATGAAAAACTCAACAGGGAGTGTGGAAGGTAAAATTGAGGAAATTTCCCCAGAAGTAGGAAAAATAAAAACAACAGAAAGTCGAAGAAATGAGAACAGGAAGGGCAATATCCCAATCACTCTTTTGGCAATCTGGAAAGATTAGCGATGGAAAAAAAAAACACCCCAAAACATGAAACAACAGCATCGACAAAAAGAAGGAACAAATCAACAGTTAAGCAGGTCTGGTGCGGTGCCCACACCTGTAATCCCAGTGGCTCGGGAGGCTGAAGCAGGAGGATCAAGAGTTCAAAGTCAGGCTCAGCAAAATTGAGGTGCTAAGCAACTCAGTGAGACCGTCTCTGAGTAAAATACAAAATAGGGCTAGGGATGTGGCTCAGTGGTTAAGCACCCCTGGGTTCAATCCTGGTATCCAAAAAGAAAAGAAACAATTAAATAAATGGCTCAGAACGGAAGGCTGCACATTTCCACCTGTGCTCAGGAAAATGGTAAAAACGTACCCATGTCACTATGAGCACACCATTGAGATTTCAGAGCCCTGGAGAGTAACAAAGAGATGACAAGCTTCGAAAGGAGAAGCAGAACCCATAAGAAAGATCCAGATCAGAATGGTGTCTGACTGCTCAACCCTGAGAGCAAGACACAGAAGCAATTCCACACAGAAATTTGTCTCCTATCTGGATTTATAAGCCCAGCCAACCGTCAATCAAGCAGGAAGGCCAAAAGAGGTTTCCAGACAGGCACGTGCATCCTTCTCTCCAAGCTACCGAAGGGTGTGTGCTACCAAAGCAAGAGAAAAATCCAGAAAGAGGGAGCTGGACTCTAAGAAGCGGGCGCTCTGGGCCAGGAGAGTGGCAGGAGCTGTCACCTGGTGGTCCTCCCTGTGGACAGGCGTGGCCCACAGTCTCCACCTGTTCCACCTGGGAACAGGACAGACCTGGAGTGTGGCCCAGGCCCCTCATGCTCTCGCCCATGTGCTGCCAGGACAGAGGGTTCTGGACAGGCGGGCCTCAGGTGGGATGGTGGCCTGGAGAGTAAACGCAGAGGAAGTGAGCAGGTGATCAGAGGAGGTCGGAGTGACCTGGCTTCTCCCTCCCCCTCCCCTCTGATGGCCGCTGGGCTGCCACTGCCTGCCTGGCTTCCCCTGGTGCTCTCCTCCTGCGGGTGTCCGGGGTAGCTCAGCTGGGGTGTGCTGCCTGACTGGAGGTGGACCCTGGCATGACTGGATTCACCATGATGCTTCCTTCAACTCCCCTCCCCCGCCCCCCAAAATGGATTTCCTCACTCTCTCAACCACAGAAGAGCCTTCAGCCAGCTCCTGCTTCTCCCAAGGCCCACTCCTGGGCACCCTGGGCCAGCCAGGTGCCAGTCACTGGCTTGGTCCTGGTCAGAAGGAACAGGGTTAACCCCAGGGAGGGTCTGGATACTGAGCCCACCTCCTGTCTCCAGCTCCTGACACCACCTGCTGCTGGCTAGGAGGCTCTGCCAGGCTCCTTCTGGACAGCTCAGGGCCGGCTCCAGCCCCGGTAGGCTCCATTCCAGGACGGGCCTTCAGGGTAGGCTGTTTGTATGATTCAGGGGGTTGGGGTTTGTTCCATTTTAGGAGAGAGGAAGGGGAAAGAGGAGGGAGAGGAGGAGGATGGGAGGAAGAAAAGGAGGAGAAGGAGAAAGGGAGTAGGAAGGAGAGGAGGAAGAGGGAGACGGCTTGCTCCTCGCTCGCCCTGGGCAGTGGGGGAGGCAGACAGAGAGCAGGGCAGAGACCCAGCAGCCACAGGCCTGGCACCATGGGGCTGCCTTGGCTTAGCCCAGAAGCTGGCAGCCCTTTGGTGTTGTGAACTTGGGGACCCGTGCCGTGAGCAAGGGGACTGTGGGCAAGACGGGTGTCTCTGAAACCCAACCTGGAGAGGTCTTGAAGAGCAGGTGCTACGCCAGTGAGGAGGCAGCAACTGCTACACACTGTGACCTGTCAGGAGACTCGTGGCTGCCAACAGGTGGGCTGCAGCCCTCTGCTCACCTCCCCGTTCGTCCAGGGCTCTAGGTGCCATTCCCAGGATTGACACCTGCCAGCAGACCCTGGTCTCTTCGGGGATGGCACTCTGGAAGGCACTCTGAAGGGCCTGGACTGTGTCCACTCTCAGACCCACCCTCTGGTGTCAGCGTGCTCCACAGCCATCTCCTCGCCTGCCCAGGGCCTGACTTGCTCTCCTAAGCTTCCTGGACCCCTGAGACCCATCTGGATGCACCTCAGCCAATCTGTGGCCCTAATATGGGAGAGAGGCCTCCACAGGGACCACCAGCTGTGGCAAAATCCAATATCTGATCACACCTCTAGCAACTATTTACAGAGAACGTGTAGTGGTGCGTGATCTGTGCTCAGGTGCTTTGCATGTGAGCTCAGATTAACCTCCACAACATCCTGGCTGGGTGGTAGCTCACTCTCCAGGAGGGCTCAGCTCAGGAGGCCACTTTCTCAGGGATCGTGCTCCAACAGATCGGGATGGGCCTGTCAAGGTTCATGACTGAAGACAGCAGAATCCTCTCGAGCTAGGAGGAAGGGCTGGCTCAAGAATTTCTAGAAAGGTGGAGAAGCAGGCTTTAGGTGGCTTCCAGAAAACTCCTAGGGTCCAGCTGCTGAGCTGGCCTGGTGTGGAGCTGGCCCTCCTGCCAACTCCCAGACCCAATGCCCTGGTGTCCCTATATAGCAAAACCACTTCCCCGTGGCCCAGCTGCTTCACTGCTCACTGGACTCAGATCTCCATAAACCTAAATCCCACGTGGCCAGAGAGGCTGGGATTTCCAGGTCCCTCCTAGGGAGAGCCAGAGCCACAACGTGGGAACTGGTTTTAGGCAGCTTTTTTGCTGCGTAACCAAAAGATCTGATAGAACAATTTTAGGAGGATAAGTTTATTTGGGGCTCCTGGATTCAGAGTTCTCAGTCCGTAGATGGCCAGCTCTATTCCCTGGGACCCAGGGGAAGGCAGAACACCCTGGGGAAGGTGTGGTGGAGGAAAGAGGCTCAGGACGCGGAACCAGGAGGCAGAAAGAGCCCTGCTCATCAGACACAAAGACATACTCGAAGGGCACACCCCAGGACCCTACTCTAGCCACACCTGCCTGCCCCCAGCCACACTGTTGATCCCATCAGGGGGTCAGCCACTGATTGGATCAGGGCTCTCACGGTCTTCGTCTCACCTCTGAAGGTTCTTCATTCACTCCTACATCTAAACCACAACAGAGCTGAATGGGTGTTCAGTAAGCATGGCCAGCCCCAAATGACAGGCCTTCCAAGAGTGACAATGTGCTCAAGGGCTGGTCCCCTGACTGCTTGAGTCCAACAGGTGCCCTTGGGAATGTGGCACCGCTGACCTGGAGGGGAAGACTGGAGGTCCTTGGCAGTGAGCCTGCTTTGGGGACGCTCTGGGGCAGGCAGTGCTACTCCCTGGGAGCTGTGGTCCCAGGGGCTGTGAGCACCCCCTTCAGTCCCCAGCCAGGTGAGCACAGAAGCTGCTCCGGCTTCCAGAAGCTCAGACACAAGTTGGCGCAGTAACTGTCTGTGAACCTTAATAATAGAACAGGGGCTTCTGCCGTCAAGCCCTCTACTCCATTTACTCCTAGTTTGACTTCATCGCACTTTCTGAAGCACTGGACTAGGACGTCACAAAATTTTTAAGAACTGATCCTTCAACCACAGAGCTTGAGTAGCTAGCTGCACCACCAGGATCATTTGCCCTGCTGACGGCCCTGGACCTGTCCTTCCTGGCCCTGCCTCAGAAGCTAGGAGGCACTCACAGCCCTTCTAACGTCACTTGTCTGCTAAAGCTAGCCAGAGGCAGTCCTGACATTTGCCACTATGAGGACTTTAACATAGTCACTTCCACTCTGCAGATATCAAGAACAAGCCTCAGAGATGTCAAGAAATTTGCCTCAGCCTGAAACTAGCAACCTGCGCAGCCAGGCTGCTCCCTAGCCCCAGCCCGTCCACTGCGCTGGGCCGAGACGTAGAACAGCAGGCACGGGGACTCAGAAAGGGTTTTGGGTATTGCTGAGGGATGGGGAAAGAGGTGTATTAAATAATGTTGCTGGACAGGTAAACAGGTAAAAAAAAACCCCAAAATGAACAAGACAGGGATGCCCTCTCTCACCACTTCTGTTCAACATGGTTCTCGAAACACTGGCCAGAGCAATTAGACAGACGAAAGAAATTAAAGGCATAAAAATAGGAAAAGAAGAACTTAAATTATCACTATTTGCAGATGACATAATTCTATACCTAGCAGACCCAAAAGGGTCTACAAAGAAACTATTAGAGCTAATAAATGAATTTAGCAAAGTGGCAGGATATAAAATCAACACGCATAAATCAAAGGCATTCCTGTATATCAGCGACAAATCCTCTGAAATGGAAATGAGGAAAAACACTCCATTCACAATATCCTCAAAAAAAAATAAAATAAAATACTTGGGAATCAACCTAACAAAAGAGGTGAAAGACTTATACAATGAAAACTACAGAACCCTAAAGAGAGAAATAGAAGAAGATCTTAGAAGATGGAAAAATATACCTTGTTCATGGATAGGCAGAACTAACATCATCAAAATGGCAATATTACCAAAAGTTGTCTATAGGTTTAATGCAATGCCAATCAAAATCCCAACGGCATTTCTTGTAGAAATAGATAAAGCAATCATGAAATTCATATGGACTCAGAATAGCAAAAACAATGCTAAGCAGGAAGTGTGAATCAGGCGGTATAGCAATACCAGACTTCAAACTATACTACAGAGCAATAGTAACAAAAACAGCATGGTACTGGTACCAAAACAGGCGGGTGGACCAATGGTACAGAATAGAGGACACAGAAACCAATCCACAAAACTACAACTATCTTATATTTGATAAAGGGGCTAAAAGCATGCAATGGAGGAAGGATAGCATCTTCAACAAATGGTGCTGGGAAAACTGGAAATCCATATGCATCAAAATGAAACTGAATCCCTTTCTCTCGCCATGCACAAAAGTTAACTCAAAATGGATCAAGGAGCTTGATATCAAATCAGAGACACAGCATCTGATAGAAGAAAAAGTTGGCTACGATCTACATACTGTGGGGTCGGGCCCCAAATTCCTCAATAGGACACCCATAGCACAAGAGTTAATTACTAGAATCAACAAATGGGACTTACTCAAACTAAAAAGTTTTTTCTCAGCAAAAGAAACAATAAGAGAGGTAAATCGGGAGCCTACATCCTGGGAACAAATCTTTACTCCTCACACTTCAGATAGAGCCCTAATATCCAGAGTATACAAAGAACTCAAAAAATTAGACAATAAGATAACAAATAACCCAATCAACAGATGGGCCAAGGACCTGAACAGACAATTCTCAGAGGAGGACATACTATCAATCAAAAAGCACATGAAAAAATGCTCAGTATCGCTAGCAGTCAGAGAAATGCAAATCAAAACCACCCTAAGATACCATCTCACTCCAGTAAGATTGGCAGCCATTAGGAAGTCAAACAACAACAAGTGCTGGCGAGGATGTGGGGAAAAGGGTACACTTGCTCATTGTTGGTGGGACTGCAAATTGGTGCAGCCAATTTGGAAAGCAGTATGGAGATTTCCTGGAAAGCTGGGAATGGAACCACCATTTGACCCAGCTATTCCCCTTCTCGGTCTATTCCCTAAAGACCTAAAAAGAGCATGCTACAGGGACACTGCTACATCGATGTTCATAGCAGCACAATTCACAATAGCAAGACTGTGGAACCAACTAGATGCCCTTCAATAGATGAATGGATAAAAAAAATGTGGCATCTATACACAATGGAGTATTACTCTGCATTAAAAAATGACAAAATCATAGAATTTGGAGGGAAATGGATGGCATTAGAGCAGATTATGCTAAGTGAAGCCAGCCAATCCCTAAAAAACAAATGCCAAATGTCTTCTTTGATATAAGGAGAGTAACTAAGAACAGAGCAGGGACGAAGAGCATGAGAAGAAGATTAACATTAAACAGGGATAAGAGGTGGGAGGGAAAGCGAGAGGGAAGGGAAATTGCATGGAAATGAAGGAGACCCTCATGGTTATACAAAATTACATACAAGAGGAAGTGAGGGGAAAGGGAAAAATAATACAAGGGGGAGAAATGAATTACAGTAGAGGGGGTAGAGAGAGAAGAGGGGAGGGGAGGGAAGGGGAGGGGGGATAGTAAAGGATAGGAAAGGCAGCAGAATACAACAGACACTAGTATGGCAATATGTAAATCAATAGAAGTGTAACTGATGTGATTCTGCAATCTGTATACGGGGTAAAAATGGGAGTTCATAACCCACTTGAATCAAAATGTGAAATATGATATGTCAAGAACTATGTAATGTTTTGAACAACCAACAATAAAAAAAAAACCCAAAATGTCTGGGGAGATAATATTCTCCAAAGAAACAAGACCAATGGGACTCACTATAGGACTTGGCTCCCATGATTGTGGTGGCCAAGAAGTCCCACCACTGGCCATTGGACGCCAGTGGGTCTGAAGGCCCGAGAACCAGGGGTCCAAACCCACAGGCTGAGAGTCATCCATTTCCAAGGTATTGATCACGATCTGTACTTGGTGACACCCAAGCTTGTCTCTCCAGCCAGACCTCTTTACCAAACTTCAGATTGGCATGTCCACCCCAAGCCTGCCCCTGCAGCACCACTCTCCACTCATCTCACAGCTGGGACCCCCAGCCACCCGTTGCACACGACCCTGGAGTCAGCCTCACCCTCCCTCTCCTCCCTTCTCTGCATGGGACTCCTCCATACTACCGCCCCTCCACTCCTTCCAAACGGACCTCCAGTTCATCCATTCCTCTCCATCTTCATGCTCACAAACTCTGGTGGTCATTAATGGGGTCCGGCCTTCCTTGGGACACAGTGGGATGACTCTTTCCCACCACATGTGAAGTCAGGCACACCTGCAGGACTGGTTTAGTCAACAGCACATGAGAGGAAACGACTCCTGTCCCTTCTGGTGGGGAATCATAAGAGCCAGGACACTCACCTCCTTTTCTCCTGCCATGGAGATTAGAAATCCTGTCCAAAAGATGCCATGCTGCCTGGATCCCTGATGCTTAAGACAGCAGATCCCCTCTGCCAACCCAGGAAAGAGAGCTAACATTTGCTAAGTTAGGCCATTGAGATCAGGGGCTGTTTTGTTACTGCAGCACACCCTGCCCGTCCTGTCCAAGAGCCCAGCTCCACAACAGCCTGCTACTCCACTCTCCCCCTCCACACGGCAGGCAGCAGCAGGTATAATCGGATCCCAGCATTCCCTCCCGAAAACCCCAAGCACTTTGTGCTGGACTTGGGTATCCAAGCTCCCTTCTGTGACCCCAAAGGCCATGCCATCTTGGGCCTGCCGGCCACCTGTGGTCTCACCCCCTCCTCACTCATTCAGCCCACCCTCCCCACCTCAGGGCTCAGCACCTGCTGCTCCTTCCGCCTGGCACAGCTGATGCCCATGCCCAGTTCACATGCACCTGCTCCAAGGCCCTCGACGTGGTGTCACAGTTCAGTTGTTTCCTGGTTGCTGTCACCATGAATCGGGATCACATTTTTTGTGTTTTTCACTAAAGAGAGCTCCTAGGGCCATGCCAGCCCCGGAACACTTTGTGTGTTGGGGAGTGGCTGAGCGGGTGGGGGTACTGTGAGAGCAATTGTAGGTGGAGGTTGGGAGGCCAAGACACACTGACCACTCCCTTCAGGCCACCAGCCCAGGCTCCTCTCCAGGTGCCTGTGAGACACTGGGGCCCTTGGACAGCCTGGCCTGGGGCAGGAACCGCCAGGCTGAGGAGTGGGCAGCCCATCCTGGCGGGGGAGAGCACTTGGCCGCTGTCCAGAATGGTCCAAGGTCGAGGTGGGGCAAACGAGCCCTGCAGAGGGACAGCCTTGGGGAGACTCCACAGCTGGCTTCCCTTGCACTTCCTTCAGGATGGCCAGTGTAGGCCTGGTGCTCCCAGACCCCAGCGGCCCCTCTGCAGCCCCTCCGCAGCCCTGCTCAGGAGCTGGCCGTCCAGCCCTCTCCCTGACACCTCCTGGGCAGGAGCAGAGGACGGCATCCCGCCTCTCACAGACCAGACTCTGCAGCCCAGGGTGCTGAGGCCTCTCCCAAGGTCACATGGAGAATGGAATTCCCACCCAGGCCCATCCCAGGTTCAGGCCCTCCCCCTGGGGGGTCACACAACTCTCCCCACAGCACTCCGACCCCAGCTCTGGGCTCTGACCTTGGCCCTGGACTCCGAGGCCTGGCCTTAAGGGGCCTCCTGTGGCCTCCCTGGAGCGGTCACTCACCTGCCTCTGTCCTGGCTACTCGAGGGCCTGGCTTACTCTCCAGACCCCACCGCTGGCCCCTCGGGCTAGGCCACTGCGTTCACCCCACCTGAGGACCTCAGGAGCCTCCCTCTGCTTGGAGGTTCCTACAGCCCAGGGAGGAGCAAGGAGGGAGCCACCTTGAGGACCAGGCAACTGAGGAGACCAGGGACTCCTGTCTTCCTGTTGTTAGCAGCCCAAGGGGGCACGAGAATGCGTAGAGATGAAAGGCAGGGTGCTCCCCGAGAAACGGCACTGTCTCTAAAGGACACTCCACAGGGCCAAGTGACAGCTGGTGGCACATCCTCCATACAGCCCGGACGCCCTGGCCTGGGGCCCGTGCCACGCTGGACCCAGCAGCCCTCCCACTGCGGCCACAGTAAATGCCAGTGTCTATTCCTCTCTGGGAAGGGCGGATATGTTCTCTGATTCTGTAGGAAAGCAGGAAACTCTGGGAATACTGAAAGTCTCCCATGGCATTTGCCCCTCGTCCCATTAGCATGGCAGCCCCTTCCTCCTGGAGTCCGCGAGATAGGGAAGATTCCCTGGGTCCTTAATTACAGAGGCCAGACGGATGGGGGGCACTCTCCCGAGCAGGGGCGTACTCAGCACCAGCCTGCAGTCAGGCCTGGCCTTATTTTAAGCAACCTGTTAATTTGGAAACCCCACCACCCTGTCTTGCTCCCCCTGACGGTGCTCACAGACCTCTCCGGGACTGTGCGCTGCCCTGGGCCTGTACTTTGCCCTCCCTGCTTAGCTGCATCAGAATTCCAAAAGGATCCTTCCTGCTTCTCGGGTTTAATTGGGTACAGGCTTTTGAGAACTCACTCCTAATGCCACGGGCTATTAATTAACATGCTGGGAAACCTTCTCCAGCGCTAATAGCTCCTGCACACTGAGGTCTCCAGAACTAGGGAGGGCGGGGATAGTTCCCAAGTGGGTTTGTGGGATTTTTTGGGGGGGATACTGAGGATTGAACTCAGGGGCACTTGACCACTGAGCCACATCCCCATCCTATTTTGTATTTTATTTAGAGACAGGGTCTCCCTGAGTTGCTAAGCGCCTCACCACTGTTGAGGCTGGCTTTGAACCCATGATCCTCCTGACTCAGCCTCCGGAGCCACTGGGGTTACAGGTGTGCCCAGGTTGTGTTCTGTTTTGTTTCTTTGCAGTGCGGGGACTGAACCCAGGTGTACTCTACCACTGAGCTACACCTCCAGCCCTTTTTATTTTATTTTAAGACAGGGTCTCATTAAGTTGCAAAGGCTGGCCTTAAACTTGCAATCCTCCTGCCTCAGCCTCCCACGTCGCTGGGATCACAGGTGTGTGCCACCACACCTGACTTCCAAGTGTATTTGACCACCGCAAAGATCCATGTCCAGTAGGTAGGACATCTCTCTGGTGGCCCCCCATTCAGCTACAGCTTCCTGGCCAAGGTTGGCCCCAGCATCAACTCGTCCCCACCACTGTCACTCCCCTGTTGAACTGGATCTGACCCTGGACAGCAGGTTTGCACAGCTGATCTGAGAAGCCCAGCTCTGGCCTGAGCAGCCATGACTTAGGCACCTTTTGAAAGCGCTCTGCCTGCAGCGATGGCCACAGGCACCTTCCTCGGACACCTGGCCCTTGGAGGGAACTTACACGGTGAGGAGGGCACTTAATCATCAGTTCATTGTGTTTGGGGTCTGATGGCTTGAGGAAGTACTGGAGTGAGCCAAGAACTCTGGGAACACTCCAGGCCAGAGCAGAACTTCTACAGAGCGCCTTCCCTGCTCGGCTTCTCACGGGGACGGACTCTGTGGGAAAGTGTGGCCCGGTTTTTATCTTTTGACTTACACCACCTTTTCCTACAATATGACCTAAGTTTGAACAATACCTGCTTCTTTGTTTTCTTTACTTGTGAATGTACATGTGTGGGTGTGAGAAAAAACAACACTCTCCAGGACAGGGCAGGGCAGAGCCTGTGCCCGGCCTGGGAAGGCGGGAAGAGAAGGTACTGTAAGGCCCTGGGGCTGGGTCAGTGCTGGCCCTCTGACCCTCCAGCTCTGCCCTCCCACCTGTGTCCACCTCAGTAGGCTCTCATGCACAGTGCCCACGGCCTCAGCTTGCCCAGGACCAAGGGATCTCCTGGGGGCAGAAAAGGGACCAAGACACAGGTGGGTCTGTGAGCAATGCCGCATCCTCACTGCACACCTGGTGCAGGTAGAGCCAGCGCTGCCTGCTGAGAGGTCAGCCAGCTCCACTGACGGACACGGAGCACCCCACCTCTCTGCACTGTGAGCCCCTCAGAGGCCCGAGGCCCAGGGACCAGCGGGCTGCACCACGTTAGCTTCCATCCGCACTCTGCGGATCCCTGAGCCGTGGTGGGGAGAGGGGCATGGCCACAAGGGTCCCACAGCCCTGGTGCCCGTGGCAGTGAGCTGGGAGCTCTGTCCTACCCTGGAGACTCTGGGGCAGGTGCCTGGGCAGGGCCCAGGAGTGAGCGCGTGCTCTCTCTCTCTCCCCTAGACCTTTCCTTCATGGTTTCTTTTGTAAGGGTCCAGCGAAACGTCGGAGAAGGAGAGACCACACGAGACTAGCTCCATGCAATGGCAAGGGGGATTTATTAGGGATCCGTTCCAGCGCGCTGGGGCTCCGTGCTCACTCAAGAAGGGAGAGCAGCCCAGAGCCCAGAGCAGAGGTCAAGCAGAGCTTAAGTACACTTTTTGGAGAGGGTGGGGGGCTTTGCATACATCAGAACAAATCATCATGAGGCGCGGGAAAATTGAACAACTCTGATACATGATTAGTCCATTCATTGGCGGGAACAGGCTGGGCAGGGGTGATTGGTCACTTCTAAACTGGGTACACATTCAAACTGATTGGTTCGGGCCCTGTGACAAACTGCACAGGGCCCTAGGCTGAATGGCCAGTAGGGCGTTGTCTTAACTATCTCAGGAATCTGGGTGTAACAGAGGAACTTAATAATACCTAATCTTTTACATTTTAATTCAAGCTTTCCAGCTTAGAAACTTTACCCTTTCACTTTCTAGGCAGGAAATTTTGTCCTGACCATGAAAATTCTCATCCCTCTCAAGTACTCTATTGTCTCTGAGATTTTCTAGATCAAAATGGCCTCCTGGGAACATCACACATCAGATGACAGACTGTCTTCATGGAAAATTCTAATTTATGAAATGCTACTCTAAGTGTGAATGAGTGGTACAGCTCCTGGGTGGGGATATATTTTGTCCCAAATTGGAAGAGCCAGGTGCTGTGGCACAGGCCTGTTATCCAGCGGCTCAGGAGGCTGAGGCAGGAGGATCATAAATTTGAGGTCAGCCTTGGCAACTTAGCAAGGCCCTAAGCAATTTAGCAAGATCCTGTCTCTAAATAAAAAGGGCTGGGGATGTGGCTCAGTGGTTAAGTGCCCTGAGTTCAGTTCCCAGTACCAAAAGAAAATTAATAAATACTGAAAGGGTAAAGTTTCTAAGCTGCAAAGCCTGAATTAAAATGTAAAAGACGGGCATTGTAAAGTTTCTAAGCTGCAAAGCCTGAATTAAAAAGTGAAAGACCAGGTATTGTTAAGTTCCTCTGCTACACCCAGAACCTGAAATTCCTGAGATAGTTAAGACAACGCCCTACTGGCCATTTAGCCTAGGGCCCTGTGCAGTTTGGCCCGAACCAATCAGTTTGAATGTGTACCCCCCCCCTTAGGAGTGACCAATCACCCCCGCCCGACCTGTTCCCGCCAATGAATGTGCTAATCATGTATGAGAATTGTTGTTCAATTTTCCAGCGCCTCATGCTGATTTGTTCTGATGTATGCAAAGCCCCCACCCTCCCCAAAAAGTGTACTTAAGCACTGCTTAGCCTCTTCTCTGGGCTCTGGGCTGCTCTCCCTTCTTGAGTGAGCCTGGAGCCTCAGCGTGCTGAATTGGATCCTCAATAAATCCCCTTCTGCAATTGCATGAGTCAGTCTCTTGGTGGTCTCTTCCTCCGACTTTTCGCCGGACCCTTACAATACAAGTTATCAAATTGGATTCCCCTTCCTTCTACTCTCCTTGACTCTCCCCGCTGAGCCCCAGGTCAGGAAGCCTCCTGGCCCATCCCACCCTGCTCCTGCCTGGTCTCCTGGCTCCTGTGCTGCCCTCCTTTCTGCCACAAGGACCGCAGAGGAAGTGGGGCTCGCCCATGGCCCTGGGGCCTGCCTCACCTGGCCACAATCTTACCGTCTGGGCTAGCCATGCTGTGCCCCTAGATCCAGGGCTGGGACCAGGGTCTGGGGACAGTGGGGCACACGCTCTCCCTAGAGATCACAGCCTTAGGGCGGAGACACCCCAGGGAAAGGAGCCTGAGGCCCTGAGCAGCAGAGACCAGCTGAGAGGCTGTCAGGGAAGAGGCAGCCCGCAGGCCAGCCAGGGACTGAGCCCCGGCAGAGCCCACTGTTTCCAAAGGAGGCTGGGGGGCGGCACGTTGAAATCTGTCCCCAGCCACTAGGCCTCCCCTCTGTGGCCCGAAGCCCCTGTAGCTGAGGCATCATTAACAGACACCTGTGGCCAACCCCCATCTGCCCCAGAGCCACCTGCTGGGAACCACTTGGGCCCATCTGGCTCAATCCAGCTCCCCCAGCCCCTTCTCCTCCACCACTTCCAACCCAGAGGGGCTGGCTCTGTCCCAGTGGTCCCTTTACCTTCTGAAGGTAGCCCTCATTGTGCTAAGGCTTATTAAAAAAAACACCTTTTTCTCCCTTCTCCCCTCCCTTCGCCCCTCTCCCCCCCTCCCTCCCTCCCCTCTCTCTTCCCTTCTCCCCTCTCCCCTCCCCTCTTCCCCCTTCCCTCCCCTCTCTCTTCCCTTCTCCCCTCTCCCCTCTCTCTTCCCTTCTCCCCTCCCCTCCCCTCTTCCCCCCTTCCCTCCCCTCTCCCCTCTCTCTTCCCTTCTCCCCTCTCCCCCCCTCCCCTCTCCCCTCTCCCCCCTCTCTTCTCCCCTCTCCCCCTCTCTTCTCCCCTCTCCCCCTCCCCTCTCCCCTCTCTTCTCCCCTCTCCCCTCCCCCCCTTCTCCCCTCTCCCCCCTCCCCTCTCCCCTCTCTCTTCTCCCCTCTCTCTTCCCTTCTCCCCTCTCCCCTCTCTCTTCCCTTCTCCCCTCTCCCCCCCTCCCCTCTCCCCTCTCCCCCCTCTCTTCTCCCCTCTCCCCCTCTCTTCTCCCCTCTCCCCCTCCCCTCTCCCCTCTCTTCTCCCCTCTCCCCTCCCCCCCTTCTCCCCTCTCCCCCCTCCCCTCTCCCCTCTCTCTTCTCCCCTCTCCCCTCCCCTCCCCTCCCCTCTTCTCTCCCCTCCCTTCTCCCCTCTCTCTTCCCTTCTCCCCTCTTCCTCCTTCCCTCCCCTCTTCCCTCCCCTCTCCCCTCCCTTCTCCCCTCCCTTCTCCCCTCTCCCCTCCCTTCTCCCCTCTCCCCCCTTCTCCCCTCTCCCCCCTCTCTTCTCCCCTCTCCCCTCTCCCTCCCTAACAAGATCAGGGAGAAGGGTGTCTTTCCTTCCCCTGGTGAATTGCCCTTGGACACACCCAGTACCGGAAGGAGAGGCCCTGGAGCATCTGGGAAGTGAACATCTCCCAAATTAGCAGCAGCACTTAGGGCGCCCTGGGGCCCCTCCTGGAAGGTGACCCTTGAAGTTCCTTTGAAAGCCCCTGTCCCTCCTGGTCGGGAGAGCCACAGCCTCTGGGACAGGAGTCCCCTCTTTCTCCTTTGGTAACAAAGCAATAAATCTTCTATTTCCTTTTTCCCAAAACCTCCTGCTCCTTATTAAACTGGCATTGATTGGCAGTTACAGCCTCGCCCGCATCTCTGGTGCGGCGCCTGGCCTCTTTAGCCCGTCCTCTGCCGGCCAGTGTGGAGGAGGCGTTGAGGGCAGCTCTTGAGAGCCGAGTAAACAGTGGCTTCCTCCTGTTCTCATCCACCTTTGTTCCTCAAGACTGAAGGGCCTGGCCTCGAGAGCCCCTTGCCTGGGGCCCAGCCTTGACCCTGATGGGAGGGACCTGCAGGGTGCTCCCCTGGGCCCCGCTCTGGCTCAGGAACAGGAGTCGTCAGGCAGCGGCCAGGCCCTCAGCTGGCCAGAGCAGACAGCTCTGGTGCCCAGCTGCGCTGGCCACTGCACCACCAGCCTCTCCTGGCCAGGGCCCACACCTCCCAGGGCGGCTCCCTGAGCTCAGCCCTGGCTTCTCCTCCAGGACATGGCATGGCCTCTGGGAGGCTAGAACAATACAGGCCTTATCAACAGCCAGTCCACTGGCCCACTCCTGGACTTCCCTTCTGAGAACCCAGGACCCTTATTTAACACAGGCGCTTCCTCGCCTGAGTCAGCCCTGATTGTGTGCAGACAGTGGACACTCCCACCCCACAAGCCCTCCAGGAATGGGCCTGGCTTCCTTGGCTCCACCAGGAAGAGCTGCAGGCAGAGACCCCAGGAACAAATCATCCCTCTGGAAACCCAGAGAGGGCAGGGCTGGTTCAAGGTCACACAGCAAGACCTGGAGCCTTGGCTGTCCATGTCTTGCGCAGTACTTCGTAGAGACGGGAGGGCCAGCCCAGGAGGTGGGACACCATCTGGGTTTGTCTATTTCAGCTTCCCTTCCACTCTTGCCTGGAAGGGTGTGTGTTCCTTCCCTGGGCACACAGAGCAGCGCAGCTCCCCAGGAGTCAAGGTGACTTGGCCCAGAGGGGATGGCAGGAACCCAGTGAGCTGGAACCTCGGTGTCACCAGCAGCCCTCACAGAGAATATGCTATAAGCAGGGGCTCCTAGTGCCAGCCCATCCTGTGCCTCTGTGACTGGGTCTGAACGCTGACCTGTTCTGTGGCGAGACTCAGTGAGGATTTATACCAAATCTGAACAGGTTGGAGGCCGACCCCCATGGAACGCTGCACTCATGCCCCAAACTCACCTGACGGCGTCCTCATTCTTCAGAGAATGGGCTCCGCACAGCCGTCTGGCCACAGCCAGCTTGCCACTTGGCTGGCCGGGTCTGCAGGGGACCTAGTGGTCACCCCCAGTCCTGGGAGCAGGCAGAGCAGCGCCTCCTCCTGGGTTGGAGCACCGTCCATGTGCACGCCCGCACGTCCACTCCAGCCCTGTGGGCCTCGCTCAAGGGCTGCCCTATGGCCCCCGGGCAGGCCTCTGACGGTGCCTGGTCCTCCTCTGACGGTGCCTGGTCCTCCTCTGACGGTGCCCAGTCCTCCTCTGATGGCGGAGCTCCCCCAGGTGGTGCTCCTCGCTCACTCGCTTGCCTCTGCTCTGTGCTGATGAAGGTGCAGCCCGCAGAAGCCCACATGGCCCTACATGGCCCCGCAGGGACGCAGGCCCAAGAGCCCTGAGGTCCCAGGGCTCTAAACCCGTGGGAGTCAACCCACTTGTCAGGCCTTGTGTGCCCGGGCATGGTGCTGGGGACAGGACCCAGGGTGCTCCTCCACTGAGCCGCACCCCAGCCCTTGACATTGTACTTTGAGTCAATGTCTCGCTAAGCGGCTCAGGCTGGCCGCGAACTTGCCATTCCCCTGCCTCAGCCTCCCAAGTAGCTGGGACTGGAGATGGAAGCTACCATGCCTAACTTTTCTTTTTTTTTTTTTAATATTTATTTATTTTTTTTTAGTTTTCGGCGGACACATCTTTGTTTGTATGTGGTGCTGAGGATCGAACCCGGGCCGCACGCATGCCAGGCCAGCGCGCTACCGATTGAGCCACATCCCCAGCCCTACCATGCCTAACTTTTCACCTTGAAATCATTTTGAACTTTAAAAACGTTGCAAAAACCTGGGCTGCCTGGCACACAAGGCCTTGGGTTCAAGCCCCACCACTGCAAACCAAAAGAGCAAAAATGGCACAAAGATGCAGATTCCTACAGAGCCTCTCTTGTACGTTGGCCAGTCACGTAGCTGGAGTGTTCACAGAACCTGACTGGGGCTCTGTCCCGGAGGGACTCCATTCACTCATCCCCCAGCCTCCTTCAGGCTGATAGCTGTCCCGCAGATGTCCTGCCACAGGACCCATCCAGGACCCCACAGTGTGCCGTCCCACTGTCTGAGCCTCCGCCACCCGGGATGGTTCCCTCACCTTCAGGCTTTCGTGATGAAGGGTTGTGAGGTTATGGCACAGCCGTGGGCGGGAGGCTGGCAGTATACTCCTGGTGGCATCCGCTCTGGTCACTTGGAAGAGGTGGCGTGACTGCCGAGCCCTGTCTCGGGGCCATTCTATCCTGTGGTTCCGACGAGTGAAGAGGAAGCTGCGGAGTGTCTGCCCCTCACACCTGCACCCCCCCCCCAACGTGGCCGTGGTGGGTTTTCGTGGCCGCAGCACTCACCACTGTGAGGCTGGCTGCAGGCTGGTTTTCTGTTTCCATCAAGCCTCCCACATTTGTCACCTGATATTCTAAGGAAAGAGGAGCTTCCCTCCCTCCTTTCTGTTCCTAATTCTGCTGTTGTAATCTGTGACAATGATTATTGTTACTCACACTGTCTCAGATCTGACCATCCGGATGAAGCCAGATTTAAAGTTAGGTAGTCAGTGTAGTTAGGTAAATCGGGTCTAATACCGAGTAAAATCTAAAATGGAGGCCATGCTGGGAATGACTCAGGGAAAACACAGGAGAACTCATGGAATGTTAATGAAGTCCCGAAAAGGCACTGGGCCAAAGTCCACCTCAAAGAAGTGTTAATGAACAGCCCCCAGCAAACTTAAAGATAGCCCATCACAAAGAAGTGTCCCACCCCTCGGGTCTTCCAACCTACATTCCATCCCCAAAACTATAAGAAGGGGAGACAACCGCACTTCCACGGATTCCACCTCTTGGGTCCCCTTCTTCCTCCGTGAGAAGTCTTTTCTGCTGTCCTTTAATAAACTTCTAATTTCTCCTCTGACCTTGCCTCGGCGTGCTTCTTTGGTGTTATTCTTCAACATTGGGGAAGCAAGGACTCCTCACCGGTCAACAGCGGTAACACGGAGCCCTTCAGTGTGGCTCCTGTGTCCTTTGGTAGTGTCCCCCCTGGCTCTTGAGTGATTTCTCTAGCTCTGCCTTGTCTTCCCAGCTCACTGCTACCTTCCCTGCCCTAGCCGAGAATCAGCCATGTCCCCCAGGAGCTCAGCTGCCTGGTAGAGAAAGGTACTTAGCGACCAAGGTCAGGGCAATGGGGCTAACAGGCTCAGAGTACCAGGAGTTCCTGATCCAGACTAGGATCAGGACACAGCTAGAGTATCCACTGTCCCTGGATACCCTACAGGGGCCAGGTGCAGGACACCCCGAAAAGACCAAGATCCCAGGTGCCCACGCTCCTAATAGAAACGGCGGGCATAGTCTTCACATGGGACCTAGGGCATCCTCCCACACCTGAGGCATCTCTAGATGACCTGTCACACCTCGTACCCCATGAATACTACCTGAGCAGCTGTCTCACTGAGTCCTGGGGCCGCGACAGGGTACTGTCTGGCCTACAGGGCAGACGCAGCCATCGCAGACCCAGCTGCTCATCCACCCAGGAGCAGCTGCCTGGCCTGCCGGGAGCCGGGGGTCTGAGCTGAGGTGAGGGCTGCAGGGGGACACTCCAACTCAATCAAGTGGCTCCGGCACAGCACTCGACACACAGAGAATTTGTTTTGCTTTTTAGAACTTTCTGGAAACTTCCCCCAGAGTCAGCCTGTGGGTGGCTGAATGCACAGAGGCGAGCCTGTGGAAGCTGCCTCCATCCTTCCTTGTCTGCACACCTCTTCCCACGCGGGCACCTGGTTTTGCCATCCCTTACACTCACCTCCCCACACACACACCCAGACCTGGAGCACACTCAGGGGACTCTGGGACTTCTGCGGCCTTTGTAAGCATTTATGCTGTTAGAAAACAGGCTGAGGGTGCGCTGTGGTCAGAGGTGGGGGAAGACAGCTGAGTGGTGGCGGAGAATTAGTCTGAATCTCACCTTCCTCGACTGCAAAAGGGGGTAATGACTGTTTCTGGCTCTGGGACAATAGAGGGAACAAGAGGACACAAGAGGCCCAAGATGGAGGGCCCAGGGTTTCCCAGATACCCTGGAAATGCAGAAAGTCTCCCTTTGGTCCCGGTCCTATCAGCTGACTGGGGAACCAGAGAGCCCTGAGGCTCTAGGGTTACCAACTCTTTTCATTCAGCTGCAACAAAGCAATCTCTCCAGTAGGTGGCAGCAGCTGCCCCAGAGCGGGTTCTCAGCAGGGAGCATCCACCTCCGCTGGAGAGGGGCAACTGCGGAATTCACATCCACATGGGGCATGTGAGAAATGACCCACAGCTTCTCAAGAACGCATGCTGAACATCTAAGCTCACATGAAAGGGACCCGCAGTGAGTTGAGAAGTCCTGCCCTTGAAAAACCAGCCTCTACCTCAGAGCAAAGCCTGTCCAAGAAAGGGACATGACCTTTGTCCTTGGAAAAACCCACAGAGCACTCCTAGGCACATTCCCACCCTGCTAAGTTGTTTATCTACAAATAACAGGAGAGATCTGCTGTGCCAGGTGTCCCTGACTCAGTCAGGCTAGGTGGAGATCCATAGCAACCCCCTAGCAGCCACCAATCAGCATGGGACAGGGAAATACCTGGGATGGCCAGATGACCCTCCCAGTAGTTTATGGTGGTTGATAACATTGGGAAACCATGTAGTTTAGCATGTACACCCCTCTTGGCTCAAACCAATCAGTTCAAACCAATACCCCTTTTGTTCTGACCAATCACCCCTACCCAACTTGTTCCCGCCAGTGAATGTGCTAATCATGTTTTAGAGTTGTTATTTGATTTTCCCGCGGTGTGTGATGATTTGCTATGATGGGTGGACCTCCCCCAGGCTCAGGGCCGAGGCAGGACACATGGACCCTCTGTGCATGGGGCTGAGAAACAGGGGTCCCAGTCCTCAGTGGGTCAAGAAAGAGACCCACTCAGCACCACTGAGAAGGGGCAGAAGGAGGAGGAGAGGTCCCATGGCAGTGAAGCCAGATTTAAAGTTAGGTAGTCAGTGTAGTTAGGTAAATCGGGTCTAATACCCAGTGAAATCTAAAATGGAGGCCATGCTGAGAATGACTCAGGGAAAACAGGACAACTCATGGAATGTTAATGAAGTCCCAAAAAGGCCCTAGGCCAAAGTCCACCTCAAAGAAATGTTAATGGAGCCCAGGAAACAGTCCCCAACAGATTTGGAGATAGCCCATCCCAGAGAAGTGATAAGCCCATCCCAAAAGTCCTTCCTGCCCATTTGGCCCACCTGTGTCCTAACACTTCCCACCTACATTCCATCACCAAAACTACAAAAAGGGGAGACAACCGCACTTCCACGGATTCCACCTCTTGGGTCCCCTTCTTCCTCTGGGAGAAGTCTTTTCTGCTGTCCTTTATTTTTTTTTATTTTTTATTTATTTATTTTTTTTAGAGAGAGAGAGAGAGAAACTTTTGATATTTATTTTTCAGTTTTTGGCGGTCACAACATCTTTGTTTGTATGTGGTGCTGAGGATCGAACCCGGGCCGCACGCATGCCAGGCGAGCGCGCTACCGCTTGAGCCACATCCCCAGCCCCTTCTGCTGTCCTTTAATAAACTTCTAATTTTCCACTCTGCCCTTGCCTCGGCGTGCTTCTTTGGTGTTATTCTTCAACATCGGGGAAGCAAGGACTCCTCACTGGTCAACAGTGGTAACAGCAGCATCCATGTCAGTCCTGCCAGAGGAAGACATTCAGACTCAGGGGGCTGCTGAGCTGCCTCCCCTCCAGGGTCCTTCACCACCAGCCCTGCCCCCATGAGTGGCAGGAGAGAGCGGGACCCGCCAATGAGCCGAGGTGGCATTCTGGAGGCTGCCAGTGAGCTCCCAGCTCTCGGCTCTCCATCACCTTCCTGCAAGCAAACGCCCCTCCAGATTCCTGCCAGAGCGACAACTTGTAGTGTAAGGGTCCGGCGGAGCATCGGAGAAAGAGACCACACAAGAGACTGACTTCATGCAATTGGCAAGGGGGGATTTATTGGGGATCCATTCCAGCACGCTGGGGCTCCGTGCTCACTCAAGAAGGGAGTGCAGCCCAGAGCCCAGAGCAGAGGTCAAGCTGAGCTTAAGTACACTTTTTGGAGAGGGTGGGGGGCTTTGCATACATCAGAACAAATCATCATGAGGCGTGGGAAAATTGAACAACAACTCTGAGTCAGGATTAGTACATTCATTGGCGGGAACAATCAGGGCAGGGGTGATTGGTCATTTCTAAGCGGGGTACAAATTTAAACTGATTGGTTTTGGAGCCTAGATGCTTACGTGCCATGCTACCTGGAGCCCTTAGCTATTAAACAACCAGGGAATCAATGGAGATATTTACTGGGCAGTTCCTGCATTGTCCTAACAACTCACAGAGATTACAGGTTCGGGGGTAGCAGAGGAATTTTAACAATACCTAGTCTTTACTTTTTAGCCCAGGCCTTGCCATTTAGAAACTTTACAATGCCTAGTCTTTTACACTTTAACTCAAGCTTTTGCAGCTTGGAATCAGCTTAGAAATTTTACCTTTACAGTAGCTAGAAGGAGCACCATGGTGGCACCTCCTGCCTTTGCAAGTGTGCGTTTGGACACATGACGTCTGTCCATCCTTCCCACCATCACCATCGTCTCCTGTGGGGCATTATCTGAACCTGCAGTGCACAAGCCCCAGGATGCGTCCTCTCTCCCTAAACCAAGAGGGTCTTCTGAGCCTCCTACTCCGGCCTCCCCTCACCTCCCCCAGCAATCAGGCAGGCCTGGGGTCAAAGCTCAGTGAGTTAGACTTGTTTTCCTGGGGAGTTTGGCTTTGGAGCGGGTTGGAGCGGGGAACACAAGGGGTGGCAGAAGTTCCCTCATCCCAACAGTCACACTTGGCATGACCAGGGAGCTGGTCAGCCATCCACCCATGGAAGCTGCGGGTTCCTGTGGAAGCTTGGGTGCCTCCACCTCATGGCAGCAGTGGCCATGGCCACCTTCCTTGTCCTAGTGAAGCCAGATTTAAAGTTGGGCAGTCAGTGAAGTTGGGTAAATCGGGTCTAATACCTGTGAGATCTAAAATGGAGGCCATGCTGGGAATGATTCCGGAAACGCAGGACAACTCATGGAATGATAATGAAGTCCATCCCAAAGGAATGTTAATGAACAGCCCCAACAGATTTGGAGATAGCCCATCCCAAAGAAGTGTTAATGAAGTCCTTCCTGCCCAGATTACTTGTTTGGCCCACCTGTGTCCCAACCCTCCCCCCTGCATTCCATCACCAAAACTATACAAACGGGAGACAACCACCTCTTGGGTCCCCTTCTTCCTCTGGGAGAAGTCTTTTCTGCTGTCCTTTAAGAAACTTCTAATTTCTATTCTGACCTTGCCTCGGCGTGCTTCTTGTTATTCTTCAACATTGGGGAAGCAAGGACCGGTCAACAGCGGTAACATTAAGTTAGCCTGGGTCAGGTTCTGTTGCTGGCCCTCAATGAAGTGGGCTGATGAGCCCCCTCGTCCGGAGAAAGAACCCTCCTTTCCCCGCCCAGCGAAGCCCAACATGGGGCCCAAAGACCAGTACATCCCTCCTAACCTGAGACGACTGTCCCAAGATTCCTTGGCAAAAAGAAAAGAAGTTCATATAACATGGTGGCCCAGCCAAAGCTGGTTGGGAGCCCGTATAAGACCGTGGGGACCCACGCTGTCCTGCAGAGCTGGGCCCTGTGCGGGCGTGAGGCGTGTCCAGGGGAATCTCAGAGCCTGGTGCCCACCCAACCTTTCCTTGTGGGCACAGCATCCCATCCTGCTGCTCCTCAAGGACACTGCCCCGGTTATTTGCCCCAGTGATGAGGGAGCCCAATGCGGTATTCTTGTTGCTGCTAGGCAGTGAGAGGCCAGCTGCCGGTTCAGGTCCCAGACCTGCCAAGCTCGGTGATTATTCCCTCCTTGGCCTCCATGGGCTGACATCAGTCACTGTGGGCGAAGCATTGAGCACTGGAAGCAAGTCCCACGTCACTGTCGCCCAGCAGGCCACAAAAGAGTGTGATGCTGAGCAGCTGGCCCAAGGCCTGGCCTGTGTCCACCTTCTCTGGTTCCCTTGCAGCTGCCCTGCCGAAGGGAGGCATCGCAGGGCACCCATCTCCGCCCATCTGAGGAGCTCCACCAGCCTGGCACTGTTCAAAGCGGGTATTTCCAGTCCTGGGGAAGAACCCAGGGCAATGCACTGGCAGTGCTTGCTGGGCAGTGTCCGCACATTCTGGGCAGTGCTCGGCCCCAGAGCCACACTCTCAGTCCTTTGTATTTCAAGGCAGAGTCTCCCTTGAAAGGGTAAAGTTTCTAAGCTGGAAAGCTTGAATTAAAATGTAAAAGATTAGGTATTATTAAGTTCCTCTGTTACACCCAGATTCCTGAGATAGTTAAGACAAGGCCTTACTGGCCATTCAGCCTAGGGCCCTGTGCAGTTTGTCACAGGGCCCGAACCAATCAGTTTGAATGTGTACAGTTTAGAAGTGACCAATCACCCCTGCCCAGCCTGTTCCTGCCAATGAATGGACTAATCATGTATCAGAGTTGTTGTTCAATTTTCCCGTGCCTCATGATGATTTGTTCTGATGTATGCAAAGCCCCCCACCCTCTCCAAAAAGTGTACTTAAGCTCTGCTTGACCTCTACTCTGGGCTCTGGGCTGCTCTCCCTTCTTGAGTGAGCATGGAGCCCCAGCGCGCTGGAACGGATCCCTAATAAATCCCCCTTGCCATTGCATGGAGCTAGTCTCGTGTGGTCTCTCCTTCTCCGACGGACCCTTACACCCTAAGTTGTCCAGGCTGGCCTCAAACTCACCATCCTCCAACCTCAGCCTCCTGAGTTGCTGGGATCATAGGGTGCTCCACCACACTCAGCCTGAAAGTCATTTTAAAAACAACTATTTTAATTCTTTGGAAACTGACCTAAGTGCAGAGAGCAAACGAAGAAATATTTACTCAAGAATGTTGACTGAAACTCACTGAGAACTGCAAAGAGTCTGTGGTATTTGCACCAAGGCCAGATCCTCCCTGCCCCCCAGGCAAGGGTGGGAGCTCCCCTCCGGTGGCCCAGCCAGGAGCACAGGCTCTCCCGGCACCTGTCCTCACGTCCTCCCACAGGGGTGGCCTTGCTGGTCTTGCCCAGCCACCTGCTGATGAGGCAGCTCCAGGCGAGGGCAGTCCCTCCTCCCCCACAGGTGGGACTGGGAATGCAGGGGCCAGGCCAGGGGGTCATAAGTTCCTCAGGAGGGCCAAGAGAGGAGACCAAGGCTGCCACTTCCCCGGGCACTGAGTGCTCATCTCCGGAGGGGGCTGCCAGCTCCCAGCCAGGTTGAGAGAAGCCTGCTAGCAGAGGACTCCAGACCCAGGCGCAAGGCCTGCTTGTTCTCCAACACTGCGGGAGTCCTATGGAAGGCAGACCCCAGGGAACAGAAGGAAAACTAGAGTGAAAGCAGCATAGGGAGCCTCCTCAGGGGATGCGGAGGCTCAAGAGAGAGGGCCTGCCACTGCCTGGACCAGGGAGCAGGTAGCCAAGCACGCAGTGCCCAGGCCTCCAGACCCGTCCAGATCATGCACTCTCGGCCTCCGTGGACGTTTTCACTACGTGTTACACTCTTTCCTTCATCTTCTACAGTCCCGAGGCCCCTGCACCTGTTCTCAGCTCCAGCAGAATTTCCCCCGAAGGAATATTTACTACCTGGTAAAGAGCAACAGTTTGCTCTAAGCCCTGCCTCCCCGGCCTCCTTCCAACACTGATCTAGAAGTATCTACATCTGTGTCTGGGATTAGGATTCTTAAGACCCCATTGAGGTCCTTCTGCCTCTACACTGGGTCCACAGAGTCACCGGAGATGGTCAGCCCCTAGGTGCTGGAAAAAATGGGGCCAAAGAGCCGTGAAGAGGCCCCCCAAAACACCTCCAGCCCGACCTCGGTTCCACTATGAAGCCATTTGTGTCCGGGCTTTGCTAAGAGAAACCAGAGCCTGCATATGGCGTGAGGAGGCTGCCTCGGCAGCACTGGACAGCCGGGCCACTCACACCCCGGAGTGGAAAAGCACCAAGCTGGGAGAGGATTGGGGGGTGGGCCACCCAGCACCTCGCCTCTGCCCCACGTTGTTCAAATACCCAGTTTCCAACAATGGAATGATAAGCTAGGAGAAAAATAAGGAAGAAGGACCCTGGGTGGGGGTCACAGCGGTCCAGCTGCCTGTGAAAGCCACCAGGCCCTAACAGCCACTACAAAATATTCCTAAACAGTGGGAACTGGATTGAAGAAGTAAAGGGAGGTACGAGGCCAATCAAATAGGAAGGAGGGGTGGAGTTATTTATAAACAAAGAACCAAATGGAAATCTGGAATTAAAAAGTACAACTGCTGAACCTAGCACTGTGGCCCACACCCGTGATCCCATCCACCCAGGAGGCCGAAGAAGGAGGCTGGAGAGCTTGAGGCCAGCCCAGGCAATGTAACAAGACCCTGTCTCAAAATAATAATAATGATGAAAAGGGGATGTAGCTCAGTGATAGATACACCCTGGGTTCAATGTCCAGTACCACAAAAAAAAAAAAAAAGTTTTTTCTTTAATCATGGAGAAGCCCAACTACAGATTTGATCACTCTTTTATTTTCTTTTTTTTTTTTTTTTTTTTTTTTTGGTACTGGTACTGAGGATTGAACCCATGGACACTTAATCCCTGTGCAACATCTCCAGCCTTTTTATTTTTTATTTTGAGACAGGATCTTGCTAAGTTACTGAGGGCCTCACTAAGTTGCTGAGGCTGGCCTCAAACTTATGATCCTCCTGCCTCAGCCCCCTGAGCCACTGGGATTACAGGCATGCACCACCACACTACCAACAGAAGATCTAAACAAGCAGAAGAAAGATTTTCAAAATTAAAGATAGATTATGCAACCCAAATGACAGAGAAGATAAAATGAAGAGAAATTAACAGAGCCTCAGAAAACCACGGGACACAGAGCCTTCCAGCGTGTGCCTGACAGACGTGCCAGAAGGAAAGGAGAGAAAAACAGTAGAGAAAAGATTTGAAAAACTAATAATGAAAACCTCCCAGATTTAGTGAAAAACAACCCACACTCTGGGGAAGCTCAATGAACTCCTGCTAGGAAGGATGAAAGAAGGCCCACAGATAGACAGGCGATAACAAATGCTGAAAGTCAAAGACAAAAAGAAAACAGGAAGGAAAGCAACTCATCACTTCCTAGCGGGGCTAGTGGCATTAACAGCTGGCTCCTTATGGGAAACCAGGGGCCAGAGAGCCATGGCTAGCATTGCTCCTTGGGAGACTGTGCTCACCTGGATGAATTGAGGATAGAAATAATAGAAACTGGGCTGGGGATGTGGCTCAAGCGGTAGTGCACTCGCCTGGCATGCGTGCAGCCCGGGTTCGATTCTCAGCACCACATACAAACAAAGACATTGTGTCCACTGAAAACTAAAAAATAAATATTAAAATTCCCTCCCTCTCTCTCTTAAACAAAACAAAACCAAAAAAAAGAAATAATAGAAACTACATTCTCTGGCCATCATGGAACAAAACTTGAAATTGGTAATAGGAACAAATGTGGGGAGCCCCCAAACATGTGGAAATGAAATGAAACCTCTCACTCCTAAACACCAAGCAAAAATGAAAAGGAAAATTAGAAGATACTTAGAGGTGGCCTACATACACACATGAAAAAAAAGAAGAAGAAGAAGAAGAAGCTTAGAGGTGAAGGGAAATGAAAGTATCCCATTCCAAAACTTACAGGGTGCAGCCAAAGCTGCCTAGAGGCACATTTACAGCTCTTGATGCCTACATTGAAGAAGATCTCAACTCTTCCTCTTGGGAACCTAAACTTCCTAAGACATTGGAAAAAGAAAAACAAGCTAAACCTAATCAGAAGGAAGGAAATAAAAAAAAGATAGAGTGGAGATTAATGAAATAAAGAATATAAAACAAAATTTGAGAAAAAACAGTGAAATCAATACCTAGCTCTTGCCAGCTGCTGCACAGAGGCTCACAACATCTCCCCTGTCTTAATTTATAAATGCAATCAAAGAGTTAAAACTTCCAGTCACAGGATCCTGGATCTGAGGCAGTCATGATCTATTATGACATAAGAAGAATTAATAGAAAACATATTATTTCAATAACATACCGTGTAAAATGTTTCAACATGTTTTTAGGATTAAAGCCATTTAGTTTTTGAAGTATTTGATCACCTAGAGAGGTAGGATCTAAAAGATCGATTTTATCATTTTTTTAATATCCTGGATATGGTGACATCACTCATTTCCAATATTTATTACAGTGGCTTGTAGAGTGTTCAACTTAGTTTCAATCCTTTCATCAATATTTATCTGATTATGGAGGGCTTTGGAAGTATGTTGAGTCAAATTTTTAAAAAATTCCCATGTTGTAAGTTGTAAGACTCAGCCACAGAGGCTGTAATCATAGAAACAATGAATAGAATTAAAGAAGCCACTCCAAAGGTTCTGAGACCAAGGGCTCACTTAGGTCTGGTTAACTGGGCAATCATCTGTTGCAAAGCCTGAACACTGACTTCAGGACACGGCGGTTCTGAAATGTTGGCTGGTAATAAGACAAAAAAGGGTTGGTGAAAGATCAATATTCCTTTCCCTCTCTGATAACTAGTGATACAATTAGTTAAGTTGCATTTTTTACAGGCTACAAGATATTTGTCATTCTTTCTGCTAATTCTCACATTTCCAATAATTGGAGCACAAGGAGATGAACATGGGCCTGCAGGCCATAGCAGGAGCCCTCCTGAGAATTCCTGCCTACAAAGTAAGGCACAGGCCTGTCAGTAACGCAGGAAACCTGAGGCAGCAACCAAGTGCCAAACCTCCTTCGCCGTATTACCCACGAAACCCCAGGGGTCGTGGCACCCTTGACTAATTGTCTTTTGTCAACTCTAGGAGACCAGTCTAAAATATACCCACTGTTTCTAGACATTTATGTTGCACTGACAAGACATTTGTACAATCCATCCATTTAGGAAAGTTGCCAAATTCTATCATAGAATGATTAGAGCAATAAAATATTGGTGGATATGTTTTGTAAATAACTGGCTTGTATGGGAAAATTCTATTTCAATGATCTCTCTATTCTGACAACTGTCCAGATATATAAACATAATTGTAATTTCTAAGGAACAGCTTGACTGGCTGGTCTAGGCTCCCCATATGCTGTTTCTTTCCTCATAATGCTGTTTTTTCCCCTTAGACAGCCAGCATGCTTATCATGGGGCCAACACACAGGTAGCTGATAACGATAACCAGTATAATTAAACCCAGTCGCATGGGTGGATTTTCCAGTCCACATTGCAAGGCACATTCAAGGCACACCTGGGGGAATGGGCCCACAGCTCTTCATCGGTCTTTCTGACCTGGCAGCTCATGAAACTCACATGGCCGTCAACTCTGTGGTTTAATTCACCTTCCTGTGTCAAGTTTTTCAGCTGTTTCCAAGATGACAGGTTTAGATTCCATCCTTTGAAATCTGATTCGACTTACTGAACCATGTTCAGCAACAGTAAGACTTTTAGTATCACAGTTTAAGAAAAATTTTTTGAAATATTTCATAAGATTTAGTGCATGCATGTAGGTTCTTGTTTTCCCCTTCTTATTTATTAAAACTGAATAAAAGGCTAGCATAAGTCATAGTGTCATTAATTTTAAGTTATAGACAATAGTATAGTACAAGTATTTAAATAATAAGAAGAGATTTATTATCTTTAGTTGGCCATGAAACTTGACAACAGTTACTCATCAGTTAGGTTAAGGCCAATATTATTGAGTTGGAAAGGGACCATGGTCAATAGAAACTTAATTCTTACCAAATGTATGGTTGGATTTTGACTTTAACAGAATTACAAAAAAGAAGAATGTGATAAATTGTATATAAAATTTGCATTTTGAAATTATCTCTAAATGATTATCTTAATTTGGAATGAGGCAAGAGACAGAGTTTTAATTTAAGATAAGTGTCCTTTACCAGGGGCACACGAGAGATACACAGAAATTTTTCCAGAATAGGAAGCATACATGTTTAATAAGCATAGGAAAGATATTTTGTTTCTCACCATTAAAAAAAATGAAATAGAAAGATGAAGAGCCCTTTACTTACCATTTATGAAAAACTTTTATTGTCATTACTAAATCTAATGTTAATTTAAGTATGAGGAATCAGTACCTTAAATACCATGGGTAAAAATAAGTAAATAGCATTGTTTAGGACAGTGATCTAATTTAGAATTTTATATGGTGTTGACTTAGCAATGACATCTTAAGTGACTTATGACAAAATAATCTTAATATATAAAGAAACAGTTGCATGAACATCTTTAATAACTTTACTTAATGTACTAAGATTAGCTTTAAAAATTATGTGTAAGGGCTGGGGATGTGGCTCAAGCTGTAGTGCGCTCGCCTGGCATGCGTGCGGCCCGGGTTCGATCCTCAGCACCACATACAAACAAAGATGTTGTGTCCACCGAAAACTAAAAAATAAATATTAAAAAAATTCTCTCTCTCTCTCTCTCTCTCTCTCTCTCTCTCTCTCTTTTAAAAAAAAATTATGTGTAAGTCATGACTTTACTAATTTTAAAAATATCAATGTGTGTTGTAGGGCATTACCTTGTTTTTAGTTAAAGTTGAGAATGGGCTTATCATGTGTAAGCTTTATATTGAGATAAACTATTGGCTGTTGAGCTGATTTGTTTATGGCTCTCTAATATTTTAGGGGTGACTATTTTTAGGGTTATTTCTCTCAGTGATAAACTGATGACAGGGTTTCGAAGGAAGGACCTATTTTAATATTTTAGAGGCTTCCAAAGCTTGTTAATAACTTAGAGAATTTATTCCTCTCAGGGACAAGACTAGTATTTTAGTCTTTTTGTGTTTCTGTGTTTTTTATTTCTTTCATTTGCTCTCTAATTAAACTGCAAGGTAACATCTAAATTTGATTAGGGCCATGTCAATCTCTGTAATTTCTTTTGGAATGTTCAGGGCTGGCTGGAATAAATCATCCTTTGAAAATGCATGACCCTGTATAGATTTAGGGTGTGGTGTATTGTCTCTTTGAGTCTCTCCATGAAAATAGTAGGACTTTCCTAAGGCCTACTATAATTATTTTCTAGGAATTCTGTTTACCTGTTGGATCCTAATCTGCTTTTGGGGAATTGTCTGTGCTCCAGGCAAACAATCAGGCTTGTCCCTATTCTGTGTTGTTGGGACCTGGTTTGTCAGGGACTAGAAGGAAATTCTCCTTCAAAGATTAGCCTGACAGCCCCCTGGGAGACATCCTGCCTGGGAGGCATCTTGCAGCTACCTATCTCCCTGGAACATCCTGCGGTTATCAGGATCATCAGACATCTTGCAGCTGGCAGTTTTACCACCCACATCCAGCAATTTTTGATAAGAGAGCTTCCCCATCCCCAGCATATAAATACCCCTGTGTGAACAATAAAAGTTTACAGCTTGATCAGACTCCTGTCTTGCTGTCACCTGTTGTGTCTCTTGTCCCTTCATTCCTCCCCATCTAGGTTCGCTGCCCACGTTGATGTGTCCTGCCGGATGGGACATTTGGCGCCCAGTGTGGGGCTCGAGCCTTTGACTGAGAAGGGACGCCGTCCTCCGGGAAGACTTGGCCAAGCAGAGCTTGAGATCGCCTCGGCAGACACGACCGAGAGACAGATCCAGGAGGAGAGTGAGGACGACGCAAGGTTAGTGACCCACCATGGGACAAGCAGTTTCGTCACATGATTTGTTTTTGTCAGGCCTCAAGGAGGCCCTCAAGACACGGGGGGCACGTGTTAAGAAAAAGGACGTAAAATTATTCTTTTCATACATAGGAGAATTGTGTCCGTGGTTTCCCCTTGAAGGGACCATTGATGGTAAAAGATGGCTTAGAGTAGGAGACTGTTTAAAAGATTATTATGAATCCTTTGGCCCAGAAAAGGTGCCTGTTCCTGTTGGCAAAAGTATAAACGGCAGCCGTACCCCAGAGAAAAAAACCCAACATGGCGCCTAAGGACTTCTTCTTCCTACCTTCTTCTTCTCTGCAGTGGCGCGAAAAGTTCCCGCCCTTGTGAATTCTCCCGCTGGCGCCAATTTCAAATCTCGCTGGCGGGGAACCTTGGCCCCAATGAGAACTAATTCCTGGGTGCGGGAGCTGATATCTGGAAGAACTTGCCAATAAACGGGTGGCCTGCCATTTATCTAAGCCCTACCATCTCCCCTTTAGTTCTATATAAGCACACAGCTTTTTGCAATAAAATTGGAATTCTCCCGGCGAAGTGTCTTTGCGTGGGGAATTCTTTCATTCTGGTGCCCCGCATGAGGATACGGGTGAGCTCTTTCCAACAAGAGCCCCGTCCCCTGCTCCGCCGAAGACTCTCCGCCCAGGTCCGCTGTTTTCAGACGCCGGCTTTTCTGCACTCACCACTGATCCGACCGTAGGTAAGGTTCCCTTGACCCCGGCTCGCCAACTCCCTTCGGGCTAGAGCTGGAGCTGTGACCGTTGATCCTCTGGCGCACCCCAGATGCCCGGTGGGGGGAGGGAATTCACACCACTAAGACCTTTACTGGTCGCAGTGGACCCTCTGGTGATCCGTTTCCCTTTGGGGCGTGAGGCTTCTGAGTTTACACGAGAGGTTCTATGTTTTTTTTTCCTCCGCCGCCGCCGCCGCCGCCGCCAACGCCGCCGCCGCCGGCTAGAGTTGCTGTTTCCTGCGGGGCTCCTGTGTCCGGCTAAAGCGGCCTTTCTACTTGGGGAAAACTGAACTCCCGGCCTGGAACTGCGTTCCGCCGGAGCCAGAGTTCTGTTTTCATTACTGACTTTTTCCGCTGCCATCGAAAACTTTCCTGACGTCAGGTTGCCTGTGGTTCCGACCCCATTGGGTCTCACAGATCGCACTTCACTGGTGACGACCGGGTAGTGCCCTCTGTAGTTCCTGGCGACGGCTGGTCATTTTGGGGACGCCTACCTGACCCCCGTTCGCCCTGGGCTTCCTGGAAGCCGTTCCAGCCCGGGTTTTCCCTTTGTCTCTCTCGCTTACGCTTATTCTCTCTTTCTCTCTTCCATCTCTCCCTGTGACTATGGGCACCTCTTCGTCTGTACCTGAAGCCTCACCTCTCAAATGTTTAATAAAAAATCTGGCCACACTCTCCCTCACACCAGACATCAAGCCCAAACTTTTAATCAAATTCTGTACCCAAGATTGGCCTACATATCCACTGGATAATGGCAATCATTGGCTTCCAGAAGGCTCCTTAGATCCAAACCTCCTTCGAGACCTTTTTAACTACTGCCAGCATCTGAAAAAGTGGAGGGAGATTCCCTGCGTTGAAGGTTTTAGCCTTCTTGCATAGCACCCTGCTCTCTGCTCCTCCTGCTCTCCTTCTCAAGTCCTCCTTGCTTGCAAACCCCTCCCTTCCCCTACTTCTACTCCTGACTTCGCAGATTCTTCCTCATTCGACCCAGCAGATGAACCCCCACCTTATCCCCCAGCCCCATCTGCTCCTTCTCTCCCGCTATACCCTCCTCTTCCTCCGCCTGGTTCCACGGATCCTCAGCCTTCTGTTTCATCCCCCTCCCCTCTGCCCTCTTCTGCCTGTTCCACCTCCTCCTCCGCAGAGACACCCCCTTCCCCTCCCTCTCCTTCCTGTCCGCCGCCTGCCTCTTTCAGTCCTCCTGTTACCAGGTCTAAGGGACTCCTTCCCACCCCCAAGACAATCTCACCCCTTCGTGAGGTAGCTGGTCCCGAGGTGTTATCAGAGTCCACATGCCCTTCTCCATGTCGGACATTACTCAGCTAGAGAGGAAGCTAGGCTCATTCACTACTGACCCCACCACTTACATTCGGGAGTTTCAATGGGTCCTGCAAGCATATAGCCTCACTCATCATGACATCTACATGCTCTTGGCCAATACACTTCTCCCCGAGGAAAGGCGACGGGTCTGGGAGCTAGCCCAAGCCCATGCTGATGAAAATCATAGGACCAATCCCAACCACCCCACGGGCCCTCATGCTGTCCCAGAGCAGGATCCCCTATGGGATTACAACACCCCTGAAGGCTTGCAGTCTCGTGACCTTTTTACATCCTGCCTCTTGGCGGGCCTGAAAAAGGCCACCCGCAAGGCTGTTAACTTTCAAAAGGTGCAGGAGGTCATTCAAAGAAAGGAAGAAACACCTTCAGAATTCTTGGATAGACTAACCAAGGCCCTTCAACAGTACACAAACCTCGACCCAGAAACCCCTGATGGCCGTCATGTCTTAATGACATATTTTCTGGCCCAAAGCTACCCTGACATTAAAGCCAAGCTTAAAAAGCTTGAACAGGGCCCTGCTACTCCTCAGACCAAAATCCTCACTGTCGCTTTCAAAGTTTTTCATGGTAGAGAGGATGAAAGCGAACGCCGTAGGCAGAGGGCTGAAAATGCCAAGTTCCAAATGTTGGCCCAGGTCATTCAGAGAAGGTCATCACCACGCCGTCCTAATAAGACACCCCCTGGAGCTTGCTTCAAATGTGGTAAGGAGGGACATTGGGCCAAGGATTGTCCTTCGCCGAGGACACCCTCCACCCCCTGCCCAAAATGCCACCAAAGGGGACACTGGGGGGTGGACTGCCCAACAACCCGGAAGGGAGGTTGGTCAGCCGCCCGGCAACCCCAGCCTCTCCTGGGCTTGGCAGAGGAGGATTGACAGAGCCCTGGGCCTTCCCTCCCGACTATTACCATCAAGAAGCAAGAGCCTAGGGTCACATTCCTGGTGGACGGACGCTTCATTACCTTCCTCTTAGATACTGGTGCCACTTTTTCGGTCTTGAGGGAGTATTGGGGTCCTACCACACCCTCAAAAACTCCTATTGTCGGGGTAGGAGGTAAACAGATTTTCCCTCGAAACCCCCCCCCATCATGTTATATGCAGGGATCCCTTTTGTCCTTCACACACTCCTTTCTCGTTATGAGCCATTGCCCCACTCCCCTTCTGGGAAGGGACATACTCTCACTATTGAAAGTCACCATTCACATATCACCCCACATCTCTCCTACCTCTCATTTCCTCATGATGTTCCTAGGGGCAGATACACCTCCTTCACACACTCTTCCACAACTATCTAAACCAGTTAACCCTGAGGTTTGGGACACAACTACACCCTCTATGGCTAAATGCAGTCCTATTCATATTGTCTTATGGGACCCTTCAAGATATATTAGTCAACCACAATATCCACTCACAACCAAAGCCCTCCTCGGATTAGAACCCATCATCCAAGATTTATTATGAAAGGGATATCTTAGGCCTACACACTCTCCTTTCAACACCCCCATTCTGGCAGTTAAAAAACCTAACGGGTCCTACAGGCTGGTTCAAGACCTTCACCTTGTCAACTCCTCTGTGGTCCCCATCCACCCGCTAGTGCCCAATCCTTACACCCTCCTCTCTCAGATCCCTGCCACTACTACCCACTTCTCGGTCCTAGATTTGAAAGATGCATTCTTTTCTATTCCCTTGTCCTCAGAATCTCAGGATATCTTTGCTTTTACATGGACTGACCCTCACACCCGCCATTCTCATCAGCTTACCTGGACTGTCCTCCCACAGGGATTCAGGGATAGCCCCCATCTCTTTGGCCAAGTTCTTGCCCAGGACCTCACATCCTTTCACCCCACCTGTCCTGACTCTACTCTCCTTCAATATGTCGATGACATATTCCCTCTTGGGAACACTCTCAATCCCACACCGCCCAGCTTCTTAATTTCCTAGCAGACAAGGGATATAGGGTGTCTCCCCACAAGGCCCAGGTTTCCCAGTCTTCTGTCACCTATCTTGGTTTTCGCCTTAAACCCGGGAAAAAGGAAATAACACTGGATAGGAGGCAACTCCTCTCTAATCTTCCAGTGCCCCATACGAAAGCCGAAATACTATCATTCCTAGGACTAGCAGGTTATTTTAGGGCCTGGATCCCAAATTATTCTCTTCTAGCCAAACCCCTGTATGACCTAGCAAAGGGACCCCCTAGTGAATCTCTTGCCTCCTCCCCCAACTACCACTTCCGCAGGCTTCAGCAACTCTTCTTAAAGGCACCTGCCCTTCACCTTCCTGATCTTTCAAGACCATTTCATCTATATGTCCATGAAAAAAGGGGGCAAGCACTTGGGGTCTTAGGTCAAAACTATGGGCCTACATTTGCACCTGTGGCATATTTGTCCGAGTGACTAGACCCTACCATCCGTGGGTGGGCCCCTTGCTTAAGAGCTCTGGCTGCTGGACAAATTTTACACAAAGAAGCCTCTAAGCTGACTTTTAGGGCCCCTTTAACTATCCACTCCCCACATCACTTGAAGGATCTTTTAGCTTATAAGGGCCTTCAAACCCTTCCTCCATCCAGAGTTCTGTCACTCCTCACTTCCTTTCTGGAAAACCCTAATATTACGTTCCTCCCCTGCTTTGCACTGAACCCTGCCTCACTGCTCCCAACGACTCCCACGTCTGACACACCAACTCATAATTGCTTGGAAACCTTAGATGATTTCCTCCCCTGTCATCCTTCCATTTCTGAGGGACCACTCACCAAGCCTGACCTTATCTGGTTCACTGACGGCAGTTCCTTTAGACAGAACGGCACTCATTACTCTGGATACGCTGTAGTTTCAGCCACTGAGATTATAGAGGCCAAAGCTCTGCCTTCAGGAACTACCAACCAGCAGGCTGAACTCATAGCAGCCACTCGTGCCTGCCTTCTAGCTCAAGGCAAATCCCTCACCCTTTATACTGACTCAAAATATGTCTTCCATATTCTATTATCCCATGCTGCAATATGGAAGGAGCGAGGCCTACTTACCACCAAAGGTAATGCGATCACTAATTCGGCTCTTATAACCAATCTGATAGAGGCCTCCCACTTACCTACCCAGTTGGGAGTTGTCCATTGTAGGTCCCATCAGAAGGACGGCTCTCTTATCACTGAGGGCAACGCCAAGGCTGACCAGGCGGCACGAATGGCTGCTACCACTTCCAATTATGGCCCCCCTGGGGGACATATAATGGCCACCTTAGACAGCTCATCTGAAGCCCCTACTTCTTCCAGTAAGAACAAGGATCTTTTCGAGTTCCTTCATACTCTATTCCATTCCAACTCTCAGTCTTTGACCCTCTTTTTACAGAGCTTCTTTTCCCTCACCCCCTCTGACAAAGCCATGCTACAGAATATAGCCTCTAATTGTCAGATCTGTCAGCGGACCAACCCTCATACTCCTTTAAGGCCTAAACCTTTCCCCTCCCACCAAGCTCGGGGACACACTCCTGCTGCTGACTGGCAGGTAGACTTCACCAACATGCCCACAGTACGGCGCACTAAATACCTCCTTGTCTTTGTGGACACCTTCTCTGGTTGGGTTGAGGCATTTCCCACTTCCAATAAAAAGGCTTCCACTGTAGCTTCAATCTTACTGACAGACATCATCCCTAGGTTTGGTATGCCCACTTCCTTACAATCTGACAATGGTCCTGAGTTTATTTCTAAGATCACACAAAAGGTCTCTCAAGCCCTCTCCTTCAAGTGGCATTTCCACTGTCCATATTGCCCCCAGGCTTCAGGGAAAGTGGAAAGGGTAAATCGGACTCTAAAGGAAGTCCTTACCAAATTGACAATGGAATTAAACTTAGACTGGGTCAAACTCCTTCCCTTGGCTTTGCTTCGAATCAGAGCTCTTCCTAAGAAACCATCTTTACTGTCTCCCTTTGAGATAATGTATGGAAGACCTCTTATACCCCCTGGGTTGGTCGTTTCACAAGGACCTCTCACCCGAGATTTGTCTTTGCCTCTCTTGTTTCATCTCCGCTCGGAATTCTGGAAATATCAAGACTGGCTTCTTCCGGACCCAGTCTCCTCTCCAAACACTCCCCCCTTAACACCTGGAAGTCTAGTCTACTATAATACCCCAGAGGAGAAAGGGCCTCTTACCCCAAAATGGGAAGGCCCCTATCCTGTCATTCTCTGTACCCCCACCGCCGCCAAACTCTCCTTACCAGACAACCGTCTCACTCCCTGGATTCACATTTCTAGGTTGAAGCCATATCACCAGGAGGCCCCACCTGCTGACGACAGGACCACCCCAGAGGAACTCCAAGAATCACCTCCTGAACCTCCCCTTTACTCCTGCTCTCCACACCCATCTCACCCCTTTAAGTTGCGGCTCACACGGTGTTCCCCGCAGCCCAATTCCTCTTAAAGAAGGCACAATGAGCTTTCCCAACACCTCAGTCTTCTCTCTCTGCTTGTTTTTTGTGCTCTGCTTCTTTTCTGTGCTCTGTCAGGACCAGTCTTTACCCTCCTCTCCTACCATGTATCTATTCACTCTTTGGGAACGATACTCAGAACATGGCATGCTGAAGGTCCGCGAAGTGGATGCAACTACTTGCTTCATCCACAACTGCACCTCTATTTCCCTAAAATTGTCACCTTCCAGGACCTTCGTCCCTGGTAGCTGGAACTGGCCTTTCATTTGCTTCCTTTTTGATCAAACCAAAGGCTATTGCCATTGGTGGCCTGAGATATATAATGGGTGCCCCTTTTGGTCATGCAGGTTCCATGATGAACGTGGTAGCTATTCTTACCACTCACTTGGTTACCCTGTAGGATGGACTTCTAGTTACCTAAAATGGCATAAAGGCTCTTCATCCGATAACCATGGATGGTATACTTTAGATATACCTGACCCCAAGGCCAAACCTTGGGACTATGTTGAGTTTGCTGTCTATGCTCGGACAACCTCAGCCAGACCCACAGGGTGGATGACTGTTGGCCGCACCCTGATTACGCCACCTAAGGCAACCATTCAGGTAGTCGAGCACATCAAGGAGTCAGAATCAAAACTTCAAGATCTTATCCATAGCCCATCCAAAGAGGATTCAGAGCCTTCAACTCCCTCAGGCCTCCCTCCCACATGGCTCAATTTGCTACACCAAACTCTTCGATTATTAAACTCCACCCCTCTTTCTGTGCCTACTTCTCAGTGCTTTCTCTGTGCTTCACTTAGTCGTCCACTTCTAGCAGCGGTCCCATTAGCAGCAGGAAATATTTCAGCAAAAACCTACAATTTCTCTAAGAAAGGACAACCCCTACACGTGACACGTATCCCACTATGGGAAAGTTATTCCACCAATACTTCATTTCCTTTCATCTGTTTCCACCTGCCAACAATGAATCCTTTACCCATTTGTTCCCTGAGCTATAGCACCCCATCGAGCCCTGTGTTTATGCAACCTGGACATTTCCTCTGGTGTAACGGGTATTTAAGTACCTCAACAATTAATGTCTCTGGCACCTGTTTCTTGGTTACTGTAGTTCCTCAGCTGTCTTTGTATACTCCCACTGAATTCCGACAGTTGTCCCTACCTTCCTGCACCCGTAGGGCAGTCTTTCTGCTGGTTCTGGTAGGCCTCACTTTAACAACCTCAGTGGCAAGTCTCGGACTCTCCAGTGGAGCTATAGGTCATGCTGTATGGGCATCCAATGACCTGCAACAAAAACTGCAGGAAGCACTCGATACCACTGCTGAGTCTCTGGGCTCCTTGCAGCGGCAGGTTACTTCATTGGCACAAGTGGCTTTACAGAACCGAAGAGCGATTGATCTTCTCACTGCAGAAAAAGGGGGTACATGCCTGTTCCTCAGAGAGGAATGTTGCTACTATGTTAATGAGTCTGGGCTAATAGAAAAAAATGTTGTTAAATTGCAGGAATTATCGACCCAATTGCTCAAACCCACCTCCTCTAATCTCATAACGGGGTTCTCCCAATCCTCTCTTGCCACGTACTTACTACCTATCTTGGGGCCCCTTATTGGGATGCTCCTTTTTTGTGCTCTCTTGCCCTGCATAATGAAGTTCCTTCAAACCCAATTGCAGAAAATTTCTAATCAAACTTTCAACCAGCTTCTGCTTAGGCACTACCAGCCTCTGATGACCGATGAACCCCCAACATCTCCAAGAGAACAGCTCACTCAGTGCTGAAGCTCCCTACCAGGCACGATGGAATGCAATGGACATCAGACAGCGGGAGACAACGAGCTCGGAGAACCTCTTAATCTGCCATCCTGGATTCATGAGTCTTTATGTCCTTTTAAGCCTCCTCATGGCCCTTGGCCTCTTCTCTGTCAGTCCCCCAACATGGAACTTCTGGCAAAAATTGACCTTTGCTTTAATTTTTATCTTCATTCTGTTTTTATTCGTTCTGATCTTCTTCAGGTGCTGGTGACGCCATGTCCAGGCAACGCTTCCAGTATTTCCTAGAGTCTCTGTTACAGGACCAGTGGCTGATACCAACAATCTCCTCCATCCAGGACTGGTTCCATGCCATCGACGACTTGTGGCTTCAGGGAACTTTCATAGACTTCACCCCTACGGAAGTAGCTGTCTATAGCCACTGGGTTTTATTTCTGACTGCCATGATATCCCCAGACCTGCCCCCTGAACATTCCTCCACTTCCCTTTCTAGGCCCTACGGCGCCCCCACACAGCAGGAAGCAGCCGGATCTGACTAACGACGCCCCAATTCCTAAGAAAACAAAAAGGGATGAATGTTGGGAAAAGTATAAACGGCAGCCGTACCCCAGAGAAAAAACCCCAACATAGCGCCTAAGGACTTCTTCCTACCTTCTTCTTCTCTGCAGTGGCACGAAAAGTTCCCGCCCTTGTGAATTCTCCCGCTGGCGCCAATTTCAAATCTCGCTGGCGGGGAACCTTGGCCCCAATGAGAACTAATTCCTGGGCTCCGGAGCTGATATCTGGAAGAACTTGCCAATAAACGGGCGGCCTGCCATTTATCTAAGCCCTACCATCTCCCCTTTAGTTCTATATAAGCACACAGCTTTTTGCAATAAAATTGGAATTCTCCCGGCGAAGTGTCTGCGTGGGGAATTCTTTCAGTTCCCACCTTTTCTTACTGGAACTTAATTAATGAAATTCTTAAAAGTTCACCCTTTGACAATGGTACCTTAAAACTTGTCAGGATTGGGGAAGAGGCTATGCAAAAGACCTCTCATCTCCCCTCGGCATGCCCTTCAGTTAGTATAGAGATAGACCCTTCTCAGTCTCCCCAGGACCCTGGGAACCTTCTTGGTCCCCCTCAAAATCCCACCCTAATGAATAAGGCTCCAACGGTTACCAACCGCCTTTATCCAGTTTTAAATCCCAGAGACACATTGACCCCTGGGGAGGAGGCTACCTTGGAGAAGGAAGCAGCTACCTACCATTCAGAAGACCCGCCACCTCTCAGGACCCTGCCACAGTCTATAGGACTTATACATCCACCTCCCTCCTATATCCCTCCTGCCTTTTGTGCTCCGGCCCTTCAGGGGCCAACTGCCCCCTCAGATATTTTTTCCCCACTTCCCCTGCCTAACCTGGCTCCCTTGCGAGAGTCTCTCCAACATAGACAGGAACAGATCCAACTTTTAAAAGAATTAAGATCCCTTGACTCTGAGCTCCGCTCATTAGCCTTAGGCACGGAGTCAACCCGAGCTGGCCCAAGGCGGTCTAATACAAAGGCTAATGGCCTGTTCTCACCTTCCCAGTCACCCGTAGTCAGATAGATAAGCCCGCCCAGGCTGAAGACTCAGAGGAGGATCTAGAGGAAGAAGTGGCAGAAACAGATCAAGGGGATGAAGCGGGGGAAGGGCAAGAGGAAGATCAGGACTCAGAGGATGAGGAGTTCACCCCTAGGCAGGAAGGAACCCAGAGTGTCTACAAAAAATTAAGCCTACGTTTTCTTGAAAAACTTAAAAAGGCTTGGGCTCACTATGGGCTCACTGCACCTTACACATTGGCTTTATTAGAAAGCCACAGTGTACAATGGCTTACTCCTAATGATTGGAAATTTTTAGCCCGAGCTACCCTCAGTGCCGGAGACTTCCTGTTATGGAATGCAGATTTCAAAGAGCACTGTTGGGAAACTGCTCAAAAAAATTTAACTAAGGCCTCCTCTAAATCCTGGACTTATGTTAAGCTAGTGGGCAATGAGCCTTTTGATACTAACCCTAAACAGGCGAGTTTCCCTGATGGACTTTTGGCGCAGATTCAGACGGCTGGCTTACATGCTTGGAGACGCCTCCCTCAAAAGGGCTTGGCTACCACTTCCCTAGCAAAAATTCAACAAGGGCCTGATGAGCCTTATAGTGACTTTGTTGCCCGGCTTAACCTAGCCGCGGAGCGCCTACTTGGACCAAGCGAAAGCAAAAGCACCTTTGTAAAACATCTTGCCTTTGAAAACGCCAACCCGGCATGTCAGGATGTTCTTCGACCACATAAGGATAAAGGGGAACTTTCTGACTTTATTAGACTCTGTGCCAGGGTGGGTGAAGCCCATGCCATGGGTCTCGCCATAGGTGCTGCCTTTACCAAGGCCTTTCACAATCCTGGCTCACGTACTTGCTTTACTTGTAAACAACCTGGCCATTTTGTACATGAGTGTCCGACAGGCAAACAAAGCCTAGGGATAGCATCTCCTCAAACTGGGGCTAAACCGCCCCCAGCCACCCTTTGCCCTAGATGTGGTAAAGGTCGTCACTGGGCCAATGAGTGTAGATCTAAGACAAATGCCCTTGGACAGCCTATTTCTTCCTGCTTCTCGGGGAAACTCCCTGGTCGGGGCTGGCCCTGACCTCCCCCAGGACAAACCCAGGGGCAATAAGGTTTGTTCCCTCCCAAACTCCCAACCTACCACAAAATCCTTCTCCACGATTGCCTCCCTCCAAGGAGCCACCCCAGGCAGCGCAGGATTGGACCTCTGTGCCACCACCAATACAATATTAGACTCCATGCAAGGGCCCCAGATAATGCCCACTGGAATTATGGGTCCCCCTCCATCTCATACGTGTGCCCTTTTTCTTGGAAGAGTCTCTACTACCTTACAAGGTGTTCAGGTCTTCCCTGGCATTATTGATAATGATTTCACTGGAGAAATAAAAATACTGGCCACAGCTATCCAAGGTAATGCCCAAGCTGATGCGGTAACTCGTTACATCTTTCCAATTTTTGTTGGCTCTGTTCAAAAGGCCACGGAGTTACACAATCTTCACCATTTCAATTCCCAGAGCCTTCGTTTACTTTGTAAAATTACCAGGCAACAGGCATGAGAAATAGTAAAAGCATGTCCTGCTTGCGCTGTCTCCCTCCCCATTCAATACTTGGGAGTTAACCCTCGAGGATTACTGCCCAATCAGGTTTGGCAAATGGATGTTACTCATCTTCCTGAATTTGGAAAAACCAAATATATACACGTTTCTATAGATACCTTCAGTGGCTTTATTTTTGCATCACCACATTCTGGAGAGGCTACCAAAGATGTCCTTTCTCATCTTGTTTCAGCCTTTTCTGTAATGGGTAAACCAATACATATTAAAACAGATAATGGTCCTGCATATACCAGTGCCAAGTTTAAACAGTTTTGTGCTACCTTACAAATTTGTCATACTACTGGAATTCCATACAACCATCAGGGCCAAGGCATTGTGGAACGTGCCCACCTTACCTTAAAGACTTGGCTAACCTGCCTTAAGGCTTCCGACCTTGTGTTTACCACTCCCAGGGATCGCCTTAACCATGCATTATTTGCCCTTAATTTTCTTACCCTAGACAGTGAAGGCCATTCGGCCGCAGACAGACACTGGCATCCCTTGTCCAATTCTGTTCACCCACCTGTTATGTGGCGCGATCCCCTTACAAATAAATGGAAAGGCCCAGATCCTGTCCTCATCTGGGGAAGAGGCTCAGTTTGTGTTTTGGACCAAGAGCAAGCAGCCCCAAGATGGTTACCAGAACACCTGGTTAAACAGGTTAATGACTTACCTCAACCCAGGGACGGAGGCCCTCCCCCTGAGGACAAATTTTCCTCTTTTTCAGATGCAGCCAACAATCTGTGTGAGGATCCTGCTTAAGGCACTTCTGCTGAACAGGTTTGTATACAGAGGCCTTAGCCCTCCACCTTCCAACATCAGGGAGTACATTTTTGGCCCCCTCTGAGAATGCAAGGGAGGATCTTGGACTCAGGCTCCCACTAGTTGGACCCAGACTGCTGACTGCTTGACTAAGGTGGCTTACCTCCTTGCCGAGGTTGACCATAAACTCGGAGGAGTTCATCAGCCTGAATGGGTATGTGTTAACAAGTCAAAGATTATTCCCCCCAGTACAAGTAAAGCTCTCCAAAATTGTTCTGCAACTTGTACACATACCCAGGTGATGCATGTCTCTTGTTATGCGTCAGCCTCAATTTGTGTTAACAAGCAGGGAGAACAATTTTTTTAAGCCACCTTAACTAAAACTCATGCAGCAGAGGGGACCACTATTCATTATACCCCTGTTCTCTTTGACGGGGAGGAGAAGGCATATACACCAAGTTACAGTCAGCTAGATGCCAAGGCACTGTGGGTAAACCCTCCTGCTGGCCCATTAAGGCCCCTGCAGGGGTCTCTGATGGTGAAGGACCCACTGATGCTATCAAGCATCTTCAGATAATCAAACTTTTGAAACCCCAAATCCCTGAGCTCACATATCATCCCTTAATGCTGCCTAAATCCCAGCTCCCAGATTTAGATACCAATACATTAGATATTTTGGAAACTACCTTCTTCTTGCTTAATAATTCCAACCCCACCCTTGCTGGTGATTGCTGGCTCTGCATGACAACAGGGGCAATCATGCCTATAGCAGTTCCTATTAATTCTATCATAGACAATTATAATACATGCCAACCCGGATTTCCTTTTAAAGTACAGCCTATAGGCACTTTTACATCATGTCTTGAAAGGGTAAAGTTTCTAAGCTGCAAAGCCTGAGTTAAAATGTAAAAGACCAGGCATTGTAAAGTTTCTAAGCTGCAAGGCCTGAGTTAAAAAGTGAAGGACCAGGTATTGTTAAGTTCCTCTGCTACACCCAGAACCTGAAATTCCTGAGGCAGTTAAGACAACGCCCTACTGGCCATTTAGTTGATTAATAGCCTAGGGCCCTGTGCAGTTTGTCACGTAAGCATACAGGGCCCGAACCAATCAGTTTGAATGTGTACCCTGCTTAGGAGTGACCAATCACCCCCGCCCAACCTGTTCCCGCCAATGAATGTACTAATCAAGTTTAAGAATTGTTGTTTGATTTTCCCGAGCCTCATGATGATTTGTCCTGATGTATGCAAAGCCTCCGCCCTCCCCCAAAAGTGTACTTAAGCACTGCTTAACCTCTGCCCGGGGCTCTGGGCTGCTCTCCCTTCTTGAGTGAGCACGGAGCCCCAGTGCGCTGGAATGGATCCCCAATAAATCCCCTTCTGCAATTGCATGAGTCAGTCTCTTGGTGGTCTCTTCCTCCGACGCTTCACCGGACCCCTACAGTCTTTTAGGCGCGATGCAGAATAATACCTATGATATTGATGTTGGAGTTACTTCCTTTGGAAACTGCTCAACAGTACAAAATTATTCCTCACCCAACAGGCTGGTAAAATTTATTAAAGAACAGATTAATATTTTGGCCTCTAAGACCATACAGGTCCACTATCATCATCTGGAGATGGAAGACTGTGCTGCCAACATTTAAAAGGATGTTCTACCCTTCGCTCAGGCTTACTTCTTAAGTTTACATCCCCACAGATCTCTCTTTCTTATATAAAAGTGTAAGTAACAGCTCTGACCAACCATCTTCTGCCCTTGCCATAAGGGTTCGCTCCTCCATGGGCCCCTCCACTTGGGGGAGGACGCACCCATGGAGTGAAGACATTAGGCCATATTAATGGAGGGTGCAGGAAGGACTGCAGGAGGATGGATCCACGGATCCCAAAACCCAAGACCTCTGAGTGACACGCTCTGGTGATGGTGGTTGGCATGCTCTCCCCTCAAAGCCGTCTCCTCCAAAAACATGCCAAGGTCACCTCGAAATCTCCTAGTGAAGATGCTCGCTCGCATCAGGAGATATTCTAAGGCCTCCTAGAGGAACAGAGCCTCTATCACCCCCTAATAACATGGCCGGTAAGGTATGGTCAAATATTTTATATAAGAAAGGGGGAGATGTCAGGGACTAGAAGGAAATTCTCCATCAAAGATTAGCCTGACAGCCCCCTGGGAGACATCCTGCCTGGGAGGCATCCTGCAGCTACCTATCTCCCTGGAACATCCTGCGGTTATCAGGATCATCAGACATCTTGCAGCTGGCAGTTTTACCACCCACATCCAGCAATTTTTGATAAGAGAGCTTCCCCATCCCCAGCATATAAATACCCCTGTGTGAACAATAAAAGTTTGCAGCTTGATCAGACTCCTGTCTTGCTGTCACCTTGTCCCTTCATTCCTCCCCATCTAGGTTCGCTGCCCACGTTGATGTGTCCTGCTGGATGGGACACTGGTTAAGATAGATCTTTAAAAATTGTTTTTAGGGTGACCTCACCTTTTAAAGTTTAGCTAAGTAATAGCATAACATCTTTCTAGGTGAGGTCAGACACCTGGCATAAGTTCTGAAACATTACAATATATACATTTGGATCTCTCAGAAATCTCCCTGAATTTGTTCTTGTCTGTATGAAGTTGGAGAGGTCCTTTTGATCTTTCTTCCTTAAAAGGTAATTTTTAAGTCCTTCTCTCATGACAGTGATCGAGGTTAGACCTAACAATACATGAAAATGAGACACTTCTTTTGATCATTTGTAATTTCCCATTACAAATGATCCATTTGATGGGATATGGAAAATGAACAAATTAAGAGAACCTTCAATCCCTTCCTGAGCGAAGGTCTCCAAATAGCCCTGTATCTCATAATAGTACACATTGAACAAGTCAATTTCTCTCAATTGTCTTTAAAAAGTAGATCAAGCTTACTTTCCAGTGTAGGAAACAACATATAAGTCTTACAATATAGCTTATTGATAATATGTCCAGTTAGAGAGCCCTATATGATAAAAATGAATTCCCAATAAAATTTGTAATTTCTATAGTTTATAATTAACATATAACTTTAGTTTGGAGAACACCAGTTTTGATAAAATGTTCTTTCAAATCCCATATCCCAAAGACCCATATATTTAGTAAACCAATAGAATTAATATGTGAGAATTAGTAATAATTATCATAATTATTGATGTTTTTAAATCAATTAAATTTAGTCCTCAAAGAGAGGCTTGAAAACTGGAACTTAAGGTGGTATTTGGAGACATCCATTATCTAGTCAAGGATGTATGAAATTTAATTCATTAAAAATTAGTCCTTATTTAAACAGCAAGAGTCACTAGGGGTATGTAATGACCTTATTGGAATAAAAATAAGCTAATATTCCAACAAGTTTTTTTCACCTCAAAATATGGACAAAAATCTTGGTTCACATCAGCATAATAATATCAGGGAAAACCCTGAAACATCCTAAAACAGATCATTTTATATACTTATAGTCAATCTAGTTATGCATAAATCTTTTTCTCAATTACTTCTAGATAACCATATAAAGATTTTTTTATTTAAGAAAATCTTTTCATCATTAAAGTCTTGAATACATAAAGTCCTTTTTTTTACCCAGAGATGATTTCTTTCTTCCTTTTAAGACTCTCCAGTTTTTGTTCCCTCTCTGTAGAAGCATTTCTTTGTCTCCTTCTAGTATTCTTTTTGGTTATACTTTGGAGCAATTCCTGTAAATCTTAGAATCTAAGCAAATTATTATACCTTGATAAGAAGAGATATCTCAATGAAAATGTGGCCAAAGCCTTTGGATACCCTGTATATAAGATTATATTGTTCGTCATTTTATAGAAACCTGAACAATGATTAGTAATTAAAGATTACTTGATGGTTGTATCTTAACCTTCAGTTAAAAGTATCTCTTGAAATAAGTATTTTATAGTAAAGTACATTTATCTTGAATATCTCTAACTAGTACAAGCATAGCATCAGATAAATGCATGTATGAAAACATAAATTATGTGTTTCCTATTCAGGGAAAATGATTAGAAGCAAATAGACATATATGTTAATTATCCTATGAATTAAAGATTATAGATTACTTAAGCAACTAGGAAAATATGCATCAAGAATAAAGGTACAGGGGGTGGGGATGTGGTTCAAGCGGTAGCACACTCGCCTAGCATGCTTGAGGCATGGGGTTCAATTCTCAGCACCACATAGAAACAAAATAAAGATATTGCGTTCTCCTAAAACTAAAAAAAAAGAAGAAGAAGAAGAAGAAAGGTATAGCTTATTATTATATAATTACCCAATTTAAAATAAATCTTATTAAACCACATGGTTCTTAAAAAGTGTTTGGATGCATTTTTATATTATTTCAACATTCGATGGGCACTTTTTTTTCTATGTGACATCACGTAACGTAGTTAGAGGCAAGAAGTGCAGGTGAGTAACTGGGAGGCGGGGCCCGAAGCCCCGCCTGAGTGGCAGCGGTAAGGACTACACAGAAGCCGGAAGGCGCTGAGGCGGGGCTTATCCGCCATGTTGTTCCGCCCGCCGCGTGGCTGAGGAGCCTTCTGTATTTTATGACCTCAAATTCTGCCTGAGGTCCTGGGGGGTTCGCCCCGCGCCTCCCTGGTCCTGAGCCGCCTGTCCGCTGTCAGCAGTGCTGGCCGAACCCACAAGCCTCGCCGCCGCGCCACGGCTGTGCCTGCTCATGGTTCCCCATCAGGTGTCCTGGTTGCCCTCTAGGAGCAGGGCCCACCCTGTCCTCATCAAAGGCCCGGCCACCTCGCTTTGCGTGTCCCTCCAGCCGCCTCCTGCCTGTGTTGCCATGGGCACAAGTGTGAAGTCCACCATCGGTCCACGCGCTTCTGCCCTTTTTAATGTTTTATTCACTCAAATCCTTAATACAACTCACTCTTCAGGTTCTTAGTCAAGGAATGATAGTCATAATGCTGGGCACTGCAGTAGACATCATCCACTGGGAGCAAACAATTCCTCGTGACAGACCTACCGCATACATTCCCTCTGCGTGCTACATCTACATCTTTTCTTTTTTTCTATTCACAAAGAAAAAGCTCCAGTCCATCTTTTAATTTTTTTTGAAAAATTCCTGAAATTACAGAACTAAAATGTATTAATAGTCCACTCTTACATTTCCATGACAAACAGAAAAATTCATCAGCAAAAAAAAAAAAAAAAAAAATGGAGAAGAAGTTTATAAAACTAAATATGGATCTCAGCACTAACAGCTAAACAGAGAAAGGAATTAAAACGCTTTAATTAAAAAATCAGAGTGGGGCTGGGGATGTGGCTCAAGTGGTAGCGCGCTCGTCTGGCATGCGTGCGGCCCAGGTTCGATCCTCAGCACCATATACAAACAACGATGTTGTGTCCGCCGATAACTAAAAAAATATTAAATATTAAAAATTCTCTCTCTCTCCCTCTATTACTCTCTCTTTAAAAAAAAAAAAAGACATTGGATTCTTTAAAAAAAAAAAATCAGAGTGGGGGCTGGGGATGTGGCTCAAAGCGGTAGCTCGCTTGCCTGGCATGCTTGCGGCCCGGGTTCGATCCTCAGCACCACATACAAACAAAGATGTTGTATCCGCCGAGAACTAAAAAATAAATATTAAAATTCTCAAAAAAATAAAAAAATAAAAAATCAGAGTGGATGATAAAGTGTGTAGAAACTGAAAATTTACAAACTATTTAAAACCTGGAGTCGCTGACTATTCAGAAACTACACAGATGGATCATGGGTGGTGGTAAACAGCAGAAAGGGATAATGGATGAATCTGTATTGTTCTAGCTGCTCCCCGTGCCACCCGACTCCAAGGAAAGCTTGATGTTGATTAGATACTGAGCCAGGCTAATGCTAGCAGCAGATCCAGTGATGGTAATCTGCCTATCAGTAGATCCTTCCACTGGGTTCCCAATTTTGATCTGCTCCCCAGACATCTGACAGATCTCACTGATTATGGCGTCTTGACGCCGGATTATGCAGCCAATCAAATCGTTTGGAATGGTGAGTTCATGAGAAGTAGTCTGAGCAGATGCATCCAAACCTGCGCTGAATCCGGTGTTGACATGCGTCATAGGAAAATCAGGCAGCCCCACCCCCATAAAATCTCTTAGTTGAATTTTTGTCTTGGGTGAGTCACTCACCTCTCATTGGTTCCGTGACTCGGATGGGACACCCCTGCCTTTAAGCAGGACCCCATCCTGCCAGAGATCACACCTGAGCAGAGACCAACCTGCGCCCATCTTCTCGACCACCTCCTTTGCATTCACCATCGGCCTATTAATTGGTGAGTCCCCCTCTCTGGACTCCTAAAGCTGCAGAGGCACGGTAACAGGGAACTGGCCGTTGACCATCCAGAAGCTCGTATGGTGTCTCGTGGAGAGGAATGCACCCCACCCAGAACTTCACGGTCCCAGTGGTCCTCTTGGACCACTTCCAACATGCCTCGGCCAGTTTGAGAACTGGCAAGCCCCCTCCCCTCCTCGAGCTTGGGTCTCTTCCTCCCCACTCTCGTTTCGAAAAGCCTGGCTCCAGGTGACCCATAGCTCCCACAGCCCTCCAGGGTCCCTCACTGGCGGATATCGGCGACGACCAATTCCTTGGCCTGAGGTCTCATTTTGATATTTGGCTTGAGTGGGATGCCTCTCCAGTCAACATATCATGCCCTTCCTCATAGCCCCGTGCGGGGGGCTCCTCCTCCCTGCTGGCTGACTCTCCTCTCAAATGCCTCCTCAACAACTTGGACACTCTCAGCCTAATCCCAGAGATCAATCCCCCAAAATTGATAAAATTCTCTACTCAGGATTGGCCCAATTATCCCTTAGATAACCAAAACCATTGGCCCCTTATGGGTCCTTAGACCCTGCCATTTTGTGGGATCTCTAAAACTATTGTGAGAGATCGAAAAAATGGGCAGAGATTTTATATATTCAGGCTTTCTCCCTCCGCCTCACTGTACCTCCTGCAACCCAAAGCATGTCCTCTTGGCCTCTAAACCCTCCTCTCTTTCTACCTCCTCATCCACGGATTTTGATCCAGCCGACCCTGCCCTTTCGGTTCCTCCTTCTTCAGCCTCTGCCCCCACTTCCTCTTCAGTCCTCCTGTCACCCCGTTCCCACGCACAGTCTGTCCAGCCACACCCTGCTTCAATTATGGCTCCTTTGAGAGAGGTTGCTGGGAAGGAAGGGATCGTTAGGGTCCACGTGCCCTTCTCCATAGCGGAATCAAAAAACGCTTGGGTTCCTACACCACCAACTCTGTCTCGTACATAAAGGCGTTTCAGTACTTGCTCCAAGCCTAGAGTCTCACTTTTCATGACATTTACATGGTCCTGGCCAGTACTCTTCTCCCAGAGGAAGGCAGGCAGTCTGGGAACAAGTCCATAATTATGCTGACTAGGTCCATCAAACCACCCTGGCCCACCCACTAGGTGCCCAGGCAGTTCCTGACCAGGACCCTAATTGGGACTACAGTACCATGGCAGGATTAGCCCTGAGGGACCAATTTTCCACCTGCCTAATTGCCGGACTGAGATGGGCAGCTCTAAAGGCGGTAAACTTTGAAAAACTCCAAGAAACATTCAGGACAAAAAACGAGAACCCTTCCACCCCCTAGATAGACTGACTAAGGCCTCCAGCAATACACTAATTTAGACCTTGAGACCCCCAATGGCAGACAACTCCTAATGACCTACTTCTCCCAAACTGGAACAGGACCCTTGACCCCGACTGAAGTCCTAGCCACAGCCTTTAAGGTGTACCACAACTGGGATGAGACAGCCAGAAAGCAAAAACCCAGATGCTGGCACAAGCTCTACGGGGACCCACCCCAAGGGCCCCTTCATTTCTGGCCAAACTCCCACCACTAAAGATGGCCCCTGGGCCCTATTTAAAGTGTGGGACAGAGGGACACTGGGCACAAGAGTGCCCAAATCCCAGCCGCCTATGCATCCATGCCCTAAATGCCAGTTAAGGGGTCACTGGGCTGTGGACTCCCCTGGCCCCTGAAGGAAGCTGGATCTGCCGCAAGCCCAGACCTGGATCTTTTGGGACTGGCAACGGATTACTGAAGGGACCTTGGGCCTCCCTCCCCAATGACCACCATCACCTTTCACCAGAGTCACTATTATGGTGGGTGGATGCCCGATTAACTTCCTTTTAGACACAGGGGCCACTTATTCAGGCTTGTCGGAGTTTTGGGGACCTACTGTTCCATCCTGTTCCCCCATGTCAGAGTAGGGAGACAAACAATCCTTTCCCTTAAAACCCCCACACTCTCTTGTAGGTTTTACCACCATCTTTTCTCCTGCCAGTTTCTGGTAATGCCCCAGTGCCCCATTCCCTTATTGGAAAGGGACATCTCAGCCAAATTCCAAGCCTCCATCACACTCCACCCCAGCCCTTCTTTACCCTCACCCTTGCAGAAGCAGCCCACATGTCCACAGGCTCCCCTCTTTCTCTTCCTCCAGAAGTAAACCCTCAAGTTTGGGCACTTTCACCCCCCCCTCTGGCTCACTGTGTCCCTGTCAGAATTCATCTAAGGACCCTCAGCATTTCCCCTGTCAACCTCAACTTCCAACTAGCAGTCTTCAGGGCCTAAAGCCCATTATTAAAGACCTATGGCACAAGGGCTTAATAAGACCCACCCATTCCCCTTACAGCACCCCAATTTGGCCGTAAAGAACCAATCCAAACATCCCTCTCAAGCCAGGCTCCTTTCCCGCCCACCAGGCTGGAGGACAATTCCCAGCAGCCATCTGGCAATTGGATTTTACACGCATGCCGAGGGTCTAGAGGTATCTCTATGTCCTCATCCTTGTAGACATCTTCTCAGGATGGGGGGAAGCTTTTCCTACCACCAACAAAAGGGCATGCACGGTCGCCTCTGTTTTGCTGTCAGATATCATCCCAAGATTCGGGGTCCCTATCTCCTTGCCATCAGACAATGGCCCCGAGTTTACCTCACAATTCACACAACACATTGCTGGGGCTCTCCACATTCCCTGGAATATACACATTCCCTATCACCCCACCTCTTCAGGCAGGTAGAATGCGGTAACCCACCCTAAAGGAGACCCTCACCAAGCTCTCCCTCACCACATCTCAACTGGGTCAAACTTCTCCCAGTCGCCCTGTTTTGCCTTAGGGCACTCCCCAAAAAGCCAACTCAAACATTCCCTTTTGAGGTGATATATGGACGCCCACCCTTACCCCCTGGGGTGACCCCTTCACCCTGCATTCTTCCAGAATATCTCAGCCATCCCCTTCTTAGTTTCATCCGAACACAGATTTGGAATCACCAGGAAACTCTAATACCTGATACCTCCAGGTCACATGTCTCCTTCCTCTTAACCCCAGGCGGCTGGGTATATTTTTTTCCTCCTTCTGGTGACATGCCCATCCTGACACCTAACTGGAAGGGCCCCCAAGGGTCATCTTGTGCACTCCCACCGCTGCCTGCCTACAGGATCCCCAGGCAAACTGACTTCAAGGATTCACACTTCCAGGCTGAAAACCAGCCCGGCCTCCAACCAAGGGAGCCCAGCCTGACCATCCACCATCCTCCTCCCACAGATACGTCTGCTCCACTGCCCCTGAGCATCCTCTAAAGCTCCACATCTCACGTCTGAGGGTTCCTTCCCCCTTTCTGAGGAGGACCTTCCTCAGCCTGAGAAACCCTCACAACAACATGCCTCCCTCTAGCTCACCCTACTCCTTGCCACCCTCCTGGCACCCACCTTCCTCACACCCACTCCGTCTGCAGGGGATCATCGGGTTTCGAAAGGTGGAGTCTTACTTCATGATGTCTTGTGGTCAGCAGATTAATTGACATCTCGGCAAGTCACATCCATCTCAGGTGCTGTGTGGGACACAGGAAAAACCAGAGGACAGGCGCCATTATGAGGCACAGCCCAGTCAGCGTGCAACGCCAGGCCTATCCCCTCGTATCGCTCCAATGCGCATAGCTCACACACCACCCAGGGATGGCTCATGGCACCTGGATCTTTTGGACCAGAAGAACTAACACCAAGGTTTCACAAGCTCTTGTAAATCAGATGGTTGCCCTGGTGCCGAAGCCGGAAGACGACCTCAGGAGAAAGTTGCACGAGGAGTGTGGAAGCAGAGATCGAGGCACACTGAACAGGGCAGTGGTAGAAAGAGCCGTGCACCATGACCAGTAGGACTCATCCAGGGTGCAAGGAAGCTCGCATCCAAACCCAGTTAACAGAATTCCAAAATAAGACAATCAGAAGGACACAGCCTTGTACTGAGGTGTGGATCAGCAGTTCAGCGCGTGCCTGGCATGTGTGAGACCCCAGGTTCCATCCGACACTCCAGAAAACAAGACCAAACAAACTCGGACACAAAGAGAAGAATGAGGTCCCCTGGGGCTGGGGAGAAGGAGCCACGGACAGCTGGCCACTGGGGGGGGGGGGTTCAGTCCGCTTTGCAAGATGAGAGTTCTGAGAGTTCTGGAGACTTAGCTCACAGGGTGTGAACGCACTCAACTCTGCACAACCACACGCACAAAAATGGTTAGGGCAATAGATGTTGTGTTGTGTGGGGTTTTGCTTTGCTTCTGCTTTTGTTTTGCCTTGGGGTGCTGGGGGTGGAGCCAAGAGCCTCGCATGTACCCACTAAGTGCTGTACCCCTGAGCTACTACCCGAGCCCCTGTTTTGTATTTTTACCACAATAATAAATAATAATAATAATAATAGTGTTCTCTGAAAACAGAGGTGGTTCAGCCTGTGACTGCCGCCTGGGGCTTTTTCTGGGAGAACCGGGGACCGCTCCGGCAGCGAGCACTCTCTGCCTGCCTCCTGCTCCATGGCGACCAAGCACTGGGCACCTGTCCACAAGGCAGAGTTTCATAGAGGCCATAGTGTTTGGGGCTGGGATGAAGCTCAGTGGCAGGTGCAGGCTGAGCCCTCGTTCCACCCCAGCACCCAACAATGATATTTGTACTTCTTTATGAAAGGGAGGCTGTGGTCCTCAGCTCAGAGGAGGCCACGGAGCAGCTTCCTTTGGTCACCCCAATCCTGTGCACCTGACACCAGCGGGCTCCATCAGGCCTCTTAGTTGTGCCCCTGAGACAGCAGTGACACTGCCGGTCAGCGCCAGATCTGTCCTGGCCCCAGGTCATCCCCTGGGGACCATCTGGGTGGAGGATCAGAGGGAGGCTGGCCTGAGGGCACGGTTGTGAAGCGCCCTAGGTGGCTGCAGGCCACAGGAGAGTCTTCTTCATGGAGTCCACGGGTCTGAAGCAGGCGAGCAGCTCTGGGCAGCCCTTCCTGCCTGGCCCAGCCCTGCTGGATGCCCATCCTTGCGCTCCCCAGCCGCAGCCCTGTCCCCCAGTCTCCCTGCACTGTCACCTGCTACTCTGTGTCCACATTTCCTTCTTATGGGCCCCAGGCATTGAATCAGGGCCCCACAGCCACATCATGACCTGGTTATATCTGCAAACACTCATTTCCAAACAAGGTCCCTTCCTCACTCCTCCTAGGGGACGCAGCTCAGCCCACAGGTGGACGCAGAGAGTGGGGGATGCGAGGAGGGTCAGAGACACCGCCAGCTCCTCCCTTGGGAGACTCAGCTGGGCGTGAAGAGGCAGGCAGGGCAGGGTCTGGGGCGCGTGGGCTGCTCAGAAGTAGTCAGGAGCTGGAGAGTGGGGCTGGCTGTCGGTCCACCAGCTGCCTGCCATCTGGACCTGCTGTGTGGAGTGGGCTCCAGTTGCCTCCCCAGCCAGTGAGGACCACTCAACCTGGCCAGCTCCAAGTGCTCTCCAGCAGGCCTTCCCTGGACAGGACTCCTCGGTATGGAGCACCTCCTCCCGGTCCCACCAGGCCAACCCCACACCTTGAGTCTCCAGGCCTGGGTGGAGCCCAATCCCCGTTGCTCTGAGCCCTACCTACTCCCACCCTGTAGGTTCCTGTTTGTTTTTTGGTGTTGTGGTGCTGGGGGATGAACCCAGGGCTCTGAACTTTTTGGGACTGGGATTTGAACCTCAGCCCTTCTTATTTCTTATTTTGAGACAGGGCCTCACTTAATTTGCAAAGGTTGGCCTTGAACTTGCAAACTTCCTGTCTCAGCCTCCAGAATGACTGGGATTCCTGCTGTGGCTACTACTCCCGGATCTCCATAGATCAGAGTCCCCAAGGCATTGACCATGTCCTTCCACCTCCCAGCTCATTTCTCAGTCAATGCATGAAGGAGCAGGAGTTCTTCATAAACTGAGCATCCTGCCAGGCCTCCCTGCCCATCCTCTAGAGAAGTCCCTTTTGAAACAAGACTAAACGGAAGGATGGGGCTGTGCTCAGGAGGGCTCTCCTGTGGCCCCAGGTTGGCATTCGCTTTGGACTTCCCAAGGCTGCTCTGGAGACCACACTCACATAAACTTGAGGACAGGAGTGTGCTGAGGGAGGGCAGAGGCCCAGGTCCTCAGGGAAGGGCGGCCCAGCACACGCAAAGGACCTGCTATCACACAGGGGCCTCGACGCCTTTCTTCCTTTACCACGTCTCTCTTCTTATTTGTAGTGAGGAGTAGAGAGGCCAGGCTGGCAGCCATCTGGGAGGCAGATCCGTGCCCAGGCCACTCAGCCCAGCCCTGTGGCGATTGTGCCCTGAGGGAGCACCAGGTACCACGGCCTGGCACGGCCAGTAGGCGGGCAGCCGTCCACAGCTAGCTTGGTGTGCTTCCTCGGCTGCGCTCCTGGAAGGCAGCCATGAGTCCAGAGATCCCCCTTGGAGGGTTGGGTGGAAGCCATGGGCCACCACCTGTCCCAAGGGTACCCAGACCCAACGCAGCTCTGCTTATTTGGTGTGTTGTTGGATTCTGTTTGGTTTTGCTCTGGGTGAGGGGCTGGAGCCAGGGTATCCCCTAAGGACGCTCTGTACTCGGCCCTTGGGTCCCACACCCAGGTACAAGCATGGTGCAGGTCCACGGCCCTGGGGTTTCTGCAGGCCTCGGGTTCCCAGCCTTGGGTCAGGAACTCCCACATACTGGGTTAGCTTCCGTGGTGGCAACTGTGTCTGTCATGTGACAAGGGCTCAGGACCAACAGAAACTACAGGGTGCTCAAGTGACCTCGAGTGTCATGGTACCACCTTGGGCCCAGCTCTCATCACGGCTGGCTCCCGCCCTGCCCTGCCACCTTGAGCGCTCGAGGTGCCAGGCATCCTCTGGTAGGGAGATGGCCCCGGCAGGAGTAGGGGAGAGGGCCGTGGTGGCAGGGCCATCAAGATGCTCCCTCCCTCCCTGCATCAGCCCCTGCCCACTTCAGGCTCTGGGCCTTCTCTCCAGTGTGCCCTGCCCAGTGAGACCCAGCTGGAGAGATCTGCAGCCACAGAGGACTGTCCCCTGAGCCACCAGCTGTGCCCAGCCCCCCGCCTTGAGGGGCTGTTGGGACGGCGCTGAGAACCTCTGGGAGCCAGTGCCTCAGCCCCACGCCCACCTCAGACTCCTGGTATGAACTCTTCTGCCCCACAACAGCCATCTGTGCACAGAGGGTTCTAGGGAGGGGTAAGGAGGGCAGAGAGGGAGGTGGCCCAGACTGTGCCTTTCCGGCACTTACCTGGATCAAGAGCCAGGCAGGAAGCTCTTGAGAACATTGCTCAAGAGCAGAGGAGGCCGGGTGGGAGGGGGACAGGGGCCTGCTCGGCTTCCCGCCACAGCCCAGAGAGGCAGGACGGGGGGGGGGGGCCTCAAAGCCCCCCTGTCTGGAGGGAGCTGTGCCTGGGCCAGGGGCAAAGGGAGCTGCAGCTGGCCCTGAGGAGGCCTAGGCGGGTGGAGGTCCTGGGCGTGTCCTGCTGGGAAGAGGCTGACCAGGAGTGGAGGGCTCTCCAGGGGAGGCAAACACTGCTCCCTGTGCTCCCACGCCCATCCCCAGCCCGCTCCCCAGCTATAAGAGCCTGCCCAAGCAGGGCGCCCCGCTGCAGGGGCCATGGCCATGTCACGCCTGCTGCTGTGGCTGCTGCTGCCCACCCTCTGTGGCCCCAGCACTGGTGAGTCCCCTGCCCTCCTCTCGGAGCCCCCTGCCACTCACTGAGACTGGATCTGAGCCCAGGTAACCCAAGTCCATCCATAATCTTCACTTAAGGACAAGTCAGCTGAGGTCCAGAGAGGCCCCTAGGCTTGGCCAAGGTCACAGAGCTGGTGGGTTCTGCAGTAGGGAACCAGAGTTGTCCCACATGTCTGTTGGCCATGAATTCCCAGAAAAATTGAGCATGAGAAAAGTTGGGTGAAGTCCAGGCACAAGTGTATCCTGGGTCCTGACCAAGATTGCTCTGGCCTCCACTGCAGCTGTGGAGACCACCTCATCCCTGGCCTGTGCCCAGGGCCCCGAGTTCTGGTGTCAAAGCCTGGAGCAAGCACTACAGTGCAAGGCCCTGGGACACTGCCTTCAGGAAGTCTGGGGACATGCGGGAGCCGTGAGTACCACCCACAATGTCCTGGAGGTCTGGGAAGAAGGTGCTGGATGGGCTTAAGGGGATTGGAGCCCTGACAGGTGATGGGATTGGTGGGTGGGATGAGATGGAACTGGGGAGGATGGCATAGAATGGGGCAAAGAAGGATGGCTGGGATGGATGGATGGATGGGATGGGATGGAATGGATGGGATGGATAGATAGGATGGATGGGTGGATGGGTGGATGGATGGATAAGTGGGATGGATAGATAGGATGGGTGGATAGATAGGATGGATGGATGGATAAGTGGGATGGATAGATGGGATGGATGGGTGGATAAGTGGGATGGATAGATGGAATGGATGAATGAATGGGTGGATAGATAGAATGGATGGGTGGATGGGTGAATAGATGGGATGGATGGATGGATAAGTGGGATGGATAGATGGGATGGATGAATAAATGGATGGATAGATAGAATGAATGGGTAGATGGGTGGATAGATGTACTGATGGAATGGATGGATGGGTGGATAGATAGGATGGATGGATAAGTGGGATGGATAGATAAGATGGATGGGTAGATGGGTGGACAGATGGGATGGATGGGTGGATAAATAGGATGGATGGGTGGATGGGTGGATGGATGGATGGATAAGTGGGATGGATAGATGGGATAGATGAATGAATGGGTGGATAGATAGAATGGATGGGTGGATGGGTGGATAGATGGACTGATGGAATGGATGGATGGGTGGATAGATAGGATGGATGGATGGATAAGTGGGATGGATAGATAGGATGGATGGGTAGATGGGTGGATAGATGGGATGGATGGGTGGATAGATAGGATGGATGGGTGGATGAGTGAATGGATGGATGGATAAGTGGGATGGATAGATGGGATGGATGGGTGGATGGATGGAGAGATGAATGGACAGAGAGACAGATGGACGATGGGCTCAATGAGTGGGACTGGACAGGATGAAGTGGGAAGCTGCCTGCGCCTTAAAAGGCCCCCTCAGCCTGTGTCTGAGAGTGCCTCATTCCATGGAGCTGGGAGCACTTCCCCACTCATGGGCCCCACCTTGGGACTCCTCCCCAGGATGACCTGTGCCAAGAGTGTGAGGACATCATCAACATCCTCACAAAGATGACCAAGGAGAACATTTTCCAGGTGATGAGGCCCAGATCCTGGAGGAATGTGGGCAGAGGGGCAACTCAGGGCATTTCCAGGCTGAGGGTGAGGCCTGGGGCACCAAGCTCCTCCTGGCCAGGCCCAAGCCATAGCATGGAGCTTGGCCAAAGCCAGAAATGGTCGTTCCTGGGCGGGGAGAAGCCCTCCATGTGCCCAACCGCTTACTCATTGGTAGTTTCAGTCCCAATGCCCCGGGAGAAGTGGAATCAGTCTGCCCTGCTGGTGGCCATGTGGGATTGGAGCAGGTACAGGCCTCAGAGAGGCCAGCTGACCTTCCATCCCCTCCTCCCAGAAAACCATTCGGAAATTCCTAGAGCATGAGTGTGATGTCCTCCCCTTGAAGCTGCTCGTGCCCCAGTGCCGCCAAGTGCTGGATAACTACTTCCCCCTGGTCATTGACTACTTCCAGAGCCAGATCGTGAGCGCCCAGACCTTCCACCTACCTGCTCTGCCAACATGGCCCCTGGGGCCACCACAACCAATCACCCAACCCAGAGCACCCCAGGCGACTCCAACAGCACCATGGCACCCCAGATAGACAGACAGGCAAACACACACACACACACACACACACACACACACACACACACACAACCTCAGACCACACACACTCACCCCCAACCAGGAGACGAAGCATCCTCAGCCAGGCAGGTGGAGGGTGCCCACCTGCTCAGACCCACACACACTAGGCCTGCCTGCCCTCACCCCGTGTGCACGCACATTGTCCTTGCATGTGAGCCCATGCTTACTCACACAGAATCCCAGACACCCCATCCCCACACACCCCACCTCTGCCCTTCCCCTCCCCCGGCACCCAGCCTGCTCCCCACCATTCCAAGCCCAAAGAGTGGCTCTCGGCCCTGAGCCCTGGGGCCAGCCTGAGTGGGAGGGGGTTCCCTCCAGGCCACCAGCCCCTCACCTGCACTGTGCCCTAGACCCCAAAGGTCATCTGCCAGCACCTGAGCCTGTGCCAGCACAGGCAGCCTGAGCAGGAGCCTGGGATGCCAGATCCTCCACCTGACCCTGTGCTGGACGCTCTGCCAGATAAGCTGGCCCTCCCCGTGCTGCCAGGGGCCCTCCTGGACAGGCTTGGGCCTCATACACAGGTGAGGGAGGCCAGCCATGGCCAGTTAGCTGGGGTGCAGAGGGCCAGAGGGACAGCTGAGACCCAAGGCACTTGGGCCTGGAGGGGCAGAGCCAGGGACAGATGAGGAGCTCCAGGCAGGGCCTGCCTGAGCCGGGGGTGGGGGAGGCGAGACCTAGAGGACAGTGGCCTCGCCCAGCCACAGCCACCTCCCTGGCTCTCTCCCCAGGAGCTCTCCCAGCAGCAGTTCCCCATCCCCCTGCCCTTCTGCTGGCTCTGCAGGACTCTGATGAAGCGGGTGCAGACCATGATCCCCAAGGTGAGGCGCCAGGGCCTCAGCAGGAGCTCCATCTCACGGCTGCCAGGTTAAGCAGGGCCACCTGTGCTCCGCCCACCCAGGAGCCCAGGCTCAGGTCCCACTGTGCCCTGGCACTCCTGCAGGTCACTGGCTGTGGCAGGTCCTGGCTGTCTGTGGAAGACACTGCAGTCTCTCAGTAGGAGAGTCCCCACAGATAGGTGCCCATCCTGCCATGTCCAGCCTGAAATCTTCCACATCAGCAGTGGCCTTTGCCCTCTGGCCTCACCAGTCATTCCCAAATGGGGTCCTGCAGGCCATTGATCACTGAGGGACTACAGCAGTGGACAAGCTTCCTGCTGTCCCAAGCTTGGCCGAGGGGTTGGAGAACAGAGTTGGCATAGCCCATTGAGACACCATTAAGCCAAGTCAAGAGAAAGGTTTGGGGCTCGGGAGGAGCCTGACGTGCAAGGCCTGAGTCTGACCCCAGCACCACGAGGAGAAAGGGGCTGGCCTTGTTCTGAGCGCACCCGCTGCTGCTTGAGTAGCACTTGGAGCAGGACAGAGCCCTCCCTCCTGCTGTAGGCGAGCAGCAAGGACGTTCACCCATCAGGAGGGAAGGAGGCCCGGCCAGGGACAGTGCCAGTGGGACCCTGATGACAGGGATGCTGGCTCACCTACCTTGTGGTTAGGAGCAAGCGGGTGACATGTGACCTTGGGGAACTGCCAGGGCCCAGCTTGCCCCAGGTTGTGTGGAGTCAGGGCGAGGAGGAAAGCAGCTAACTTTCCCAGGGTCTCCCCAAACAGGGGCCTGTTGGCCAGAAGTAGGGCCATCTGCTGTTGAGGGATTCCTGTGGGGAAGGGTAGTGAGCCCTGGTCAGGAGGGAGGAGGCGTGGCTCCCAACTGGCCGGGCAGCGACCCTGGCGATGCCCTCCTCTCTGGCAAGCCATGCCTCTTCCAGTGAGTCTGAGCCAGACCCGGGTCCATCGAGACTGCTGCTCTGACCACAGAGCACTCTGACCAGTGCCCCCATGTGCACCTCGTGAGCTGCCTCTCGCGTCCTCACCTGCAGTCACCCTCCCTCCTAGAGGGAGGGCATGTGCAGGAAGGCCACGCTGGGACAGGGAGGCCCACATCGCCCTCTCTCGGCCCGCCCCAGGGAGTGCTGGCCGTGGCTGTGGCCCAGGTGTGCCACGTGGTACCCCTGGTGGTGGGCGGCATCTGCCAGTGCCTAGCCAAGCAGTACACCATTCTCCTGCTGGACGCACTGCTGGGCCGCACGCTGCCCCAGCTGGTCTGCGGCCTGGTCCTCCGGTGCTCCAGTGAAGATGGCGTTGGCCCAGGTGAGTCGCTGCCCACCCTGCCCTCTCAGGCTCTGCGGCCCAGGCCCTACCTCTCTGGTCCAAGGACAGGACCAGACATTCTGCAGGACAGACGTGACTGCTTCCTCTGCAGCCCTCCCTGCTGTGGGCTCCCTGCCCGACGAATGGCTGCCGCCAGCCTCCCAGTGCCAGCTCTGCGTGTCCGTGACCACCCGGGCCTGGAACAGCAGCGAGCAGGCCACGCCACAGGCCATGCGCCAGGCCTGCCTCCGCTCCTGGCTGGACAGGGAGAAGGTAGGAGGAGCCAGCCAGAGCAGCGCAGCCAGGCTGGCTTCCAGGGACACGGGGCCCAGGTCCTGTCCGCCGTGGGCAGCCGAGCCCAGAAAGCCTTTGTGGCCAGAGATACAGGATGGGCGGGGCTGGAGCCCAGCTGGGCATCCAGGACGTGGTTGGAAACAGTGGTCTGTGATGGCTTCATAGGCCAGAGCTGCTGAGGGTCAGGTGTCTTCTCTGGACAAAAGGCCACACCTCCCAGGACCAGGCGTCCCTGCCTGGGTCAAGTGCCAGGCGAGTCCTGCCAGCCCGGGAGGGCTTGCCCAGGGAAGCCCATGCAGCTCTCAGCCCTGCCTGGGAGTGCTGGCTGTAGGGGAGGCCCAGGTGTGCCATGTGGTACCCAGGATACTCCTAGTGCTGGGCAGTGTCTGCCAGGCCTGGTAGATTCCAAGTGACCAAGGCCAAAGCTATAGCTGGGAGAGGACCCTGAGAGACCCTGGTCCTGCCCACCCATCTCTGGGGCAGTTTAGCTGAGACTGGTCACCTGCACATGGAGAGGGCGGGGCCTCTGCCAGTCCTCCTCGGTGCCCCTGGCTTCCCTGACAGAAGCCCTCTATTCCATACTCTCTGCCCTGCTCCCAACAGCCAGAGCTGCTGGGGGCTGGTGCCTGGACCTGCACCAGGGCCCAGAGGGAACCAAAGAGGCCCAGAAAGGGCAGGAGCCAGGACTCTGGGGAGGGAGGTGCTGCCTCAGGCCTGGGTCACCCCCTGCCTCTGTCTTTCCTCAGTGTGAGCAATTTGTGGAGCAGCACATGCCCCAGCTGCTGGCCCTGGCACCTTGGGGCTGGGATGCCCACACCACCTGCCAGGTACCTGCCCCTATAGCTGGCCAGGACTTCTCAAAGCCCCCAGAGCCCCCACTCTCCTGGATCAGGAGTGACATGGGCCAAGATGAGGTGCCTATGTTCTCATGCAGAACAGGCCTTGGCCTAGAAGAAGCTGAGAAAGTGTCACGGGAGATGGGGGCTGTGTCAGGCTCGGCTGCGGCCCTCCTTGACTGGGCTACAGCTGCTGGCCTACAGCCACTGGCCAGTGTGCTTGAGGGCCCCGGTGGGTGTCCTGGGACAGCAGCCTCCTCCTTAGCTCTAGGCCTGCAGGCAGTGGCTCGGGGAGTGGCCTGGGTCTACTAAGTCACACGAGGGTGGCATGAGAAGGCAGGTACAGCACTGCCCCTATGTCCCAGAGCCAGGAGTGAGGCACTAAAGTCCCAATTCTGTCCCTGTGGCAGGCCTTGGGGGTGTGTGCCACCAAGCTCAGCCCCCTCCAGTGTCTCCAGAGCCCCCTCTTCTGAGGACCCAACCTCCAGGTGAGTCTTGACCTACGTGGGGGAGGGAAGGGCAGGGGCTGCAACGGGGCAGTGAGAGGTGGCCACTCCTGCAGGCAGTTCCAGTCACCTCTGGGCATAGCTCTGGGCACAGTGCCAGGCCCCACCAGGAAGAGGCCCTTCTCAGGGGGAGGCCACCCCTCCCTTCAGAGCCCTCGCCCCCCGCCCTGAGCAGCCCTCCTCAGCTCTGCCTGGGCCTTCAGACCAGCTGCCTTTGGGACCTGATGTACTCAGACCAAGACAAGGTGTCCCAACCTCAGGGGAATCAGCTTTGCCTCCAGAGGCTGCTGCCCCTCAGAGCCAGGAACACTACAGCCATCTGAGTCCACGGGCTTGAAGTCCCTCCTCTCCCCCTCACCATCCTTTCCCAAGTCAAAGGTAGTACATGGGATGGAGGGTGGCCCCAATGACCTTGAGAGCAGGAGGGTCCTCATGCATTTCACCACTTGCTCTGTAAGAAGGCAGGGAGGGCCTGTGGCTGGCGAGGGCTGCTGGCGAGGACTACAGCCGAGGTAATGCGGTGAGGCCTGCCCTCCTCCAGGAGAGGAAGAAGCCCAGCCTACCCTGAAGCCCTGGTGTCACGTGCACTTGGGGCACGTGCCTGGACCCAGACCTACCTCACAGGGGTCAGCTTAATAAATCCCTCCCCACCAGGGACCCTGGAGTGAGGCCACCAAAGAGAGGGACAGAGCATTCCCCAGTTCCCAGAGCTGCCACTGAAACAGAAAGAGGCCTGGCTGCAGCCCCAGCTCTGCCGTCAACTGTGGCGGGTCCCCTGGCAAGATATAGGTTCCCCCTAGATGTTCCCCTCCTTAGGGCAAAGGAAGAAGCGGGTGAGGGTCTCTAGCCACCGTGGCAAGGCTCCTTGTGGCCCTGCCCTTCCAGCTGCCCTGGCTGGAAGGAGCTTCACCCCACTCGCCTTCCCCTGCAAAGTGACACTGGCGGACCACCAACCAGAGTGGTCCAGCCCTGGCCCCAGCCACTCTGTGCTCAGTAAGGCCAGAAAGAACAGTGCCCTCTGGACAAGGTCTGCAGAGGCTGCTTCTGACCTTCACAGCACCAGAGCCAAGCCAGCTCCCACCGCTCAGGGCGGCTGGGGGGGAACATCGCAGCTCCAGGACAGCTGAGTGACTGGGCCAGTCCACACTGATCCCCACGTGCTCGAGACCAGCGTCTTGTTTGCCAACACTTCCAAGAAGTTCAAAATTCAGAATAAAATGGGATCATAATGTACTCTGATAAACACACAAAATCCTTACATTAGGCTTTTTAAAAATAAATCAGGAAACCCGATACTCCATGCCCTGGGTGACGGGAGGTGACTGGGCAAAATTCCGTGTCAGAGACACTCTGCCTGCGAGCTGCTGCTTTGTTAGGACAGGGATTTCTGGGTTGGGTATGGCTGGAGATAGCCTGGAACGCATCCTGGGTTCAACCCCCCAGAGCAAAACGAGAGAGAGGGTTTTCATCTTTTTTTTGTTCAAAGTTCCAAGGGTGATTCTATTTTTGCTGTGACTTAAAAAAAAAAAAATACTTTTAGTTGCAGATGAACACAGTGCCTTTATTTATTTTCACGTGGTGCTAGGGATGTAACCCTGTGCCTCACACATGCTAGGCACGCGCTCCACCACTGAGCCCCAGTCCCAGCCCTTCTGCTGTGACTATTCTGCTCAAAGCTCAGCGGGACAGTGCAGGCAGGCTCAGATCCCACGTGGCCACACCCTAACACTGCCAATAAAGCCCTATGCACTGGCATGATCCGGGCACTGTCCTGGAGGTGCTCTGGGGCTGCAGCCCCCTGGAGGGGGCCGCCAGGACCTCCCTCTCCCCCCATGGGCAAGTAGGCACCCCATCTCCATCTCCTGCCTTTCCAGCAGCCTCCTGCCTGGCCTCCACCTGGAGCCCAGGAACTGCAGGAGCTGAGGGACCCCACAGCAGAATGCACATTCTGCCTCTGGCTTGGGGCTTTCTGAGTCTGTCCTGGCCCTCCTCCACCCCACTGTTCATGCACCAGGACAGGCTCTGTGCATCCTGCTCTCGGGCCAGGCATGAGACACAGGCCTCTGCATCTGAGCGGAGGCAGTCTTTGGTAAACTCATCACAATCCTGGGCCTCCTGGGAGGACGGTGCTGGAGTAAGCAGCAGCAGCAGCAGCTGCTGAAGGACAGAGTGTTAAGTGTTTCCCAAAACAAGAGGGAGAGCTCGGGTTTGGCGAGGAAGCCGAGGCTAACTCCAGCTGAGACAAGAGACGGGTGGAGTGGCCAGCAGGAGGAAAGAACTCAGAAAATGGCTTCCCTAAGACTGAGGACTGAATAAGGGTGCTCTCTCACTGAGCTGCATCCCCTGCCCTTCTTTCGACACAGGCTCTTACAAGTTGCAGAGTGTGGGATCACAGGTGTGTGCCACTGTGCCTGGCTTTGTGTTTACTGTCCACTTACATGTTATACACGATGATCCACTTGTTGACCGTTTGTGACCATTTTCCCATCTTTATGTAGCTACAAGTTGTTGGAAGTTAACTTTATAACCTCATCTTCAGATAACAGGATACAGTATGATGGTGACTGGATGTGGGAGTAACAACAGTGACCACCCCCCCCAGGACTGCGTCTCATTTTTGGGTACAGGTGAAAACTGTTTGCTCATGAAAAGGGCAGATGTATTATGCAGAAATTCAGAACCTCCACCTTTGTTGTGCGAGAACTCAGATACAAGCAGGAGTGCAAGCACATATGGAAGCTGAGCTGTCCAGCGGAGACCTGCCAGTCAGCAACTCACCACCCCTCACTTCCAAATGACTCTCTGGGCCTCTGTTGTGAAAAGAGCCCTTTAGGTTTTCCTTGGAGAGCTGACATACAGGCTTCGTCAGAAGAGGGCTTTGCAGACCCGCAGGAAGGGCAGACTCCGGTGGTGCTAGTAGATTTTCCCTCCGCAGCTGCTGCGGGGCATAGTGGCCCCACCTGACCCTCCCCTCCCTGGAAAGTCCTGTTAGGGTGCCTTGGAGGGACACCACTGCGAATGGCTTTCCCCAAGTGCTACAAAGCAGAATTTTAGTATTCTGAGGTGCACATGTTCTACACATGTTTGAAACCACACTTGGCCCCAATTCTCAGCAAGGCCACGAGTGCCCTCAAGCTAGATACAGGGGCTCCTCCCATGTCTGCCGCTCTTCCCACTAGGCGAACCCTGGTCACTCCCACCTGCTACCGTTATGAATCATTGAAATGATACCCTCCTTGACCAGACTGTGCTGTGGCTCCACTCGCCTGACTGGGCCCAGCCCAGCTGGACCTACACAAAGCCCCTGCTACCCACATGGTGGCAGAAGATGACAGGTGAAACTGCCAGGGCATGGCAACAGCAGACGAGGGGCTGGAGGGCTGTCCAGGGTGACTCCTGGGCCATCTCCAGCTGATATAATGAGGAGTGGTGGGATCTTTCACTCAGGACACACTGGAAAGGGGCTGTTTGAGAGAAAACCACACAAGCTCAGTTTTGAAAATGTTCAGTGTGAGTTGACTTTAACACACCCAAAACTGTATCAAGTAGGCAGCTGGCTCTAAAGATGAGAATTTAGCCAGGTGTGGTGGTGCCTTCTTGTAATCCCAGCCACTAGGGAGGCTGAGGCAGGAGGATTGAGTCTGAGACCAGTCTGGCAACGTTTTTCCTAAAACAAAACATAACAAACCTTAGAGAAGTTCTGGGTAAGGTTTGTTTATGAATCATGCTTTTAACATGACAAGCGAGGCCACAGGCAGAGTTGAAACGGCCCAGAAAGTAAACCTCGCTGCCAGCGAGGTAGGGGAAGGAGGACAGTGCCGGGCACAGCAAGCGTGCTTGTGGCTCCACGGGAGCGGCTGGCTGCCCACCACTGTGTGCAAGGCTCCCTGCTCCTATGGACCTGCAGCAGCACCCAGGTCCAGCCGCCAGGCCCACCTGCAAAGCCATGTCTACCTGAGCTCCCGACTGGCAGTCCTGCTCTGGGCGCTGCGCTGGCCTGGCCGAGGCTTTCTGAGAACTCCCTCAGAGGGCTGAGCTGCAGTCTGGACCTCCCACCCAGCCTCGGGTCCAGCACAGTAACAACTTGTCACTTCCAGATTTAGAGATAAACGCATCCCAGGTGACACCACCTTCGAGTGGGCAGGAGGACACAGGAGGGTGTCCACCAGATGACAGGCCACAGCATAGGCAGTTAGTGAAGACGGGAAAGGAGGCAAGTCAGCCTCCATCTGCCAGCAGCGGGTGACGCACATAGGACAGAAGGCTGGCTTAAAAACAGAGAATTTAATCCATCCAAAAACCCATAGGACCTAAGGGAACCACAGAGAACCACCTCCCTGGAGGAGAAGGCGTGACTGGCTTCATGATATGACTCCCACAACCCTGAAGCTCGATGTCTATGAGGAATCATCCACCCTTCAGTGCACCAGCTGCTAAAGAGAAAGGACAGCCACCTGCAAAGCACTCAGCCTGCTGCAGTTGAGAGGACGGCAGGAAGGAGGGAGGAGCGCTTTCTATAGGACTGGTGGAGGGCCCCTCAATGCGTGGCGTAGCCAGGACCCACGGCACCTGCAGCCTGCCTCTGCTCGGCTCCACTTCTGGTCCTGTTCACTGGGCTGTCCTCAGGGGGAAGCTGGCCCGCCTCACGCCCCCTGCTGGTTGGTCTCCCCAGCATCCCGCCTCTTCCATATCTGTCAGGAAAGAGGACGTTTCTCCATCTGCAGGGGGCAATTGGTACCCAACCACGCGTCGCGTCGGCCACCATCACCAGCCAGGACATTCCTTCAGTCCTATTCCCTGACCCCACCCAGCCTCTCCTCTTCTTACCTTCCATTCAAAGCTCCTTTCTAAAAAAGGACCCACAGGGGCTGGGAGTGCAGCTCAGGTGTAGAGCACGACTCACATGCCAAGGCCTTAGGAGCGATCCCAGGCACCAAAAGACCCCACAGCCCAAAAGAGGCATGGCCAAGTCTCAACCCAGGAGGAAGCCACAGAGGAGACAGTCACCTCTCCGACACTCACTCCTTCTCTTCTACAAAGGCACGGCTTTTCACATCTCAGTTTCCCTCTGTTATCTTCTAACTAGAGTAGTTACAAAGGAAGACTCCGCCTCGAAGGCACTCACTCCACTGGAGCAGTCAAAATAACACGGTCAGCACTCCAAAACAGAGATGGACAAAGCACAGTGCTGACTGGCTGTGCCGGGGCCCTGGGCAGAGCTCAGGATCCTGGCCACAAACGCAACCCGGTTTGCTCACTCACAGATTCTCACACTCCCCTACTCTTCTCTTCTGAAAACCTGACTGACCTTCTGGACCAGGTAATCAGCTGAGCCTCTCTCAGAACCTCTTGGGGCTCCCTCTCAGTCCACTTCCACCCTGCCCACACCCACCTGAATGTAGGCCTCCGACAGTGTGATCATCTGGGGCAGGATGTCCGTCACCTGCAGGTCCTGCAGTTCGTACCACTTGCCAGTGCCCTGCAGACGGCAGAAAGTTTGGGTCAGTGCAGAAGGAAGGGACCATACCCCAGAGCCATGAGACCCTGCCACAGAGGCAAAGGGAGGAGGGCAGGACTCAGCCACCTCGACTCCTGCAGCAGAGGCTCACACACCCCTGTCCACCTCCTAAGAAGAAACTGGGCAGATGCCAAGAGCAGGAAGAGGCTGCCTCTCATGCTCACCCTTGCTGTCTCCTCCTGTGCTGGTGACAGAGCAGGCACACTCAGGCAGGAGGGGCCAGAGTTGGCTAGGAGGAGAACCTCCCCCAAGAAGAACAGCAAAGAAGGTCAAAGGAAGTGTTTCTGGGGGTCACTGTTTGCCACGCTGGCCTGCAGCTCCAGCAATACCAGTTAGACTACCTCACTATAGGCTTCCCTGTGCTCCAGAGCCAGGCAGCTCCTGCAGCAGTCCTCCTGCTGCACCTTCACATTGTCTGAGAGCAGCATGATAGAACAGACATGGCAGACCTCCTGGATACTCCAAGAGTGCAGATAGAGGACAGCAAGCAAGCCAGCCCAGGGCCCCTGGCCATGGCCTGTGCTCTGAGGCCAAAGACCAAATCCCAGCTCTGCTGACTTCAGACAATTACTCAATGCTGAGCCTCAATTTATCTGTAGAGAAGAGACTACATCTGCCTTGGGTTTGTGTGTAAGGACAGAAATGAGACATACAGGAAGCACTGGGTATGCGTCCTAGCACTCAGAATAGCACTGATAAACACACATAGTGATTATTAAACCCACATTCCAAGAGACTAATCGGATTAGAACAATTTGTGCTAAAAATCTGGTACCAAATATATCTCAGTTCATGTTTTCTGTTTTTAGTTTGAGACAAATTCACAAACTCGTGAGCTAAAAAAAAGTCTCTAAACCAGTGCTTTTTGAAGTTTGAATTCCTAAAGATCAGGTCTGTTAAGTGAAGGTTCTAGCTCCGTGGGCTGAGGAGGCTGAGCCTCTGCAGTCCCACTGCACTCAGGGATGCCAACGCCTGGGCTGAGAACCCACTCTGCCAGGTGGGGCTCTGGTGGGGACAGGGTCTCAACCCTGGCTGCTCACCAGAACCTCCAGGGACCTATACCACCATGCCTCTCTCCACCTTCAGGAGCCAGAGTCTCTGAACCTTGGTAGGACGTTCTGGACCACAGTCTCTGTGGCAGGGCATCCAGTGCACTGTGGGACCTCCAGCAGCACCACTGGCCCCCACCTGGTGGACCTGGGTGAGCCCAGGCTTCAGGGTTCTAAAAAGCTCCCCAGCGTGCCTGCCGCCCTAAACCACCGACTGATGCTCAATGCTGTCCCAAGGGCAGGCCGTGCCTAAGGGGCATGCCATTCCTGCAGGAGGCGCTGGCCACTCACATGGTGCAGCACATGGATGCGGTAGGAGCCCTCAGAGGGCTTGCCGTCGTGCACAATGTTGGCGATGAGGTCATAGGTGGTATTCTTGTGCACTGCCTGGACCTCTTCAGACAAATATTCTCTCAGATCCACATTCCTGTGGTGGGAAGACAAAGCAGAACATCACAGCAAGCTGCAGTCAGGGGGACTGTCCACACAGGGACCACAAAGCTGCTGACCATTTTGGGACCCCAGCTGTGGGCAGGCTCCAAGAGCCCTGGACGCTTAGGTCAGCTGGCATCATAAAACTTGCCAACAAGGACAGACTGTGAAGGAAAAGCATCTTCTAGGTACAGGCCTGACTCGGCCGACATCCTCGAGAACCCTGGCTTCAGCTCAACCACGAGCCTCAGGGCCACACCATGAATATCTTCATCACCAGGGCTAGGGTCACTGTCTCCTCCAGGAGCGCAAGGAGCAGTGAGCCGGCAGGTGTGAGCCACCCACCTGGCATGCAGCCGTAGGACTACAGCAGCACCACATATGGGATGGACATTGCCACCTGTCACCCAGTCTCAGTATGATACCCAGGCAGAGTGTCAGACTTTTTAGTTACTTTCAAGACCTCACTTTCTTGTTTTTCTTTCAATCAAGTAAGTTGCCAAGTGGTTACAAGTAACTACCCACTAAGGTAGCTTCGGCACAAAAGGGAACGTGTTCAGGTTTCAGACAGGAATTGCACCTGAAGCCAGGCACTGAGGAAGGAGCAGGGTCCAAGGAGCCGCCGCCCTGCTCTGCTTCCTCCTGCCATTAGCACTTTCCCTCTCACTTGCACCTGGCTTTCTCTCCTCCACCTGACCCACACCCTGACGACCCATAGCTTCCAAGTTTCTCCATTCCAACTGCCAAAAGAAACTGACTAGGTTCCTCCCATTGGGACTCAGAGACATTAGATTTGTTTTTAATATCTGAAACTTCACATTCAAATGTGGAGAGCATTCTTGATATCAAGAATAAAACTTTGGGCTGGGGATGTGGCTCAAGTGGTAGCGCGCTTGCCTGGCATGTGTGCTGCCCAGGTTCGATCCTCAGCACCACATAAAAATAAAATAAAGATATTGTGTACATCTAAAACTAAACTAAAATAAATATTTTTTTAAAAAAAGAATAAAACTCTGATACCTAGAATAAAACTTTATCCTGGACTTTGTGTTGAATTCTATCAGTTTTTTTATTGCAAATTAAGTGCTATAATGAACACCTACTATCACCAGGCACAGTGGCATACATCTGGAGCCCAGCAATGTGCAAGGCTGAGGCAGGAGATTTCCAGTTCAAGGCCAGTCTCTCGACTTAGTGAGACCTTCAGCAACTCAGTGAGACCCTTTCTCAAAAAAATTTTTAAAAAGGACTGTGGATATAGGTCAGTGTTAAAGTCCTTAGTGCCCCCACCCAAAATGCTTATGTCAAATATTAAGAACTTTCAAATAGTTTAATAGAAAGGTTAACAGGAATATTTCTTGTGTGTGTGGGTGTGTGGGGGGTATTGGCAACTGAACCCAGGGCATGTTATCACTGAACTATATCACAGTCCTTTTTATTTTTTATTTTGAGATAGGATCTCACTAAGTTGCCTAGGGCCTTGCTAAATCGCTGAGGCCAGTCTCCAACCTATGATACTTCTGCCTCAGCTTCCCACGTGCTAGATTACAGGCGTGCATCACTGTGCCCAGCAATTAAGATGAATATTAAGAGAACATGCTTGGGCTGGGGATACAGCTCAGTTGGTAGAGTGCTTGCCTTGCATGCACAAGGCCCTGGGTTCAATCCCTAGCACCACACACACACACACAAAGAGAGAGAGAGAGAGAGAGAGAGAGAGAGAGAGAGAGAGAGAGAGAACGAACCAACATGCTATGTAATTTTAGGGAAAATAGATCATTTTTTAGAACCTGCAAAATATTCATAAAATACAAGGCACAAATAAGATGACATCACATTTCCAATCTCTGAAAAATCATCCTGATGCTGCCACTCGTAACATGAAACACAGCAGTGCCATCTCGAGGAGGACTCACAAGAAACCACGAATGGTGGCATGTCCAGTGCCTGACCCAAGGCCTCCTCTACACTCATTAAGAGCTCTGCATCTCTAGCCTGTCACGTCTGGTTACACTTCTTCCTCTGAATTTAGTCTACGCCAGGGTGTTCACAGTTCAATAACACAAAGGGATTTTAAAAGTGAACCACATGGTAATAAACAAGCGTGTGGCTTTGTTCTGGACCTTTCTCTATGCAGGGAGCTGTTTCTAATGGTAGATGGCATCTAGTAGACTACACAGCCAGCCAGCAGAAGTACACACTGTGAAACCTGACTTTAACACGCATCCTAAGAGTCCGTGAGCTAGACAGCAGCTGCCTGCAGGCTGCCAAGAGCGGACTACCGGGTATTCCTGTTCAGCCTGAACTGCCATCTAGAGCTGGGTGACCCAGCAGTGTTTACTCTCACATTTCAGGCTGGACCAGAACTGCTCAGAAATCGGGCAAAGGAGCAAAGTACATCTCCCACCATAACAACAGATCCAGCTGGACAACAGTTTCCTGTGGTCTAGATAGCTGAACGTGAAACTTGAAACCTGCACACAGAAAACTCCATTTCCAGTGACCAGAGGGCACCACCCACCACTGGAAGACGGATGATTCTCCAACACAGAATGTGTCACGAATAGAACACAAAAGACTGAGGCACAAAACGTGTCCTTCTGAGAAGGAGGGATGTCTGGATCACCACACCACATTATTCTCAAAGTAATTCCAATGTGTGAAGTAATTAAAGAATGGGTTTCCAGAACTCGTCACACATAGCGATGCCCCTAAAGGCTGCCAAGTTAAGAAGCCATCCATTCCTTCACTGCTCCAGACAACTTTCTGAAGGGTAAACTGCTGAAGTCAATCCCAAAGTACCAAATGCAACTGGTGGGGAAACAAACATGCTCTGGCCCTCATGGAAGACCGCGGGCAGGGAGCTTCTGTGCAACTGAGCAGGTGGCCGTCCACAGTCCTCCCTGGGGGCTACCCTGCAGCCAACACCACACTGCTACCAGGAACAGGCTGGTGACTGTGGCCACTCACAGAAGGCCAGTTCTGAAATAACACCTCATCCAGGGAGGAGCAGAGACTGCCGCGAGATAGGGGCAAAGTGACTGTGCACGCACCACGGGCGCTGCACCCCATCTACCAGTGAATGTGGGGTGGCCTTCCCCGACAAGAGCCAGAACCTACAATGCCATTGCCCAGGTCCCTGCAGGCAAGGTGTGGGTGACCTGCAGGGACACTACAAGATTACAAGGTAGGAACAGTAATACCTCAAATCCACACTGCTGGAGAGGAAGACACCCGGACAGTATGAAGAAACAAGGGAAGAAAGTGCCGGAAACACACCAGCTAATGCACTAACAGATTCCATTGACTGCACAGCAGATGAAATGTCAGAGGAGTTCAGAATGTAGATAATTAAAATCGTCTGCAAAGGAAAGAATGAATCAAGAGAGCAAACACAGGCAGCAGTTGGCCACCCCAACACAGAGACAGGAGAGAAGTAAAAGATCCTGTCAAGGGCCGGGGCTGAGGCTGATGGTAGAGTGCTCGTCTAGTGTGCGTGAGGCACCGGGTTCCATCCTCAGCACCACGTAAATGTAAAATAAAGATATTGTGTCCACCTATAACTAAAAAATAGATATTAAAAAAAGAAAAAAGAAAAGAGATAGAGGGGCTGGGGACATAGCTCAGATGGTACAGTGCTTGCCTCACATGCACAAGGTCCTGGGTTCAATCCCAGCACAAGACAAAAGAGAGACTGTTAAAAACAAAACAAAACAAAAAAAAACAGAAATCCTTGAAATGAAGGAACCAATAAACCAAATAAAAAATTCAATAGAAAGCATCAACAACAGACTAAAACCACTTGGAAGATAGAACCTCAGGCAAAGAAGACAAAATATATAATCTTGAAAATAAAGGTGACCACACAGCTTAGGTGGTGAGAAACCATGAACAGAACCTCCAAGAATTATTGGACAACATGAAAAGACCAAATCTAAGATTTATTGGGATAGAGGGAGGCAGAGAGATACAAACCAAAGGACTGTACAGTCTCTTCAATTAAATAATATCAGAAAATTTCCCACATGAAGAATGAATTGGAAAATCAAATACAAGAGGCTTACAGGACATCAAATGTACAAAATCACAACAGATGGGCTGGGGATACAGCTCAGTTGGTAAAGTGCTTGCCTCACATGCACGAGGCCCTGGGTTCAATCCCCAGCACCACAATAAATAAATAGATAAATAAATAAATAAGATCACAACTGATCCTCACCAAGGCACATTATAATGAAAATGCCTAGCATACAGAATAAGGATAGAATTTTAAAAGTTGCAAGAGAAAAGTTTCAGATTACATGTAGGGGGAACCAGTTCAGATCTCAACAGATTTCTCAAACCAGATCATCAAAGCCAGGAGATCCTGGAACAACATATACCATTTCTGAAAGAAAATGGATGCTGACCAAGAGTCTTATATCCAACAAAATAAGCTTCAGATATGATGATGAAATAAAAACTTTCCATGATAGAAAAAAGAATTTACAATGAGAAAGCCTGGACTACAGAATATTCTCAGCAAAATATTCCATGAGGAGAAAATGAAAAACAACAATGAAAATCAGCAAAGGAAGGAAGTATACTAAAGGAAAATCCATCAAAGAAACAAACTCAAATTAAAAGCCAAAAATAAACAAAAATGACCAGGAATACAAACCATGTCTCAATAATAACTCTGAATGTTAATGACCTAAACTCATCAATTAAAAGACTCAGACTGGCAGATTGGATTAAAAAAATCAACAATATGCTGCTTTCAAGAAACTCATCTCATAGGAAAAGACATCCACATACTGAAAAAAATATGGAAAAAAATCATACCACTAACATGGTCTTCGGAAACAAGCAGGGGTTTCCACCCAAATATCAGATAAAGTGGACTTCAAGCCAAAGTTAGTCAGAAGAGATAAAGAAGGACATTTCATACTGCTTAAGGGAACCATACATCAACAAGACATAATAATCATAAATACCTAGGCCCCCAAACAATGGAGCATCTATGTTTATCAAACAAACTCTTCTCAAGTTCAAGAGTCAAACAGACCACAATACGATAATATTGGGTGACTTTAATACACTTCTCTCACCACTGAATAGATCTTCCAAACAAAAAGCTAAACAAACTATAGAGCTGAATAATACAATCAGTGATTTAGACTTAACAGACATATATAGAATATTTCATCCAAAATGAGTTAATACACCTTCTTCTCAGCAGCACATGGATCTTTCTCTAAAATAGACCACATATTATGCCACAAAGCAACTCAGCAAATAAAAAAAAAAAAAAAAGAGAGAGAGGTACTACTTTGTATTCTATCAGATCATAATGGAATGAAACTAGAAATCTATGATAAAATAAAAAATAGAAGCTATTGCAACACTTGGAGACTAAATAACATGATATTGAATGAGCAATGGATAGCAGAAGACATCAGGGAGGAGATAACAAAAATTCTTAGAGGTGAATGAGAACACTGACACAACATATCAAAATCTCTGGGATACCATGAAAGGCAGGAATAAGAGGAAAGTTCATTCCATGCAGTTCATTCATTAAAAGGATAAAAAGTCAATAAATGACCTAACATATCTCAAAGCCCTAGAAAAAGAAGACCAAATCAACACCAAAAGTAGAAGACAGGAAATAATTAAAATCAGAGCTGAAATCAATGAAACTGAAACAAAAGAAACAATTCAAAAATTGACAAAACGAAAAGTTGGTTCTTTGAAAAAATAAGTAAAATCGATAAACCCTTAGCCATGCTAATAGAGAGAAGGAGAGAAAAAACTCAAATTACTAAAATTCATGATGAAAAACGGAAACATTATGACAGACACTATTGAAATACAGGAGATAATTAGAAATTATCTTGAAAATTTATATTCAAATAAAACAGAAAATTTCGATGACACCAACAACTTTGTAGAAACATATGATCTACCCAAACTGAATCAGGAGGACGTACACAATTTAAACAGATCAATTTTAAGCAAGGAAATAAAAGACTCCATCAAAAGCCTACAAACCAAGAAAAGCCAAGGACCAAATGCATTCTCAGCTGATTTCTATAAGACCTACAAAAAAAGAATTAATACCAATACTCATCAAATTATTCCATGAAATAGAAAAGGAGGGAACCCTTCCAAACTTAATTCTATGAGGCTAATATCACCTGGATTCCAAAAACAAAGATACATCAAGGAAAGAAAACTTCAGACCAATATCCCTAACGAACAAAGATGCAAAATATCTCAATAGAATACTGGCCAATCACATACAAAAACATATTAAAAAGACAGTGCACCACGATCAAGTGAGGTTCATCCCAGGATGCAAGGTTGGTTCAACATATGGAAATCAACAAATGTAATTTATCACATCAATAGACTTAAAGATAAGAATCATATAACCATCTCAAAAGATGCAGAAAAAGCATTCAACAAAATACAACACCCCTTCATGTTCAAAACACTAGAAAAACTAGGGATAACAGGAACATATCTCAACATCATAAAAGCTATCTATGCTAAGCCCTAGGCCAACATCATTCTAAATGGTGAAAAATTAAAAGTATTTCCTCTAAAAACTGGAACAAGACAGGGATGCCCTCTTTCACCACTTCTATTCAACATAGTCCTTGAAACTCTAGCCAGAGCAATTAGACAGATCAAAGAAATTAAAGGGATACAGAGAGGAAAGGAAGAACTCAAACTATCACTATTTGCCAATGACACAATACTATACCTTGAGGATCAAAAAAAAATTCCACCAGAAAACTTCTAAAATTAATAAATAAATTCAGCAAAGTAGCAAGATATAAAATTCAACACCCACAAATCAAAGGCATTTCTGTACATCAGTGACAAATCTTTGAAAAAGAAACTAGGACAACTTCCCCATTTACAATAGCCTCAAGAAAAATAAAATACTTGAGAATCAACTCAACAAAAGAGGTGAAAGACCTCTACAATGAAAACTACAGAACACTAAAGAAAGAAATTAAAGAAGACCTTAGAAGATGGAAAGATCTCCCTTGTTCTTGGACAGGCAGAATTAATATTGTAAAAATGACTATACTACCAAAAGCACTATACAGATCTAATGCAATTCCAATCAAAATCCTCATGACATTCCCCATAAAAACAGAAAAAGCAATCATGAAATTCATCTGGAAAAATAAGAGACTCAGAATACCCAAAGCAACCCTTAGCAAGAAGAGTGAAGCAGGAGGCATCACCATACCAGCCCTTAAACTATACTACAGAGCAATAGTAACAAGAATAGCATGGGATTGCCACCAAAATAGACACACACAGCGATAGTACAGAATAGAGGACACTGAGACTAACCCACAAAATTACAGTTATCTCATCCTAGACAAAGGCACCAAAAATGTACATCTTTAACAAATGGTGCTCTGAAAACTGGAAATCCATATGCAGCAAAATGAAATTAAACCTATATCTCTCACCATGCACAAAATTCAACAAGTTGATCAAGGACCTAGGAATTAGACCAGAGACCCTGTGCCTAATAGAAGAGAAATTAGGCCCCAATCTCCATCATGTCAGATTAGACAACCACTTCCTTAACAAGACTTCTAAAGCACAAGAAATAAAATCAAAAATCAATAAATGGGATGGATTCAAACTTAAAAAAGCTTCCTCTCAGCAAAAGAAACAATCAGTGAGGTGAAAAGAGAGCCTTCAGAATGGGAGCAAATTTTTACCATACGCACCTCAGACAAAGCACTAATCTCCAGGATATATAAAGAACTCAAAATGACTTATCACCAAAAAAACCCCCAAACACGGGCTGGGGATGTGGCTCAAGCGGTAGCTCGCTCGCCTGGCATGCGTGCGGCCCGGGTTCGATCCTCAGCACCACATACAAACAAAGATGTTGTGTCCACCGAAAACTGAAAAGCAAATATTAAAAATTAAAATATGGGCTGGGGATGTGGCTCAAGCGGTAGCACGCTCGCCTGGCATGCGTGCGGCCCGAGTTCGATCCTCAGCACCACATACCAACAAAGATGTTGTGTCCGCCGAGAACTAAAAAAATAAATAAATATTAAAAAACAAAAAAAACAAAAAATTAAAATATATATATATATATATATATAAACATCCAATCAGTAAATGGGCCAAGGAACTGAACAGACACTTCTCAGAAGATATACATGCCATCAACAAATATATGAAAAAATATTCAACAATGTTAGTAATTAGAGAAATGTAAATCAAAACTACTCTAAGATTTCATCTCTCTCCAGTTAGAATGGCAATATCAAGAATACAAGCAACAATAAGCGTTGGTGAGGATGTGGGGAAAAAGGCACATTCATACATTGCTGGTGGGACTGCCTATTGGTGCAACCACCTTGGAAAACAGTATAGAGATTCCTTAGAAAATTTGGAATGGAACCACCATTTGACTCAGTTATCCCACTCCTTAGTCTATACCCAAAGGACTTAAAATTAGCATACTATAGTGACACAGCCACATCAATGTTTACAGTAGCTGAATTCACAACAACTAAACTGTGGAACCAATCTAGATGCCCTTCAATAGATGAATGAATAAAGAAACTGTGGTATATATACACAATGGAATATTACTACAGCATTAAGAGAGAATAAAATTATGGCATTTTCAGGTAAATGGATGGAGTTAGAAAATATTATGCTAAGTGAAGTAAGCCAATCCCAAAAAACTAAAGGCCAAATTTTTTCCCTGATTAGTGGATGCTGATGGTGGGGGGCCATGGGAAAAATGGAGGAACTTTGGATTGGGCAAAGGGGAGGGTGGGGAAGGGTTGGGGGGGTAGGAAAGATGATGGAATGAGACGGACATCATTATCCTAGGTACCTGTATGATTGCACGAATGATGCGTCTCTACACTGTGTACAACCAGAAAATTGAAATGTTGCGCTCCATTTGTGTATGATGAATTGGAATGCATTCTGTAATACAACTAAGTATTACAAAAAAAAAAAAATCTTGATCCACAGAATTTCAAAGAAAGTGTCTCTGTGGTTCCATTCGAGATAGCAGAAATCTATTACATGTCCCCCACTGATTCTACTTATCACACAAACGAGATATGAGTGAAGAACAGGAAGACAAAAAGAGTGGAAAAGAAAAAAAATTCCCTTGGAATTATCGTTAAGAAGTTATCCCAGCAGGGTGTGGTAGTGCATACTTATAATCCCCAAAACTCAGGAGACTAAGGCAAGAGGATAGCAAGTTCAAGTTCAACCTAGCAACTTAGCAAAATCCTGTCTCACAGTAATTTTCTTTTTTTTTTTTTTTTGGGGGGGGGTGGTGGTGGTGGTGGTGGTGGTACTAGGGATTGAACCCAGGTGTACTCTACCAATGAGCTGCAACCCCATCCCTTTTTATTTTATTTTGAGACAGGGTCTCACAAGATTGCTAAGGACCTCACCGAGTTGCTGAGAGAATACATGCAGAAAACAGGCAGATGACCTCTCTGTGGTCACCACTAGGGCAGCCCAGAACTCAGGCCTCTGAATTTTAGACATCATTCTCTTAAACACTACAGAGAGCTAACAACTAGAACTATCTTCAAAGGAAAAAACTGGCAGTCCTGCGTTAACAGGGGGACTAGGAAATGGAAGAAGGCAGAGGGAGAAAGAAACAAGGAGATAAGCCTTTGTCCACTAACAGCTTCCAAACTCCTTTGTGAAAGTTTAGAAAAATAAAGACTGAGAAGTAACACCTGAGAAACAACCACCCAGCTGGACATCATATGCCCACGCAACTGTCTCCCTGACCCTCTGCCCAGCTCTCTCTGTGACTGCTCGCCTGGCCTGGTCCGATCCCAGGCAGCCTCCTCCCCTTCTCAGAGACTTCTCTGCAGTGAGAAGAACCCTATCTCTTGTGTACTCAAAGACCCCCAAGGTACCTCCCAACAGCTCTTTCCAAGTTAGAAGGCAGCAAACTAGAAGCTTTGGGTATAACTCCTCCCAATTTCCCATTCAAGTGCAATAGCTTCATAAAAACACACTGCAATGACAAACTGAATGTCACGACTTCACATCCACAGGAGGAAACTGGGAGTCTAGATGTCGATGTCTTGGAAGAAAAGAGAAGGGGCAGACTCCATGAGGGCAGGCCATCTGGAGCCTAAAGCGCCCCCCCCCCCCCGTGCCAGAGTCTGCCGGGCAAGCAGCAGACGGAGCCCAGGCAGCCCCAGTGACTCCTCCCTGTGCTGCAGGACGAGTCGCAGCATCCAGAGGCAAGAGCAGGCTGCCTGCAGGCAGACATCCTCTCACGGTCCCTCAAGATCAGCACCCCCACAGTGAGACCCAAGGCAGGCAGAGTGGTCAGGCTCTGCTCCTGGCAACCCCAACACAGGCAGTCCACAGGTAATGATAGAAGGATGGGGAAAGTGCCCCGCCCCTCAGAGGGAGCTAGGAAGGAAGGCACTCACGTGATAGGGAAGTTGACAATGGTGGGGTTCTTCTCCACAAAGAAGTTGTTCTTAGTGAACCTCTTGATACAGAAGATAAGGTAGGGAGGCAGCTTGGTGAGCTGGAAGCGCTTCAGGAAGTTCTCCTTGTAAGTCTTATATTCCTGAGAATGGAATTACCGCATTAGTGACAGAGTTCCGCAGGTGCTGGTGCAGGGACATGAGTTCGTTTGTTTGTTGTTTTTTTTTAAATATAATTCTGCCTCATATCTAGACTTCTGAAGATACTTGGCTGAGGCCAGCAATTCAGCTGAGTGGTATTAAAAAGACCTTGACCATCGGCTGCTTCAGTCAGTGTATGATCACTCTGTCAACTACGACCACAATGCCTTGGCACCAGCTACCTAGGAAGCCAAGCAGCCAGAGGAAAGAGGCCCTGCTGAAGCTGGTGACCACCAAGCAAGGCAGGACCTCCTGGCCTTCCCACAGTGAGGACCCCTCACCACACATGTCCAGTAGAGGTGGCTACCATCTTCCCACACTTCTCCCTCTTCAAAGATCCCAAAACTTGGGCTGGGTGTGGCTCAGTGTGAGTGTGTATTTGGCAAGCATGAGGCCCAGATTCCATTCCCAGCACAAAAAAAAAAGAAAAAAGTCCCTGAATTATGGGTCAAAGCATCTGCCAGGCCATATTTCCTAAGGTCTTACTCAGTACACTGAGGAGGAGGAATGGCAAAGGAACGGGGTATCTGCCCAACCCAAGGGGCTTTTAAGCTGGAGAACATGAGCCAGGCGTGGTAGCGTTCGGAGGCTGAGGCAGGAGAATCATGAGTTTGAATCTTGCCTCAGCAACACAGTAAGGCCCTAAGAACTCAGTTGAGAGACCCTGTATATAAATAAAATACAAATAAGGGCTGGGGATGAAGCTCAGTGGTTAAGTTCCCCTGGGTTCAATCCCTGTACCAAAAACATGGTGGACATGAATCTGTTTTTAATAAATTCTTATCCTTAATAAAGAGAAAATAAAATTATCAAATTAATGCTGAAGTTAGTAAAATTCTAATAATCAAAAAGAAAGCACCAGTGACAGCCTCCTCCTTCGGAGCAAGGTCAGGAAGGAACAGCAGACCCCTCCAAGGACCACCCCACTGTATTGTTTAAAATTAGACAAGCTGGACGTGGTGGCGCACACCTGTAATCCCAGCAAATCAGGAGGCCGAGGCAGGAAAATCACAAGTTTGAGGGCAGCCTCAGTAACTTAGCAAAACCCTAAGCAATTCAGTGAGACCCAGTCTCAATATAAAAAAATAAAAAGGGCTAGGGATGTGACTCAGTGGTTAAGTGCCCCTGGCTTCAATCCCCAGTACCCACCCCACCAAAAAAAGTTGGAAATGTCAATACCCCACTTTCAATAATAGAAAAACCAGGCAGATGATCAACAGAGAAATGGAAGACCTAAACCACACATAAATAATTAGATGTGGCAGACATTTCTCAGAAGAAGATACGCAATCGATTAACAAATATATGAAAAACTGTTCAACTTCTCTAGCAATTAGAGAAATGAAAATCAAAACTACTCTTAAGATTTCATCTCACTCTGGTTAGAAGGGCAATTATCAAGAATACAAGCAACAGTAAGTGTTGGAGAGAATGTGGAGGAAAAGGTACAGTCACTCACACATTGTAATGGGACTGCAAACTGGTGCAACTACTATGGAAAGCAGTATGGAGATTCCTGAGAAAACTTGGAATGAAACCACCATCGACCCAGCTATCCCACTCCTTGCTCTATACCCAAAGGACTTAAAATCATCATATTATAGGGACACAGCCACATTAATGATTATAGCAGCTCAATTCACAATAGCTAAACTGTGGAACCAACCTAGATGTCCTTCAGTAGATGAATGGATAAAGAAACTGTGGTATATATACACAATGTAATATTACTCAGCGTTAAAATGACACATGATCTTGTATTTCCCAGATTACTGTTGAACATCTTTTCATATATTTGTTGTCCATTTGTATATCATCTTTGTGAAGTGTTCTTTCAGATCCTTTGTCTGTTGAAAAACTGGCTGTAATCAATGACAGGAAGTGACAGGTGTTGGTGCAGACATGAAGAACAGAGCCCTCATAAGTTACGGGTAGGAGTGTAAAGAAAGTGGTGCAGGCACTTGGGACACAGTCTGCAGCTCCTCGAACATCTGAATGCAGAGTTGCTACATGACCCAGCAGCACCCCTTCTTAACATGTGCCCTGGTGAATGGAAAACACGCCCACATAGAAACTTGCAGACCAGTGTTGACATCAGCACTAACAGTTGACAGGTGAAAACCAGCCTAAAGCCCACCACCTGATGAATACACAAAATACAGCATGTTCACTCAATGGAATGTAACTGGGCCACAAAAAGGAATGAGGTCCTAACCCATGTCGTGCTGCGACATGCATGCAGCCATCACCCAGATGAAGGTTTTGAACACTAAGAAACAGCTTCGTGACAGATGCAGTGCGCGTGTCTATCACCCCAATGACTCAGGAGGCTGAGGCAGGAGAATGGTGAGGGCAAGACCAGTCTCAGCAACTTAGTAGACCTGTCTGAAAGTAAAAAATACAAAGGGCAGGACTGGGACATGGCTCAGCAATAGCACACTTGCCTAGCATGCTTATGGCCCTGGGTTCAATACCCAGCACCACAAAAAAAGGAAAATGAAAATAAAAAAGGCTGGGGATACCGCTCAATAGTAAGAGCACCCTGGGTTCAATCAATCTCCAGAACCAGGAAAGAAAAAAAAAATCATATTACATCACCACTATTAATCAATTAGTTAAAAGTTCTGTACATCATCTGTAAACATGTTATAGCTCTGTATCTGCTTAAAAGCTAAAGCCAGAAGAAACTGTCTGTACTAGTCCATGCTAGTATTATTAAAATAAGAATGAGGGGCTGGGATTGTGGCTCAGAGGTAGAGCACTCGCCTAGAATGCGTGAGGCACTGGGTTCGATCCTTAGCACCAAATAATTACAAAATGAAGATATTGTGTCCACTTATAACTAAAAAATAAATATAAAAAAAAGAATAAATTTAGATCAATACTAAGGTCTCATGGGAATCTTGACATTACGTAAGCTTAAAGAAAAACTTAAAAAAAAGGCTGGGGATGTGTCTCAGTGATAGAGCGCCCCTGGGTTCAATACCAGTACCAAAAAAAAAAAAGAGAGAGAGAGAGAGAGAGAGAGAGAGAGAGAGAGAGAGAGATGGCGTGTTTTCCTGCCTTTGAGTTTCTGAAGCACATCTGAGGTGGGAGCTCGGAGGGACAGAAGAGACATAGAAGGGGGCACGTGAGTTAAGAGCCGAGACTCCAAGGAATTCAGGAGCTTGATCAAAACAACACACTTTATAACAAATGCATCACATACAAGTGGCAACGCACAAGTACAAAAAGAAAATGATGGGCAGGGGTACTGCCCAGTGGAAGAGCACTGCCCACAGGCCCAGGCCCTAGGCGGTGGGAGCAGGAAGATGAGGAAGTCAAGAGGGCAAGGGAAGCCTGGCAGCACAGAAGGACACGTGGCTACCTTCTCAGTGATGCCATTGAACTTGGCCAGGATGTTGAAGAGCGGCACCTGGGGGATAATGAGCTGTTCCTTTTCGTCCTTGTAGAGCGGGGCAGTAGGAAGGTCCAGCGTCAAGTACATGAACGTGGACTCCACCATCGTCTCCTGGTACTCATCATTATGCAACAGCTGCTCTTTTTCTTCTGCTGGCTAGAAACAGGCAAGAAGAAACAGGAGGGAAGGCATGTGAGCAACACAGAGCAGGTGCCGGAGCCTGGGCAGTGTCCATGACTACACTATTCAAGAATCCACAGCTCGCTAGGTGTGGTAGCGTTCACCTACAACCCCAGTTGCCTGGGAGAATGAGGCCAGCCTGGACTTAGCAAGACCCTGTCTCAAAATAAGATAAACCAGCTGGGGTACAGCTCAGTGTGGAGCACCCTGGGTTCTATCCCTAGTACCAATCAAACAAACAAAACAGCCTCTTCTGGGTACGTTGCTCAGAGACAGACTATCCCAAGGCTCTGTGACAGCAGGGGAGGCATGGCTGAGCCTTCTCAGAACACCAGCACACTCGGGGCCAGGCCGTCCCTCCAGCATGCTACCCCAGCCCCTGCCTCCAGAGCCCACAGCCACCCCACAGGGGCCTGAGCAGAGGCTCTGGGCAGCTCTATCCTCCAAGTGTCTCTCTGCTTCTCCCAAGTCCACTCAGGCAACACAGATCAGTTCTGTACCGGCTCCACCCACTCACCAGATCAGGATGGGGAAGCTTCTTAGTGAAGATCCGCATGGACCCCTGGAAAACATCCGTCACAATTGCTGCACAAACAAAAGGCAAGCACAAACACTGTGAGCCTGAGAAGCATGTCAGAAACACATCGCAATTTCTGAAATAAACCTGCAACTTTCAGCATGAGACCCAAAGAAGCCCTCCCTAAACAGAAGCTTCCCTGGGAAATAGACACCATGCGGTACTTTCATAATTGTTGTGGAAGTGATCACATGTGTATCCTCCCCAAGGCATGTGGGCCCTCCAAGACAGGGCCTGGCCCATGAGAGATGCATGAAATGATGAATGATTCGCAGAGCCTGAAGATGCATGACTCAGAAAAAATTCACAAGCAACCGGGCACAGTGGTGCATCCACACAATCCTGGCAACCTGAGAGGCCGAGGCAGCAGGATTTCAGGTTTGAGACCAGTCTCAGCAACTTAATGAGACCCTGTCTCAAAATAAAAAATAAAGGGTTGGGGATGTAGCACAGTAGTTGAGTACCCTTAGGTTCAATTCCCAGTACTGAATGTGTGTGTGTGTGTGTATGTGTGTGTGTATTTTCACAAGCAAACAGGGCCCAACCAAGGAATTGCCCTAACTATATGCTGCCCACAAGGGAAATAAAGTCCAGTCTACACTGGACACAAAAGCAAAACTATAGACTAAGATATGGGCAAGAGCAGAAGCAAAGGCCTAGGGCTGGGGCTCAGTGGTAGAGCACTTGCCTAGCATGTGTGTGGCACAGGGTTCAATTATCAGCACCACATACAAATAAATGAATAAAATAAAGGTTCATTAACATCAAAAAAAATATTTAAAAAAGAGTAGAAGGAAAGCAAAGAGAGATCAAGCACACTGGGTCCTAGAATCCTCCCAGGACATAAGGCGAGGATGCAGAAGACATGCACAAGATGAAGACACCAGGTGGGGCAGGCCTCAAGTAAGAGAGTACAAGGCCTGCAGGACACCTCCAGGGCCCTCAACTCAGAAGTCAAGAAGTCTACCTAGGTCTCTACAATGGCTGGCCCAGCTCTGCAGCCTTTGAGCTGATAGATGTGTAGGTACCCCTAAGCCAGTGAAAACAATGAGTGGCACAGGGACTCTAGGTCTGTGACCCTAGCAGGGACCCCAGCAGGCCAGCCTCCTGCCTCCAAGTACAGGTCCAGCAAGCGTGAAGAACTGGCAGCGAATCAGCTCTAACCTTCAACTCAAAGGCCAGGCCACCACCCATATTAGTGCTTGCAGTGGCAAGAGCCTGGGGGTCCATAACATGCTGTCCTGCGTGTTGAAACTGGGTCAGGATTTCTGGGGCACTGTTGTATCCATTCCTGATAAAAAATCTTATTATAAACAGGAATAAATCAGATTAGCATGTGAGGAAGTCAAACAGACAAGTTGACCTAAAAAGTTATTTTTATTTTTGTGGTGCACCTGCATCGTTAAAAGAAATTTTAATTGATACGTAATAATTGTACAGTGTTAACAATTTAGAACATGTATACAGTATGTAATGATCAAATCAGGACAGTTGGTATAACTATCACTTCAAACATTTACCATTTCTTTGTGTAAGAATATTCCAAATTCTCTCCACTGCCTATTTCAAAACCCAAAGTGAAGTGCTGTTGCCCAGTTACCCTACCGTGCTACACACAGAGCATCAGACACTCTCCTCCTGTCCAGCTACACCCTCCACCCTGCCTCAGCCTCCGGCGACCACTCTTTACTCTCTGCTACCAGACTCTCTCAGCTCCCATGAGTGAGAATGTCCAGGATTTGCCTTTCACTTGACTTGTCTTCCAGGCACTTCTGCCACAGAAACAGCTGGGGCTGCAGCTCAGTGGCAGAGCACCTGCTGAGCACACCTGAAACCTGGGTTCAGCCCCCAGGACCACAAAAAGTAAAAAAAACACTGGGCATAATTATCACATTCTAACATTAAAAAATTATGGACAGGAGCTATTCAAGAATAAAATTTGGTGTATACAATAAATCCCAACCCTCTCCCCATAAAAGAGACAAACAGTTAAGAACAAGAGGACATGAAGCTGTAGTTTTTTAAAGATGGACCAGGGCTGGGGATGTGGCTCAAGCGGTAGCGCGCTCGCCTGGCGTGCGTGCGGCCCGGGTTCGATCCTCAGCACCACATACCAACAAAGATGTTGTATCCGCCGAGAACTAAAAAATAAATATTAAAAAATTCTCTCTCTCTCTCTCTCCTCTCTCACTCTCTCTTTAAAAATAAATAAATAAATAAATAAAAATAAAGATGGACCAGCAAAGAAAAACAGCTGTTTTATAAGCAACAAGACTTACTCTTCTTCTTCTTCTTTGTGCCCCCCAGGGCCGAGTGCAGAGCATTCAGAAACCAGGACAGAAAGTCAACTCCGTCTCCTGGGGAAAAGGAGGCATAGAACATGAGGGAACTGGAGGCAGGAGGGGAAGCCCGCAACCGGCCATGCTGCAGTCCTGCTACCCACTCCCAGAAGAGGCCCTCAGGCCAGGCCGCAGACTACTACCACCATGCGCTCAGAGACTATGACCTCTGCCCTTGGGAATGAGCCAACATTACCACCCCAGTGTGGGTGTTACTTCCTATCACCCCAAGTCCCCAAGGGGCCTGGGCCCACTCCTTACCTACTCACCGATCATGCCTTACTTCTCCTTTCCTAAGTGCCTGAGACTCTTAAAAGCCACTAAGTTGTTCCCCAGTCTGCTGTCACATGTTCACATAGAAGTCTTCACTGGCCCCCACCTTTGACAGAAGAGAATCGCAACTCCCACAGTGGCACATAAACCAGGAATTTGGTCCTTCCTTCCCTGTCTCCACCTCAGCTCTCCACTGACCCCAGAATCCAAGGTCCAGCTAAGTGCAGGCAGTCAGCCTGGATCCCGTACCTCTATGCTCCTACCCAGAATGCCTGCCCACAACCCGCCTCCCCCTGTTCAGCTGGGGTCCTTGTCTGTGTTCCCTCCAGAGCACACTCTGCCCTTTCTTACCGCAGCGCCTAACACTCTGCAATTACCTTTCTCTGCAACTACCTTGCCTTTAGCCTTTAGTTCCCTGTGGCTCCAAAGTCTAGCCTCACAAATGCATGCTGAGCAAACTAATGTGCACACTAGCAGACAGCACCCAAGATCCAGGTACTAAGAGTTATTTTATTCACAAGGCAATGACAACCTGGGCCCAAAGAGATGACAGCAACCTGAGGTTCATCAGAGGACCCATGTGTAGACCTGACAAGGTAAGAAGCACAGGTGGCAGGGACTCAGCATGGGCTGCTGCCTTGCCTAGCCTCTCGGCATTCCCTACACCAGACAGTCCACCTCACCAAACAAGACAGGCCTTCTGTTCAGCTTCTGGGACTCTGAGCAGAGAGGAGTAAGGAACCCACCCAAGCTACTCACTCACTCACGACTATCATCAAGATTCACTGCAAAGCAGAAGTACATTTTCTTCCTCAAACTAGCTTTGATGTCCTCAAATCAGAGAAACACAGATGACCTTTCTGACCTGTGTTTCTGCCTGTGGTGCTGGGCAAATGCTCTGCCACAGAGCCTCCCTCCAGCCCTTGCTCCTTACCTTGTTTGGTGATCTGAAAGGTCTTCCTGCTGCAGAGGACCACAGCCTGGAGCATCTCATGGGGAGAGACATGAGCCTTGAAATTTCGAGGGTTCCAGAGCTTTCTCATCAGCTCTCCAAAACGCTGGACCAACAAGAACATGATGTCCCCTGGAGGACGCTTGATGTTCTTGTAATTGTCTTCTTCTAGGAAGTAGTTCCGGAGAGGAGGAACGTTAGACAGAGCCTGGAAATCAAACACTGTACTTAATCCAAAGCCCCTCTGCAGGGTCGTTGGGCCCAGCCCTTCCAGCCAACATTCTTCTGGTAGAGCCCTGCAAGGGGCCTGGGACAGCCTGAAGAGTCCAAAGGAAACAGACCCTTTGAGAATCCTATCTAGACATGATATTACAAAAATATCCTTCACACTAGGTTCCAGAATACAGTTCTGCAGACTCTTGGTAGATATGGACATCACAGAGAAGTTAATAAAAAGGTATTCAAATCACTATCTACTGCCACTCAATACTTCCCTTTCTTACTCTAAGTAGACCTGTGTCAATACTGAAATTCACGAGGTACTAAAGGCCAAAAACCAAGTACTCTTTTATCACCTCCTTTGACTGGAGTAGAGACAACTATCTGGGGAACACTAGCCCCCACTTCTCGACTCCATACTAAAATAATGTGACCATGCATGTATGAGTTTGGCAGAATGAACTAACTACAATGTATAACTATAAAGCTCTAACAAACAAACAAACAAAAAACCTGAAGGAAAAAATATGAAAATCATAAAATTTGATGTTTCTCTAATAAAACCATGCAATTTGCACATAAAACTGAATGTACTTGTTATGGTGAAAAATGGCCAGACATTTAGAACAAAAACAAATCTGACAAGGGTAGGAAAGATGGTGGAATGAGATGGACATCATTACCCTAGACACATGTATGATTGCATGAATGGTATGTTTCTATACCATGTACAAGCAGAGAATTGAAATGTTGCATTCTGTTTGTGTACGATGAATTGAAATAAAAAAATTTAAAAAAACACACACTCAATGGGGCTGGGGATGTGGCTCAAGCAGTAGCGCGCTCGCCTGGCATGCGTGCGGCCTGGGTTCGATCCTCAGCACCACATACCAACAAAGATGCTGTGTCTGCTGAGAACTAAAAAAAATAAATATTAAAAAAAAAACCACACACACACACACACACTCAAAAAAACAAATCTGACTTCATCAGGCAAAAAGAGAAAGACTAGTCATGTAAGCTTCAGGAAGAAAGGCATGGTTGCTGATCTCAGCTCAGAACTGGGAGGGAGACCACAGAACAGACCTTGAATACAAGCAGAGTATACCCTGGATCATTCCCAATGGGTTCATGAGTCCCAGAACATTTTCCCTTGGCAACCCACTTAGGAAGGAGGACAGAGGTTTTCTGCTAACTACGATAGGTCCAGGCAAGGAGGTCTTGGGACCTGGAGATCACCATAACCTTACGGGGATCAGGCCTCCTCAGACGCTGGGATAACAGGCATGGGTCACCGTGCCCAGCTACATATAGCACAAGCTCAGCTAAAGGAACACGAGCTTGATGCTCAGGCAGTAATTACTAAAAAAGATAACTACTCTCAAAAAGAGGGAAGTATAGATAAAGTTAACCCTAATTCTCAGTTATCCACCTTATAGAGAGAGGTGCTCTCAGGGCTCAATACATCTAGTGACAGGCAGCCTCAGAGAGAGACTAGAGTCAGATCCCCTCAACTCTACTTCAGTGGGAACATCACCAAAAGAGGGTTTGTTCACCTAATATTTTAATAAATAAAGAGACTCACCCATGAGAATTAAGATTCAGAAAGCCAGGACTAACCATCCTACCCATGATAGTTTTCAAAGTCGTGAGAGTTTACAGGAGGAGGAGTCTGAAACATCTCTCTCCACCTAAGAAAATGACCTTTCCAGGAACTAGTTACCACACCAGGAACCATCACCAAATAGAATAGACAGGTTCATTTAAAAAAAAAAAAAAAATTGTTCTTTTTAGTTATCCATGACAGTAGACTGTATTTTGACCTATCATACACACATGGAGCATAACTTCCCATTCTTGTGGTTGTACATGAGGTGGAGTTTCTACTGTCTTTCCCATTTTCATCCCTCCTTCCTTTCCCCCACTTAGCTTTTACACAATTATTTTTTTGTGGAGGCGGTGGGGACCAGGGATTAAACTCAGGGGCACTCAACTACCGAGCCACGTCCTCAGCCCTATTTTGTATTTTGTTTAGAGACAAGGTCTTAACGAGTTGCCTAGTGCCTCGCTTTTGCTGAGGCTGGCTTTGAACTTGATCCTCCTGCCTCAGCTTCCTCAGCCGCTGGGATGACAGGCGTGGGTTACTGCGCCCAGCTACATAATTCTTTATGGTAAAAATACATTTAAAAAGTTTAGCGCACTGCTCCTCAGCTGCCGTGAGCTGGCACCTTTTACTATGATGTTCTGCCATGGAGCTGGTTGACAGAACGAGTTATCTGAAAGCTTTCAAGAATGGTGGGCGTTGATCAATTATAACTACTTCCAGGATCTCATACGAAGACAGTGGCAGATCAAATCCCTTCAGTGCTGGAAGCGGTGGCATACGCCTGTAATCCCAGCTGCTCAGGAGGCTAAGACAAGAGTATTTCAAGTTCAAGGCCAGCCTCAGCAACTTAGCAAGGCCCTAAGCCACTTAGCAAGGCCCTGTCACTAAATGAAATTTTAAAAAGAGCTAGGGATGTTGCTCAGTGGTTAAGTGCCCCAGGATTCAATCAAACATTAAAAAAAAAAAAAAATTTAATGTTTTACCAAAAAATAAAAAAAAAACCGCCACCCTCAGTGCAAAGGATTATATGATCAAACTCCTCACTGTGAATTATTAGGTGCCAGCAAAAGTGGCCCTGATCCCAAGGACACAAGATATCAGAAGAAAGAACAAATCCAGGGATACTTTTGGATGTTGAGCTTATCTGATCTCAAGATGGTCCCATAAGGTTCTTGAACTCCAGACTTTCCCAAGAACAATCGTGCAGATCACATCTCCTCTAGCTGAGTACAGGTCTCCAGCGGAGCTGGCAACAGGACCCACACTGGAGTGCCTGGGACTGGTCTCCACCCTTCTTGTCAGAACGCAGTCCTGTCCTAATTTTACTTCTGAGAGGAGAACCATATGGGGAGGGGAGGCTGGCAAGGGGAACAGACAGCTGCAATTGGGATCTAACTCACAGTTCTGAATGATATTTTAGAAAGACTTCCTGAAACATTCTTTATCAGAGTGCTGAACAAGGAATGAATACCTGTCCCCTCTTTTCTGGGTCCTTGGCTTTCTATGGGACAGTCACCTGGCACTGAACTGTAGCACCCTGAGCTAAGTGTATCTGTTCCCTCTGAGATAAGAACTCCATCCCTTTCTTTTACCAAGATAACACTTCCTGTAAAGAATTTAAACAGCCATGATTTTCCAATATTTTTAAATATTGAACCAATTATTTAAATTTATGCTTATCACCAACCTTTTATGAAAATGTTTTGGATTTTAAACTGTACTAGGTCTAAAACAGACACGTAGACCAATGGTATGGAATAGAGGACCAGAGACAAACCCAGATAAATACAGTTATCTCATACTAGACAAAGGCGCCCTAAACATACATTAGAGAAAAGATAACCTCTTTAACAAATGGTGCTGGGAAAACTGGAAATCCATATGTAGAAATGAAATTAAACCCCTATCTCTCACCATGCACAAAACTCAACTCAAGTGGATTAAGGACCTAGGCATTAGACTAGAGACTCTGTGCCTAATAGAAGAAAATGTAGGCCCAATTCTCCATCATGTTGGCTCAGGAACTGAATTCCTCAACAAGACTCCTAACGCACATGAAGTAAAATCAAGAATCAATAAATGGGCCAGGCATGATGATGCATGCCTTTAATCCCAGCAGCTCAGGAGGCTGAGGCAGGAGGATCATGAGTTCAAAGCCAGCCTCAGCAAAAGTGAGGTACTAAGCAACTCAGTGAGACCCTGTCTCTAAATAAAATACAAAATAGGGCTGGGGTTGTGACTCAGTGGTTGAGTGTCCCTGAGTTCAATCCCAAATTTCCGCACCCCGCCCCCCCCCCAAAAAAAAAGAAGAATGGAATGGCATGAAACTAAAAAGCTTCTTCACAGCAAACAACGTGAAAGAGAGCCTAGAGAATGGGAGAAAATCACAACCGTCTGCACCTCAGAGCATTACTCCACAGGATATATAAAGAACTCAAAAAACTTAACACCAAAAAAACAAATAATAACCCAATCAATAAATGAGCAAGGAATTGTACAGGCACTTCACAGAAGAAATATGATCTCTCAACAAATTAAAAAAAATACGCGTGTGTATATGTGTGTGTGTATGTAAATATATATAAAATGCTCAATATCTCAAGCAATTAGAGAATTGCAAAAATCAAAATTACACTGAGATTTCATCTCACTCCAGTTAGAATGGCACAGTTATCAAGAATTCAAGTAACAATAAATGTTGGCCAGGATGTGGGGGAAAGTACACTCACACATTGCTGGTAGGACTGCAAACCAGTGCAATCACCCTGGAAAGCAATGTGGAGATTTCTCAGAATACCTGGAATGGTATTTGACCTAGTTATCCCACTCCTCAACATATACCCAAAGGACTTAAATCAGCATACGGTAATGTAATGTGTCATATCCATATTTATAGCAGCTCAATTTACAAAAGCTGAACTATGGAACCAACATAGGTGCCCTTTAATAGATGAATGAATAAACAAATTGTGGCATATATACACAATGGAATATCACTCAGTCATAAAGAAGAATGAAGTTATGGCATTAGCTAGTAAATGGATGGAACTGGAGACTACCATACTAAGTAAAAGAATCCAATCCCCAAAAACCAATGGCTGAATGTTCTCTCCGATGTGTGGATACTAACACATACTAGCGGGGTGGGGAACAGAAGTTCAATGGATTAGACAAAGGGGAATGAAGGGAAGGGTGGGAATCCTAATAGGAGAGACAGTAGAATTTTTCAGATATCACTTTCCTATGTTCACATATGAATACACAACCAATGAAACTCCACATCATGTACATCCACCAGAATGAGAAGTTACACTCCATGTACGTGTGATGGGTAAGAATACACTCCACGTCATGAATAACTGAAAAGAACCAAATATAAAACCCTTCCTAGGTATCCTCCTGTTCCCATACAAGCAGCCCCAGGATGTAGTGTGGGGAGCCATTCTGACACGTGATTGGGTGACTCCCGTTAAGGGCCTGAGGCACTCTGGCTGTGTCGGAGTTATCCCGACCCTTTCCTGATGAGAGAGCCCATCCGTGTGGGGGTGTGCGTAACCACTGACCCTGGAGACCCAATCACTGACCCTGACCTTGGAGTACAGCCCCCCCTCAACCTTCATTGGATGGAATTCTCCCCTGAATCTCTTGTTTCCCCCAAATAAAAGGCTGATCCCCGGCGTGTTCGCTCTCTCTCTCTCCTGCTAGCCCAGAGTAATCCTCGCTGCCCTGCTGAGCGGCTGGAGGCAGGGAAACAGGGAGACCGAGCCGTCTCGGACCTAGCATTAAAATAAGGTACTGTCTGTGTGTTTTATTTTGATCTCTTCTAACTAACTGAATGCCAGAACCTCATTAATGAAACCACTGCGCAGGCCGCGTGGTAGAATGTAGGGCACGGACTGGTCAGAGCGCAATCTCTGTCTGGAAGAGGCACTGGCAGTCCACACACCTGGGAAGGAAGGAGTCCCTTCTGCCCCTGGCTTGGAAGTGGCTGCTCAGCCTCTTCCTGCTGCACCCACAGCAGGAATCCATCTCTCTCTCTCTCTCTCTCTCTCTCTCTCTCTCTCTTCCGGAATCCCTCTCTCTCTCTCTCTCTCTCTCTCCCAGAATCCATCTCTCTCTCTCTCTCTCTCAGCCTTCGTTGCGTTACACAATTTGTCCTCTAAAATTCAGGCTTTTCTAATTGAAAACATCACACTCGATTTTTCCCCCCAAGTTGTCTGTTTTTTTAATGTAAAATTAGATACTTAATTTATGTAAAAACTAATCTTTTTTAAAAAATATTGTTTTAGTTATAGTTGGACACAATACCTTTATTTATTTATTTATTTATTTTTAAATAGTGTTGAGGATCAAACCCAGATCCCCACACGTGTTAGGCGAGTGCTCTGCCACTGAGCCACAGCACCAGCCCTGAATTAGTAATCTTTTATAAAGACCAAAAAAAAAAAAAAAAAAAAAAAACATTTAAAGGCCAAGTTAAAAACTGCAAGAAAATACTTGCAATATAGCAACCTGTACAATAAAACCAAATGATGATTTTCTTATATATTTCATAAAGCTCAATAAGCTGAAACAATAGGGAAAAGAGTACTTATGACCCATTCATTTAAATACATAAATTATATACATACACACAAATAATTAAGGTTGGAAGTGATCCAAAAGACCTAAGTTAAAAATAAAGATACCTAGGACTGGGGTTGTGGCTCAGTGGTAGAGCAGTTGCCTAGCATGCATGAGGCACTGGGTCAATCCCTGGCACCACATAAAAATACTGGGTCAATCCCTGGCACAACATAAAAATAAACAAATAAAAGGTACTATGTCCATCTACAACTAAAAAAATATATTTTATATATATATATATAAAAATAAATAAAGATACCTATAAAATAGAAAAAAATTTTCTCAATGCTAACAGTGACAACACAAGATGAAAGAACGCTCTTTGGGGTTGCTGGTGGGTTTAGAGATTGTTCAAAACACTTATATCTGGAATCTAGATCCTATGTACACTAGTATAAGAACGGGTGAATCAATTCCAACTCAATAGCATGTAATCATTAAGGATGCTGCCAGGGATGTAGTTGAATCAATTCCAACTCAATAGCATGTAATCATTAAGGGGCCAGGGATGTAGGTCAGCAGTGCAGCCCCTGCCTAGCAAGCAAGAAGCCCTGAGTTGAACCACTAAAAAGAAGAGAGACATGTACATACTATGTTGCTTCATAAACAGTTATGTGCATTTTTAAATTACAGAAAATAAATATAATAAAACGTGTCACAAAAAGTAAAAAGACTTGGGGCAGCAAGGCCCTGGGTTCAATTCCTCAGCACTCACCCCCCACCAAAAAAACAAACAAACCAGGAGGGGGAATGTGTGTGTGCAAAATAACATGTCAAAAGGTACTGCAGGGCTGGGTTGTAGCTCAGCAGTAGACGCTTGCCTAGCACATGTGAGGCAGGGGGTTCGACCCTCAGCACCGCAAAAATAAATAAATATATTGTGTCCATCTACAACTAAAAAAAGAGAAGAGACTGCACACTGGTCACAAGAGACAATGTGAACTACGTCAGATTTTACAGCAAAATAATCATGTTACCATGTGACAGAGTATTATGCTATACACATTTAGAAAAAGTTCTATTTCTTTGTTTCTAAAATATTTTTTAGTTGTAGATGGACATAATAGCTTTATTTTTTTATGTGGTTCTGAGAAGTAAACCCAGTACCTCTCATGTGCCAGGCAAGTGCTCTACCACTGAGCCACAACCCCAGCCATGTTTGTTTTGGGGACTGGGAATTGAACCCATGGGTACTTTACCACTGAATTACATCTCCAGTCCTTTTTATTTTGAGGCAGGGTCTAAGTTGCTAAAGGTCCCCTTAAGTTGCTAAGGCTAGCTTCAAATTTGTGACCCTCCACCTCAGCCTCCGTAGTCACAACAATTCTAGAACTATATACTGTTAAGTACTCCAAGACAGAATACTAAGGAGAGAAAGGAATAAGGCTTTTACTTTATAATTCATATACCTTCCCTTCAATAATCCTGTTTATGTCTATAATTTTTTAAATCAATTTTTTCTTGGTGAAGTGAGATTCTGCTTACCAACATTTTCTAATTTTTCTATAATAAACATATATAACTTGTGTAAATAAAAAAATTGGGGGGGGGGGGAATAAGACAACAGCCCACACAATGAACATCTACACCATAAAAAAGAAATGTACCTGATGCAGAGGCCACACCTGTAATACCAGCAACTTGGGATGCTGGCAGGAGAATCACAAGTTCAAGCCCAGCCCAGGCAACTTAGTGAGACCTTGTCTCAAAATAAAAAATAAAAAGGGCTGTGGGTATAGTTCAGTGATAGAGTTTCCCTGGGTTCAATACTCAGCACTGGGGAAAGAAAAATTCTTATTTGGTATTTCCTGGCAACACGGATTCTATCCCTCCTTCCCCAGCAACTCCAAGGCCATGAAAAAGCTGGAAAATGCCTAAGCATCTGGCAGCAGCCCCATGAGCAGAAACAGGAAAATTTGGCTTACTGTAGAACAAATACTCAAGGGAAGCTCCTAGCCAAACCCAACGTCTGGGCCCTTTGACCACACTCAGCAAGAACGCAGCAATATCTTGGCAGACTTGATACTGCTTCTGCCACCCCCTCCCCTCAGCCTTCCTATCTGGATCCTACCTGAAGGACGGCATTGGCATAGTCGTTGGCCTTTATGTTATTCAGTCCCACAATACCCGGCAGATAAGTGGTACCGTCATACGCCCGGGACAATTTGGCTTGCTTGTCCAAGTTTGCAATTTGCTGCTTTGTAAAAGTGGGCTTCAACACATACTGTGAAGAAAAAGAAAATCCTACGTTATTTTTGAGATATAAACAGAGTTCAGAAGATATATCCAGAACAGTAATTTCTACCAAAAACCAAAAATGCTTTGGTCATGAGCACCTCCCACTCACCCAAAAAGACCCGCAAGCAACAAGGATGAAGACGAAATAATTCAGCACAGCTCCTCTCCACACTGCTGGTCAACCCCTCTCAACAAGGTGTTCTCCGTATCCCAAATCAATAAATCCCACATCTCTCTTCAACCTCATGTCTGACCATTTCCAAGATAAATGGCTGTCACACTGTAGGACACTCGATCTCTTAGAGACAGCAGGAGCCTGAGCCTTACCCAGTATGGCATGTGTGCCTAGCTTAGGAGAGCAGTACCTCCTCCCCTTGGGCAGGACTGGGGACTCTAGGACTCCCTGGGAGTGGACGGTGGGAGCAGAATACTCCCAAAGTTACAGACTGGATGGAGGTCATCGTGAACTCCCTTTGGAACCTCAAATTTATCCCAGTTTCTCCATCTATCCAGATTCTCCTTGATTACAGGTGAGGTAGTTGTCAGGGAACCCTGAGTTGGCTCACAGAAGAATCTGCCTCAACTGGGTATAATTAAACAGACTGTAATCCCAGTAACTCAGAAGACTTGACGCAGGAGGAATGCCAAGTTCAAGGTCAGCCCCAGCCATTTAGTAAGACTATGTCTCAAAATTTAAAAACAGGCTGGGGATGCAGCTCAATGGTAGAACACTTGCTTAGCATATGTGAATTCCTAGAACCACACACATACAAAACTGCCCCAAGCCAGCCTCCCTGGACACAGACACACACCGTGATATCCTCCAGGGAGGAGTCGATGATCTCATAGTTGTCTGGAAGGCAGTAAAACTTGAGGGTGTGGAGGTTGAGGAAGACATGGTGGCTAAACTGGACGCTGTGGATGTAGGCATGAGACTTCAAACCTCTGCCTATAGGGAAGGACAAGAGACTATAAGAGGGGCAGGCCCAAGGAAGACACAGACAAGATCTGCTCCTCCTTCCCTTATTTTGTATTGGAACATGTTAAAAGCAGCACAAAGTATTACACCATCCATAAACGAATCTCCACATGAGCCTATCTCATCACAAGATTAGCTAAAAACAATAGCATGTTAGTTACTTCACTCACTGGAAAGAGGTTGGGGAAACTGATTTCAATACAAAATATATACACACGCATACAAGAGCTAGATTCCTAAGTATCAGAAACTAGGACTATCTATGATGATATCTGACATTATGTAGGTAAATACACATGCCCTGTGATAGCCCCATCACCCAGTCCTTAACCTCCAACTGTTCATATTCAGACTGTCCCGTTCCTGTGCACTTCACTCAGGCAGCCACTGCTGTCTAGGATCTTCCTCCCCTGCTCCGTTCAAAACCTGCATGTCAGCTGGGCGTATACCCATAATCCCAGCAGCTGGGGAGGATGAGATAGGAGGATCGTGAGTTCAAAGCCAGCCTCAGCAATGAGAGTGAGACCCTGTCTCTAAATAAAACACAAATAGGGCTGGGGATGTGGCTCAGGGGTTGAGTGAACCTGAGTTCAATCCCTGGTACCAAAAGGGGGAAAAAAAAAATCTGCATATCCTG